>NC_090446.1:107502988-108102988 GCF_031143425.1 Pleurodeles waltl
ATCTAGTCCCTCACTCAACACCCTGACAGCTTGAGACATACAATCCCATGCACACTCGTGCCATAGGGTGCAAATATAACAGCACTACCCACTGCAAGACCTTAGCCCTAAATACCATCCTCCTAAGGACCCTCCAGCATATATCTACAATCCAACTTGTCAAATTCCTTTTCCATGTCCAAGGCTACTGGAGAACCTTTAAAGACTGACCCACTGAGCATGTGCATAACATGGGTTAACCATCCTATATTCATCATGGTACTTCTGGTGGGGATAAAGCCACACTGGTCCTCATGCACCAAAGACACTATTGCAGATTTAACTCAAGTTGCCAATATTTTCCCAAATATTTTCACGTCTACGTTTACCATAGACAATGGACAATAGGACCCAGGTAATAAGGGGTCCCTGTCAGGCTTGGGCAATATAATTATGATTGCTTTTCTAATCGACTGTGGAAGCTGGCTCACACTGCCGGCCTCCTGGAATACTTCCAGCAAATGCACCAACTGCGAGGTGGAAAATGCATTGTAGAAATCTGACAGGAGTCCATATGCTCCCGGGGATCTGTTATATGGCATATCATGAATCACTGCATGAATTTATTTTATCGTACTATCTACCTCCAATGCATTCTGGCTGTCATCCGATAACCAGTGGAACATCAATCCTGCTAAGAATCTTTGGATGAGTAATTATTGGCCCTGTCTCATGCGTTTCTAGATCTCTGCTAAGTAAGAGCTGAGGTACTGATTTATAGCCCTCTAGGTTGTGTCCATCCCGCCAACCACCCCAGTAAGCACCAATCTCATGGGTGGGAACGTCTCTTTCTTAGGCAGCCAGACAAAGAGACGACCCGCCTTAGCCTCATCTTTATGTAGCTGCAGCTGATGGTCCCTCTGTGTGAATCTGTCTAATGCCACCTACATGTCCCCTATGATCTCCTCGGAGCACCACTATAACAGCATCCCATTCAAAAGCACAAGTTGTCACCTTCCCCCTGTTGGCAGCAAAATATATCTGCAGGACCTTGGCTTTGTCCTCCTGGAAAGCTGCATCTCGAAGCACCTCATGCAGCAGGCACCATGTGGAAATAGCAAGGGTGTGCCCCCACCCCAAGTACATGTGGTCATTAGTGGGACATGATCCAATAAAAATCTATTCAGGTTTTCCACATGTGGCAGCCAATCCCCCAGTTCCAAGGACACTAGGAGAATGTCCAGTCTACTGTCTGTCCTGTGTAACAAGGAATGGTATGTGTATTCCCCTTGCCTCGTTTAAGTGCTCGCCAGGCATCTATACAGTCCAAGTGGGTCATCACATCCAATAATGCCCCAGCCATCCCTGGTTTCAGTTGAGGTCGCAGGGGTTTCTATCTAGGGTGGTATTTATTATACAATTAACTTCTCCCGCCCACAAAAAGGGTACTTCCGTGTATAGCAAGGTGACCTCCTGCACTTTCTGGAAGAACAGCTTATCATCCTCATTAGGTGCATAGACATTCACTAAACAGACTTCAGTGCCATGTAATAATCATACAGAGTATGTATCTGCCTTTCATATCAGCACAAGAAGCGTGATGCAAAAATGGCACCCCTGGGACTATCTAAAATGATATCCCCCTGGCATATGCTGAGTATGTTTTTGGAGCAACACTACCCCCTCCTTTTCTTATTAAGCTTCTCTCCCTCTATCTCACTGAAGCGAGTTTCCTGCAGGAAAGCCAACCCCACCCTATACCTCCAAAGATATATTTGCACCCGTTAGCATTTAGTGTAGTCTTGAAGCCGCCGGTCATTCCAGGTGATAATTGTCATGCTACACCCTGTGTCATCTGTCATCGCCTTGGTCATACGATCCAATACTGTTTGGGCAAAGCTCAGGATTCCCTGTTCCTCCATTCCCACCCAAGTTATTGCCTCTAGCTTCTCCAATCCCTCTACTGTACCCTACCCTGAGTGACCCCTCACATCTTAATACAGGACTTCTCTGGCTAACAAAGAACAAAGCAAATCCCCCCATGATTCCCCTTGCCCAAAGCCCATCTCTCCGCCCCGGGTAAAAAGGTCCCCCCTCAACAAAACGATGTTCCTCCATGTACATGCAGCCGAATGGCCACTCCCCCCACTAACTCACTATGAGTTCATCTGCTGCCTAACTGTACTCCTAACACTGCTATAAATAGCAAATAAAAAGCAGGGGAGTACCCGTTCACCCTCCGCCCAAAGCAGCGCTTTTCAAACGTTTTAATGCTGCGCCCCAACAGCAGAAAAAAAGTCTTAGCCCCCCTCGGAAGTTTTCACAATTATTCTATTGAGTTAGCAATGTTTAAACATGTACAGACATATTTAAATATTGCAGTTGAGTTCTGTTACCTTTTTAAAAATGCTATTTTTTTCTGCTTAAAACGAAGGCATTATTAACTGAATAATGCTTCTTTTGGTCAGACCCAGGCGCCCCTCTGGGAATCACTTGAGGCCCCGATAGGGGGTCCCGCCACCCAGTTTGAAGATCTCTGGCCCATAGATACAGAAATATCCCCAGTTAGGGGCAGCAGACATCCCCTGTGACTCTAACTAACTATATAGGTACATCCAGTTCTGAGGGGACAAGGAATTGATCTGTCCGCATTCGTAAGCACAATGTAGCTCATATCTCCCAGTGGCTACCTTCAACAGATTTACAAGAACAGCTAGACATTAAAATATGCAGCAGGTCCTCTCTGCTTCCGGGACTTGTACCTTCCTACCCACCATCCATCATCTCTTAGAAGGCAGCTCCTCTTCCACATATCCCACCTCCATCCGCAACTGTACCGACTCAACACCTCATAGCAGCTGCTCCCTTTATAATCCTGAGACTGGTGGGCACCTGTCCCCAACACTGATCTCTCCTCCAAGGTGTCTGGTAGACCGTCTTCCAAGTCGGCCACCAACTTATGGTACCATCCTGCTGTACTTCGAATCTGGGGCTTCAGCTGTCTCTCTGCATGCCCCCCCCGATGCCTTTCCTCTGGGCCACTCGGCCATATTTATACTTTTTGACGCAAAACTGCGCTAACGCAGTTTTGCGTCAAATAAATTAGCGCCGGCTAACGCCATTCTGAAGCGCCATGCGGGCGCCGTATTTAATCAATGACGTTAGCCGGCGTTAGCCGCCGGCGCTGCCTGGTGTGCGTGGAAAAAAACGACGTACACCAGGCAGCGCCGGCGTAGGGGGATATGGAGCTTGGGTGCCAAAAAATGGGGCAAGTCAGGCTGAGGCAAATTTTTCACCTCAACCCGATTTGCGCCATTTTTTTCGACTCCCAACCCCCATAGAAATGACTCCTGTCTTAGCAAAGACAGGAGTCATGCCCCCTTGCCCAATGGCCATGCCCAGGGGACTTCTGTCCCCTGGGCATGGTCATTGGGTTGGGCATAGTGGCATGTAGGGGGGCACAAATCAGGCCCCACTATGCCACAAAAAAAAATAAAAAATAACAAACTTACCTGAACTTACCTTAATGTCCCTGGGATGGGTCCCTCCAGCCTTGGGTGTCCTCCTGGGGTGGGCAAGGGTGGCAGGGGGTGTCCCTGGGGGCTTGGGAGGGCACCTCTGGGCTCCTTCCGAGCCCACAGGTCCCTTAACACCTGCCCTGACCAGGCGCTAAAAAACGGCGCAAAAGCGGCCGTACGTCATTTTTTTTGACCCGCCCACTCCCGGGCGTGAATTTTGCCCAGGAGTGTAAATACGGCGCACATGCCTCGGAGTCACTTTTTTAGACGGGAACGCCTACCTTGCATATCATTAATGCAAAGTAGGTGTCCACGCTAAAAAATGACGCAAACTCCATGGACTTTGGCGCTAGACGCGTCTAACGCCAAAGTATAAATATGGAGTTAGTTTTGCATCGGAATTGCGTAAAAAAAAACGACGCAATTCCGGCGCAAACAGAGTATAAATATGGCCCTCAGTCTTCTACAGCTTCTACAACCCTCTCTCCTAGAGCTTCCAGGCTGAGCTCCATGTTCCATGCTCTCCATCCAGTCCCATTCTTCTACTGGATGCTGGAAGAAATGTGTGCAGCCCTCATGCATCATATGTTTTGCAGGGTACAGTAGCATGTATTTGTGACAAAGAGACCAAGTTTGCGTATTCGTTGTTTGGCTGCCAGGAAGAACTTGCTTTGGGACCGTACATTTTGCATGAAGTCCAGGACAATCTGCACCATGGTGCCACCAAATAGGGGTCCCCTGCTGCCCTAGATCAATTCATGATGTCATCTTTGTTCGGATAATTAAGAATGCATGCAATCATTGCTCTTTGGTGGCCCCCGGTTGCGGATGCATCATCAACACCCTGTGGGTACGTTCAATGATGAAAAAGTGTGACAGTGTGCTGGGCACAGTGGTATGCTTCAACCAGCCCTCTAGTAAGATCTCTTGATCTCGGTCCTTAAAGGAAATCCCACAAAGCGCAAACTACATCTGTGGGCCCTATCTTCAGCAATCTCTATTCATTTCTCCCTAAATGTAGCTCAATCTGGGCATATAACCAGACATCCTCACTTGGTTCATCTATTGTAAGTAGAAGCTGTAGCTTTTCTCGCATACTTTTTTCTACAGGCCTTGGATTTAAGCCACTAGCTATTTGAAACATGCCTTTGCAACTGACACTGCTTGGCCTCAGTCTCTACCTTACATGGAGCATTGCTTGCACTCAAAACTTTACTGGTTGATAAAATGTGCAACAAGTAACTTTTACCATACTGAGCCAGAGTCCAGGATTACGCTATTTCTACTATATACACAGAGACATGTAAACACAGTAGTACCTCTATGCTATATATTATTGTTGGCCCTTTACCACCAAATTTGTTTCTTAAAATGATCTAAGGAGTTATTTATAGTAATATGAATAATAGCATAATGGATAATGGATGATGTCATCAGTGATCAGTGCTGTCAATGTTGATGGCATCAGTGATATCATATATATATATATATATATATATATATATAAAAGATGGGTAAAGTAACAAAATAGTGCGTTTGAAACTTAAAAACACACAGAATTTCACCAGTTATAATTAGCAGAGCTAACTATAACTTCCGCCATGCCATACACTGCTTATGACCTCAAATATTGCATCACTCATGACATGTTCTATGTCATCATTTATAACATCACTGATGACATCTCATGTGATTTCACTGAAGACATCCCTGATGACATCATCCATGCTTCTTTTATATACATTGCTCTATAAATCGATATCACATTAGAGCTATGAAAGTAATTTCAAATAGCTCAGAATAGCTCAGAATAATATGAAGCATTATTACTGCTATCATTCATACAACCCGCATAGGTTAAGCATGTTATGTGTAACATTTACCCTGTACCATACACTCAATGGGTAGCATAGTTCACATTAACAATCAAATCAGATATATAGGAAACCCTCATTGAACAGGGTGTCAATATATATCCAGCTGTTCAGAGAAAGCCATATTCCGCAAAATACTTGTCTCTTCCAAAATTATTGACCTACTACTGACAGATTTTATGTGTGTTAAACCCCTGACAGCCATGAAACCTACATTGAGAAAAGACGTTGATATGAATAGAAAAATGGGCACTTTATAGAGAGAGGTTACTCTGTACCACACTATTTGCAGACAGTGAAACTCTCATGAGAAATACACTCCAGAGTATTAAAATGTATCTACTAAGAGCAGTGTACACTCTATGAAACACTCCAGAGTATTAAAATGTATTTACTAAGAATAGTGTACACTTTATGCAACACTTGGCAAAAAAGACACTATTCACTGTTCACTTAAATAACCAAGGTCTGCAGGTGCTAAAGGTCATACTATGTGGTGTTTTCACTCTGTGGTGAAAACTTTACACATAGCTCTTTTTCTGAAGCTAAAAAGACCTTGTACATAGGTTAATACCTGGTGCACACAGTCTTCTATGTTACATAGAAATTGTCATGCTGAGACGATTCTGTCTAATAACTCAAGGCTGCTTACAATACATAATGTAAAGTACGTAGAATCCTTAACCTGTGGCAAACTTTTTCTGCAGAGCTAAAAGACTTGTGTTGAACTTGCTGAACACAATTCTTCACCTGTCATCTGCACACAGGGTTACTCTTCAACGGACAGATTTATAACATGTTCAGTACCTTGATGTACTGCACAGCTATGATGTATATGGGGAACATGCATTTTGTTAACACCTGCATCGATTGACTGGGCACGGGCTGTACAAAATTAGATACAGAATTACTATGGTAGTTATTCACCACTATGTAAACCATAAAACGAACTAACACACTCATTGGATGATGTCATCAGTGATGTTTTTGATGATGTCATTTGAGATGTCATCAGTGATGTCATTAATGTTGTTATAGAACATGTCATGAGTGATGTAATATGTGAGGTCATAAAAGTGCACGGTGAAGGAGCTATTTAGAGTTAGCTCTCCTAACTATAACTGGTGAATTTCTGAGTGTTTTTGTACCATTACAGTAACCTTTGTTTTTTGTTTTTTAATACCAGCGTGTTTTAGATTAATGGCAGCAGTGTTCGCACAATAAATGCACCCGCCTGCACTTGTCACATCAAACTCAACCTCTCGTCGGTTTAGAAAAGAGATCGGCACTCCAACAGCAGTTGATGGAAATAGCATCTTTTGCAGAGGTACTAACCTCTTATAATAGTATAATAGTATTAGGGCCACATGTACAAATATCGGGTTTTTGTGACTTGCAAATTGCGAGTCTTAGCGACTTGCAATTTGAAAGTCGCAAAACCTGATGTACAATACTGTTTGCGATTCCCAGTAGGATCAAAAATGACCTACCTCATAAATATTCACATGGTAGGTCACAATTTGCGACCCCATTGGGAATGGCTGCACTCACAGGAATGGTGGCCTGCTGGGGACAGCAGACCACCATGTCTGTGGCTGCTTTTAAATAAAGCAGTGTTTTTTTTTTTTTTTAATGCAGCCCGTTTTCCTTCAAGGAAAACGGGATACATTTAAAAATTAAAATGAAAAGATTTCTTTTCATTTTTTCAGAGCAGGCAGTGGTCCGTGGCACCACTGCCTGCTGTGAAAAATATTTTCGCATCCATTCACAAAGGGGAAGGGATCCCGTGAGGACCCCTTTCCGTTTGCGAATGGGTTAGCACTGCTATTGTTTTGTGAACGCATTCACGGTCACAAAACAATCATACATCGCACTGAGACTTGCAATTAGGAAGGTAACTCCCCTTCCTAATTGCGACTCGCAAATCTTTTTTGAGATTCGGTAAATAGATTACCGAATCGCAAAACTGGGTCTGTGCATCGCAAAATACTTTTTTCTTGTCGCAAACGGCCCGATTCATATGGTACAGCTGGCCCTTACTACATTATTTTGACATTTTAAAACTTGGTAACACTGTCGGGGGCTTGGTTGCACTTCAGTAGTACCAATTCAATGCCCAAATACAGCAATAAGCAACAGGAAGGTGACCAGTCCAGCTTTGGAAAGGGCCTTCCTCACCAACAACGTGTCACTGCATTTTGAATAACTTTTAAACCCTCTCAGATTGAAACTTTTTTTTTTTTCTTAAAATCTGCAGATTATGCCGCAGATGATGGTTTATGTGGCAAATCTCTAATTATGCGAAAATTGTCACAGCTGCACAATTTCAGAATTCCAGTGGCCCTGTTTATGAGTGGAGTAATATCTAGGGTAATTATCAGTGCATGGCAAGGGCACGAGTTAGAGTTACCTTCAGGGCACAAGTTATGGTTACTTGAGATATATAACTAGTGCATTTCAGTGGTTTTTAGAGTTTAAATCTGAACATTTCACCTAACTATAACATTACTTCTACCTTTGTTTTTTCAGTGAATTTCTAGTGTTTTTTTTTAACATAAAGTAATATTTATTTACCACATGTTAATCCAACCTCCGTTGCGCAAATCCTCCAGACACACGATGAGGGGATGGTGCAGGGTGACTCCCACATGCAGCCAACACCACGCTGTGCACAGCCTTTGACCATGTGCAGATGGAGGTTGACCACAAGGCCTGGCCTGCAGCCAAGCCCTGTGGCCAACACCCTGCATGCATCCAACCTCAGGCTGCACAGAGCCTTTGGCTAGGTGCAGTGGAGGGATGTCAACAAGGGCTACCTTGCCTTCAGGCCCGGTGGCCAACCCCCTCAAAAATAGCCAACCCCACAACATGCACAGCCTTCAGCTGTGTGCAGTTAGTGGATTAGCCACAGGTCCTGGCCCTGGGGAGCACAGGATGTTTATTTTTAAAGAGGAGGGGGACCTCTTGACTCCCCTCCTCAAACCTATTATACCCTCTAGGAACCCCATCAACCGGTGCCACTAATTAAAATTAAGTGGAGGGAGACACACAGCACTCTTCTGGGATGGTTTCAGCCCCGGAGATCCCATTCCTGGTGCCCACCACATGTTTTTGGGGGGAGAGGGCATGCAGCCCTCTCCCAGAGCTGCTTTAGGCTCCAGAGACCCCATTTCCCAGGACCTAGCACATTTTTTTACAGGGGCACAGCCCCCCCTCTCTGGTTTACTTTTGTCCCCAGAGGCCCATCTTCTGAGGCCCAGCAACATAGTTAAGGGGGAGGGGCACCAAGGCCCCTCCAAGGCCTGTTTTAGCACCAGGGACCCCATCCCCTAGGGCCAGGCCACCTATGTGAGGGGCGGAACAGTTCTTTCTTCAATGAATAGACTGCTTATGTTTAATCTATATTTTAATGACATTATAGAAGTTGTCATGAGTGTGGTAATATCTGGGATAATTAGCAGTGCATGGCAGCGCATGGCAAGGGTGCGTGTTATAGTTACCTTAAGGCACGAGCTATAGTTACTTGAAATAACTCTAACCATAACTGCTGGATTTCTATGGTTTTGTGTGAGTAAATTCAGAACTAAAATATATCTGTAACCTTTGTTTTTTGTAAGTGACTTTCTATGTTTTTTCTAATTCTACTTCCTAACCATAACGTCCCTGTAACCTCTGTTTTTTTCAGTGATTTTCTATGTTTTTTACGTACTTTTTATTATTATGTGTTAATCCAAGCACCTCCACGCATGGCCAACCCCCTATAATAAGCCTGAGAGTTTTTCTAGACTTTGATGAATTATATACTTAGAATGAGATATTTTAGGACACATTGAAAAGAAAAATGTATTTGTCAATTAAAAAGAGTGCAATTACATTTGGTATATATCGTAAATTTTGAATTTGGAAAGTAATTAAATTAGGAATGTGACTACTGACACACCAAGACTGCAACCCTCAATCTTCAAAGTGAAGGCCTGAGTCCTTAACCTATAGGCCACAGGTGGCTTTTTTCTATACAGTTTCCAGACATACTTATGACATTCGACCCAAAGATTTTGAGTGCTAAAAAGATGTAAATGTTCCATCACTTGGAATGTTTAACAGTCAAAACACTAGTAAATAAACAGACACATTACACGAGATCCCAGGATTTGAACCTTCATCCTATTGAGTGATAGTCCAATAGCTTTACCAGTAGGCCAGAAGCGATTCTGTTTTTTTTAATGTTTAAAACATAACTATACAGTTTGAACAAAACATTTTGCTAATGTAACACTTTGACGTTATTGTATGGAGAGTCCATTGCAATGGCAATCTCTCTCTCTCTCTCTCTCTCTCTCTTCCATCCCATTAGAAGAGAGAATGAGAGAGAAAGAGTGACATGACCGCAGGGGGAGACTGATGGTCCTGCTGTCCTAGCCGGCTCCCCATGACCTGCAGGAGCAAGCATTGCTCCTGTAAGCAGGGAGATGCTTTAAATAGCAGCTCTCTGCTTGCAGAAGCTATAGTTTCATCTGTTTCCCTGCGAGTTATTTGCGTGCAGGGAAACTCTGTTTTTTGCAAGCTAGAGCTGTTTGAAAGGACCATAAATGGATCAATGACCGGGGCTGGCGGGCCATGTGGGACCTCTGCGTTAATAGAACATGTTTTGCTCCAAGGAGGTGGTAGTTCCCAGGGCTGCAGGGGGACCGCGCCGGCCCCCGCATTAATTTAGGAAGATTTGCCCTAAGGAGGTGGCAGTCCCAGTGGTGCAGGTGGGCCCACATACATATTTTTTAGTGCCTTGCAGAGGTGGTGGTCTCCAGGACTGCGGGGCGGCCATGTGGGCACCCACATGAATTCATAAAGCTTCGCCCCAGGGAGGGGGTGGTACTCAGGTCTTTCATAAGCCCTAGGGGCAGGACCCTGTGCACCCAACTCATATTTTTATGCTATGCACCCAGGACCTGGCTCGCCCCGGGGGCTAAAAAAAAGTGAGCGCAGGAGACCGCACTTTGTTGTTTTTCAAATGTCAGCAAATTTCAAGGATTTGCTGTGATTTTCGCTATGATTAAAAAAAAATACTTTTAACCCTGAAGGGGCATTCTTGGGGGACCCCTGCAAAAAGGCTAGAGGGGTAGGATAAGAGGACCCTGCCCCTTTTTCATTTTTTTTTTTTTTTTAGACTCATCTGAATTCAAGTCTCTAAATGGCTACCAACACTTCCTGGTTGAAGAGGTGGCAGCCAATCAGATCTCTGCATGAGATCAGAAGTATTCATGAAGCCCTCACACCTCCAGATATACAAATTCGGTTTTCTTTTAACATTTCAAAAGCTACTGAACCGATTTACACCAAATAACAGAAAGCACTCTTTTTGTACCAAGATATACCGTTCTGCCAAATTTGGTGTAATTCCATCCAGCAGTTCGGGCTGTAGTTGTGTCTAAAGTCACAATGGGAATTAAAATGAGAAATGCACCCCCCCACCTTTTTCTTGGCCAGTGCTTGACGGATAACCCCCAAACTTCCCATGCACAACAAGATTCTCCGGCACACTTAAAAAAAAAATGTGTGAAGATTTGTAAAACAGTGCCAAAAATATAGGTAAGTCAAAAGAAACTAGGTCCTAACTATAACTACCTACTGGGGACCACCAGTAGATAATATATATATATAAAAAAAAAGGTTACCATGTTGTTACAGTGATGTGCTGAATTTACTTGTACAAAACCATAGAAATTCAGCAGTTATAGTTGGAGTTATTTTAAGTAACTGTAACTTGTGCCCTAAGGTAACTATAACTCGCACTTTCATTGCAAATGTTGCAGTGATAATATCAAAGATACCAAAGAAGGAGTCATCAGTGATATAATATGTGAGTAATTAGCTGTGCATGGCGAAGGTGCAAGTTATAGTTACCTTAAGGTGTGAATTATAGTTACTTGAAATAACTCTAACTATAAGTGCTGAATTTCTATGGCTTTGTACAAGTAAATTCAGAACATAATTATAACTTCCCTGTAACCTTTGATTTTTACAGTAAATGTCGATGTTTTTTTAACGTAAAGTAATTTTAATTACTATACGTTAATCCAACCACTGCTGCTGCTGTCCTTCACCCGTGCATGGCAGGGGTAGGCCGCAGGGCCTGACCTGCAGTTAGGCCCTTTGGCCAACCCCCTATAACCACCCTACACTGCACCGCACACAGCTTATAACTATAACTTCACTCACAGTTCTGTAAGCATAAAGTATGTAATAAGAAAGAATAATGTTAATGTCTCTTCCTCTTCCACAGCTCCAGCTGTAGCAAGTCGGTGTGCCACAGTTGGCTGTGCATGTAAACATCCATTCAATGGGTGCATTAGGCTGTATATTTTATCTCATTGCCATTGTCACTGGGCATATTTACAGGGAAGTGGTGCATCAGCTCTGATGCAGCAGTTTCCTTGCATCACCCTGTGGCCCCCTAACAACACCATGGTTGTGCTGCATTTACAATACCGTAAGTTAGCACAGTAGCGTAAAATGTTGTGATGCTATTGTGGTGATTTGCTGGAATAGTGCCAAAAATGTTGACGCTAGTCCAGCAAAGCTCAGGGCGGCCCATAGGAAATAGCCTTGCGTCACTTTATCGCCTTTCCTGGAAAGGGTTTAAAAAATGACACTAGAATGGCACAGTGAAATCTTGTAAGTTTCACTGCGCTATCTTTTAGGGCCTCCCTGCAGGGGAATGCCCCCCCTGCATTCACGATATCTGGTGCAGGTATAATGTGGTGCAAGGGTTTACAAAGTGGTGAAATGGTAGCAGGGTGTGCGACTGGTTAACGCATCTGTAGCGTAAAAATAATTATGCTATTGCAGTGCTAAGGGGCTTATATGCCCCTTGTTTTCTATAGAGTGATTTGTAGCACTCACCTCCCATTTCTAAGCGCTGTAGATTTTAAGATCTTAGAGTTTATTGTTCCTCAAATGGGTATAATTTCTGATATTTATATGTTTCCCCCCTTCATTGCTTGATTTTGCTCGTGAGAAAGTTTCACTCATAGTCGTTGAAATGTCACTCATAATTACACATAAGTTAAGAAAATGTCACACATAGCAATTTGAAACCTTGGCAGCTATAGAGACTTTGGTCTGACTGCTTTTCTACACAAGGAGCTGCTGGACATGCAGCTCCTTGCATGGAAAAGCAATTCTTCCCTCTGTCTGCCTGCATCTCTGTGGACAGGCAGACAGAGGACACCTCCATTCCGATGAAGGCAGAGCTGTTTGACAGCTCTCCCTTCATCGGACCAGAATGTTTGCTGTGACTTGGTGGTTGCTTCAAAGTTGCCACCAAGCCACAGAAAACAGCTATGTCCCGGGGGTCAGCACCTCAGGACATAGCAGGAGCCGGCCCTGGGCAGTGGCAGTTTCCAGGGCCATCAGTGGCTCCATGAGGGGGGTCGTGCAGCCCCCCTCCAACATACAACAGCCCTGGGGCAGTGGTGGTCCCGGGGCTGCAGGGGGTCTATTTTATATAGTACTTGCTCTGGGGAGATGGTGGTCCCCGTGGGCTGCGGGGGGGGGGGGGGTTAGACAGCCCCCCCTTGTTAAATTTTATCAAAGCCCCGGAAGATGTGGTGGTCCCCTGGGCTCCGAAATGGACCCCCTTCATTGTTTTCGAAAAGCCAAGGCAGTGGCGATCCCCGGGGCTGCAGGGTGGGCTGGGTGGCCCCACGCATTAAATTTGATAAAGGCTCTGGGGGGAGGTGGTGCCTGGGAATGGGGAGTTTGGCAGCCCCCCTTTAAATTGTTTTAAGCCCCGGGGAGGTGGCGGTCTCCGGGGCCACCAAGGGCATGCAGCCCCCACGCATGTAATTATTTCTGTGCCCCTGGGAGGTGTTGGTCCCCAGGGCTGCAGGGGTCTGGATGCCTCACAGCATTACAATTAACATTGCCCCCGGGACTTGGCCCACCCAGGGCTTCAGAATGACAAAGCAAGGGAGCCTGCGCTTTGTTTTTCTTTACATTTTCACAGGATTCATGGATCTGCCACAAATCGCGGTGAAAATTCAAAATTAAAATACCTCTCTGGGACTCTCACACCAAAGCTAAGGGGTCAGGGTGACTCTACCCTGGCCCCTTTTCTTTTGTTAATATCATAGATATACAAACTTGGATTTTCTTTAATTTCTCAAAAACTACTGAATGGATTTACACCAAATAACAAAAAGGGCTCTTTCTGGACCAAGAGCTACCTTTCTGCCAAATTTGGTGTAATTCCATCTGGTGGTTTCGGCGCTATCACGTTCAAAATCCCCATGGACCTTTGAACACAGCTACAGCCCAAACCACTGGATGGAATTACACCAAATTTAGCTGAAAGCTAGCTGTCGGAATGCAGATTGTGCTTTGGGGTGTTTGATGAAAATCCATTTCACTAGTTTTTGAGATATTAAAGGGCAAATGCATTTGTAAATCTGAGATTGCAAATTCTTTGCAATATTTTCACAATGATCCCAACATATTCACAAATGCACGTGCAAATAGGAATGCTGCGATTGGCCAGCAGCAACCTGAGGGGACAGGTGGGTCTGTCATTTTAGGGAACAGGACATGGTCCCCGGAGCTGATAATTGAAATGAAAAGTGTGATAAGGGGTCACAGTGGAGTTATCCTGACCCCAAAGATGTGATATAGGGGTGTTGAGGGTGAAATTATGACTTTTACTTTTTGTGTCTGTCTTTTCTGCCTTCTTTGTGCAAGCGCTTTCTGGTGCTTCCCCTCTGCCTGCCATTTCTGCCCCCACGGCACCATCCTCCACCTTCGTTGTGCTTTCCTGCCTCCCAGCTGACCAATCCCTCCCTCCTGCCTCCCCTTCTGAAGGGTGGCTGCTGAGCATTGAGGGGCGACTTCACTGACCTTTTGGCCAGCGCTGGTCGCTCTCTCCTGCATGGCCACTGCTGCTGTTGCTGCCGCTGACAGAGCCTCCCGGCTCTGTGTTAGAGGCCCGCCTCAACCCACAGGCAACCACCTGCCCTCATCCCTGGTGGCCTAGGGGCCATCTATGTCTGTCTGCCTTTTCTATTTTCCTCGTTTTGTCTGTTTTGTCTGTTTTGCCTTCTTACTCTTTGTATCTGTTTTTTTTACCTTCTCTGTGTGAGCACTATCCTGCGCTTGACCACTCCCTGCTGCCCTCGCGGCCCTGCCCCCCACCCTCGTAGTGCTTTCCCGCCCTCCCGCCTTCCAGCTGACCAATCCATCCCCCCCTCCCCTCCCTTCTTAAGGGTGGCCACTGTACGGCCGTGCAGATGGCGCGTCAAAGGCAAGCCCGTCTGCACCCGTCCATGCCTGGACCACAACAAGCGCCATAGACCCTGGCTCTCGCACCATCCATCGATACAACACCGGAACCCTCCATGCACTGAACCGTGGACGTCGTATCACCTGCCGCCATGTTTTCCCCAAGACCCCCCATGGACCTTTTTCCTGCCTACACTGCCACCTCACCTTCTCCTCATGCTAAATTCCAGACCTCCCAGTTGAAGAACCATCAAAAACACCTCCAGGCCACCTCAAGTGCATCCTCCTCAACATCCGCTCCCTGCACAAGCACGCCATGGAGCTTTGGGACCTGATAGATGCAATCCACCCAGACATCACCTTCCTCACCGAGACATGGACAAACACCACATCCGAACCTGACATCTCCATCACCATGCCCAGCGACTACAAGCTGCTCCGCAAGGACCGACCCTCCAGACCAGGAGGCGGCATAGCTATTGCCCACAAGACCACCATCCGACTAACGATCAACAGACAGGAATTCTCCCCCCTCATGGAGCACCTCCACTTCCAAGTGCACGCCATCCCGAAGACCACCACCCATGGCACCCTCATCTACGGACCACCCGGACCACGTTCAACTTTCAGCGACTACATCATCAACCTCATAGCCCCCCACGCACTAGCCTTCAGCAACTACATACTCCTCAGAGACCTCAACTTCCACATTGACGATCTCAGCGACCACAACACCTCTTCGCTACTCGAGAACCTGGACACAATCGGGCTACAACAACTGGTCACCTCACCAATGCACACTTCCGGACAGACTCTCGACCCCATCTTCTCCACCAGCGGCAACATCACCATCGACAACTCAACCCCGCTACACTGGATTGACCACTACTGCATCCACTTTTCCATCTCTACACCTACAGAGGACACTTACACCACTCACCCCCCACAGAAAATTGAACCAGACCACAAAAGAGCAACTCGTCAACACCCTCAGCTACTAGTCACCCCCGACACAAACAATGCCAACACCTCAGCACACAATCTCCACAAATGGATCACTGATTGCGCCAAAACCCTAGCTCCTCCCTGAACGACCACAGGGAAACACACCAACAAGAAAGCCAGCTAGTTAACCCCCGCACTCCAGGAATCAAAGCGCACCTGCAGGAGGCTGGAGAAAAAATGGTGGAACAGCAAATCCCCGGAAGACCTTGCAGCTTTCAAATCTGCCACAAGATCCCACCATGGCCTCATCAGATCCACCAAAAAAAGAGCCCTGCAGGACGGCATCAACACCACCACACACAACATAAAAGAACTCTTCAATGTCATCAAAGAATTCGCCAAACTACAAGCTGAGACCACAAACATCCCTCCATCTCAGGACCTCTGCAACAGACTAGCCACCTTCTTCCATCGGAAAACCAAGGACATCTATGACAGCTTCGGACCCCAAGACTCTCCCAACTCACCGATAATGCCCCAACCAAGATCCACCGAACCCACACAGCTCCTGCACCCCTGGACCCCCCTCACAACAGATACAACTCACTCATCATGAGCAGCATCGATTCTGGAGCTCCTACCAACCCCGGCCCCCCTACATCTTCAACAAGGCCAGTGCCTCGATCGCACCCGAGCTCCATAAGACCATCAACTGCTCCATAGAGTCAGTAACCTTCCCGAGGACTGAAAGCGCGCCGCAATCACCCGCTATTGAAGAAACCCCCAGTTAACCCAAAGGACCTCAATAACTACCGCCCCATTTGCCTGCTCCCATTTCCAGCTAAGGTCACTGAAAATGCAATCAATGATCAGCTTCACCAACACATTGAGGACAACAACATTGAGGACATCTCCCAACCAGGATTCACTACTAACCACAGCACCGAGACCACCCTGCTCGCTGCCACAGATGACATCTGCTCTCTCCTCAACCACAGCAAAACAGCAGCCTTCTTCTTACTAGATCTTTCAGCCACCTTCGATATAGTGGCCCACTGCACCCTATGCGCCAGACTCCACACAGCAGGCATACGGGGCTAGGCCCTGCGATGGATACACTCTTTCCTGACAGGCAGAACACAGAGAGTCAGGCTCCCGCACACATATCAGAACCTACAGAAATCAGCTGTGGAGGACCCCAAGGATCCTTGTGGAGACCCACGCTGTTCAACATCTACATGACCCCTCTCGCCCCAATCTTCAGAAACTACGGTATGAACATCTTCTCCTACGTTGATGATACCCAGCTAACCATCTCCCTGACTGAAAACCCCTCAACAGCCAGAAGAATTTCAAAGATTAGATGGAAGCAGTCGCCGCATGGATGAAGGAGAGCTGCCTTAAGCTGAATTCCAACAAGATCGAGATCCTCATCCTGGAACCAACCTCCTCAGCCTGGGATGACTCCTGGTGGCCCTCAACACTCAACAGCCCCCCTGCCCCCACAGACCACGCACAAAACCTCGGCATCATCCTTGACTCTGCGCCCACCATGATCAGACAGGTCAACTCCATTGCATCCAGCTGCTTCGACACCAGGGGTCTTCAAACTGGGGGGCAGCCCCCCTAGGGGGGGCCTCAAGTGATCCCAGGGGGGGCGCCAGTCTCTGGCCACAAGAAGCATTACAAAGATAACATTGTTTTGTTTTAAGCAGAAACATGTTACTGCACTAATGAAAAGGTAACATTACTTAACTGCAATGTTTAAATATGTCTAGACATATTTAAACATTGCCATCTTTATAAAATAATTGGGGATCGGGGGCGTGGCATAAAAAGTTTGGAGACCACTTTTCAACACCCTCCAACTCCTACAGAAAATTTTCAGATGGATACCAAGCGACTGCCGCAAAACTGTGACATATGCTTTGATCACAAGCAGACTTGACTACGCCAACTACCTCTGTGCCAGAACCACTGAGAAGAACGTGAGCAAGCTGCAACAAATTCAGAATGCAGCCGCCAGACTCGTCCCGAACATCCCCCACCGAGAAAACATCACAGGACACTTGAGAGACCTCCACTGGCTCCCCGTTGAGAAGAGGATCAACCTCAAACTCCTCATACACGCCTACAGAGCCCTCCACAACATCAGACCCATCTACTTCAACCACTGCATTACCTGGTACTCCCCTTCCAGACCTCTCCGCTCCTCCCAGCAGTTGCTCACCACCGTACCCCGCATAAAGAATTCCTCAGCTGGAGAAAGATCTTTCACCTACCTGGCGGCAAAAGTTTGGAACACTTTACCTCTCCACCTCAGATAGTCGCCATCGCTACCTCAATTCGGGAAGGACCTCAGGACCTGGCTCTTCGACTGGACCCTGAGGACATACCCCACAGAACCTTGAGACCCTATGGGTGAGTAGCGCACTCTAAAATAACTGATTGAGTGATTGATTGACTTTATAATAATGTTTTCCATGACACAAGGGACAAATTATGGGTTTAAAATTATTTTTTTCACCATGCGCGATATTCCCAATTAATCAAGACTAATCGAGATTAATCGCAAATATTTGTGAATAAGCAAACAAATTAACAAAATCATTCACAGACTCCTTGATACACTAATTAATTCACGTACAGAGGCACTAAGAGACTCATACGCCCACTTACACACTCACTCAGACACTCATGGAGCCACTCAGACCCACTCATAGACTCACACACCCACTTTTAAACCCACTCAGACACTCACACACCTCCTCACAGATCCACTGACAGAGACAGACCCTGTGGTAACTATGACTCCGCCCTCGCCATGCACTGCTAATTACTCCAGATATTACCACACTCATGACAACTTCAATAACGTAATTAAAAATGTAAATGAAACATTACCACTCAAATTATTGAAGGAAAAACTGTGCATGTCTACGGCGTGAGTTATAGTTGCCTTAGGGCGAGAATTATAGTTACATGATAAAACTCTAACTATAACCGCTGAATTTATCTGCTTTTGTACGAGTAAATTCAAAACCTAAATATAGCGACCCTGTAACCTTTGTTTTTTTCCCGTGAATATATATATATAGATATATACATATATATATAACCTACTGGCAGTCTCCAGTAGGTAGTTATAGTTAGGTCCTGGTCTCCATAGGAAGAGCAATTTTTGTTTTGCCAATAACTTTGGCGCCGCTTGACGAACTGTCAGAAATTTTCAAAAATATACTTTTGCTGAGTTCAGCTGCTGTCTTGAAAGTCTTGGGGTAATTCGTCAAGCGGGGGCCGAGAAAAAGGGGTGGTCCCCAAACATGTTTTCTCCCTTCATTTTCCTGTGGGGATTTTGACTACAGCCCGAACCGCTGAACGGAATTACACCAAATTTGGCAGAAAGCTAGCGTGTCGACCAGAAAGCACACTTTTTGTGATTTGGTGTAAATCTGTTCAGTAGGTTCTGAGATACTACAGTTTAAAAAATATAGATATATAGGGACGCGGATCCGGACCCGCAGATTCGGGTCCGGATCCACAGATCCAGGGGAAAAGCAAGGCCCTGACTGGCTGGCTACAATCTCACATAAAAGTTGCGGCCACCATTTTCTTTTGTTACATCGGCTCAGGGGTGGGAAACGAGCAGTGAAAAAAACACATTAGGGTGGTCAGAATACAGGTATCCTGACCCCATAGAAACATAGACGGTTCCTTTAGGCAATAGCCCTTTTTTTTTTTTGCCTGGTCTGTGGATCCATGGATCTGTGGATCCCCCAATCCAAAGGTAAACATAATTAATAATGTCACTGTAATATCTGCAGTACAATTATTGATCACATAACTGTGCATGACGGGGGTGCGAGTTATAATTACCTTAGGGCGTGAGTCATAGTTACTTGAAATAACTATAACTAGTGAATTTCTATGGTTGTATGCATTTCAAAAGTGAGCCTAACTACAACGTCCTTGTAACCTTTGGTATCTTTAGAGGAAACACATATATATATATATATATATATATATATATATATATATATATATATATATATATATGTGTGTGTGTATATCTATATAGACATGTCCTCGACATGTAAAAATATGATGAGGTTATTGTCCAAATATGAAAAATGGGGCTTGAACATTCTTGAACAGCATCCAAAACAAGAAGAAATACAGACGTTTTTCACTCAAATGGAATAGAGGCTGAATAAATATGAGAATGAGACTCAGGCAGAAAAACAGTGTAAGTTTCTGCGAGTCAAACAAGACTATGCTACTGGCTGCATTTTGACTTTCGGGAGGAGATTTGATCATGCAGTAAAGCAATTCAAACAGTTAGAGGCTCTTAGACAACAAGAGTTGGCAACTTCAGATTCAGGATCAGACCTTTATTCACATTTGGATGATCAGCTGGGTATGAGCCCTTAAGATGCCCACCCCTAGCCACTTTGAATGAGTACAGTTTTTTGCAGCAAAACAGAGGACCAGTCAAAAAACCAACACAAGAAAAATACGTAAAGAAAGGAAGAGAATGACAACGTGCAGAGGAGGAGGAGGACAAGGACAGAAACACTATGCCGCATGGGAGATGAATGTGGCAGACAAAGAGAAAATAATGGGTGAGGAATATCTAACTATTATTATTTTGTCAGCATGTGAACTGAGCAAAGGTAAACAGTCGCTACTAGAGTTGGGTCTGTCCTTTTGTCCTTTAGCCAACATGGACTATTGTAGGACTCGCATAGATGTATTTTTGGTTATAGGAAAGCTCAAATTAATGAAGGTATTCTTACAAGAAGAGTTCAAACGTGTTACTGTTCCTCCCAGTCTTTCTGCTTTTGATCACACATTTGATGACTTATGTCTCATAGAAATGGAGTGTTTGGCTGCCTTACCGGAGATGGAATGTGGTGAGATTAATTGGGCTATGGAAAGGGATTTGCTGTGCTCCTTGAACAATGTGCTAGATAGAACTTGCATTAATCGTTTTAATCCTAAATCTAAAGGCAACCCAAACACTCCACATAACAACATAGACACCTCCCACAATGTGGTAGTTGGAGATCTCTTGCAAATGTGGGTAAGTAGCAGGAACCATTATGCTGAGAATTTGACCACAGAGCAGAGGTTGGCTTGAAATCCCTGATGCAAAACCCCAATACTGTCTCAATCCATTAGATAAAGGGGGACACGTAGTAATATTAGATGTACAAAAGTACATACATAAGGCAGAGAGACAACTCATGAGGTCAGAGAATTATGAACTCACTACATATGGGTCTTATAAACAGGCTATTTTGAAGTATCATACCATGTTAGATAATTGGAGATATAAAGGCCTTTTAAGTACTGAAGAATTTCAGTTTCTATATGTTTAAAAACCTGTGGCAACCTGTTTCTATATTTTGCCTAAAATACATACGAACATGTTAAATCCACCTGGCAGGCACATAATCTCTGCTAACAATAGCCTTTTGGAGCCCACTTCCATTTACTTGGATTTTTCCTGTTACCATATGTCCTTAACTTACCTTCTTATTGCAGGGACAGTTCGGATATTATCACCAAGATAGGTAAGATACCTTGGCAGTCTACCTATTTACTGGTAACCATTGATATGGTACACCTGCATATATCACACCTTGGGCATGCAGGCATTTTTTCAGAGACAAGGCCATCAATTTATATGAGCACTCTATGATGTTATTAGAGATGTTAAGATTTTGCTTGAGAATAACTTTTTCCTGTTCAGTGAGACATGGTTTGGGAAGGTAGGTGGGACCGCGATGGGCAGTTGCTTTGCCTCAAGCGACGCTGGCATTTTCATGGGCTGGTGGGAGGAACAATATGTTTGGATAGATCTGAATGTCAGGAGGGCTAGTTACATTGATTTGTCGACAAGGTACATTGATGACCTATTTATGATATGGGATGGTCCTAGAAGCCTTTTATATGAATTTCTGACACACATCTCTAAAAATGACCGCAACTTGACCTTCTCATGCAAGGTTCATGAGAGAGAAATGGCATTTTATATGCCCAAAGTCACCACCTGTCCAAACTTAAGTGGAGCATCCTCCATGGGGAATTGTTAAGGGCAAAACGTAATTGCAGTAGTACACCAATCTATAAGGCAGAGGAAACTAGGATGTTGAGGAGATTTGGGGGCCTGAGGCCACCCTACCAATGTTCACACAGCAGCAACAGAGAATGCTGCAAATTATCCAGAAAATGACCTCATGGTCAAAAAGAACAGGGAAGGAGAAGGAACCCAGGAGGTCAGATTTATCACTACCAATAATGCAGAGTCAGCTAGGATTAGGGGCGTAATCACTAAATTTGCACTTGGTCAGGTCAGATGCTGTCATAGGTCAAAAGGTCCCGCACCAAACATTGGTTACATATCTTACGTTTGAAACTATAAATGACATTTTGGTGCAAAGTTACATGAACACACAGCTGAAACAGGGGAGTGGTTAAGTGAACAACCTGGTTTCCATAAGTGTGGGAAATGTAAAGCTTGTGAGGGCAGTTAGAAAGTGCGAACCTATCCACTACCAACCGGCAAGACTGGACGCATTAATCAGTTCTTTACTTGTGGCAGTGATTACTGTGTCTATGTGCCCGTCTGTCGTTGTGGTCTTTTTTTATATAGGGGGTGCTATTTTCCTTGTGAAGAAAAGGATTCTTGAACATCTCAGAGCCATCAGGAACTGTGATTAAAATTACTCAATGGCTAGACATTGGTTTAAAGAACTTATTCAAAACCCTGACACCCTTTCCTTTTTTGGAACAGGGCTATTCTGACAACAAATGGTGGCCGCAGAGAAAAAAGATTATGGACTTTCGATCTGAACATATCTTTCGACACCAAAACGACGAAGAACTTTTTGTACATATTGGGTGATGTTCTCTTAAGGCCTCGGGGAATCTTTGTGCATTTGAACTACATTTCTTTCCCTTCCTCTGTGGTGCTGTTGTTTTTTGCCTTATGTGCATTACTGTGAGACTTTTCTTGGAATATGTGTTTAGACTAGGCTTTTTTGGTTCTTTGTGTTTGCATTTGCATACGCCAGTGACAGTGTTCGCTGCTTCATTCCTACGTATTTGACGTGGAAATTGATACATCATTCTGTTACATTTTTTGACACGAGAACCATACGATGAGTAGGAATAATTTGTGCACTTTGAATATTGACACAAGGTATTATACTGTGCTTTTGTTGTTTTTTGTTTTCTGTTTTGTTCAATAAGTGTGTTGGTTTCCAACCATTGTTGGATTATATTTTGAATTGTATTATGTGTAATAGGTCATTGGCCGGGTCTCCGTGGGTTATGGTCCACTTGGCCTAGATTGTAACTAGCATTATCATTATGAAGGGATTGTTATGCAAGTTTGGCAGACAAAATGGATGCACCACCTGAGATTGCTAACTAAGATTAAACTCTTTGGATTATATAGGATGACTAGATGTTTGTGTTAAAAAACTTCTATAAAGTGAATGTTTTTGTTTTTATTTTTATTCTTGTGATATGACAGATGTTCACATTTGCTTTTTATTTAATTGACAACAACGTGGAACTTATGCTTAATTTGCATTTCACATGTAGTCTTTCTTCTACATGGGTGGGGTTACTGATGTGACAAGAAGTATTTTCACTATGTTTTACACACAGTTAGTTGACACTTCTTAAGAAAGATTGGTGCACAAACCTTTTGCATTAGGCCATAAGGAAAATCTCTATAGATTGAAACAGACTGCAAATAAATTGCCTTGAACACAACTTTGGAGTGCAAGTCTATAGTATCTGGAAGTTACAACACTTTCCTGTTTGTACTATTTATCGGGCCCTGCACTCACGACTTGCACCAGCCCTGAGAGGTGGATGTAGCCGGTTAATGTTGGAACTTGCTACTAAACACACATATATATATATATATATATATATATATATATATATATATATATATATATAGACATTTGAGGTGAGCTTGTGTTGCAGGGTGCTTCTTACTAGAGCTGCTCTCTACCTAAACTTGGGAACTACCCAGAGTTCAGGGTGCTTCTTATTAGAGCTGCTCTCCACCTAAACTTGGGAACTACCCAGAGCTCTCTATTTTTTTTGCATATATATATATATATATATATATATATATATATATATATATATATATACATACATATATGTATCTGTTGCCACTAGGTAGTTATAGTTGGGACCTAGTTTCTATAGAAAAATAGTTTTTTTCTTTGTGACAAAGAGTTTTTTTACTTGCCTATACCTTTGGCGCTGATTAACGAATATTCACAAGATTTTCCCCAAAATTTCAATGCTAACATCATCTGCTGTCTGGAAAGTTTTGGGGTAATCCGTCAGGCAGGGCCAAGAAAAAAGGGGGGGTCCCAAAACGTGTTTCCTCCATGTTAATTTCCATTGGGGATTTTGAAAAGGAATAGCGGCCGAACCACAGTACTGATTTACACCAAAGTTGGCAGAAATCTACCCCTTGGTCCAGAAAGCTACTTTTTGTGATTTGGTGTCAATCCGTTCAGAAGTTTTGAAATATTAAAGAAAAAAATGAATTTGTATATACAGGGATGCGAAGGTTCTGTGAACCCTCCCGATCTAGTGCTGAGATCTGATTGACTGCCAATACTTCAACAAGGTAGTGTTGGCAACCATCTTGGGACTCGGCTTAAGCTGAATCCCAGAACAAAAGGCAAACAATAAGAAAAGGGGCCAGTATAGGGACACCCTGACCGCTTAGCTCTGGTGGTTGAGTCCCAGAAGGACACACCCTTCAGGGCAAAAAAAGTACTTTTTTAAAACATGTTTTCTGTCAATTTGTGATGGGGTTGTGAATCCACAGTAGAAATAAATAAAAAAACAAGCGCAGTCACGCGCGCTTGTGTTAAGAAAGCCTCCAGGTGGGCCAGGTCCTGGGGGCATGTCAAAAAGAAGAAGAGGGGGACATGTGGTCCCCCTCCTAGGGCTTATTTAGGTCCCGGGACTGCCACTTCCACAGGGCTAAAATGAATAGTATGTGGAGGGGAACGTGGACTCCTGCACCTCGGGAGCCACCACTTCCCTGGGGCAAAATTGGTTAATTATACTAGGTAGCCTCGGGGACTTCCACCTTCCCGGGGCTTAAATGAATAGTATGCAGAGGGGCCATGCAGCCCTGCCCACGCCGCCCCACCTCTCCGGGACAAAATTGGTTAATTATACTGGGGGGATGTTGCATGAACCCCTGAACCCCAGGGACCACCACCTCCCTGTGGGTAACAGTAAGTTATAAGGGGGGACTGCCACCTCACCAGGGCAATTTATTCACAATAAGGTGGGACCCAGGCTGGGAAAAAACCTAATGAAGGTTGTCTGTCACGGACAACTGGGGACCACCATCTCCCCAGGGCTAGCTTTAACATTGGAGGGGGGGCTTGCTGCCCCCCTCATGGAGCCAATAAAGGCCCTGGGGAACATCACCTCCCTGGGATGGCTCCTGCTATGTCTCAGGGTGCCCATTCCAAGAAAAGAGCTGTATGCTCTGACTTGGTGGGAGTTTTAACAACTCCCGCCAAGTCAGAGCAAACACTCCGGTTCCAGCAAGTGTGAGCTGTCAAACAGCTCTTGTTTGCTGGAAGTGGATGTTTACTCTGTTTCCCTGCCTGCGGGGATGCAGGCAGGGAAGCAGAGGAAACATTTGCCCTCACATAGAGGAAGCTGCATGTTCAGCAGCCCATGTCTGCGACAGCAATGCCTGCTCCCGCAGGAGGCAGAGAGCTAGCTGGGACTACTGGGGGATTGAGGCTCCCCACACAGTCCCATTGTACACTGGGTGCCCTTGACTGCACCCAGGAGAGATGGCCTGGCCCCGGGGGATGGGGTCCCTGGGACTGTGGAATTGTAGTGGGCCCCTGGGGATTGGGTCTCTGGGGCTTAAATTGTCTGGAGGAGAGAGGCTGCACAGCCTCTCTCCCCCACACTTTGCATTTACCCAATAACGTAGCACTTACAAACTATCCAGTAGAAAGTACACCAGTTGGGTAGACATTATGTGCAAACTGTGGACTCCTGGTAAATAAAGGAGCAGATGAGCTTCTGTATGGCCATGATGATGATGTAACAGAAATTAAACCTCAGCATGAAGCACTTATAAATATAAACGTAGCAACAGCCCCATTTGAAGCTCCACTTCTGGACAGGACAAATGGTCCTAACTCCTTGGCTTGGAGAAGGCAAAGCAGGTGTGTTTACTCCATAATTCCATGTTGAAAAAGGTTCTGAAATCCTTTGTGGAGGTGAATGCATCTTTCTTCTATTGGAGAGCAATCAGACACTGTCACACCCACTCTTGCACCCGCATAGACTCTCTCACACCTAGTCTCACACCCACACAGACACTATCACAGCCACTCTCTCACCCAGAGACACCCTCTCACACCCAGGGTGATAGGCCCTGCAGCCAACTCCCACTGCGCATGGCCAAAGGCCATGTTCAGGGTAGAGTTGGGTAGTTGGGTGGGTTGGTTGCAGAGACTGGCTGCAGTCCAGACCGTACAGCCAACGCCCCTGGCCATTTGCTGGGGTGGTTGGATTAACATACTGTATATAAACAAAAATTACTTTACGTTAAAAATACATAGAAATTCACTCAAAAAACAAAGGTTACAGGGACGTTATAGTTAGGAAATATAATTAATAAAACCTTAGAAATTCACTTAAGAAAACAAAGGTTACAGGGACATTATAGTTAGGTTCTGAATTTACTCACATAAAACCATGGAAATTTGGCAGTTATAGATATTTCAAGTAACTGAAACTCATGCCCTGAGGTAACTAGGGAAGATTGGAGGCATTTTTCTAAAAAGCTCCATAAGGTGACCAACCCGTCGACAAGAGTCAAGCTGCTGACATCGAACCGTGACACAGTCTGAATTCCAGGTTTGCTCCACTGAAGATCCAGAGCTTTTCATAGTTGTCAAGACTTCCAGGAGTTGACCAATTCATTTCTGTGGATCAAGCCGTCATCTTTGACTCGCAACTCAGCCTGACGAGGAGCCTTGCCCTACAAAGAGAGAAAAATCTCCAAAAAAAGACTAAGTCTGAAGGTAAAACTGTGACCGAGGCCTCCTGCTCAGTGTATCCAGGTTGGGCTCCATCATGGTTGGCCGCAAACTTTTAATTGGTCCTGGTATAGTGAGACCAGATGTCTCTGGTTGGCATTATTGACTTTTAAGCACTAGAAAGCACAATTTTTTATTTAGTCTTTAAAACGTCATATCTCTGGTTCCATACATTGGATGTTTGCTGTTTTGGTGTCATTCTACTCATAATATTTCCAGTTTTATAAATTAGTCTAGGATTTTTATCCTGTGCTCTGTCCTACTAATTTAAAGTATTTGTGTTTTTTAATGCTTTACACTCCTGTCTCCTAAGTTAAGCCTGCCTGCTTGTGATCAGCTACCAAGGGTTGAGCAAGGGATCAATTTATTGAGACCTTGGCCTGACCTTATATTGTGATTGTGGCCTTACTACTAGTGGTGGGAACCTACCAACCCCTACTAATAAACCACATTCCAACTATATATATATATATATATATATATATATATATATATACTTGTGCTCCTGTCATGCACTGCTAATTACCCCACAATATACAGCACTCATGACATCTTTGATAACATCACGAATCATATCATTGTGATATTTGCAGTAAAACTTTTTACGAAAAAACTGTGCATTGCAAGGGCACGAGTTATAGTTATCTTAGGGCACGAGTTATAGTTACTTGAGGTAGCTATAACTATAACTGGGGAATTTCTATGGTTTTGTATGTTTAAAATGTGATCCTAACTATAGCGTCCCTGTAAAGTTTGAATTTTTAAGTGAATTTCTATGTTTTTTAAATTCTATTTTCTAACTATAACGTCCGTGTAACCTTTGGGTTTTTTTCAGTGAATTTCTATTTTTTTTTGTACGTATAGAAATTTTCATTTTTATACCTTAATCTAATCACTGATGTGCATGGCCTTCGGCCGTTCACAGAGGCGGTTGGCCACAGGGCCTGGCCTGCGGCCAAGGCCTGAGTCCAATCCCCTATAAGCACCCAACCTTGCACCATGCACGTCCTTTGCTCGGGCACAGCAGAGATTGCCCACAAGACCTGGCCTGCAGCCAGACGCTGTGACCAACCCCCTCAATCACCCAACCCCAAACTGTGCACAGCTCTTTGGCTATGCAGTGGGAGTTCGTTGCGGCCTCTCTGGGTGTGAGAATAGGTGTGGGAGATGTACCTGGGGGTGAGAGAGTCTGCCTGGGTGTTAGAGTGTGTACAGCAGTGTTTTAGTGGGTGCATCAATGTGTGCGCAGGTCTCTGTGTGGGTGCATGATGGTGTCAGTGGGTCTGTGTGTGGGTGTGTGAGTGACTGAGTGGGTCTATAACTGGGTGTACAAGTGTCTGTCTGGGCCTGTAAGTGGTGTGTAAGTGCCTCAGTGGGTCTGCCAGCAAGTGTATGTGTATGATTGTGTATTTTGAATTTTCACCAGGGTTCATGACTCTGTTGCGACATTACATTGGGGGCCACGCAGGGGGACATGACGGAGTCGCGACTCTGTGATTGTGGAAAAAAAAAGATTTTTGAACCATTTCAAACTCATAAGGGGTCCCTCAGACACTCATTGGTGAACCTCACAGGGTCAGATTACCTTTACCCTGACTCTTTTTTATTATTTACAGCGCTATTTTGAACCCCTGGGGCTGTGCACCAGTTGATAAGATGGCGGGCACAACTTTCTTCACAGGTTGCGACCAGCCAATCACATTGCTTCCACCTGTCGTGCGGAACTGCAATGCTTTGCATTGGATTCACAATGAATACGGGTCCCTATTAAACAAATTTGGATTTCCTTTTTTTCTCAAAAACTACTGAACGGATTTACATCATATAACAACAAGTGCTTGCAATGCAATGGGTCTCACATTTGCTTAAGTTAGTGCTAGTGGCATTGTAAATTCAGAACTGGACTTTTCTTGCTACATAAATTGGTCAACCCCGCCTCATAATTTGGTCTTTTCCTGCCACATAATTCCATCGGCCCTGCATATAACTAACCCACTTCCATTTACCTTCTTCTTCCATGTGCAGCCAAAAATGAAAATGTTGCCCATTAACATCCTAATTTAAATCTGCCATGTTAATTTCAATGGAATACCACTTTCACCACCCCACCATCAGAGTTGCTGGCTGGGTAACACAATTCCCAAAATAAGACAGCCAAGGAGGAGTAAGAGAGAGATAAACTAGAAGGGTCACCCAAATATATCAAGAGAGTTCAAACAGTCATAGTGTAATAATGATGTTCAGTTGGCCTGAGTCATGGTCACAATTGTAATAAGGAGAGATTATTAAAACATACACAATTATCATATAAACCCAATAAAAACCTTTCTCAGAAACAAACATTTGACATTAGACTGTAATGCTCAGAACAGCTCATAGAGGACACCACAATGAAAATAACATTTGTAAGAAATATGATTATGTTACTATATACTTAGTCCTTAGAGGGCATAAACACAAGAAAAGAAAATGACTGACAGTATTTCAATGTGCCCATGCATTTAGCCGCTAGAGAGCGTAGTGCATTACACATTTTCAGGGCTAGCAGGCCTACTGAATCGATATTACAAACAAGACCCTCAAAACACAAACTACTCTCAGCTGTAAAATAAAAGTTCCAGCCATGATAGATGTTAAAAAGATACTTGGTTAAGTTTTCTGGAGTGCAGTGAATATTGTAGTTTCGGCTCTCTGTCTGTGCCGGGAGAGCTTTTGCTTTGAGGATTTCTGTTTTACATTAAGTATTTACCAATTTCAAGAGTTTTAAGGGGAGAGCTGCAAGAAATGACTCTGAGTAGGTAACTGTGAATAAGGTGACCAGTGCTCCAATACCGGCGATCAAGATCATGCTGTTGTGTCTGTTCGCACTGTGAGCGCCATGGCTGCCATGCAGCATGAAGGGGAGAGACAAAAAAAAATGTTTGTCCACGCAGAAGTATATTGTCAATCGTACAATAAATAAGGTGGAACAAATGTGAAGCAATTACCAATGACATCAAGGGATTTGTGAAAGGCAAGCCGATTAGTGAGTGAAAGTGATGAGCATGAGGTAGGCATGGTTAAAAGCCCACAGTACGTAAAATAGGTCAAAGCACTTGTGTGCTTGACCTAAAAATGGCTCCTACTAGAGCTAACTTTCTTCGAAATTTGGTGTAATTCCGTCCAGCAGTTTGGCGCTATTGCTGTTCAAAATCCCTATTTGAGAAAGGAATGGGGAAAATGCGTTTTGGGACCCTTCTTTTTCTCTGCCCCCCTCTGTGTGGATCACCCTGAAACTTTCCAGACAGCAGCTGCCTAAGTGATTAACAAAACAAACAATTATTTTTCTATAGAAACTAGGTCCTAACTATGACTACTTAGTGGTGACCACCGATATATATATATATATATATATATATATATATATATATCATTATATGGCTAAAACATCTACTATATAATTTTTGTTCACAAAAGGAGTAGGATCCGCCCAGGGAGACAATAATTTCTGGGAGAGGGAGTCATACAGAACACAGTGCTGAATATGTAGACATGTACTAGGCACCATTGTTCAAAACATTATCATCATATATTAAAAATACTAAATACTTTTTGCCACAGATCAGAAATATAGATTGGGTCACCAAGGATGTTAATAGCTTATGTACCAGTATACAACATGAGAAAGTCTTAGAAGTAGTCAAATACTTCCTATACATGAAATCGGTGAGTTATTTACAACACTCCAATATGATTTGGGATTTGGTAGAGTAAGTTCTCAAAAATAATCTTTTTTCTCTACAGAAAGGGTCTTTATTATCAGATCAGAGGGACAACTATGAGTTCCAGGTTTGCTCCTCCTAATGCAAACCTATTTGTTGGACTATATGAGAGGGAGCATGCCTGGAGAACCAAGGGAGATTTGGAGAGAATATAGTGTATTGGGGTTGTTATATTGAGGACATTTTTGTAATCTGGGAACATGCCCATCTTAATGATAATCACTTCAATATCTCCCTCATTTAGGAATACAGTGTAAAATGTGTTTTTGGCATTTGAAATTGTATGTGTATGAAGGGGTGCTGGAATCTAGATTATTACAGAAACCAACATCAGTTAATTTATTTTAAATGCAGAATCTGGGCATTTAAAAAGGCAAATAGACAGTATCCCATTTGGGGACTTTCTAAGCGTGAAGCATACTTGTAGTGAAGTCAAGGAATATGAAATAGTGGTGGAAGCGATTTCACTAAGATTTTTGAGACGGGGTTACAATCTGCCTACAGTTAATAGAGCTAAAAGAAAAGTCCAGAATATTATCAGGGAAGAACTACTAAGGGGTAGGATAAAGAACAAATCCTTGAACAAAGATACTCCAAGATTCATTACTACATGTAGTGAAGGAAATAGGAGAGTCTATAAGACTCTTCAGAAACATTGGGGAATTCTTACTTTAGATTCAGATACTAAGAAGATCTTACCATCTAAACCAGTGGTGGTTTATAGGAAAGCACCTACACTAAGAACTCTACTGAGTCCTAGTGACACAGTGTTATATGAAATTGAAATAGGAACGGAAAATGGGAGGGGTAAAGGTCCTCTTAAAGGTTCACACAGATACAACAATTGCATTTGTTGCAAATATGTAATAGATCATACTAAGGTATTTATTGACAGCAGAAAATGTAAGAAGTATGAGATTGCCTCATTTATGAATTGCAACACATGCAATTATGCATATGCAATGACGTGTACATATGGAAGATATAGGTGGGATCTACAGTGAGAAAGCTTAGGTTTTTCGGATGGAACACTTAAGGGCAATAAAAAATTGCAATACGAAATATCCTATAGCAATATATTTTAGGGATAATCATAGAATCACAGAAATATGTGGTACTCGCTTTATGGGAATTGAACACGTGATTTTAGCTCGCAGAGGAGGAGATTTAGATAAGAAAATAAGAATTAGGGAAATACTCTGGATCGATGAATTACAAACAGTTCACTATGGACTTTATATTGACAGGGAACTACATACAATGATGTAGATTGTCATGTATGTTTCCATGCGATGACCATTAGCAATTTTTAATACCTATCAGTCAGGAGGGTAGGGAGCTTATTATCTTGTGATAAGTGAAGTAATCTCATGGGTGGAATAACACTGAAGTTGTTAGGGTTAAGTGTATCCTTTGGCATAATAATAACATTAGATTTATATCCTGAGCTCACTGACTCACCAGTAACAATTTTAAATAGGATTCCAAGGAATCCTATTAAAGATGTATTGTTACCACTGGAGAGAAGGCTGGTACATATTTAATATGCTTATCTATTGGAAGGATATAGGTAATAATAAATATAAACAACAGTAGACGAAGCTGGGTGGAGAGTTTAGCATTCACAATGACAAGGTTGTGATTCCCGGAAACGAAGATGAACTTGAATTTATATTTATTTTTCATCTTACAGTTTGATATCATTGAATTGAATCTGAATGGGTCATGAAGTTTACAAGCAGACAGATAGTGCGAGGGAAAGTGGCACTGCAGATGAGCATTCAAAGATATCACGGGTTAGAGTACAGAGTATGTAGGAATTTTGATAACCGGAATATTTGGATTTCTTTAATTTTGATATAGATGAGCTTTTTGTAAAGGAGGGTTATAAGGCATGACAACTAAGTTCTAGTGATAAGGTCAAGTATTTTAATAGAGTTCGATTATGTTATTGTTAGAAATGGGGTCTTTGGTTGACAGTCAGGTTACCCCCTGTTCAAGCAAGGACCCTCACTCTAGTCAGGGTAAAAGAGAATCACCCTCAGCTAACCCCTGCTTACCCCCTTGGTAGCTTGGCAGAGCAGTAGGCTTAACCTCAGAGTGCTAGGTGTAAAGTATTTGAACCAAAACACACAGTAAATCAATGAAAACACTACAAAATGACACAACACAGGTTTAGAAAAATAAGAAATATTTATCTAAACAAAACAAGACCAAAACGACAAAAATCAGACATACACAAGTCAAGTTATGAATTTTTAAAGATTAAATTAAAAAACAGCACTTAGAAACAATCGATGAGGTGTTAACACGGCGTCGTAACGGAGTTGTTCCCAACAAACCAACACCAGCGGCGCCGGACATGCAGTCGCGTAGATCCCCAAGTACAGTACCTTTGGTAAAGAGTGAAAACAAGTCGATGCGCGAAGTCGGGGATTGCAGCGTCGGTGCGAAACGTTGAATCCGCGCACTTGGAGTGGCATCGGTCACAACGTGGTGCGGCGACTTCCACTGAGTCGCAGACTTCAGCGGGGCTGCAGCGGCGTCGGGCCTGCGAAGAGCTTTGCGTTCCAGCGAAGGTGATGGCGTCGGGTACAGGCGACATCACCGGATTCAGCAGCGGCGTTGGTCCGAAGTCGATTTCCTTGGATTTCCACCAGCTTTCCTTTCAAGGGCCCAGGGACTGGCTAGGGCACCACTTGTCTGAGCAGGAGTCTCTCCAGAGACTCCAGGTGCTGGCAGAGGGAAGTCTTTGCTGTCTCTGAGACTTCAAACAACAGGAGGCAAGCTCTAAATCAAGCCCTTGGAGATTTCTTCACAAGATGGAAGGCACTCAAAGTCCAGTCTTTGCCCTCTTACTCAGAAGCAGAAGCAGCAACTGCAGGATACCTCCACAAAGCACAGTCACAGGCAGGGCAACACTTCTCCTCAGCTCTTCAGCTCTTCTCCAGGCAGAGGTTCCTCTTGTTTCCAGAAGTGATCTAAAATCTGTGGTTTTGTGTGCCCTTCTTATACCCAATTTCTCCTTTGAAGTAGGCCTACTTCAAAGTAAAGTCTCTTTTGAATGTGAAATCCTGCCTTGCCCAGGCCAGGCCCCAGACACTCACAAGGGGGTTGGAGACTGCATTGTGTGAGGGCAGGCACAGCCCTTTCAGGTGTAAGTGATCACTCCTCCCCTCCCTCCTAGCACAGATGGTTCATCAGGAAATGCAGGCTACACCCCAGCTCCCTTTGTGTGACTGTCTAGTGTGAGGTGCAACTAGCCCAACTGTCAAACTGGCCCAGACAGGGAATCCACAAACAGACAGAGTCACAGAAATGGTATAAGCAAGAAAATGCCCACTTTCTAAAAGTGGTATTTTCAAACACACAATCTTAAAATCAACTTTACTAAAAGATGTATTTTTAAATTGTGAGCTCAGAGACCCCAAACTCCACATGTCCATCCGCTCCCAAAGGGAATCTACACTTTAATCAGATTTAAAGGTAGCCCCCATGTTAACCTAAGAGAGGGACAGGCCTTGCAAAAGTGAAAAACCAATTTAGCAATATTTTACTGTCAGGACATATAATCCACATTACTATATATCCTACCTTAACCATACACTGCACCCTGCCCTTGGGGCTACCTAGGGCCTACCTTAGGAGTGTCTGACATGTAAAAAAAGGGAAGGTTTAGGCCTGGCAAGTGGGTACACTTGCCAAGTCGAATTTACAGTTACAAGTGCACACACAGACACTGCAATGGCAGGTCTGAGACATGATTACAGGGCTACTTATGTGGGTGGCACAACCAGTGCTGCAGGCCCACTAGTAGCATTTGATTTACAGGCCCAGGCACCTCTAGTGCACTTTATTAGGGACTTACTAGTAAACCAAATATGCCAATCATGGATAAGCTAATTACATACACATTTTGTAAAGGAGCACTGCCACTTTAGCACTGGTTAGCAGTGGTAAAGTGCCCAGAGTAACAAAAACAGCAAAATCAGAGTCCAGCACACATCAACAACCTGGGGAACAGAGGCAAAAAGTTAAGGGAGACCACGCCAAGGATGAAAAGTCTAACAGTTATATTTTAATCCATGTCAGAGTGAGGCTGTTTCTATGGTGCTGGGGATTGTTGTCTTGAGGTGTGTAACATGTCACTTATTTTGAAAAAATAACATGGATTGGAACCAGGTGCAATTAAGTAAGTGTTAATGTATATAAAAGCACGGGTGTGGGCCACCGTTGTGCATTGAAATCTGGAAGGATAAAGGGCACTGCTGTTGTGAGACGTGATGAATGACTGGGTTAGGGAAAGCTGTAAGGGTAATAATTGGGCTACAATCATCTCAGCAGTGGTAGTAATTTCGTGTAACAGAGTTATTCTGCTGACTTCTGGGTGTGAGGAGAGAGGCTTTCTTTAGATATGAGTCAAGTCAGTGTGGAAGTAACATGCGGGGAGTGAGGCAGATCGGGTTAAAGAAAATGCCATACGTGCTGCAGCTGCATGGAGAGTATAAACAGCCCTGCCAAGTGCCACGCATCTCGCGTTAAGATAACAAATTTTCAGTAAGGTTTCCGCATTACCACAATGCCAGAGATTGTCACGCAAATAATTACCCTTGGCAGAGCTTGCAAATTATACTGTGCATTGCTCCTTGTCCTTAAGTGCAAGTGCAGACAGCTGCTGCGAACGCCAACACCCTATCCGCTCTCTTCCTCTGTTCATTCAGTGACACATTGCTGATCAACACAGCCAATTAGTGGGGACAGGCCCCCTTCTCATATGTTTGCCCTGGAGCGGCTCATCACTTCCTCTCCTTGTAGCGAAGGAATTTGAGTTTTCAACACTCGATCATGTGCACTTCTTCCCAGTTCAGCGTCGGCAGGAGAGACCAGTTCCTGGCCTCATACCGAACTGGCCAACAGATCCCAAAGGAATTTTAGATGACCAAGTCCATCTGGATACGTTATGCCTCATACAGAGCGTCCGCTCCGGAGTTTCTGGCTGAAATGAAAGTGATGCTGGGGTCAAGGCAACAAATCGTGGGGAGTGATAATGTTATATTGAATGTTCACGCTCACATGTGCTATGTAGCCCGAGACTCCTGCAGTGGACTTGTTTCCAAGTGGAATTCCATTTGAAAATAAAGTACTGAGCGCAAGTTTCTTTTACATGAAACCACCAGCTCAGTGTGTGAATGATCCTATGCTAGTTCGGCATGAAAAAATACATCCTGTAATGTAATTAAAGCAAACCTGTTATATTTTCTGGAAAGCCACAGAAACGTGTAGCCTGGTATGCACCTGGTGAAAAGTGATTGGAATAAGCAGTGAGTATGACATTTAAAAATGCAGCTATTTTAGGGTCATTCATAGACCATTACAGTGCACACCGTGTCTCTTGCGAAATTCAGCTACTGATGTAAACATAACTGATTTGGATTACTCTTAATAAAGTGTCACTCAAAGTGTCACACATAAGTGATTGAAATGTCACAAATAATCGCTCTGAAAACCTAGAAAGGTCACACACTCATACAATGAAAACTTGGCAGCTATGTTACATTTAAGTAACTTTTGTATGTATCATAGGCAGTACTTCATTTGTGGCATCAGGAGAAAGTCCTGAAACTGTCAGTCATAGTCGTTGAAATGTCACTAGTAATTACAATTAAATTATGAAAATGTCACACATAGCAATCTGAAACCTTGACTGCTATGTATAAAGTACAGCTCATAGTGGAATTTGTAATATGGTATGGGGCTATTTTAGTAGATTGTAAAGGTGGGGTGTTTTTGTGTTCGGACTTTAAGAGACAAACTCAATTGGACAAGAAGATATTAATGTGGATTCCTCATTGTGTGCAGCGGATTGTAGCATGATGAATGAGAGCATAAGAGTGTGGTTGAATTAGGATTGGTATTGTGCCTTAGTGCTCTGTGTTGTGATCGATTTCGATTAGTGATAGGTAAATATTCACCTCCCTAGCACTAAAATGAACCTGTAGATGTTGCCAGTAAAAGGTGGAGAATGTTGTTAGAGTGAAGTTCCAGAATTAAATATCTAAAGAATATTGATTGATAGAATGTAGCAATAAAATTAATCCGTAGATGTTGCATTTAAGAGGTAGAGAATGTTATTGGAGTGATGTTCCATAACAAAATATCTAAAGAATATTGAACGATAGATCATGGCATTGGCCAAATAAAATATGTTTTTGATTTAGTGTCAGGAACTTAGGACACATGTAATTGAATTGTTTAGGATCCTGTATCATGGCGAGCATAGGAACATGACCAGAAAATTAAATAAAAAATCAAGTAACATATTTTGGAATACAGATGTTCAGTCAAGGTGAGACAATGGCCTAGTAACAGGTATAAAATACTGATTAATATAAGTACAAAAACATTTTCTTTTTAGAAAATACCTCACCTGCATAATATGTTTAACAGATTTTAAGTGAACAAGGTGAATAGAAATACTGAATCTTTAATTGTCATATAAGATGAAGGGAAAGACGTTAGTCTCTTTTATAAGTTATGTAAATAGTATGTTCAGGAAGGAATTTGTTATAGGAAATGAAAATAGCTTGTCCATTGCTTTACAGGAATTTGGATTACAGATGATTTTATAAGTTTATGGACTGAAGATGCACAATTGCTTTTCGTGGAGTGTATACATAGAAAGAAAGAAGCATGGCTTTTGAGGTAACTATTTGAATTTAGAGATATAACACTGACGCATATAAGGGATACAGCCTAAGAGACTTTGGCCCTCATTCTGACCTTGGCGGTCTTTTCGCAAGACCGCTGAGTTACCGCCGCGGTAAAGACCGCCGACCGCGGCGGTATGCCGCTGCGCGTATTCCGACCGCTGGGAGCGTTCCGCCGGAATACCGCCAGCAGCCACACTGGCGGTCGGCGGGAAAGTGGAGACTGGTCAACCTCCACCGCCACGCCAGCAGAACACCGCCCCCAGAATTACGACCCACATTTCTGTGTGGCGGTCTTCTGTTGGCGGTCTTCTGTTGGCGGTCACGTCCCTATGGCTCCCGTCGCCTCCCGGAGGACCAACGCACAAGGTAAGTTGATCGTCCGTGAGGGGAGGGGGTGGGGGGGTGTTGTGTGATGTGTGCGTGCATGGGGGTGTGCGTGTGAGTGTGTAGAGGGGGTGTGTGAGTGCGTGCATGCGGGCGGGGAGTGCTGCTGTGCCTATGGGCGATGTGTGTAGTTCGGCGGGTGCGCATGTCGGCATGTATGTGTGCGGGTATGTGTCCCCCGTTGTGTATGTGTGTGTGTAGGGGGTGTGTATATGTGCATGTTGGGGGTGTGTGCATGTCGGGGTGCGTGTATGTGCATGTCGGGGTGGGGGTGGGGAGGGGGTTCGTACCACCTCTGGGGGGTGGCAGGGGGGTGGAGGGTGTGGGGGGAGGACTCGGGGGGGCAGTGGGGGGTGGGGGAGACCCCTATCAGTGCCAGGGAAGGAATTCCCTGGCCCCGATAGTGCCTACCGCCATGGTTCGCATGGCGGTTCCCGAACGCCAGAAACCGCGGTGGTAAGCAGGGTCATGATACCGTTGGCGGTCTTGGGTCGACCGCCGGACCGGAGTGCGCAGACTCCAGCCCGTCGGTCATGACCGCCGTGGCTGTCGGAGTGGGGAAGTGGCGGTCGGTCGCGGCGGTGGCCGCCGCGGTCAGAATGCCATTTTTAATACCGCCGGTCTGTTCGCGGTCCGACCGCCGCCTCTCCGCCGACCGCCAAGGTCAGAATGAGGGCCTTTGTCAGCTATGGACAACTGTTGCCCCCGGGAAAGCTAATACAACCAAGTTATTTTAGTTTGCTATGTTATTTTATTATTATTGTACATTATTACATGTGGTGTGTAGTATAACAGTTATGTACCTATTGTTATTGAGAAAGTATTATGAATCACTAGTGGGTGCATTGGTTATGAATATTGTTCTTCTAATTAGTACATGTTTGATGTATGATGGCTTTCGTTGTTATAAAAAGATCATTGATGTACAATTTTCTGTATTTTGTAAACAGCCCTGAAGAAGCGCTATTTGCTGTATAAATAAATATAACATGTGATCCAGTAAAGAAGGAAAGAATAAAGAAGAACAATTAAAGAGTGTATATATATATATATATATATATATATATATATATATATATATATATTCACTGAAAAAAACAAAGGTTACCTGGTTATACCTATAGTTATATTTATGCTAAGAAACTATAACTCATGCCTTAAAGTTACTTAACAGCACAATTATAGTTTCTTCAGATAAGTATAACTATAAATATAACTATAACTGCTGAATTTCTATGGTTTTGTGTGCATAAAACGTGACCTTAGCTATAACGCCCCTGTAATCTTTGGTTTTTTTTGGTGAATTTCTACATATTTGTTAACAGAAACTAATATATAATTACCATGCGTTAATACAGCCACCGCTGTGCACAGCCTTTGGCCATTCGAGGCAAGGGTTTGCTATGTGAGTAGGTGCATTTTTTTTCATTTATCCTTTGCGATTTTACACCGGGGGTTGGGCCGAGAGCAGTGGTAGCTCCACTGTTCCGTGGGTTGACTTAAAAAAAAAATTATTGGGACAATTTTTTGCCCAAAGTGGGTCCCTCAGAGATCCCTTCATGCTTCCCATGGAATCAGGATACTACTAGCCTGACCACTTATGTGATTTTTTTGTTTATAATTTCTCCCCGGGACTGAACTGAGAAACAAAATCGCAGCTGCATCTCTCCTTTCAGGTTGTGGCCAGCTAATCAGGGCCTTGCTTTTAGGTTCGGCTCTGCTGGTTGCCACAGATCCACCGTGGGTACCCACGGATCTGCAAAGGATCCACGTCCCTACATATGTATATTTTTCCCTTGCATAATTTTGTAACTACTGAAGAGATTTACACCTAATTACAAAAACAGTTATTTCTGGACCACAATCTAGGTTTCTGCCAGACTTGGTGTAATTCTGTTTAGCGGTTTGGACTGTAGCCATGTCCAAAAATAGCGAAATCCCCTTATACACTGCATTTTGGGACCCCCCCCTTTTCTCTGCTCCACTTGACAACCACCCCAATAAAAACCAGAGCATGTAGAAGAAGCTCATGCAGAGCTCCAACTTGCAGGAAGCAAAGTTTGTTTGTGCAAACAAAATGACGAATGTTGGCTATGAAACAGCCTTGATCACATGACTGCTTCCATAAAACCAACCAATATAAAGTGAGAAACATTAACAAAAGGACAAGTGATAAAGTGAAACACTTAGGCACCATCTTGGGCTGTGCAGCGTACAATTTTCAAGCATATATTTTCTTTTCTACATAAACATGATTCGCACAAAGTATAACATGTCAATTTAACGATATACATACAAAATGTATACACGTCCATTATGGCCATAAGGAAGTAGTAAATATGTAGTGGGCTAGTCACAATGGGGTTAAACCTTGGGGATTGCATCTGTATGCCCTCATCTGAAAGCCCCTGAACGTAGGAGGGGGCCAGGAACACTCCGAATCAGGGCCAAAAGTGCAAATGCGCAGGTGTGGTTTACCTACCTAAAGGATATCAAAAGGACATGTTGACGGACTCCATACTAATAACTCCATATCAGCAGACAGAATACTGCATAGCAGCACACAGCGGCCAAACGGAATAATATCTGTCCCACAGATGCTTGTCAAGGGTTATATATATTATTTTTTTTCGCTGTGTTCAGTCTGAGGTGTTTGATGTTTCACTGTTTAAAGGGGGGGGTGAGATCCCAATGGCCCCAGTCTGTTGTGTATATGTAACCTGAGCGTCCGGTTTTTGATGATACCTGGAAGTGGGTTGAGGTACGGTTTTAGCGTTTGGTAGCAATGTTTCTTAATCTTAAATGTTCAATAAGTAAAAGAGCTACTCCCATGTACTGGTTCACTCCTGAGTTAAGTCACCTAGATGGTGCTCAGTGAGGGCGCTGAGCTACCTTTAGCTTAAGGCTGTCTAAAAGACAGAGGGGCCGATTTAAGAGCCTCTAGCACCTCCTTGCGGCACATTAGCGTCATTTGTTTGATGCTGATGTGGTCCAACGACGCCAATATTGCCACCCGAAATTTACAAAATGGTGCAATGCTTGCATTCTGCCACTTTGTAACCCTTTGCGTTACATAATGCCTGCTCCAGGCATAATGTATGCAAAGGGGAGCTCACCCGTTGGGGGGCCGAAAAAATGGCGCAAAGAAATCTAAGAGATTTCTTTGCATCATTTTTTTGGGTACTTTTAACGCCTTCTTAGAGCAGGCGTTAAACGGAGGCACAGCATTCTTTACAATGGGCCTCAAAGGGCGTTGCAGGAATAGCGTCAACATTTTTTATGCTAGTCCTGCAAAGCTCCAAACTAGTGTCAAAAGTGTTGCCGCTAGTTCCCTAACTACCGCCATGGTGCGCCATAGCTTAGATACGGCACACACATGGTGGTGTTAGGGGGGTACTAAGGGGTGCAAGAAAACTGGTGCTGCACTGGGTGAAGCGACCACTTTTCTTAAATCTGGCCCAGAGAGCGTTCGCAGGAATTCTTTGTGTGTGAACATGGTGCTCAAGACGGCATCCTGACCATCATAACAGGGTAAGGTACTGGTTCCACACTAAAGTATTGGTAGTGCGTCAGTTCGATCAAAAGTTTGGGTTACAATATGCCTTGCCTGGTTGACACAGAGCATTTGTGAGGGGTAAGTGACTTCAATGCCTCCTTGTGTGGCATTCTCGATGTGTAGGCAGATTCTGAGATGTAGGCTGTCATTGTTTTTTTCTGATGGTGGAGCAGTACAGATTGGTGTGCTCAGGGATGGGATGCAAGAATGGCGTGGGGGGGGGGGGGGGCGCAGGAGAAGGGGCTTGGTTGCTTCCTCATATGATAAAGCTCTTTTTTCCAGCCCAAGACTTTTTCTCTATTCTTACCTCTCAAAAGTTGGACTTCCTTGCTGAAACACCACGTGGAAGGGGAGGCTGAAAGCCTTCCATAGTTGACCTACCTTTGACAGGTATGGGTTTTTTGTTGGTAAATGCCAGGTCAAGTTCAAAGCTCGTATTTGAGGCCGAGGGGTTCAGCAGCACCGTTACCTAGAATAGGACGTCAAGTTCTTTGAAGTATAACCTTTCTAGGCTCTTGCAAGCGTCTTTTGAGATGATATCGAGAGGGATTCAGCTTTGTGAAAAGTATATGGTTAAAAAACGGCATCACGATGGCCCAGTACAACAGCTTCTAGTTTCCTGCAACTGTCTGTCAGTGACATAGAAGTTATCTGCCTGGTTAATGTTCAGTTCCTTTACGTTAGCTTCTGGTAAAGGGATAATTTTAGAGAATATTCCTGTCTCTGAAGTTTGCAGACATTAGGGTCAGCTGCTGGAAATTATGTGTTAGTCAGCAGGAATATCTTCCTTTGAGACTTGCAGACACTTCTTTCCGGTGTTGGACTCACAAGAATAGCGCATGTTCACCCAGCTGACTCAGCTATTTTCAGGACAATACATTTCCATGTGTTTACAACCAGCAGACTAAGAAAGCTTGAATGTACGAAGAAATCTCCACTCCCTCCTGCCTGTAGTCGGAAGCGAGCTGCTGGAGGCCATTTCCAGGTCGCATTTATAAGACGGGAAGGGAAAGGACGAACCGTACACTTGAAAAGGACGTATTTAGCCAGTTACAGCAGGCATAATGAACCAGCGTAATGAAGGCGATGCCCTTGAAAGTTCTTCATCCATTTTTTTCCCCTCATCTGTCAGCACATCCGAATCGCAGGCACAATATTAATTAAACACAACATTTCCTGAAGTGCCGGAGTGAAGACTCGTCAGTGATAATGAAGGGGTTTGGTATAGACACAGCCCAATAAAATTACTTTTTAAACCAGCCTTATTGAGCAGAAAATTAGACCTAAATCACTTTACAACATCCTCATTAAAAGCCGCCGATCCTTGGCCAGAGCGATGTTGCGACATCCTTAATTAGCAAACTGCTCGTCTGTCTGGCAGCCGGGTCATCATTAATCTCTGCCTGTCCCCCGTGGTCCCTGGCCTATCCGTGGCCTAATTCGGTGAGGAGCGCCTTCCGTTTTGCCTCGTTGGTCACCCTTGTTAAAAATAACCAATGACCTTACACAATAGGTGAATTCGGGACTTAGTTGCAGCCAGTGCTTAATTTTAAATAAAAACGTGCCGGTGCCCAAAGCTCTTTTGTAACACGAGGCAACTCCATTTAAATGGGCAAACCATCTACGGACCTTTGTAATCCATTTACAGCCACTCCCTGCCCCTTCAGCTCACTCTTGCAGCTTTCTCTTTTTGTGTATCTTTTACGTTTTTCTCTTCCTCCACCTTTCCCATATGTGTACTTTGCTCGAAGCAAATGCCTGATGCAGAACACTAAGTAGTATACACAAAAGGTATGGAGGAAATGAGATCACTCAACCACTTTGGTTGTGATCCTGTCAACGCTTAAGGTTTCTTTTTTAGACTGTTGTGTAGATACTTATGCAGGGAATTCTTCCTTTTGGTATAGGTGGTCTCACATACTTAATGTTGTCATGCTTCATCATAGACCACCTATCCTCACCCTGGGAGGATAGTGCCACCAAGGCAGACTTTACGACTTGACCGCATGGTGAAGTACACCCTGAGGGAGCTCTTTGATAAAGTTTTCTGGATAATAATGGGATCCAGTTGAATTTAAAACTACCTAGCGGACTACCAGTGTGATACACCTTTAATAGTGGTGTCCGTTAGTAAGGTTAAGAAAGACCTCGCCCTTGTAGTACGTCCTACTAGGGGTGGGATAGGTGGTCTGTGATGGAGCATGACACTATTAAGGGTGTGAGCACACCTATTCCAAAAGGAAGAATCCTCTGCATAAGTATCAACACAACAGTCTCAAAAAGAGACCTTAAGCATTGACTGGATCACAGCCAAAGTGGTTGAGTGATCTAATTTCCTCCACATCTTTTGTGTATACTGTTTTGATGTTGGGAGGACGTGTGGAGTGTTAACCTCTCATCTCTCTCTCTTTGTGCAAGGCAGGCCTCAAAAATAAGTGCTGGTGCCCTACACTGGAAACCACCGGCTCAAATTAAGCAGTGGTTCTTGCTCCAACTTTTGCCTGAAGGAGTGTACTTCTGGGCTCCAAAAGGTGGTTCCATTTTAGAAACTGCAGGGGGAGCCAGAGAGCTGAATGAGGATATTAGTCAACAATGTCTATCGGCTTGCAGATGGTAGGTGAATTACCTTATGTCTATTTTAAAAGTGGATGTGTAATGTTTTTACTAGATGGCCCATGTAGGGGAAGGTAAAGGTGAAAAATTTGCCCAGAAAGGCCCTTATTATGAGTCAGGAGGAGCAGAAATACTGTATGGAATTCTTCACTGCCTGACTCAGAGTGGGATGATCTGAATTTACCGGTCAATAATTCTGCTCTGTAAAATCACATGAGGCTTTGGCTTAGAGGGGGGCAAGCCAAAAATTAACATGGCGAGCCAAACCACAGCCAAGCCAAGGATTTGCTCTGATATCTAAGAGCCCATGCACAAGCCAAGCCATGAAAATATTTGACATGCAAATCATGGAACAAACACCATGTTAGAATATGATAGTGTTTTCAAAATTCAAAAAAGTGTATTTCTTTAATATGCAGAAGCATGTTAGTACATCAGATTATATATCAGCATTGTACACTATTTACAAAAATTAAGATTGTAAACACGAATTTAGAAGTTTTCTTGCTGATGACTTTGCTGTTAGTGAAGTAAGAGGCACGTCAGCTGTAGTTCACCCTATATGTGGCGAAGATTCTTATTACAGATGAAGCAACACAATAGGCAATTAAATCAAAGACCTTAGGTTTTTCAGTAGGAGACACCCTGCACTCATGTTTTTGAAGGTCTTCTCACATGCGACAATGAATAAAAAAGAGGGCCGGTGAAATTATTTGCCTAGGTTCATATAATTTGGTCAAGTAGGGTTCTGGGGTTGGTCCGAAATTTTCCTGTTTCACATTGTGCATTTCTGCCCTTAGATGGGTCTCTCTTCCTGCAATCAAAGGTTAATTATATATCATTAATTCCTGTAGGATGAGATTAGAGCATGGGTGACAGGCAGAATTCACATATTATTTTTGTAGCTTTATATAACACGAACCTTGCCCAAGGAAATAGGAGTGCTCCATAACAGAGACAGACTATGCTCAGCTCAGGTAGATTTCAAGGGCATTCACAGCATGCAGAGCTGAGGCCAGGGTTCAAACCTGGCTTCCCATTTAACTGAGTCAGCACCAGTATCCTCTAAGCCCATTACCTTCCGTGAAAGCTTGGCTCATTTTGGGATTGAGGCTCCAAGAGGACCGTAACTCGAGCCAGGCATCTGGCTCAAGCCTGGCTCGAGCTTTCAGTAGCTCGCCCAACTGTACTTTATATGAAACATACTCAAGCCTCTTTTTCTCCCACGTCCCTCTCTTACTTCCCTCTGCTCCCTCCACCCCAACCAGAAGTCCCCCAATACATTTACCATTTGCTCAGAGCAGGTGGCAAATGTATATGTTAAACTCTGTCAGTGACGGATGACCAAATATGTAAGGTAGACATCGGCCTATAGTTACCAATCCCTTTAGAGTCCCTGTGACAACGGATCAAAATAATATTGATTTGATCTTGAAAGGAAAAAAGGAAATTACAATTAAGCTTTCTTAAATTGTTTCCAAAAGAAAGAAAAAATGAATCAACTCATAGAAACAAACACTTTACATTAAACACTCCATAGAGAAAGTACTGTATTAATGTAATGTACCCATTGACAACTTAAAGAACATAAACCATGGACATCATATTTACAAAGCAGTTTGTCTCTTAAAAGCTCACCTCGTTCAGCTGTTAGTTTGTAAAAAAAGAAATGGTGCAAACAACGCTTGTGTAATGTTTAGTTTTGTGTCATAAAATTGGTTTATTAAAATTGTTGTTTGGTAAAATTAAAAACGTATTTAGAGTAATTTCCGAGAGGGGGGTGAAAATCCGATGGCCTGGGGCCCCCACAGGGTTTAATCCGGCACTGACCTCCATAGACTTGGGAAATCTGTGTGGTTTTACAACCAGAAAATCCACTACAAAAAAATAATTCCCCATTCCAAGTGATTTAACTTGTAATATAGGATGTGTACTTGGGCTGATTCACCACATGGGAACAGCAAACTGCAAGCAATTACCATGCAATGTAGCAAGGGCCAAGGTATGAAGATTTTTAAAATATTGCTGACTTTGCCAGGCTTCACTCATGTGAAGTTTCCCCCTTGCTGACCTACACAAACTGGCTAGGAGAAAAACGATGGGGTGACCAGCCACACGTGGGCCAGGGGACAATGAGGGTTTGAGGCTCCCACGTGAGATGGCTGCCATGGAGGGTAGCTGAATCTGCTCCTCTTTTTAAAATACCTTTATAAGTCTTTGTGAGTCTCTCTTTGAAAAGCACAAGTGAAAAGTTGTGCGTTGCTTAACTTTTTATCATCACTCCTATTGTTTTGTCAGTGCACGTGATTGTGTACACCCAGATAAGGCGTTTTGAATCCCCCTAAAAGTGAAACATATTTTTGTATTATTCTATTCTCAAATGGTAGGGAGTTCCAGATCTATAGAGTACAAATGGGAAAATATCTTTCTGTGGCCTGTCTCTATGGTTGGGCCCATGGTCAGGTGGAGAACTGTAGTCAAAGCATATATTCCTATTGCTTTTACCAGGAGTATGCACACTTACAATTCCATGCTGCATTACCACAGCGAGAATTAATGGGTGCCTCAACACTTCACAACTTGTTTTATTATTTTGTCATGTTTCCATCAACAAAAGAATACGGGGCCACTCATGTCGGCACTTGTCTGTTACATTAAATGGCTGTTAGTAGCGTTATCGTGAGTTGTAAATCTTGCTACTCCAACGTCGCAGTGCTATGCAATAAAAAAAAAATACTCGAAAGAAAAGCTCACAAAATGTTTACTGGATGTAACACTCTCTAAATAATGCTTTTGGAATTTGGGGCCAGATATATCAATGGGCTTTACCCATTCTGGGTCTATAGGAAAATGTGCTCAAACATATGGCCCCTAATTTTTCAATAAAATAGGTGAAACAACCTTAGACCTTTTTTCATCTGTTTCACAAAAAATAAAAGTAAAAAATCAACTTTTCGGCGTAAAATTTTCTGGCAATTGTTTTTTTTTTTTTTTTTTGGGTGGGGAAAGCTGCACACTAGGCATAATTTCCCAAAAACTCAAAACGTTGCAACGTTTGAAATGTAGAAATCATGACTTTGCCCAATTCCACCAAGGGAATAAAATGTCGTTCAGTTCTATCTTGTAAGGGCAGGGCAGACATGCTTTGCAGACTAATAACACTGCAGTCAGTCCGTGAAATATTAATTAATACTTCTAATGTCCATTAAAGTAATTTACTGCAGGTAATCCTTCCTATTGGCAGAGAAATGTAAACCCCTAATAATGAAGAGGTTGAGAGCAATACAGAGAAAATGTAAACTAGTTGCCTTTATCTACACTTCTATAAAATTCAAAAAAAATACATGCAATTTCAGAAAACAACAAAAATAAATGAAAATGTCAACATCTTAAACACCAAGGGCCAGATGTAGCAAACTTTTGCGAGTCGTAAATGGCCCGAATCGCAATTTGCGACCCCTCAAAATCGGAAACGGGATGCAAAAATCCAATTTCCGACTCGCAAAATGCGACGCGAGCCATTACCGACTCGCAAAAAAAGCAACCCCATTTTGCGACCCGCAAATAGGAAGTCACAATTTGCGAGTCGCACATCATATGCAATAGCCACTCGCAAATTGCGACTTGTCGCAAAAACCCCATTTTGCACTTCCAATTTACCACTAACTCAGAGCAGGTGGTAACCATAACCAAAGTATAAAAGGAGACCCAGAAGGCACCTGGGTTACTCAAGATGGCGGAGATATATGTGATAGCAAGGAGGAGGAGAGCCCACGCCGCACAGCAGAGGAGGAGGAGGAGCCAGAGACAGGAGAAGATCTACAGAACCAGACAGACACTTTTCCAACAAACTGAGGAGGAGATATATGATAAATACAGACTTAGCAGTGCAGCAATACTAGATTTAATAGATCTACTCAATCCGCAGCTTCAACGCCAGACTGTGCGCGGTTGCGCCATCCCCACACATGTGCAAGTGCTATGCTCACTGCACCTCTTGGCCTCGGGTAGCTATCAGGGGGTCATTGCCGTGGTAGGTGGGGTATCCCAAAGTGCACTCTCACGGTTCTTCAGAGCATTCCTAGATGCCATACTCACACACATGTCCAGATACATATACCTACCCAGGAATGAGGCAGAAATCAACAGCACCAAGTTGGAATTCTACAGGATTGCCAACTTCTCTCATGTAATAGGGTGTGTAGACGGGACACATATACAAATATGCCCTCCTGCAAATCTGGAATATCTGTTCCGCAACCGGAAGTGTACCCACTCACTGAACATACAGGTGGTATGTGACGCCCATTATGTTATCACTGACATGGTTGCCAAATTTCCTGGGAGCACACATGACTCCTACATTTTCAGGCACAGTGGGATACACCAACGCTTAGAACGTGGGGAGTTTGGAGACGGATACCTCCTAGGTATAGCTGAATACACCTTGAAGTCATACACACAGGTCAACGTGGAACCCATCACTGCCCAGCTAACGTTGTACATTTTGTGCCAAACAGGTGAAACTGCATATGCACTACGACCATGGATACTTACCCCGTACTTGACACCCAGCAATGAGACAGAGAGGCGATACAACAGTGCACATAGGAGGACCCGAAATATCATAGAAAGGACCTTTGGACTGCTGAAGGCAAGATTCAGATGCCTCCACAGAAGTGGAGGTGCCCTCCAGTATACCCCAATCACAGCTTTCAAGATCGTTGGCGCATGCGCTATACTGCACAACATTGCCACCAGACGTGGGCTACCTCTCACCCCAGAAGACCCAGATTTGGAGGATGACGAGCAAGAGCTACCACATCGCCATCATGGGGATAGAAGCATTGCAAATAAAGGCAGACTGAGACGGGACCACATTGCAAACCAATACTTTGGAAGGTACGTGCTGTCACCACACTCACTAATGTCACACACAAAGAGTCCAGGTGTGAAGTGGAACAAACTAGGAATTTAATAATGTGCACCAAAAAAACTATTTACATATACTACAGTTCAGGGGCTGTAAAAGTCCACCTGGTATGAGGACACATTAACCTCATGTGCCTCTACTCCAAGACAGTGCTAGCTCACACTCTACGCCGGGCTCGCCCAGCATGGCTGGTTCCTGGTGTGTCAGCAGTGCCCTGCCTTGCGCTACCACTGCGCAACACCCTGGTGTCACTGGCTGAGACACTGCTAACGGTGGAGCCCTCCTCGCTGTCCTGCGGCGTGTCTGCCGCGCCCCTAGCCACCTGTCGTGCCTCCATTAGATCAACAGCGTGGCTGAGACGTCCCAGCCCACGTGCCACATCACTGGCAAAGTGGCCCAGGTCCACCTGGAGGCTGACCGTGCGCCGTGACAGGCCAGTGGTGTTCACAGCCAGCCTGACGATGGAGGCAGACATGCGGTCCAGCCGGTGTATGAGCTGCCTGTCACGGCACCTTGCACCCTCTCTCTCAGTGATTAGTTCTGACACCAGTTGTCTCATTGAGAGTGCAAGGTCGCCAACATGGGTATTGAGCTGCTGCAGCTCCGTGTGTACCAGTTGCAGCTCTGTGTTCTGGTTCTGGTTCTGTTCCATGCGCCGCATGGCCCCTGATATGTTCCTTATCTCCTGTGTCTGCAGGCGCTGACCACGTACGAGTGCAGCCTCGGCGGCTGACTTGGAGGCATCCCCTGACACTGGAGGGACATTTAGACGTCGCCTGCGACGCAGTGGAGGCTCCGTGTCCTTTACACCGGCACTGTGGCTGGGACCGGGTGCTGGCTCACTCACCAGTATGGCCACTGGTGCATCAGGAGGGGACAGTGTTTGGGTGGTGCAGGTCCCTGTGGTGGCTGGTCCTGAGTCCTGTGCAGGCTGGTGGCTGACCTGTGGCCCCTGGACGCTGTGGATGGAGGTGGTGTCGTGTGGGAGACATGTGGGACATAGGGAACACACTGTCAGTATCTACCATCTGTTATCAGATTCCTAATAAACTGTTGCCTATCAACTGCCTACTTGACTACATTGCCCATAATGCACCATGCAGGTGGTTGCTACTCTGAAATGGAGCTATTTTGGTTGTGCATGCTGCTGTGTACCAGGTGGGTGGAGGTATGGCAGATATGGGTGTACATGCATGTCTCATGGTACTCACCGGTTGATGGTCCTGGGTCTGACGTGTCCAGCTCTCCCATCCCGGACACTGCCTCTGGCTCCAAGGTTTCCTCCACTCTTTCCTCTAGGGGTGTGGGTGGTGGTATAGTGGATGGTCCCCCTCCAGTGCCCCTCATCTCCCGGAGCCGCTCTGCCACCCTCTCCTTGGTCCGGGAGCGCAGGTCATACCACCGTTTCTTCAATTCTTCTATACTCCGGTGGCTCACACCCATGGAGTTTACCTTGTCCTGTATTTCTGCCCAAACCCTTTTCTTTTCCACCTCTGGCACACTGAGGGCTGCCCTCCCAAAAAGTTGTTCATGGTGCTGGCAGCATTCCTCAGTCAGCACCTCCAGTTCTTTTTCAGCAAATTTCAATTTGCGCTTTCTAGGAGTGTCTGCCATGGTAGCTGCTGTTCCTCCTGTTTGCAGTGTAGCAGTTGAGAATGGGTGTGGTCCTCCCTCCTCCCAGGTGTATTTGTAAACTTCCTGGCTGTGATGTCATCATCAAGAGCCAGGAAGTGTTTTCCAAAGTGTTCTGCTGCACTTGCATTCAATTTGCAGCACAGTCGCTATTTGCAACACCCACTCGCAATTTGCGTGTTCGTTTATTGCGCGGTCGCAAATAGCGACCTCGCAAACAGCGGACTCGCAATCTGCGGTGCGACTTCATTTGCGAGTCGCAAAATGAAGTCGCTTTTTCTTCTTGGATACCATTTAGCGAGTCGGAAATTGCGAGTCGCAACAACTCGCAATTTCCGACTCGCTCATTTTTCCCTACCTACATCTGGCCCCAAATGCCTACTTTTTGCACTAACAGAAAATGTTAAATATTATTGTTCAAAATGCAACAGAGCTGCCAACATAGCTCAGTGAGGTGACCTCTTGCAGTTGAGATATGTTTGTGATAAGCAGGTCTCAGGTTAAAATCCTGGTAAGAGTGACTCATCTTTTATCCTTATCATAGAAAGAGTATCAAGTAATAAAAAAAATGCATTGAACAATTTTCTCTGAAAAGACTTTTAGCAAAAGATAGCAAAATATTATAACTAAAGTTTCAAGATGGCTCCCATGTCAAACACTACTTTTCAGTACAGCTTTTATGTAACAAATGAGTGCATTGTGGGAGCTGTAGTGTTCAGTTACTTCCCTTGAACTAGTTGGACAAAGATTCTCTCAACTTATGCAGAGAGGATCTAGAATCAACTGATAGACTTCCAGCTTTACTTGATGAAGTCCAGGTACGGATAAGAAGAAACTATCTTAGATATAATCAATCTAAAATGGAACTGGCTGGGAATTTAGCTTACAGGCATCCTTGCGTAGAGTACTACTCCATCACCTGGTGTAAGGAACCAAAGTCTGGTCTTAGACTCAGACTTTTCAACTGAACTGCTTTCTTGATCATATGTGAACGTGTTGAATTTTTCCTTGGATTCTGTTCTCTCACAAGGTGATAGCCAGTAATGCATTTGTTTAATCTCATTTCGATTTTAGCAACCCATGTGTCTCTATATCCAAGAAGAGTGTGGCAAGGTTGCATTCTGTACAAAATGCTGCAGCAGAAACCATAATTCGTGTGAGGAAATATGTACATGTCTTATATGTTTAAGGGCAATTTGAATTGGATCCCGATCAATACGCACAGCCATTTTAAAGCTGCATGTATTCTTCATAGATTTTTCTGCACTCAGACTCACGTTCTCAGTACGAGATGCCAGATGTCCAAAATTTGCACTCACAAAAAGTTGTCACAGTTTGTGCACTGACTTTTTGCAAATGAAAAGTAATTTTGCAAAACGACCTATGTACTAACAGGGCGGTTCAATATATTGAGAATGGTAAAACGGAGCTACCTCATCAATATTTAGGAGGTGGGTCCCAAATTGTGACTGACTGTGAATATTGACATCAGAGGAATGGTTTCAGTGATGTGAACCCCCCTGGAGCAGCTTGGTGCATCAAAGAAAGCCCTCCACCATGTATGCAGGGTAAGGGGAAAATCAGGTACTGAGGGCAACTGAAGTTCGACTTTTCGAATGCTTGTTGACACATCATTGAAACATTTGAGCCAGTACACAGATAGTACGAAACACACAAGTGAGGGATTTTTATAAATTGTTTTACCTTGTGAGAAGCATTATAGAGACAGCCCTAGTTCAAGAGGGCTTAGAGGGATCTGGTGTTGTCCATTGACCATTTGTAGAGTATTTGCAAAGTCTTCAGCTGTATGTTTTCTTCTTCAGTGACATAACTAGTAGTGTTAATGAGTGGCATTACTGTGTCTTAAGAGCACTGAGTTACTAGGCCACACACACTCCCGGAGTTAGTCTTGCACTCTCTGAGACGTTATTCGAAGAGTCAGCCACTGAATAGATGTACTTCATGCTCAATTAGTTCCGATGGTTTGTCTGTGGGCAAAGGCACACATGTTTGTTGATCAATGTGCATAAATTAATGTGTCCCTGTTGGTCTGTGTTCAAGGCGCCTTCCACCCGTGCTGTCCAATCTATGCGGGGGTCTGCCTGCCTGGTAGCGCCCAGTAGCCTTGATTGCTTAAAGGAGAGGTCAAGACTTGAATGAAATTTGATACTTCTTTCTTTTCGGGATTCTCAAATCGGATTTCTTCTGCAGAGAGCCTGAACCTTAACCCTGCATCTCCCTGGCACCAGTTGTGCAACAATCCATCTCCTTGACATCTGTCCATCAGTCCAGGCGTCTTTCCTACAGATCATTCATCAATCTGACCTCCATCTTTGCCCACGTACGCACTTTCTGTGGTTGTTTTGCTTATTGTCCATGGACCTTTTCTCGAATGGACCGGTGTTTAATGTGATATCTTATCACGTTTGATATCGGATATTTTTTTCACTCTGAATATTGTCATGTTTCACCTGTCCATACTGGCCTGTGAACAATTGTGAGGGTGATTACGTCACGTGGGTGTTCTCTAAATCACTTGCAATCCTGAGATGTGCGAAGGCATCAGTCTGCACGTGGTGGAATGCACCGGGTCTCTCACTCTGAGACCTTAGGTGCTGATATGTGTACTTGGACACATAGGTGGCTCTCTGTTGTCTGTATCTGTTTTTCTTTATTCCGCGGGTCCCTCTTTTTGGGGTTGTTTACATGTGGGGTTGTGAACCTTTTGTCACATGTGCATAGCTGGCTGCATATTTATAGATCTATTTGTATATGTACGTGTTTGTATAACTGTCTGTGCTTATTTGCTTGTGTGTCATTCATCGTGTGATCTTGGACGCCTGCCTGTCTATCGGTAATTGTTGCATGAGGTATTTTCCAGGTATACATGCTAAACTACAGTTACTTTGTTCGAGAAAGAAAGTGAAGTACTGATACCAAAATTGGACAGCTAGAACTCTCCGCCAAAAAATCAGCCTGGATGAAGCTAACACCGTAGGCATGAGACAACATGAGGTATCACCTGTAAAAGGCCTGAGTGGCCTACTCGTGCCTGACATATGGTATAACTTGAAATCTGTGTAAACACACGACGTCCGTACATTTTAATAAACTCTGACAACCATTTTGCATTGTTGTATCTGCAATATTGTTATGATTAAAGCAGCACCACGAATGGAGAAACGGGTTTTTGTTTGTTTGTTGTAAGTTCCTTTTATTGGTCCGAAACAGGTTGCTGACTATTCTGAACGGACAGGAGCCACGCGGGGGTAGGGTGGTCACCACCTGGTGCTTGAGCTCTCAGCTTTGCCCTCTCAATATGCTCTGCAGAGATGCAGGCAGAGGGTGACAGGACCACCCTGCTCGGTGCTTTGGACCCTCTGGGTTTCCCCTCTGATGTCAGGATGAATTAGGGCCTGACGGTGAAGGGTAACCGAGCTCCCAGCTCCACAGTCCGCTAGGACTAGGCCGCGTCCACGCCGGCCTGGGGGACAGTCAGAACCCCGAGGGAGGAGGAGGGACAGTGACGTGTTATAAATAGAACAAAGGGTGATCCTGCCTCTTCTCCACGGCCTTTAAGTAATCTATGCGGAAGCAGCCCAATTTGGAAACACGTTTTTATTAATTTCATTGTTCTTTCCTACCATATATACTAAGGCCACTGCAAGACAGTGTTTTTCACTAGTTCGAAACCAAATGAAGTCGCATTTTATATGTACCAGATACATTCGTGCATACACTGTAGGGTCTGTAACGGTGGTTGCAGGTGGGCCTAGCACTCATTTTTGGTGATCAAAACCTAGTTTTCATAATTTGACTTTCACATAGTGTAAGAGAGAGAGGAAAGCAGAAAAGGGAAAAATAAGACAGCGAAAGATAGGAGAACAGTGCCAAATGGAGAATGCAGGGTAGAAAAAAAAAGATTATCCAAGAGTGAGATAAAGAGAGAGGTATATGGTGGAATCAGGACAAGGCAACCTTGGTATTAACCACAAGGCAACCTTGGTATTAACCTACTCAGTTTTTGGACAGCACGGGCTGCGTGCTCCTAAGAAAAGCTTTATGCCCTCTGTTTTATTTAATGAGATTAATGTTTTCTTTATTGTTCTGTGCACCGTGTCACCTGATACTTTAAGGGAATGTTTTCTCTTAGAAGTTGCTTGTTAGGATTAGAAGCTCATAGATGAACCCACGAGGCAATGCTTGGTTCTGCCATAATTTTCCTGAACTTGTGTTATTCGAATCTTCATTAAACAACTCATCTTTGCAAGTCATTGTTGTAAATACTGATCTTTTCAGTGGTAACGAGGATTTAATCCGAACCCACACATGCACAGCGCAATGGATATGTGACCCATTAGGCCAAAGCTGGTGCAGGACGTATCAAACGGCTTAGACTATATGAGAACTGAAGTACATAGCATATCAGGAGCACTGGCCTGGGAACTAAATTTCATCCCACGTGCATGATGCTTTCGCACATTGCACCTCAGATGTTGATAGTTAGCTACCTCCATGTGTTCCCACATATCTCGCCTCTGAGGTGGATCTGGGAAAAACTGTGCCCACCATGAATCAAAAATGTAGTTGTGTGTCTTATTTTAATTCCGAGAACCTATCTCTACTGCTCAGTACCTGTTGTGATACCATGGATATGTGAGTGTTCTTCCACAGGTGAGTTTGCGTCGAGTGATATCAAGTTTTGCTGCTATCCTTCAATGGTGAGTGACCAATACAACAAAACAGAAGATATTCACCTGATGTTGATAAGTAATCTCCATGACGTGTAACAAGCAAAGTGAGATGTGGAGTGGGGGGCGGGAGGAAAAAAGAAGACAGACTTATATATATTTCATCTTGTGATAAATCATTTCCATAGTGAGAATAAACTGCATGACAATGGCTACTATTCCAATGATTTGATGGAAACTTGTAACAGTCCACAGCACAAGAAAATGAAGACAGTGGGAACTACTTTTGTTATTTTGTCTTGTTTCTTACAGAGGTTTACTTTGACAGTATCTTGTTGGATATCTGAATTGCTGCACATGTATTTAATTGTTTTGAAGTAATGCAATAGCAATATATTTGTGTAAAGTTGAATAAAATCTACTATGGAGACAGTATTACTTCCCACAGTTCCTTACAAAATCCAGGTGAACCTATTATTTCATGGGAGAAATAGAAAGAGGCATTCAAAAATATTTAGATGCCGTAGATGGAGACATTTTTGTAACCAAAAGAAGCCCGGCGATTCTCAAGCACAGCCTGGGAGTTGGGCACAGGAATTTCGAAACCCTTCCAGTTCCCAATGAACCATCTAATGAGGCCGAAGATAGGATGGAACTGGGTGATAAGCACGTAAAAGCTTTGAGAGCATTACAGGAACATTTTGGCAGAAAGTTGAACACTGTGGTTGAAAGACACAATTTATTTTCTAGGGAACAGAATTGGGGAGAGCACTGAGCAACACGTTACAGCACGGCACACATTGACAGGTGGATGTAAATTCAAATAATTTATGGAAAAAAATAATTATAGATCAATTTGTGAAGCATACATGCAATGTGAAAATCTAAGAAAATTCGCTAAGTGTAGCAGGACCTACACTAGAAAAAGCCAAAGATATAGTCAACACATCGTAATATCTCACAGAATTGAATCATGAAGAATGGAGACTAAAGTGGGGAGTGGGAGACAGGGATGAAGCGGGGAATATTGTACCAAAGAATTCTGTGGGAAAGACAAGAAAAGTGAAAGCGTCCGTGGAAGTAGCAAGGAACTAGGTGGTAAACCACATTGCTGCCATTGTGGCAGTGTAAGACATCTAGTCATTTTGAGAAATTGTCCCGAAAGAAAGAGAAAGTGTTACAAGATTAGTAAAGTGGGACATTTTGTACGAGTGTGTAACTCGGAAGAGCGTCAAGCAGCAAAAGTGTAAATTTTGTACAAGAGCGTGACTTGTTCAGCGGAGAAGAAGATAAGAAGGAAAAAGTACTTCTGGAATATGGAAGGGTATGTGAACTAAATCAAGATTAAATCCCACCATCATCCATGGTAGAGATCGAAGGGAAAGAATTACAAATGTGAGTGGCCTCTTGCAAGTGCTACACCCTGACTGATGAGTTTGATGTAAATCCTGGTAGATATTATGGAGTGAAATAAGCTGTGGTTGGGTTTTGTCATGGCAAGGTGGAAGTTTAAAGGTCACAAAGCACATGGTACGGTCTATATTGTGAAGAAGGGGAACACTTTGGGGAGAGAAAAGCAGTGTGAGAGTGGTTTTGAATCATAAACATCCTGAAAAAGTGCTAATGCAGAACAATGAATGGGTAAGATGGAAACACCCTCCTGAGGTGTTCTGGGATGAACTAGGACATTTGATTTGATCAGATTGCACGGAGAAGCAATTCACAAGATCCAGAGGGTTAAAAACATTCATTTAGCCTTGAGGGCTATGATAAAGGAGAATAAAACAATATTATGTGAGTGAGACATAACATAACTCATATAGGCTTCTGAATGGCTGTGTCCCATAGGCACTGCACACATATTGAATTGCAAAATCAGTGCGTGTGTGGATTTACTTGAATTATATGAGTCAATCTGAGTTGACACACACCCCTAACTAATATAAATTAGATGTTAGAAATGTTGGGTACACCTATGGAATGCATATTGCCAGCTCACCATACATTTAGATTCAAGACACTTACCTTTCTCCTTAACACTAGACAGGGCATATCAGTTTATGAGGATGCAATTCAGTTAGGCTCAGACGTTGACTGCATCCCAATGGGTGATGCATTAAGTTGTTTTTCAGATTTCCTGGAATAACAATCTTCTATGATGATATATTGGTGAGTGGAGCGTACATTTGAATGCTTAAGGATCATTTGAGAAATGTTTGGGGCAAGCAGAAGTTGGTTTAACAGTGAGTGCGGGCAAGTGTACACATGTGAACAATGAAACAGAGAATCTAAGTCATACTATGCCAGCCAAAGAAGCAAGGCCTAAATTGAAACTAGTAGAAGGTGTTGAGTATGCACCTTGCCCAAAGGATATGGGTAAAAGTATCCCTTGGGCTTGCAGAATAATATTCCAAGTTTGTAGAATAATTTTAGAAGAGCACACAAGTGACGGAGGCATTGCTGAAGAAGTGAGTGCAATTTTAATGAACAGATGATTGTGATTTAGTATTTGGTTATGGAAGGAAAGTCATACCGAATGCTTTGGCATTGTGATTCAAGGATAAACGTATGTAGTGACTGATGTGAGACCTATGGTTTAGGTGCTGTAATAAATCAAAGTAAATCAGTTATGTGGAGGGCAGTGACATTTACCTGAAGGATGCCCTAGGGTGCTGTATTCTGCAATCAAGATGAAGCCATTGGGATGTTGGTAAGGGGGCTGAAATTCCACATATATTTATGGGGAGTAGAATTTGAGATCCCCACTTATCTTAAGCCACTTGTGCATATATTTTGAAACTAAAGTGCCAGTAAGGCAACTCCACAAATTGCATAACTACTGTTTAAATCTTAGGTACGTACCTGGATCTGGAAGTATCAATCCAGGTGGCCAATTCTGAGTGTTCAGGAGAAAGAGTGTCAGGCTGGGAGTGGTAAAACATTGTCAAGTGACAATCAAGGGAGAGTATATGGCAGAGGTCGATAGGCATGAAAAAGTCATGTTTATAGAAAAAAGTACATTCCAACAGGGTATCCCAGGAAGGTGCATAACACTGTGTGAAGCTGTAAAGTAGTATGTCAGAGTTTTTGTGATTCATAGAGAATTGTGACTAAAGCTGATAAATTGGAGGAAATTTGATGGAGATGTTACATGTGGGCAATGAAGGCAAGTCAGGAAGGAAACAAAGGGCAATTTGAGATTTCTGGTGGCTGAAAATTGATAAAGTAATAGAGAGGTTTAAGAAAAGTTGTGTGACTTGTACTAAGAGTGACTGATCACAAGTGGTGTGATAACGTACTATTGTGCATGGTTATTATAACTCAAAGACAATTTATCAGTGGGTTGGTAAGCACCTTTCTTGTTCTACAAATGTCCTGGGCTGAGGGTATTCCATGCTATAGTTTTAGTTGAGTGTTACTCTAAATGTCCATCGGTGAAAGGTAAGAGTGGTGAGTTCGATGGATGTGATTTTTTTTTTTTAGGTTTTTGTTTGTGATGGTGGTCTGGAAGAGATTAAAAAGTTCTCGAATGACTATTGAATCAAACACCATCACTCTGTATTAAAACATCCTAGAGGAAATTGTCTGGTAAATTGATTTAATCGTGTGATCAACAAACGATCCAGCTTGCAAAATAAAACCAATTGAGTGGGAAGGAAGAGCTTAAGAAGATGTTGTGGAGTTAAAGAAGCATATCACATTAGGTTAAAGTAGAGTCTCATTTTTGCCTCTTAGAGCGATGAATAGCAAATAAGGCCACCCTGAATAAGTAGGAGTGGGGTGAGGCAGTACATGCCTGAGGATATTGAAAACAGAATGAACTTTTGACAGAAATAATATCATGTGAGGCACTGGAAGAAGATGGGGGAAAGACGTTTCATTCAAAATAGGAGAATAGGTGTGGATAATAATAATGGTGAGACTACGGGCCTGATTTAGAGTTTGGCAGAGTGGGTTACTCCATCATAAACATGATGGATATCCTGTCCGCCATATTATAATTATATTAGAGCCTATGGAACTGGTAAATCACCTGATGGAATAACCATCACGTTTATGATGGAGTAACTCCCCCACCAAACTCTAAATCAGGCCCTAACTTCCCTATGACCTAAGTGTGTGAATTAGTGCTTACGGAAATATAGTGATGGTGGAAGGAGGAGATGTATGTGCCATCAATGATGCCATTTGAAATGGCATTGGTGATGTCATCAATGATGTCATTGAACATTTAGTTAGTGAAGTAATATGTGAGGTCATAAGCAGTGTATATGGGGGTACAAGTAATCGTTAGCTCATTAAACTATAACTGCTGAATGCCAGTGTTTTTTAGTTTAAAATGCTATATTTTACCTGATAATCTTATGAAACTATAATGTCACTCTAACTTTTGTTTTCTTTCCATAAATTTCAGCGATTTATTTAAAAATATTAAATAACATATTATGACCATACATAACTATAATGTAACTTAACCTTTGTTGTTTTCTTTTTTTTTTAGAGCTCAATAACTTTTATTGGAGTTAAAAACCATTAAAAGCAAACATTAAAATTACAATTCAAAATAAAAAAAAATACAGTAAAAATACTTCTTTTATACACAATACTTATTTTGTAGCTGCATTTTCTTGCCTGATGAAGGTGGAGTACGTTTAAAAAATCTTCAAAACATGACATTGGCTTAAATAAAAGAAATTGAGATGTTAGTCTGCCCAAATTTGGATCTCTATTAGTTATAACTGAAATGTGATCCCAGTAAGCTTGTTTTAATTAGGCCTTTGAGCTTTGTTTCAACAATTGTGGCTCAGTGCAGTAAAGAGGCAAGACCAGCTTGTACAACTACTTTAGTACATGCTTAAGCCATGTTAATCCATTATTGAAGCACATTATTTCTCTGATGCCCTCTCAATAGCGAACCAAGGGCCACATGTACAAACACATTTTCCCATAGACACAGAATGGGTAAAACCCTTTGGTGCATCTGGCCCCAACTCCTGTGTCAACCATAATCTGACCCAAAAGAGCAGTGGCCATAGGTTTTCTATGTGCTCTAACTGCTTGACATCCAAATAATTATACATAGGTATTAATTGTGTTGTCATGGGTAAACATAGCAGTTCTCTCATAAATGTATTTGTTCCTTTTATGAGATAATTAGCATCTCCTATCCCCCACAACTCTGACCCATGTAGAACGGGCGATTGCATTTTTGTGCTTGTATATTTCTAAAGCTGGTGTGATCTGTTTGCTCACCGATACATTATGTTTATTGAGAGCAGCCCTGGAACTATGTGTCATAACCATGCCGGCCTTAAGTATTTGGGGGCTCCATGACAGCCTTGAATCGAGAGTTACACCCATGTTACCAAAGTTAGGCACAAGCTCTAGGGTTTGCCTACCAACCTTGATGTCCCTTCTGAAGTTCCTATAGGGTTTTATGGCCATGTACTTAGTCTTTTCAATATTTATTTCCAAACCCTTCTCAGCACAGTATGCACTAAAACTATCTAGCAGGTTTTGCAGACCCCTTGGTGTCTGTGAGATCTGGATGGTGTCATTTGCGAAAAGAAGCACGGGGACTGCGCTTCTACTGAGTTTTGGGGAGTCATGCTTAACTTTCCTGAGATAATTCAACACATCATCGATACAGAGCGAGAACAGGGTAGGTACTAGTAGGCAACCCTACCTCACTTCTCTGTTTATTGGAATTGATTCAGTCAATTCACCATTCAAACCCCATTGAATTCTGGCATATTTGTCTTGGTGCAACCTGGCTATCTGGTTAAGGATAGCTTCAGGTACTCCCTGCTTCTCTAATTATGCCCATAAGGTCCCTCATGGTACCAGATCAAACGCCGACTTTAGATCTATAAAACCTACATAAGGGGTCCATAGAGTGCAAATAAGTCAATGGTACTTGTGCGTGCTCTGAACCCTGCTTGAAAAGCTGCTAAAACATTTCTGATATTGATCCAATCTCTCAATCACTTATGGATCTGCCTTGCATAGATTTTCTGTGTTATGTCTATAAGACTAATGGGTCTATAGCCCCCTTCCATGATACAAGAATTTACGCTCCTGATTCAATCACATTAACAAGAGGAACCCAAACTTCCTTATCGTGTTTGTAGAGAACTCCTGGGAGCTTATCCAAAGCTGGGGCTTTCCCTGGTTTGATACTATCTATTGCTTGGGAAGTCTCATCCATCCTAAAATGAGATATATAACTCTTATTGGTCTCAGAATATTGTGGTGCCCTTGAAGGTTTCTCATAGGCAGAGTTTGGGCCTGTAAAGTGCTCAACCAAAGTAGAAGGGTCCAAGTGGTGTTCTATTTGCGTTGGTGAATAATTACTTTCCTTGGCTACTATTCTCCAAAAATGAACCCTGTCTTTTAACTTTGCTGCTGAAACAAGCTCATTCCAATTCGCCTCATCCCATCTTCTTTGCGCAATAGTCAGCACTTTCTTGTAGTTATTCCCAGTTTCCCTTACCTGGCCTGAACTGCCCTCCTTTAGATTTTTTAATAATAATTTTTTTAACTGTTTGCATTCAGCTTTGTACCAAGGGTTCTATATTGGTGCAATATGTCCCTTACTGCTGTGTTAGCTCTTGATCGTCTTTGTTAATCCTAATGATGCTACAGGTGTTTGATGCATAACCATTGTTGAAGCAGTAGAGGGGGCTTGTTCATTGTAAGGACCCACCAAGTCACTGAGGGTATTGTAAATAGTAGCTATTGTTTTAAAGTTACCTGTAACACAAGGTCCCTTGACGGCCCTTTGATAATTTCCAATTATTGGCTGAATTGATGGAGGATGTCTATATAATCGGTGTATTTCGATAGAGCACCGCCATCATTTCTAAACTTGGTGGAAGATGGCCTCTACCTTCTCTTTTATCCACTTTAGAAGCAATAATCCTTTGCCAGCTGTCAATACTATGTAAAATGTAGTCCATCCTTGTTTGTGTACTGCCTCTCCTGAATGTATACATTGTACTATCCATAGTGTTTCCTACCAAGACCCTACCATTACATGCTCTGATCTAATGTCATTCATGTGATTTGTATAGCTGCCGTAGTGCATGATACCCGAGGGCCTATATCCAACTGTGGAATTCCCCATCCTCCTCCCCCAGTATTGTCTCAAGACAATTTATTGGCTCGTAGGTACAGTTGAAGTCACCCCCTATGATTAATGTATTTTTGATGTATTCATTTTAGTGTATCATTCAAATTGGCTATAACCTGAGATTGCTTCTACAAGGCCCATTGTAAACATTAAATTGGTGGAAACAAATCCGGTTCTTAGTGCTTCAGGTCACACCTAAAATATCTTGAGAATCGATCTGGTGAACATTAATTATAACATTAAGAGTAATTTTAATCCACAGGACTAGCCCTCCAGACGGTCTACCTCTGAAAAATGGAATTGCTTTGATGTAAAAAGTTTTTTTGCCTTAATTTATATGGTGGATCTAACAACCAAGTCTCCCGGAGTAGGCAAAGATGAAACTGTTTAATATAACGGTGCCAGTCAGTGTCCAAAAAATTCTCTTTCAGCCTTGCAACGTTCCATGACACCAAAGCTATAGAGTCATGTTTTTGGGCCCTGGGGACCTTCAAATCTGCTTCTCGTGTTGACTGTCACTCTGTTCTTCACCTCTCTCATTCCTTTCTAGCTGGTTCGTGATCCCCCTCATACCTTGCACTCTGGGTTCCCGCAGAATTCTATCCCCATTCTACAGCTTCTAGGTCCAGCACTTCCTGCCCATAGTGTGCTGGGTTTGCCAGAGAGCCACTATACCTCCTAGTGGAAGCTTGGTTAAAGATTGGTCTGTTCAATTTAAACCTCATTGCCGGGTGAGTTGCAGGGCTTGCTCTTAATTCCATTGCTAATATGCCATCTACAATTGCTCTTTTTGAAAAAGTCACTAGGACAGTATCATAGTTTCTGAGATCTTCTCTCAAACTTTTTACCCTCACTATATCTGAGTGAACCACTGATAAACAATGGCGTTTATGCCTTATCCAGTAAATAATTTTATTTTTCAGGGAGTCTTCGTCTTCCCAGCTTCCCCTGTTATGCTTCGGAATTAGTTAAGTAAACTCTATGCTCCCTTTCTGCATTATAGGCTTGTTTAATAATGGGCTTGCCTCTGTAGGTACCTGCTTTTGTTCTCTCAGACCTTTTGGACAATGCAGCTCCTTTGCCCCTTTGATGCCTTCGTAAGGGTTGAGGCTATGCCACTCGTGCAGGAGGGGGATGGGATATTGGTACAGGAGCGCCATATCCCTCTACGGTCCACACACCGTTTCCTCTTAAGGCAGGCACACCAACTTCTGACTCGCTGCTGCTACTTGAGGGTAATTCCAAAATTCCAGGATCCCACCTGGAGATATCCAGTGGAGCTCTTCCCTGTGTAAATGAGGTTTTTGAACTATGCCAATGTGGTGCCTTTGTGTGTCCTTCCTTTTTTCCTACTACTGATTTACAAAAGGTAGTTGCCTTCTATTGTTTCCAATCCATCAGGGACTTTAATAGACTCCTTAGGCCCTCAACTTCCTGTGCTAGACCATCCATTTTCACTGACAGTAATTCCTGCAATTCCCTAGCACCACAATTGCAACTCTGTGCTCTCGCTGGTTAAATATATTCATTTTGCCCTTGCCATTCCTGGACTACTTGATTTAGGGCACGTGGGCTTAGGCCTCCAGCAAATATAGGATTATTGACACACTTACTTTTAATTGGAATTGATACTTGCAGCGGGGCTATGTGCTTTCTCAAATAAGCTTCCTGGCAATGTCCTGTTGATTTTTAGACCTTTGGCCTCCCAAATCCTTTGGGACACAAAAGGAAGTTACCTTTGCTGCAGACAATTTTTGACTTTTAGATTTCCCTCCTAAAATAGTTTCCCCCTCCTCTATAAGGCTGTCTGTGTCTGCTACTGTACAATCGTCTGCCACACTCTTCTTTAACTTCAGTGTTTTCCCCTTCCCAGAGGGTGCCTTTGTTACTTTGCTTTTCCCCATTCTGATCTGCCCACCCTAAAAGAACCCCTTTATGTTGATTATATGCCAAATAGTTCTTCCAGATTGTAAACTAGTGTGTGCAGCTATCATTTCCAAACAATGTCCTACTACATTGTTAGTAACAAAGTGTCCCACCAATAATGTTTTACACAACTCCAGGTAGTCAAACCAATGTTAGCTGCCCCTTTATCTACATTCAGGAAGTAATCAAAAGTCGGCCCGAAGATCTAACATTCGACAGGATCAATAATAAAGTCCTTATATCTATACAACAGCTCGTTAGTTTGTGGGGTCTCAGTTTTTATGATTCTATCACAGTACCTGCATTCCAGAATGGTCTTCTCGTGAAGGACCAAGGGGGGTAGCCCAGCCTAGCCTTCTCCGGGCTTTGACGGGTGCGGATGGGCCCACCCTTGGCCCAGGCTTTGCCCGGGCCTGGCTCACATGCATCCAGCGCAGCGAAACCGTGACGCCTTTATATAGCGCTAGTTGGCTGCAGATGTGTTTTTGCAAGGGCTTCTGGGACTTGAGGTCCCCTGTACTGATGGTGTGCACGGTGGCACTTCCCTGGTACTGACTTTGTTGGGGCCAACCTCTACTCCTGGGTGCTGGCCCAATCTGTTGTCACTGTCACCCAAGCAAGGCACACACAGGTTCAGTGTCCAACGTGCTACCCACGCAGCGGGACTGCGGCACTCTTATATAGCGCTTGTTGGCCGTAGGTGTGTTGTTGCAAGGCCTTCTGGGACTTGAGGTCCCCTGTACTGATGGTGTGCACGGCTGCGCTTCCCTGGCGCTGACTTTGTTGGGGCCAATCTCTATTCCCGGATGCTGGCCCAATCCGTTGTCAATGTCAGCCCAGCAAGGCACGCACAGGTTCAGTGTCCAGCGCACCCCTCTTTGGGTTTTTTTCAGTGAATTTCTAGTTTTTTTAGTGTAAAGTAAGATTTTATTACTATACCTAACTATGCCAACACCCAGCAGTACATGGGCTTCGGTCATCATAATATAATAGGGTGTCATGTGCGACATGGTGTTGGCCATCACTTATAAGGTGGTATAATTTTAAATAAGGTCAACACAACATCAGGGACTGTCATTTTAAATGCGACAGACTTCCTTGCTTTGTCAAAAATTCAAAACCCAAATGTATAAAATGGAGATCTGTTGGCGGTTTCAGGTGATCAGGGCATCAATATATTTACAGCAAAGGTATTGGCTTTGTCAAACGGTCACCCCATTATTAATTTGGCCACAAGACATAATTTACCATTAAAAACAATGGAATCAACAACCATAATCCAATGCATTCATCATTAAAACACACACAGCAGTGTTCACTTATAGCAATCGTCTTTAAAATATTTTAAATAAAGCACTGTTAATAAAACTAACATAAACAATGTGCTTGAGTCTATTTTTTAAATTCTTCAGGCCAAAAAAATGCAGTCACATGACAAAGCACAAGGGGTCCCCAATCTCCAGCTGAAAAGCATATAGATCCAGCTTGCTGAGTTTTGAAAATAAGGGTAAGCTCTCCTGGAATCAAGCATGCAATGAACTAGGAGTATTACTGCATTTTTTAAAACATTCCTGGAGGGTTAGTCTGCTCCCTGGTCTCCCCTCAACACGTACATTAATAGTTGGTGGTGACCCTGTCCCTCCTTTTGGCACCTCAAGAACTATATTATTTAAAACAAAGCCCATACAGGGCATTATGGGGTGCTCCAGGCAAGTTCAGTGAATATGAACTGAGTGGCCTTGCCATTTCAATATTTAGGCAGCGAGACTGTGACTATTTTAGTTCAATTTTTTCTTTAACAGTCTGGGTGGGCCAAACCCACCTGGGATATCCACAGCCTAACTTTCTTCAGTGGCAACATAGGGAACCCAAACCTGTGCTGCTGCACCATGTGTTTTTAGTGTTGTGGTTGCCCAGGTCCCCGAGGGGCACCCATAGCTTTCCTCTTTTTTTTTTTTTTTTAACTAATGACCGCATGCAGAGCTCACTCATATATTATATAGCCAACTACTAGCCTGCCAGCACTTTGGTTGCAGGTGGTGAGAGCTGGCAGGTTCCTTCTCCTTGCCCCTTTCATGCAGACAGAGTGACTGCATTGTGTGTCCTGATCCCTCATTCACGGGGAGTGGAAGCAACCTACCACAATGTTGGGGTGTGCATTGGTGCTCCACTTCTATAGGTTTTGGCTTCCCAGGGATGGTTCCCGGAACCCCTTCCATTATGTGGCAGTCCCCAGGGAGATGGTGCCCCTAATTGTAGGAAACACTTCGGGGAGGGAGCCCCATGCAAATGTAATTTCATATGTCGTCTGGAGTTTCATAGAAGGGGTACTGGGACACCTTCCAACTGTGATGGCACCTGGGAAGATGGGGGTCTCTGGGGGAAGGTAAGACTTTGTGGAGGGGACCCCATGCATGCCCCTTCCCTAAATTAAAATTTAAAATTAGAGATGTGCTGACTCCCCATTGAAAGAGGGGTTATTTACATTTTCAGCACTGTGGCACAAAAAAATATTTTGGGGCCCCCCATCAAGGCCTAGGGGCAAAGGTATGCCACCCTCCCAAGAATCTGTTAATAATATGTCAATTCCCTTTCTATTACATGACACAGGGAGTGATTACCTATGTCCTAACATGTCTGTCAAACATCTTTGTTCATGTTGATGGCAGACAATCAGATCTTATCTTCTGACCTGGCGGTCCTATAGTGGTAGTACCACAACAAGAGATAGCTCAAGATTTTTAACCTTGATTGCTCAAAAACTACTGAACAGATTTACACCACATCACAAAAAGCACACTTCCAGGGTGAAGAAGATCTAGCTTTCGGCCATATTTTGTGTAATTCCATCTAGCCATTTTGGCTATAGATTTGCTTAAAACTCCTGTGGGAAACTTCATGGGGAAAACACACTTTGGGTCACCACCTTTTTTTCTGCACCTGACTGACCTCAAAACTTTCCAAGAAGGAGCAATTCCAGCATCTCCAAAGTTGTTAACAAAATAAAAAAAATTCTTCCTATGGAAAGTATGACCAAATATAACGATACAGTGGTGACCCTCTGTGTGTAATGTATACATGTGGGTGTGTGTGTCTGGAAAACACAGTTAAAAACTGAGGGCCTGATTTAAGATGTAAAGTCCGCCATAGTGACAAAAATTACTCCGCTGTCCTGACATAGTCCCCGCCCACCAAATTTAGGAATAACTGTCATGCCGGCGGTCATTTCTTAAGAATTGGCAGGAACTGCTCTCTCGGCCCTTTCTGTCAATGCTTTTTGAAGTTTGATGCACAGCTCTATCAACATAACAGAGCGGGATGTCAAGCTCATTTTTATTTAAAAAAAAGAAAATCCCAAAACAGAACTTTTTCTTTAAATTATAAAAAAATGAAACCCTCGCCATAGGAGTTATCTATCATGTTGAGGGTGACATAAAGTCCATAGGACCAGATTCCATCTTGGTCAGACAGACTCCATTTTGAGCAGATCGGGAATCTATTTTCTCTGTTTCTGCAGAAACATTGTCATGTCTGCCTTTGATGTAGATGTCATCTGTACTTAACTTTCCAAGAAGCTGTGAAAGTGTCAAGTCAGTCCGACAATGACAGAGATAAAACCTGATGTGACACTAGTCTGAGACAAGTGTGTTCTTATCTGCATCTCAAGATCCAACAAAAAATTACCAAAACAGTGTAGTATGAACTGGTGTATTTTTACCTTATTTGTTTATGATATTGTGTCTAGGATGGGCACCTTGATTCACATCAATTATGTCAGAAATTCCTGTCTTAGATAAGATGCAGTACAAAAGGATTGCCACTTGACCAATTGGGAGGAGAGGTCCTTCGACCTTGATTATTCCAGGAGGAGAGATGTTGCAGCAACATGTGTTTTCCTTTCACCAGGAACACTGCCTCTTAGAACTTCTGATAACCACAGCTGTTACTGTAAACAGGCTTGCAGTGCATTGATTCTTCCTAAGAAACTCTGTACACAAGTTACGCTACTCCATGCTCTCCTAACATAGTACATAGAAGTTGTTTCTGATGACATTTTTACTATGGTGGAAATATTAATTTTATTTTTGTTGTTCACAACATTCACCTGTGCTGGTTTAATGATTTGTGTGTGGTTACTTTAAATGTGCAAAGGAACAGGTTGAACCTGTTGCAATAATTGCTTTTTATTTAAATTGTCTATTTTCCTAGTGCAGTCTGTGTGTGTCATATTGCAAAGAATTAAATAGTTTGGTTTCTGATCACCACAAAATCCATGGATCCCTATTTATGTACTGTCAGTAACCCAAAAACATTAACACTACTTCAACTGCGTAATGGGTGGAGTTCTGTGTGGCTACTATAACCTGTCTTTCACACTAAAGCTTAGGTGCATTGGACTGAGTTCACTCGTGTCACCCATGGATGTGAAAACAAACTTAGTAGAGCTACTTCAGAGTCATAGTTTATGCAACATTGGCGTCCATTGTGGGACCTGGATTTTTCATGAATGCCTTGTGTAGCTCTTTTAATATTTACACACATGTGAATCCTAATTACGTCACTACAGAGACATTGATGGTAATCTTGGTTACATCCTACTGTGGATAAGGGAGCATCTATTGCCTTAGGTTTGTCAAGCTTGACTTTTAAAAGATTTTTCCCTATTTTGTGGCTTTTCTAATTATTTGGTTCCATTTTACTTGAATCTATTCTATATGGCGGTCTCTATTGTCATAGAAGTCAATTACAGGGAAGCAGTTACTCAGCATCTCAAGCTTCGAGGTATCCCCAATATGGGTGGGGGGGTCAGTTACTTTTGTAATAGCTGTTCATGTAGCATAGCCTTTGAAATATTTCACTCATGCATGGAATTTGAGACTATTGATTCTGCCTCTGGGCAGTTTCTAGCTTACAAAATGGTTTTACGGCCTGTACACCATAGGGCTTACTAGGATCTGGAAATACCTTTTTCTTTCTGGGAACACCAGAATTGGTTTGCTTGTCAACTAACACACATGCATAGGAATGTCAGTTTGCGACCCTTGAGTAATGAATGGTGTAGGTGGCCAATCTTGGCAGGTTACATGCTTGTTCCACATCCTGGCACCTTGTCACTTGCTGAGGTAATAAAGGTTTGAAATTACACAGTCGTCTAATACAGAAGACTGATACAGATTGTACTACATACCATGAATTCTAGACCTGGTTTAACAGGAGATCCAGCAGTTGCGGTAAAGATACAGGCCAGCAGTCTAGACGCTATTAACACTATCATGAGAAAAGCACCCCCAAACCATGGCGAGATTACCTTTCGGGGTTGTAGGTAAGACCAACCAGTCGGAAGCAGTCTATCCACATAATACACCCCAAGACAAACAGAGAATATCTGACTATGTGCCTTCTTCATATGGTGTTGCCATATGAGGAGGAAATGGAACACCCCAAGAAGAATATTTGCATGCATTGATGCAAACACACATGGCAAGCCTTGATTAGCAGTTCTCCCTCTGGTACTGAACCAAGTACAGAACCTGCTCTGAATTTAGGAATGATACTATTGGGGAAGTTCTCTTCGGTTTCCTCCAGCTTCCTGAGCAACATTAAGGGAGAAGCTTTGGTTGTGCCTATATGTCCGAGGCTGGAAGAGGTTCCAGTTCCATATTGTGAATGGGAACTACCAAAAATAATCACAGAGTTTACAGCTCTGTGGGTCGTCGTGGCTTCGGTACACGAACCGTTAAGCCACATTTAAAACCTAAAGGTGACAGTGAAGTTTCCGTTAAAAAAAAGTCTGCAACAGAGGGGAAGTGGAAACAAGGAACGAGAGCAAGGACAGGCTGGACCACCCATATCCCAGGAACCTAGTAGGGGCGCTTATCATTTAACGTAGCATGATACATTTTTAGAAAAAAAGAAACAGCATTAATATTCTGATGCTGTTCACTTTCTTTTTAGGACACTAACAGTAATTGAGACGAGAGAGGAATAGTCAATCTGAAGGTATAGAAAACAAGAGTATAGAAGAAAAAGGTGAAACAGGGCAATAGACTGAAGCCTGAATAAAGAAAGAAGTGAATTAATGGATACTAAGACCCTGTCAAGAAGAAAAAAGTAGCAGGACTTTCAAAGAAACTTTCAGATACATCTACGAGTTGCCCTGCAAGACAAAACTTGGGTGATAGCACTTCTAGACAATGCGGCAGATGTAGGGGTGGGTGGGTCCACAGACATCCACAGAGCTACATAAAAACTTTTCGAGTTGCCCCAATGAACATAAGTATGCATGTTGTGCTGCTCACACTGCAATTTAGCACCAGTAGCGTGAGCAATTTTGAAAGATCAACATGAACGGCATCATGCGTTTCGCAAGAGCATGCGGCCATTCAAGTTGATTTTGCTTCCACTTTGAGTAGAAAATCTACTTGAGCGGCAGCAAATCTACTCGAGAATCAGTCCTCTGATCATGACCCCTCGCACCTGCCCACACCCACCCGCGACTGCCCACATTAGATAATGGCACCAGGGAATGCCAAATATCGCTTGCATTTCTTGAGCCTTACAGGGCAAAAATTCTGCCATGGGCCGATTAGCAGAATTTGGCCTGAAGTCCACCTTACAAGAGTAATGCAGAGTCACCAAATTCCACCAGTTCTGCAGGAGGAATGAAACATTCCCCCCACCCTTAAGCAGAAGTAAGAAAAATGCATCAAATGCTTCAGAGGTCTCTAGTGGTGTGTTCAACTGATGAGCTCATATGTGTAGAACCATAAAATGAATAATGTCTGATTTGCCGGCATATGCTATTTTAAATGATGAAGAATCTTATTTGAATGAATTGAATTATAAAGAAATATATTGTTATTATCACAAGTAGACACTATTGCATGCATTGAACTAACTACCATAGGGAAACATACAGTTACACGCAATGGGAGCATGGTGAAGCTCTGCCTCCTGCTTAATTAGAAAATCCACTTTAGCAGCAGCAAATCTACTCAAACGGCGGACCTCTGACTGCGAGCACTCACGAACTGGAGACTGCCCTGTTAGAAAATCATGCTATGGGATGCCAAATTTTTCTTGCTTATTCTGGAGCCTAATGGCAGAAAAATTAATGGCAGAAAAATTCTGCCACACAGCGATTGGCGGGATTTGGTCAGTACTCTTCATTAAAGAATAACATGGAGTGGACAAAATTCTGCCAATTCTGCGGGAGGAATAGAATATTTCACCCACCTAAAGAAATTATTTTTATTAACAAAACTATTCAACCGACTACCTGTCTGGGATTTGGAACTATTAAAGACCTTAAAAAATCTGCAGTACTGAAAGCCAATTTAAACCTGTCCAGTAACTGGTAATTCCAAATGACTACTCCAGACTGATATAAATGAAATTATCCAAAATGGTAGTTATAGTTCAACTCAATTCCCTCCTGAAGGTTTAGCATTATGGCTATATGAATTGAACACCTGCATGCGATGTTTTCTTTCTGACACTACTAGACCTAAAGCTAATCACCCTGATCCATGACATAACCCACACATACCTGTAGTAGTTACTACATACAGTATGGGCAAGCTGTGCTAACAATGGTTAGGAAATTCCAGTTTTCCAGTTGTAAAAGAGCATTTGTCCTTAATTTAAAAAAAACATGGATTTTCTGATTTCCTTTTAGGACCACATCCCACTAGAAAAAAGCAGCACCTGACGATGGGAATATATGCCACTTATAACTAACTAAATAAATACTCAGAAAACAAGGCTGCAGAATGAATTAGACAAATAGATCAATAACATCTACAGGCAGTATTTAAAGTTATTGACAATGGTATTCACACACTTTGGAAAAGAGTGCACTCATTAAATCACAAAATATCCTCCACCTTAGATTTTCTCACAGAAGGCCTTGGTCTACTACAACATGGGCAGGCTCAGTTAAGAGCTATTATGCAAAGAAATTGGGCATTACAAACACTTAGATCAGTGTTTATGCTTTGAAAACGTCTGAACAAAAGAGCCATTTTGAACGTTAATATTTAACGTTAACACAGAACACAATGGCGAAAACAGAGTCTACATACATGTTCTTGAGTAGCAAACAAATGTAAGAAGCACTCTTTTCAGTTTGTTATAATCTACCTGTTACATGGTTATTACACAGTATTATTTCTCTATCGATAACAACTTCTCATTTTCATTTTAATGACTGCCAAACATATAAATTGTTTGGCTGGTGTGAAACAATGCACAATTCACATCTATTCTACTCATGGGATTTTCTTTTCTCTTACATGTGTGTAAATGAATATAAAGATGAACCTGTTTTTATTAGTACAGCCAGCTACTGGAATCTGCTAGGGCACACTCTTCTGTGTGATACAGTTGTATTACAGGGAATGTGAAGTGCTTTGATGTTAAAGTTAAGTTGTGCTTTCTCATTGACGCCTAGTATATTCATGCCGACACACCATGAACTACTGCGTAACCGCTCTCTTTTACTATTAACAAATGTTACTTTTTGCGGGCTGAAACCTGGCCAATCATACTTGATTACAGTTTTGAAAACAAAACAGAGTTGTGGAAGAACTGTGTACCCACCTCCTCAACATGTAATTAGAAATGTCCCTTGTCATAGTATTGATATTAGAGGCATGTATTTTGACACAATTTGCAAATTGGTTGCAGTATTAGTACAAAATGAAGTCCTTTGACTTCTGTGTCAGAAACATGCAACTTGAAAACAGCCAGAACTACTTCAGAGATTCAGAAGCCCTTACAAATGCAATACCCAATTTACTTTGCTGATATAGTGCATATGATTTTCAGTTTGTCAGTACCAAATGGTATTGTGCATCTTTTTAAGAACATTGCATCTGTTCTGGTGACTGGATTTAAAGCAGTATTTGGACTGGTTCTGTCACTTTTTCACTCTTTGTTCACCAGCCTTTTGGAGGATTTCCAACCATTGCACTGCTAATTGGCTTTGGTATTGTCTTCTTTCTCCTGTTCGACAAGTAAATCACCAACATGAAGTTCACTTATCTGGCTGAACAGAGTTGCAGAGAAACCGTAGTACGCTTTATGGCACATTCTTGGCTTTTCAACCTTAGTGAAAACTGGATGCTATCTTTTGGATTCTACAAAAGTGAAACCTATGTTCTAATGTATGACCTATCCAGCTTGACTTATTTCTGTCTTTTCTTGACATGAAGATTCTCCTCAAACATGGGGGGCGTGTCCAAGATGGCGACGTGAGAGGACTCTCAGCAGAGAGCTCCACTCACGGCCCACAAAAAAGATCCTGAAAATGCCTGCATCCAAGACTCCCTGACTCAAACCAAGGAGAGTCAGTAGCGCCGAGCATTGCTGCACGCCACAGACCCACCAGCGGCGACGCGCGTCACCATAGACGCAAACCGGACTGGGCCTGTGCCGGCTGTAAAGCGTTGGTCGTGACCGTGCCCCACTGAGAACTAGGGCGTAGCGACTGCCAGAGCCGGAGCAACCAGCAACCGAGGACGGAGGACTCCTGAGGCGGGGAGACGATGCGGGTATCCAACCCCCGCTTTGGGCTGATGCCGCTGACATCCTGCGGGATCCTGGGACGGGCCGTCGGGCTCAAGGAGGTCACCAAAGAATCGCGGACGGGTGGGCGACGCCAGCCGAAACCAGTGGAGCTGAAGGGCCCTGAGCCGCGCAAACACGATGGTGAGCACCTCCAAGAGCAAAAGGAACATAAGGTCAGGGCGCGGGGGCAAGGAAAAAACAAAACATTCAAAAAATAAAAAATAAATAAATTATGCAAGAACTCACCTGGCCCGGAAGAGTCGTGGGACGCGGTGCGCCTTGCCGCGGAGCGCAGGACGGGGGGGTTGCACACCGCGACACGTGGAGCCGTGGACGTGGGCCCAGCCCTGGAGCACTGGAGTGGCTCTTTCGGAGCGCGCGCTGCAGAGACCAGTGCGGAGGCAGGGGCCTGATCTGGCCTGGCGCAGTGGTGCTGCTGGAGCGCTCTTTCTAGCCGCACCATAGCACGCGGCTGATATTCCTGGGCAGGTCCTCCCCCAGAGAGCTCTTTGAAGACATCTGGACAACGACAAAGGCACACCAGAGCCAGCACACCCAGGGTTAATAAAAACTGAGATACCTGCGTCGCTCAAGACTGATCACTTGACGATCCACAATAAAACCGGGTGATGCACGAAATACAAAACAAGGCACAAACTTAATCCCATAATTAATGCACAACACGCCTACAACAGATACAACTATGGTGAAACCGAAACCCCCAAGGGGCCAGCTTGAAGCCAGACCCATAGTCCCATCATTAGAAACAGACACAGAACTCAACTCAAACGCCCTACGCAAAGTGACAGAGACATTGGCCGCCCCCTCCACACAAATTGAGAAAGTGCTGCAAGCTGTAATCAACACCAGAATATCGCTAGAGGGCAAAATAGACACATTGGTTACAGAAGCCAATATCCTTCGAATGGAACATCGGAAACTAGCAGACAGGGTCACTACAGCTGAAACAACCCTCGAAATGGCACAACCAGACATCGAAGAAATGAAACTCCGGCTCCAACACCAAGAATCTGAAATACAACGACTGCACAAGCGAGCAGACGAGGCAGAAGGCCGATCACGCCGTAATAATATGAGATTCCTAGGGTTCCCTGAGAAGATCGAACTGCTGAACGCGGAGTCATTCCTAGAACGTTGGCTCAAAGTAACCATATTAACACAAGAAACCTCGCCATACCTAGTAGTGGAACGTGCACACCGAGTACCGGGAGGCCCCTCCGCCCAGGAGCCCCCCCCCCCACATCCAGTAATAGCGAGATTTTTAAACTACAGGGATAGAGATCAGGTACTGAAGGGCTTCCGCACATCTGGCCCAATAGACATGGAAAATGCAAAAATCACGGCCTACCCAGACTACACAGCCGATGTACAGCTTAAACGTGCCACCTTCCACTCAGCAAAACAAGTACTACGTGATAAAAACTACTCCCTAATCTACCCAGCCAGATTACGCGTGGTGGATGGAGATAGATCTCACATATTTCCAACCTCGGAAGACACATGGACCTGGATACATGCGAAGGGACTGGCAGACCCTACAACAGAAAATCAAGAACAAAAAGAATGGTTGACCCAACAGCCATGCCGAAAGAAAAGACCAAAGCCCAGAACTGAGTAATGCCCAACTAAGTCACAAGTAGCGGTTGAACAAGCTCAAGCCTTAAAAATAGTAAACAGATTCTTGTGCATACGACCACAAACTAATCAAGACACCAACAATTCGGACTCTGACTCAGCGAGCAGTCATCATGGCCCATCCACGTCACCACTAACCTCCGGCCCAGCGTTTACCCCGCGTTCGGCAGACGATCTCTAAAATAACACGCAAAGACTACAACTGCATAAATTCATGTGTCTACATAAATGCAAAAGTACAACAAGTAGTGCACAAGACCAGTTCTCCCAAAAGACAATGGCGACAAGACAAATTCAACCACAGTCCCATAAGGAACACAAATAGAAGACACTTAAATATATACCCCACTGTAGCATGAGAGTAAAGACTCCAAAAGGTGCAACACAGAGTCCAAGATGGGAAATGGCCATATCCGTATGGGCCACAACGCAGAAGCTATCTCGGACTCTACATCAACACCCCCCCTAACCCAGCTGGGTTACCGTATGGACCTAGAAGGAACCAATGTATACAGTTGCACCAGTTGTGCCTGGAAGTTCACAGTTAGATTAACAACTGTAAGTTGGATCTTCTCTACTTCTTTCCCTCTTTTCCCAATTGCTCTACACTCTTATACAAGGGAGGGGCTCTGGGGCTCAGGGTGAAACAATGGGGAATCAGGGGTGCGACGAGATTACTCCTAGGGCGGGCAATGCACTATACCATAAATCCCAAACACAATGATGTCATACAACATAGTAACCTGGAATGTTAGGGGCTTAGCCAATACAACTAAAAGGCGCAGAATACATGTCCACCTTAAACGCCATAAGATACATATCGCTATATTACAAGAGACACATGCAACAAAACACAAATTGGGCGAAATTGGCAAAAACTGGACAGGCATGGTATATGGAACTAAAACCTCAGCATACGCGAAGGGCGTACTAATCTGGATTGCCCCTGGTGTTCCTTATGCAGCACAAGATGTTCACATAGATAGCAATGGCAGGTACAACTTTCTGGTCGGAGACTTAGACGGCAGGCAGCTAACAATAATCGGAATATACGTGCCAAATACGGGACAAGGAGAGTTCTTTTGGACCACAACCACACAAATTCCGCATAATCCGACCTTACTTACTATTTGGGGGGGAGATTTCAACAGTGTAGTGGATGTGTCAATGGACAGATCCCATCCCCCAATAAAGGGTACCCAATGTAGGAACCTGTCCCGCGTGTTGGGCTCCTGGATGCGGGAGAGGGAACTACAGGATGTGTGGCAATGCTTACACCCCATAGATAAAGAATACTCCTTTTACTCACCGGTACACCAGCTTCACACAAGGATAGACCTGCTGCTATGCTCAACTAGGTTAACACATATGATACACAGCGCATCATACATGGTCAAAAGCCCTATCGGACCATAACCCCTTAATCGCAACACTGAAATGGGGCACACAGCCAATGCGCATCCCCACATGGCGCCTACAACCTACCCTACTACACGACCCCCCCTTCCGAGATAAGCTAGCAGTAGAAATAAAGTCCTACTTCACAATAAACGCAAAGTCTACGGCATCACGAGCAACGGAATGGGATGGGCACAAAGTAGTCATGAGGGGCATGTCCATGACAATGTCAGGCGGGGTACGACGGGAATTAACTATAGAACTGCACGATATAGAAGGAAAAATACGGAATAAGGAACGTGACCTTGCCTCGGGCAAGGTCATCAGCGACAAATAAACCAATGTTAAAAAACAATGGAGCGCAACTGAGTCCCGTCTGCGAAAATTCGATTCTCTACACTACACAGCGCGCCTGCACGCTGAAGGCGACCGTTCCAGCAGAATGCTGGCATGGCTAGCAAGTGAGACACAGAGGGCCACCCCCATAAACGCCATTAAACTAGACACGGGCACGATAGTAAACACGCAACTAGGGATTAATGACGCCTTCAAACAATATTATAGCACACTATACCAAGCTGAACCCTCCCCACACCCATCCCAACTGTCAGAGTTTTTCAGTAATGCCCCACTGACGCGGCTACATGCAGAACAAATAGTAGAACTAGATAAGCCCATAGAGAAGGAGGAGATACTACATGCACTACAGCAGCTAGCCCACAATAAAACCCCAGGGACAGACGGACTGCCCATAGAATACGACCAGACTTTCAAGTCACAGACAATCACACCATTCCAAACAATGTTACAGGAAACATATGAAACTGGACAACTCACAGAATCACAACGTGAGGCGACAATTGCACTCCTACATAAAAAAGCCCATGATCCCTTGGACATCCGCTCTTACCGACCCTTATCGTTATTAAACTCAGACTACAAAATACTAGGGAAAGTGATAGTGAACCGCCTCCTACCACTGATGACCACCTTGATCCATACAGATCAATCCGGTTTTATAGCTGGGCGTAATACTTTTGTCAATATCAGGTACGTACTACGCATAATGGCCGAGACCCCTGTAGCCGATCACTCTTGTGCGGCGGTCTCGCTAGATGTCGAGAAAGCCTTTGATACGCTGGGTTGGCCCTTTCTGATGGCAACCTTACAGAGAATGGGATTCGTTGCAGGGTTCATGCGTTGGATATCCATATTATATACCAGTCCCAAAGCAAGGGTCAAAACTGGTGCCATCATCTCAGAGAAATTTGACATAAGTAGAGGAACACGTCAGGGCTGCCCACTATCACCATTATTGTTCTCATTAGCAACATAACCCTTAGCAGCGAGATTACGCAACGAAGCAACAAGATAGGGTATCCCAGACGGAGAGGAATTCCGCATCATCTCCTTATACGCAGACAATGCATTAATATACCTACGCAATAACACCGAATCACTACCGCATATATTACACCTGCTTAATAACTATGGGGCCATGTCTGGCTTACGTGTCAACTGGGCTAAATCTTGTATATTCCCAATGCGGCCAATCCCAGAACCGCGTGATGACACAGTAGTCGGCACTGACCTAAAATGGGGACACACAACCTTTAAATATCTGGGTGTCCACATATACCACAGTGCCTCCGATTTAAAAGAAGGTAACTTAGACAGAGCAATCAGATCAATAAAAGAGTCCATACCCTTCTGGTGCTCTTTGCCCCTCTCACCCATGGGTAGAGTGGCCTTGATTAAAATGATTGTGCTCCCTCGATTACTGTACCACTTCACGGCACTACCATTCATACTGCCAAAAACACTCTTCGCACAATTAACTAAGCTATTGACTGAGCTGATATGGGCCAATGGACGCAGAAGAGTAGCCATGACTAAGATCTGTCTCCCAGTAGAAAAAGGGGGTATGGGCACACCACAACTCGAACTCTACTATGCTGCAGCACAACTACACTGGATTATGGCCTGGCTACAGGACCCCCTAAGCCCAGAGGGTCGCAAAGTGAGGTTGCACCTGGGACGCACCGACGTGTTGGGCTGGCTCATTGGGCGCGAGCCCCCTTCACTTCATAGCAATGTTCTGATAACAGTAGCTGATCGAATATGGAACCGCTATGTAGCAAGAGGTGCCCACACACCACTATATTCACCCAAGATCCCATTACTAGCCATACCAGGAATAGATAAATTACAAGGTAGACCAGGCCTTATTCCATGGACTGCAAAAGGTGTACAACTGATCGGCGACTTGTTCGTAGACGATTATCTTAACTCCTATACGAAATTAGCAGAAACATACACTTTAGGACCGGGCCGGTTCATTATATATGGAGCACTTAAGCATCTAATACGCAAAACATGGGGATGCAGCAATTTAGAGCCACCTACATCATCTACTCTACACGAATTACTGACAGCCGTCGGCACACAAACAAGCATCTCCTGGATATACCACACACTACATGCCTATTTGGAAGAAGCACAAATGCAAGCTAAGACCAGATGGGACAAGTCCCTACAAACATTCCTCACAGCGGAAGAATGATCCATGGCCCTCTCAACTAAACGTGAAATATCGCACAATGCCCGCTTCAGATATACCCATCTTAACTACCTACACCAGACATACTTAACTCCGATTCGCATTTAACGCATGTTCCGGCAAGCTACATCTGAATCCCCAGGGTCTGGAAACGCGGAGGCAGACTTCTACCACATGACCTGGAACTGTCCCCCGTTACTCCGAATGTGGTACGATGCCACACAACAGGTTGCCACGTGGTCGGGTTTACCTCTGAATCCCACACCTGAATCCTGTATACTAGGAATACGCCGTAGGGGCAATAAAGACAAGCAAAAACATAGGTGCGCGGATTTAGCGTTTGTCACGCTTAAACGATTCATAGCAACACAATGGAAGTCACCTGGCACCCCAGACATACACAGATGGACCAAAGACTTGATTCACTGGGCCAAGGCAGAGATACAAGTGCTAAACACACTTCAGGACATTGGGATCGAGGTCAAGAACGCAGACGATTGGGACACTTTCCTAGACCAGCTACAGGAAAAAGACGACACGCGTCCACCTTGAACAGTCGACATAACATTCACACAAAAAGATAAAGATAAAAGACACCTCGTTTGAGAAACCCTCCCTTCTTTACACACCACCCCCTCCAAGATTAGAACACGCGACTCCTTCACCGTGCCACTCGAGCCCCTGAACGTCCTCTTACTTCCCTAACCTCCATAAGCGTGACTCTGAGAGCCACCAATGAGCATCCCCCTCAGCTACAACACCCCTTCTCTGTCATCCCCTTCTGGAACCTCCCTCATTATTCTCATCATCTCTATTACAATCTCCTTCTTCTTCTATACTAAACTACGACAAGTGATGTTAATTATGGTACACACCGAATGTACAAAATATTAAATTGAAAAGCAAAAGAAATGTAATTTTTAGGTGAAGTAACCTGTAACACAGTTTGACAAAATATTGTGATCACTAGAAATAATCGAAAACTTTAATAAACAGATTTAAAAAAAAAAAAAAAAGATCCTCCTCAAACATTTGCAAGAACACCAGAGACAATGCAGAGAAGTGCATCTGCCCCTACTGCGCAGGGCCAGTTATGATGGATCAATATCAGCAGTATCACTACTAGACGAGTCACTTGATGAGTGGTTTAATTTACTATTATCATTTGCACATCCGAATGAAGTGCTCTCACCATCACTATGTACTGTGGAATTGCAACAGCTTGCTGGTCCATTTAATGTATGCGAATGACAACAAGCACGCATTGACTATTTTGTTTATGACCACACATATGCTTTGTGTAAACCAGATAATGTCGACATACCATCAGACAAGGATTGAAACAATGTGTACCTTAGTCAGAGACATGCACAGAATTCCGAATCTACCACAGAGCTTGTGCAGTGAAGCTGTAGGTTTTGGACTATTTTTTATGTTTTGCCTTTTCATTTCAAGCCACATTATATTTTAATTGGCATATTCTGTATCATGCCTAAATTGAATTGCTTTATATTTGTCCAAGAGGGGACGCAGATAGCTGCCAGCAAAAATGGCTGCACTCTAGGAGGGCTCCATGGCTGCCGGTGAATGAATACCCCAACATCCGAATATTATCCTGCTGAGTGAGTGGCGGAAGAGGTGAACTGTGGCACTGCTGCATGCCTATAGTGTGATGGAATCATCAGAGGCCACTTAATGGCTGCAAATCAATCTGCTGGCACAGCCTCGGCCAATTCAAAATGGCAGACGGCACTTCGGCTCGGACGAGTCATGGTGCAGGAGACTGGTAAACCTGCAGATGAACGTGCGGGAGATAGGAGTGCTCCTGTCCACTGCCTGCTTGCAGCAATCGATGAGTTGACCACCCACGGCTGAGCCACAGGGGAGGAGCACTAGAGCTGTGGCTCCCTCTGACCTGGGGGGGAGGGTGCGATGTGGAGGCGGCTCGGAGGCGGTGTGGAGTGATAACCGCCAGGACTGTGAGGGTCTGAGGCTGCCGGGTCTCGTGGAGAGGGTTCAGGGAGATCAGGCCTGTGCTCCCCATAGAAGGGCAAGTTGGTGCCTGTGGATAGGTGAGGCCCTGCTTACCTACCTGGCACAAACCTGCTGCCTGCAGTTGGGGAGCTTGAACTATTGCAGTCCTTGGGGTGCCGGAGTGGGTCCGGGCAGCAGAGGTGACAGAGAGGACTGGATTGGCGAAGAGGAGTGGTGGAAACTGCGGCCGAGGTGCCGGGCCTGGACTGGGGTCAACTTGAAATCTTTGGGGCTGTGTGGAGGGTCAGCCAGTGCAGAGCACGGTAGGGGTGATCCTGGCATTGGCGGCCCTACTGGGTGGTGCGGTTAGTCCGTTAGGCGGGGGAGAACTCATGAGGCCATTCCCTGCTCCCTGGTGAGTGAAGGTTAAAATACCCTAAGATTCCCTCGATAGCACGAAGAGGGGATATGTCACTGTACTGCACGAGATCGGCGTGGAGCCACCCCTCTTTTTTAGAAGTGTTGTCTCAGGAGAAGCAGCCGTGGGCGACCCGGGGTATGGTGAGGGGCCAGGCCCAGAGCAAGGCTCAGTTCAAAAGCCTTGACAAATATACAGTGAGGATGCCCACTGGAAACGAGTTATGGGGTGCTGGAGGGGGAGGGACAGGTGTAGAGTCCGAGAGGCCCACAGAACCCTCACTGAGCTCCATTATGGAGGTGATACAAGACGTAAGATAATCCATAGGACCCATTGAGCCCAAAATTGATGCAGTAACCATCGATGTTAATCTTCTCAGGGCGGACTGTTGCAAGATTTAAGGAAAAGTAGAGGTTGCAGAGGTGCATAATAGTGGTCTGCTTTCCACAACAAAACGACTGGAGCAACAGGTGCAAACTTTAACACAGCAGGGTACAGTGATGGCCACTTGGCTGAAAGACCAGGATGGTAGAGCCCGGAGGAACAACATCTGGTTGGTAGGAGTCCCAGAGGGAATGGAAGGCCCAAGTATGGCTCTGATCCTAAAGTTTATCCTCAGCAAGCTTAAACCAAAGAGACTGTCTATCTTTTTCTCTGTTGAAAGGGCGCTCAGGTCACTGGGACCTCTGCCGGGGCTGGTAGCCCCCGCCTCCCAAAATAATAGCAAGGATCCTGAACTCTAGAGACCAGGACGCTATACTGCAGGCAGCCCGGTCGCATAGTGACCTACAACTGGACAGCGCAGTAATCCATTTTTTTCCAGACTTCACTCTGCAAGTATATCAGCAATGCAAACACTTTGACTAGGTTAATATAGTGCTGAGGGCCAAAGAAATTAAATACATGATGTTATTTCAGGCTAAGCTGCAGGTTCTTGTAGATGAGAAATCATAGTACTTTACTAAGACTGAGGAGGTGTGGGATTGTATGGAGGGCCAGAGAGTGGTGGGCACGCGGGCCGGTGGCGAACGTAATATGACTCGGCCCACTACCAACTTGTAACAGGAATCCTCTCCTCCACAAAAGATGCATGGACACAGCTCTCTGAAAGGGACAAGTGAGCAATGCTTCCAACAGCTTAATTCAGAAATCGTTAGCGCATTATGGAGGGGGCGGGAAACACAACAAATCTACCTGTGCATGTATCAAGAGGTGACACCAAGAGACGTCATGAGGCATGAAAGCATAATTGTTCCAGGTAGTACTGGCACATACCTCACATGCTACTTGTGCATATTCAGGGCTAATGGGATATAATACTTCTGTTAAATACTCCACAACATTCATTGGCTGGCGGCAACAGCCTAACCTCATTTCTAGATGTTTAACTTAGGGTGATAGGCGCTCACCGAGTTGGGGAAATGGGTAGTTCAAGGCTACGGTGCAGGTTAGTTGGGTGGGGGGAGTTTAGAGGGATGGTTCAATTATTTGAGTTTGTAGTAATCTCGGGCACATGCAGCATTCATTGCATTGTGGGGGAGGCTGAGGAGAATGGGAGACAACCCATGCTGAGATATGGGTGGTGGGGCAAGAAGGGTGGACCCCCAGGGCGAAGAGAATTGCCTTGTAAGTGTTATAATGTCAACAGTACCCAGGGTTACACATGACCTAACCGTCAGGTTGTGGAATGTTAATGGTCTGGGCAGCAAAATAAAACGCACATTAGCTTTGCAACATCCGAAGTGTAATGGCCCAGGCATAGTCATGTTGCTGGAGACGCACCGCTGGGGCAATTACTTCAAAGCCCTGGACAGGTTTTGGTACACGCTGAGAGCCCATGCGGGGCACACCACCGATTCTCGAGCGATGATACTTCTTGTAAAGCGTTCATTGCCTTCACCCCACACTGGGCGTGGCATGACCCTTATGGCCGTTTTGTGATGCTGACTGGAACTTGGGGTTGCACTACACTAAACATTTGCTCTTGTCTACGTTCCGCTGCAGTTACATGGGACTACCTTCCTGGATCTGGGAGAGCCACTGTTAAGCATACCATCAAGGATCATAAAAGTTGGGGTGCGATATGAGCATGGTTACGGAGGATGGGGCCGACCGGACAAAAAGTCACAAGGGGGGGATGTCAGGGGACACTCTCCTGATTCACATCTGTGCTCGGTCTTTCGGACTTGTGGAGGGAACACAGCCCCCAGGGTCGGCAATATACGAATTTCTCGCAGGTGCATGGGAGTTTCTTCAGGATAGATTACGTATTTTTACATCACACCCAAGTATCCAGATTTAAGTCAGCAACACATCAAGTGAGAGGCATATCTGATCATTCCCCAGTGGAGGTTCAACTAACAGACCTGATTAGAGACTTGACATTGCCCCCCAGAGTGGACATCTGGTATCTTAGGGACAAAGGAATTCAGGATCAATTGCAAGTGAGTGCTGGCCGATATTTCAAAGAAAATCAGGGGTCCATGAGTTTGTCTTTTACCCTTTGGGAAGCATCAAGACTTTAGTAAGGGGGCGGACTCAGGCTGGTATGGGGGGAAGAAGAAGGAGATGAAGCTGGAGTGTGCTGCTATTGAAAGGGATTTAGTCAAGTTACAGGAGAGGGCCTTTACCACTAATACTGGGGAATGTCGACATAGGCTGCAACTCTGTCAACAAGACTTGAGGGCGCTGGCGGAGAGCCAGGTACGTACACACGCCTTGGCGACACAACATTGCCCATATGACGTGGGTGATAAAGCCAACAAACTTCTGGCATGGGGGCGACAGACAGGATAAGGAGCGCTCATGGGTACTGGGGATATATGACGGATCGGGGATACTACTGACAGCCAATGGGGCTATTGCAGTGGCATTTCCCACCTACTATGAGTGTATGTATGCTCCTACAACAGCGCTGACCCTAGAGGGCTGTGATGATCTGAAAGATATTTCTTTGAAGCGACTCAGGGGAGGAACGGGAGACATTAGAGGCAGACTTGATGGTAGAGGAGCTGGCTCAGGCATTGCGAAGTCTCCAGTCTGGAAAGGCTCCAGGCCCAAATAGTTTGCCGGTCGAGATATTGTGGCCAAACCCATTCTTGATATGCTCAAGAAGGCGTGCAAGGTAGGCTTTGTGCCAGATGATCAGAGGACAGAAACCATAGTGATGCTACATAAAGAGGGCAGCCTGCCGATGGAGTGTGGTTCTTATAAACGTATATTCCTGCTGAATGTAGAGGTGAAGGTACTGGCAAAGGCGCTGGCAACTTGGTTGCTGGTGGTAATTACCTCAACTGTACACCCTGACCAGACAGGCTTTATGACCAACCGCAGCACTCGCCAAAATCTCCGGCAGTTGTACAGAGTACTTGATCTAACATCAGCTGGAGGGCGGAACCTGAGGCCCTGATGGCTTTAGATGCCAAGTTGGCATTTGATTCTATTGAATTGATGTACCTATTCGCAGATCTTGTGTGCCCGGGCTTTGGACCTCAGTTCTGTGCCTGGATAAGACTACTTTATCAATCACCCAAGGCTAGGGTGAGTGTGAATGGCATGCTGTCCCACAGCTTTGCTCTGTGAAGAGGCACTCATCAGGGTGTCCCCTCTCCCCCATGATTTTTGCTCTGGCCCTTGAGCAGCTAGCAGCAAGGCTCCAAGAGGATCCCTTAATTCCAGGTACCTGGGCCCCCGGGGGTGGGAGGAGAAAATCTCTATTTATGCCGATGATGTTCTTCTCTTTATAACTCAACCCTCTCTGTCTATCGATAGGATCTTGCAGGTGTTCGCCATATTCTGGGATCACTCGGGTTATTCAATAAACTAGTCTAAATCGGTGGTCTACCCGTTATCGGGGGGAACCCCCCGGCCCCCCAGGGATGCTAGGCTCCTGTGGTCCTAGAGGGCTTTCGTTATCTAGGAATATATGTCACACAAGACCCCAAGGACTTCATGCAAAGGAACATACTCCCCAATGTGAAGAGGCTGCGGGGGGACGTAACTCAGTGGAGCAGTCTGTCGCTGACTCTGACGGGCAGAGTGGCACTATATAAGATAAGGAGCCTCCCTAGATTCCTGTATTATGCAAAATGCACCATTTCGAATTTCTTCTGAGGTATTTAAGAGGTTCGAAAGAGAGGTTCACAAATTACTGTGGCAAGATGGGGCTCCAAGGATAGCACTAACTAAATTACAGAAAGAGGTGTACGATGGGGGACTTGCGATTCCGAACATGTGGCAATACTATTGGGCCTCACAGCTTCTATTCGTTAATGAGTGGGTCTTCGCTGATTGGCAGGACCCCGCGTACCGGGTAGACAGGGCAGCAATGGGTAGGGGGGGATATGAGGAACTGTGATACGGGGCAAGGAAGGAGAAGGAGCTGCCATATCACACCAGGGTAGTGGTCCAAATCTGGAAAGAAGCCACAAAATATCTAGGATGGAAAGGGAAGCTCACTGGAATGACTCTGCTTTGACACAGTGACCTGCTTGCGGAGCTGAGGGGTCTCACAGAGTTTTCTAGGTGGGCTGTGATAGGCATAGATGACCTGGGAGATATATGGAGAGGTCAGGCTATCATCTGATTTGAAGATCTTCGCCAAGAATATGCAATCGGGAAACAGAACGCTTCTGCTATTTGCAATTGGGACACACACTTAGAAAGCACATAGAGGAAGGAGAGCAACTGCCTGAATCCTCCCCCTGGAAGATCACATACTCACTGAGCAGATACTCAAAAAAGGCATATCTGTGATTTAAAAAAATCAATTAACTACTCCCCTGACATATTGGCTCCCATGAGGTCGGCCTGGAAGGGAGATTTGGGCGACTTTGAGGTTGAGGGTTGGGGGAGGCCCTACAGTATCCACCTGAGGTTGCCATCAGAGCCCGTTTCCAACTGGTTCAGCTCAAAATACCACATAGGGCCTACTACCCACAGACACTCTTACTTAAGATAGGCATAGCAGACACATCATTGTGCAGAAGGGAATGCATGAGAGAGGGTATGTTTCATCATATCATATAGAAGTGGCCGCTAATACAAAGATATTGGTTGAAAATAACGAAGATATTGGCTTGTTTCCCATCCCTGGAGGTTCCCTTCCCTGGCGGAGCAAGTGATTTACAGAAGTAGAGGTTGCCCTAAGAAATTGGAAAAAGTGTGGAGACCGCGGAGGGGTAACTGGAGGGTGGTGGGGCAAGAGAGAGAACAGCAATTGCAACGAATGCTGTTGGGCTGTATAAGTGCTGAACCGAATAGATGGATATGCATCTGTTTTGAAGTGCATGTCTCTTTGTCTAATCAAGCTGTATTGAAAATATTCTTCCCTCAGTCAATGCTGTATGATGATCACTGGTTTAATTAAAAGATTTATATATTGGTCCAAGATTCTTTCAAAAGAAGGATGACCCTCCAATTTCTCTTTATCCGAACCTCTCTTCTCCAACTATTTAGGATAAAGTTGTTGATGTTTTAAGTCATCTGAATAACATCCCCACCGTCCAACCCGTTCAGATTGTACACACCTTGCGCCTCATTACACCCCATTTCATGTAATTATTAGGTACATTTAATAGGTTCACCTTGACATATAAAACATATAAAATATTAATTCCAGTCAATAATCTACAGATGAACATGAAGCTCTGCATCCATATTATGCCTAGGCCTGGGCGGAGTGCACGGAGTCGCGCTATGCGGAACCCCGCGAAGTAGGAAAAAACTCCTGGGGTAGTCAAAGAGAGGTGCATGGGTAAATGGAATAATCCTGTAAAAAACCTGTGGAGGCAAGGTAGTCCTGTGGAAATGGAATGAACATTAACAAAATGTATTAGGCTATTGATTTGTCTGCAGTGCTCTGCAGCCGGAAATCGAATTCTGAAGTGCAGCTATGGATGGATAGATGGATGGAGGAATGGATGGATGGATGTGGATGGATGGATCAAGACAGAATGCTGAATTAATTAACAGTTACAATAAAAATAAAAAATAAAACAACAAAAAAAAATAGTTAAAATATGAAAAATAAAAGACAAAAGAAATAAAAATGAAAATACAAAATTAAATTAAAAGTTAAAAAATACAACATTATAAAAAACTAAAACTAAAATGTAAAACTTAAAATAAAGAAATTAAAACAATTAAACATTAAAATTAAAAATAAGAAAAAAGATATAAACAATGTAAATAAACATTAAAATAGAAAATAAAATTACAAATAAAAATAGAAAAAAATAGAAACTTAAAAAGCAAATGATCAATAATTAACACTTTTTGTATGTAAGCCTATGGCAAAAACACACTGGCTGCATACACAAAATATCTGCCAGTCAGCCACATGGTCAAACAACAACAACAACAAGCATGGAGCATGGCAAGCAAAGAACACATGCAAGCCTAAAGTATATGGACACTGGTTGGATGGACAAAATGGCCGCCAGCCACATGGTCAAACAGCTACAACTGCAAGCAAGGAGGCATGGGGAATAAAGAACACATGCATGCCTGTGTAAAGGGACACTGGGTGGATGGACAAAAAGGCCACCAGCCACATGGTCAAACAACAGCAACAACAAGGAGGCATGGCGAACGGAGAACACATGCAGGCCTATGGCAAAGGGACACTGGCTTAATGGACAAAATGGCCACCGTCACATGCTCAAACAACAACAAGGAACAAGGAGGCATGGGGAATAAGGAACACATGCAAGCCTATGGCAAAGAGACACTGGCTGGATGGACAAAATGACCTCACATGGTCAAACAACAACAACAAGGAGCAAGGAGGCATGGCAAACAAAGAACATATGCAAGTTCATGGCAAAGGACACTGTCTGCATACACAAAGTGGCTGCCAGCCACATGGGCAAACAACAACAACAAGGAGCAAGGATGCATGGGGAGCAAAGAACATATACACACCTATGGAAAAGGGACACTGGCTGCATGCACAAAATGGCTGCCAGCCACATGGTCAAGCAACAAGGACCAAGGAAAACAGAAAAGAACACATGAAAGCCTATGGCAAAGGTACAATGGCTGGATGGAGTTAAACAACAATTGTGAACAAGGAAGATTGGAGAACAAAGAACACATGCAAGCCTATGGACAGAAGAAGGCCTCTGGTGGGCGATGACAAACACACACACACACACACACACTGTGCATAAGGAGGCATGGTGGTGATAACACTAAAGAAAAGTGACCAACATTAATTTAGCAATGCAAAACATGACAATTAACTGAGCTGTAACACAGATCTTCCTATATCATCAAATATTACCCCAGAATACATACACTTTTTGCAAAAACAAAACCTTGAAAAGCAATCAACAGCCAATATTTTTACTTATTCCAATGACATCCCTGTCCTAAATAAAGTTTTAAACACTAAACCACTGAACTATGTATTTCATACATTGATGGCTAATACTGCTGGCTCCTTCTGGCTGGATGGCCCTTTGGAAATCTGGGCCACATACTAAACTAATATTGCAAATGTTACAAACATGTAGAAAAGGTACCTAGCTGTGCAACAATGTTCCTTCACAAAAGGTGAAAAATCTGTGAAATGCAAAATAAATAATAGCTAGGCCTATATTAAAACTCCAATCCACCCACCACTATAAAGTGCAAAGAAATACTGGTGCATCCCAAAGCAAACAAACAACACCCTTATACTATAGTTTTTTTTAAACTTACTAGTGTGACTCAACAAAAACAAAGTCCTTAAATCCAAAGGGACATTCTATGTATTTTTCCTTTAGTCTTCACTCTTCCCAAGTAGCCTTCATATGCCAAATGTCTTTGTTGCAATCTTTGTGGTGGAGCCAATTTTGTGCCTCACAATATGAAACCCTCGTCCACCAATAATTCATGCCTTACTCTCCACCCCCTGCCTCATGTAAACAACATTAATATGCGGAGAGCTACTCTGACCTTTTCTTATCATGGCCACAATGAGTTTCCTGACCCAGGCTCAACAAGCTGTTCTGATGCTGATAATGGTCCACACCTCTCAAAGAAGTAAGAGTGATTAGACCTTGATCATTTTTTGTGCACACATCCGTGCAGTGTTTGTCCACCTGGCCCAGCCTCCCTCCAATTCCTACTTACTTGTACAGCTGGAGCTCTGACGAAAGAACACTGCGGCATTGATAATCCTCCTACACTATGGTAGCCCGCAGTCATGCACGTGTGCCAGGTCTTCATATGGTTTGAGTACCTACATTTAAATATCTTATGTTGAGAGTAGAAAAAAATCTGGTGCAGTGCAGAATACTCTCCTGCATCACAGCTGCTTAATGAACACCACCACCACTCAATGTTTTACCTTAACAGCCCGGCTCAGGACCATTTGGCATTTCTCAGGCCCAAACTGTTGACACTTGTTTTGAGGTGCTGAATCCCGTCCTCATCGTCCACATGTGCCATCTCTCTTACAAACTTAGTGACATGCTGTTGAATGTAAGTAGGTCTTTATTATAGCACCTCAGTCACCAACTGACCACTACCAATTGGTTAATCCCAACATTCTAAGAAGCATACATACTTGCATTCTAAAGGAGCTGTCCCTGCAATTTAAGTGAATATGCCACATACATCCCTGCGTTCAACCAACAGCAGGGGTTAGCTACAGAGTAATTTTTTTAACCATACCAGACTAGGCTGCAATTTATTTTTTACTTACTTGGGCAGAGGGCACCCTTGCCCTCCTTGTGTTTATCCTGTTGTGGAGCTTAGTTGGGCTTTTAGGAGTAGGTCATGTTTCACTGGCCACTACTAGGGGGTACTGCAGGTGAAGAGGAAAGACACACTCACTGACACTTTAGTTTACAAACTTACATGGACACGTACAATCAAAGGCATATACCGGCGTACATGAAGATTGCAGGCACACAAACATGCACTCACCCATCTATAAATAGCCCAGACAGTGTCTCCATCTATTTCGCACATCATGCTTTTTTTGCAAATACCTGTTTCAATCTCCTGTGTTCACTTTTGATCTTGCAACCCATCTCACAATCATTTGCTTGTGCTCTATCTTCACTGGCCAGGCTGCATGTACACGTTCACTGAATTCACATTCTCAGTGTGATTGGCAGCACTGGGCCTGCACCACAGCCAATCGCTGAGTGGCCTTATTCATTGCAGATACCTATGCTGTCTATCACAATGATGGTGAGAAGGATGGCCGAGACTAAAAGTGTCAAAAAAGAGATAGCATAATGGGTGCAACTCTGAGGCTAGGTGAAGTGGTTCAGAAAGAATTAAAGAAGAAGGTCCACCCTGTCCTTCCTGTTCCACCACTTCATTGAACCTTTACCATTTCAAGACTAATGTTCTGTACCTGGTCTGTGAAGTAAGGTTACATGGCTGCTTCCTGTGTTGCTCATTCTCTGCTCAAATGTGTACTGTCCTGCCCTTGCTGTGTCTGTGTGAGAGCAGATTGTGTCATGTGGTAGTGTGCTGTAACTGCTACTTGCCATCTTCTAAATACATGCACACGTTGCCCCCAAACACTAACTTGCCAATTTCTTAATTTATACTTCATTTGCCCTCACACATTATCTTCTGGATTTCAGTGGATAACACAAAATGTTCATCCAATATTTCCCATTTTCTGAAAAGAAACACATTTCCCCTAAAATGACATCATCCGTTTCTCGTAAATATACTAAATTCCATTTCCACATCTTTCAGTAAAAGGTTGCCATTTTCTGAAATACATTTTTTATCCAAATACTTGCCCTTTATTTTTGATAACTAGAATAGTTTGGGTGCTCAATATCAACTTGGCACTTTCATTAAGTTCTCACACTTAGTTTTAGATGTCCCACATGACAGTTACTGACTCATCATTCATTTATCTATTTGAGACTAGATGGCCCAGATATCCATTCAATGGCAACAATGGTCACTGTGGGGGTCATTCCGACCCCGGTGGGCGGAGACCGCCAGAAGACCGCACCGCGGTCAAATGACCGCGGTGGTCATTCTGACTTTCCTGCTGGGCGGGCGGGCGACCGCCAAAAGGCCGCTTGCCCGCCCAGCGGGAAAGCCCCAGCAACAATGAAGCCGGCTCCGAATGGAGCCGGCGGAGTTGCTGGTGTGCGACGGGTGCAGTGGCACCCGTCGCGATTTTCAGTGTCTGCTAGGCAGACACTGAAAATCATTATGGGGCCCTGTTAGGGGGCCCCTGCACTGCCCATGCCTGTGGCATGGGCAGTGCAGGGGCCCCCAGGGGCCCCACGACACCCGTTCCCGCCATCCTGTTCCTGGCGGTTTTTACCACCAGGACCAGGATGGCGGGAAGGGGGTCGGAATCCCCATGGCGGTGCTGCGAGCAGCGCCGCCATGGAGGATTCTTTGGGGCAGGGGTAAACCGGCGGGAAACCGCCGGTTGCCCTTTTCTGACCGCGGCTTTACCGCTGCGGTCAGAATTGCCCATGAAGCACCGCCAGCCTGTTGGCGGTGCTTCCGCGGCACTCTGCCCTGGCGGTTTTCAACCGCCATGGTCAGAATGACTGCCTGTATGTCAAAGGTGCGCAACAAGATGGAAGTGGTGCTCACATTGTTATTAGCACCTGTCCAATGTCAGTGATGGCCTGCAGAACCTGAAATAACATCCATATCAACCGGTGACTCCGAAGCTATGAGTGTGCTTACATGCCAGGGTTGTCCTCCTTATGCTATCAAGATCTCAAACATGCTAACATTGACACCTTTTGCCAGGGATGCCCACCAGTTGTCAGAGAATGTCGACCTGTGCAGATTTTTAGCTCCGGGAGCTTGTTCCGTGCTGTAAAATTAGCACAAACTGCACCGCATGGCACACCAGAGGGTGCTGCTTCTTTCTGTCACTCAAGTAGATTTTCTATTCAAGCAGCAACTTTCTCAAAGCAAACGGTCACGACCTGCTGCCACCGCCCGTGTTGAGGAATCTCACTGGGAGTCATTCTAACACCTGAAAACCTCGCTAGGGGATACAGATTCTTACTCACGCTCACCCCCCTAATGTTGCTGAACCACACAGTTCACAGAGAAAAAACTCTGCCATGCCACAGTTGGCAGAGTTTTGCCAGAACTCCACACCTCAAGTGGAATATGTAGTGGGCAAAGCTCTGTGAGCTCTACCAATGGAGTAGAATTGTTCACCCACCCTAATTTGCACTTTGCATCAATCACCTGCACCATTATCTTACATAGGGACCCCTTCATACCATCCTAGGAAGTGCTCCTTCCCTGTTATGGGAAGTTGTAGCCCACACCGTTAACCATGGCAAATTGTGTGAGGAGGAACCATATGATGAAGCATGCCACCCAAGTGTGGACGTGGGTTTTCGTCCAAAAGATAAGAATCTCTCATAGATTAATCAAGACAGATATCCTAACAATCCTCCCAATGTATTAGAGATCGTGCTCATAGACTGTGTGCACTTCTGTGTTGTGAGTCAGGCATTCATGCTCCTTTCCTCACACTGTGTTTGATGTCAGAGTTACGGTGGGTAGTGCAGAAAATATTATGTGCATGTTTAATTTGAGAAGTGGCCAGCAGTCCAAGAGACCTATTTGAGAAAGCAGTGTGTTTTAGTATGAAAGTTGTAAGGAATATAGGGCCTGATATATTAAACCTTTTGGGAGGGGTGGCGTGGGTGTTAGTCCTTCAACTTGCAAATTTGTTCTTTGTGACTACAAAAGGACAATTTGCTATATACTAAAGGTCTATTGTATCAGACCCTATATGGGGAATAAAAGGCAGTGAGGCGCTACAAGGCCTCAACAGTTTTGGTAATTTGCTAAAAATGACCTGAAGCCCATCTTGCTTTGGTCTGCAAACTGGACAAAGGATCTTTTCCACACTTGACTGAGAGGGTAGGGAGGGCTAGCAGCCACAGGTTTCTCAGAGAGGTATTGTGGGGGTAAGAGCTCACAACTCAACAGTCAAATAACAGGGGAAGAGTATGCAGGAAGGTTAGCGGGAAAGATGCTTGACTGTAAGTGAAGACAATGATGGAGAGATGAGGAACACAAAGTGTGGGAGAGACTAAGAGAGGTACAGGGGAATATAGAAAGAGGAATGAGGAGAGGAACTGTGAGAGGAAGTCCAAGACAGAAGAGAAAAGAAAAAAGAGAGTGAAAAAGGTGAGAGAGGAGGAGAATCAGTGGAGAAAGGGCAAAACAGTGAAAGGTAGAAAACAGGTAAAAAGACAGAGAGGAGCTCAAAACAAAGAGAGGAGAAGATGAACAGGCGGGACAGACACAGGAGCCCCGGCCCATGTAAGTCTCTTTATCTATATTTTCCATGTCATCTTCTCTTTTGCTCATCAACCACCATTATGTTCTTTTTTATTTTATGGTCTGCAGCTGTTGCTAACCACCCATAAGGATCACCAGGGGAGGGGATTTGGATCTGCCCACATGCTAGGAATCAGGAGCACATGTTTGATTGGACAGAAGTTGCGTGCTTCTGCAGAAATATGGTTGCCCTCCACACTGCTGTGATCATTTTGTTTATTTATTCAGCTGCCTCAGCATGAAACTTCAAGGTCACATAGATGACATTGAAATGCTAATAAAGTGATTTAGAACAATAAATAATTTATGGTGGTCTTCTGGCAGCAGCACAGACGGGATAAGGGCAGTCCCTAACATACACATAGCTTTAGGTCTAGCTTGACAGTGCCATCATAACCAGAAATATTGACATTGCCAATGCTATTTTGATTTTTTTTTCTTTCCCATTTGATTTTGTGCTCATTTAACACCTCCAGCCCAGAAGATGTCCTCACAGTAACACAGGCGTCGAGTAAATAATTATTGGATTCAAGAGGCATGCGTCTCTTTTTGTATATGCACTTGACACTTATTTTCCTATTCTTCAGCATGATAGCCGTCTGCTCACTTTGTTGATTAATCTAGCTCTATATTCAAATAAATTGTATTAAGTACTATTTACTTGGTTGGTTTTTCAAATACATTGATACGTATTTTTTTCACAAATATTTTGTATATGTTTCAGAAGTGGGTAGATGTTGCATTCACCAGTTAAGGAAGTATATTACCTAAAAAAAAATGTCTACAGAAAACAGCTGTTTTTATGGTCTGGCTTGACTGTGCAGCTGTGGCCAGACAACTTACCCTTCACCCACATGTCTTGAGCCAGAAGTACATGGTTTAATTTGGTAGACGGGTGTTTTCACAAAAACGTGTTTGCCCTCCACCAGCTGTGATCATTTGGTTTATTTATCCACCTGCCTAAGATTGGCCTTTAAGGATACAGACATGACATTGGAAAGGCTCAAGGCGTCTTAAATTACTAGATAAGTCATGTTGTTTTTTCCTGTCAGCTGCACAGATTGGAGGAAGGCAGACAATAGCTTTCAAAACCACCGAGACTCAAAACCGTAAGAGACATAGTTGTGGTGGGGAGGGAGGTAAGAAAGAATGAGAGAGAGACACCTAAAGAACGAGTGAGAGTCAGGAAGAGATACATGTAGGAAGTGGCGTAACAAAGGCCCCCGCAGCACCTGCAGTGCCTGAGGGGCCCTCGAGCTCCAGGGTGCCCCCTCAGCCCAGTACCCTGGCCTGAGAACTCCTGAGTCAGTCCAGAGGGGTAACCCTTCATGTACTTTGCATGGGGGCCCCTGCAAGTTTTGTTACTCCATTGCATGTAGAGAGGCAGACAGACGGAGCTCAAATGAGAGAGCCAACGGGAGAGCTATACAGATACATTTATACAGTGTGGGAGTACTTTTACAGTTCCATAATATAACTCAATAAACTATGATTCTTTTCATTTAAGGTGATTAGTAACATTAATTGGAAACAGAATAATAACGTAATGAAATATATATGATGAATTTAATAACTGTCCCCTGTTGTTCAGCATAGTTCCAGGAGAGTCAGATGCATGCCAGAATGTTGGGATTACCACTTTATATACCTTAATTACATTTATCTTATTTGAATGTCTTGAAAATATGGCAGAGACCCAGCTCTTCTGGACACCTGTTTCACGCTAATGTGCCCCCCTGTTTTGCAATGCCCCTTTGTTTCTATATTTTAGGGAGATATAGATATACATGTGATTCCATCACTCCCTCCCTTACAAACAAGCATTGGAAAACCCACTGGTTCCGGTGTCGGCAGCCAGACGTTTGGCTTTGTCAATACTACTGCTGATTTGTAATGTTTTTTGTAAACCTTTATTGTTGGGGAAATTCTCGGACCCTCATCAATACAAGACAAAATACTAGCTAAAAGCAAAAATATGATATTGGTCTCAAAAAGCACATCTTGCCATAGTATTATCTGGCACCACTGGGGTCTACTTTGGAAATGGATGTGCTACCTGTCATAGGGCCGAATGCCGTCCCTCACAGCGAAGTTAGCCAAAGAGCACAATGGTTTGACCCATTGGGAAGGACATTTGAATCACACAACACCAGGCTAATGGATGAAGAGTGTTGGCAGAACTATACAACTAAGAATTTTAAATATATAATGTTAGTAAAATCAAAAGGTCTTGGCTAACGCCAGCCCTAAAATGGAAACAGCTTGCTGGAATAACATTTTTATTTTATCAAGAGTAACTTTGGTGCTGCGCCATTTGGCACTGGAGCTACAAAAATGCCATACACTACTTTTTTTGGTAATGCATGGATGTTCGTATTCGTCCAAGTGACTGTCTTTGCTCGTGGTGAATCAGAAGCACGAGCATCCACTGTGCATGATTATCCAGCAGACACATCCAGGATGGAATCGCAGGGCCTGCTAGGCACAGAAACATTGTGTCAAGTTACTCAGGCGTTTCCGAAGAAATGGGAAGGCAAGTAAGGGCCCTGATTCCTGAGGAAGACTTGGCGAAAGTTATGGAACAAGCTCCAAAGGTGTCTAGGTTAGGTTAAATAACTTCTCTCTCCTTCACTGAGCATATCATAAGCCTGGCAGGGTGAACAGATTCTACCTCACCGCTCAGGCCACATGCCTAGATGTGGGGAAGTGGGAGCTGAAATGTATCATATGGTTTGGGCCTGTCCTTCCCTAGCGGGATTCGGAGATATAAGCCTGTATCAATGATGTTACCAGTGTAATATCCCTTTTCCCCCAGGCCTGAGCTTCGTGGGTTGGTACCTGCACCCGGCCTAGTGCTGGTACCAACCCATTAAACAGATTCATTGATTTGGCCACGGTCCTTGCAAAACAAGAGACCACACTGAACTGGAAGGTCACTTGGGGACCCAGGGTGGTTAACTGGTACAGAGTTTGTCAAATGGGCGGGCTTTGAGAGATGGGTGTTGTTCCGTGAGGAGAAATGTGGTTGTGGATACCTTGATGATGCAGGAGCATGGGAGAAGCTGGTTGATTGCATGAACGAACTGGACCTGCCTATGCCAGTGAGCTCCCCAGAGTGCTGTGACTCCGGAGAAAGACGGAGCTTGAGGGCGGCCGGCATGCTGCAGGACTTTGGGTTGAGTTGTTGCCTACTTCGTCCAGGTACTTGTGGGGGCTTCTGGCTAATGTAGTCAGTTCACATCAGGACTACACACCTCAAAGCACGCTTCGATGGTGCGGGCACAGCTTTGTTGGGGGGAGGGGGACTATTGGGGCTTATTATATGTTGGTTTGCTGGTGTTGGGATCAAATGTGTGGGCGAAGTATCGGGGGAGGTCTGTAACTTCTGTCTTCGAGATGTTTTGATCTCTGTTGAAAAGCGATAAAAAGTTTGTAAAAAAAAGTAACTCTTGCATTTTATATTGGCAATGCAAAACTTACTTCTGTGACTACGCATAATTCTAGGCTGGGCCGGCAGGTTGGACTGACATTAACTAGCAGAATCTTCCATCTTGAAATAGAACCTAGAGGGTCACACACCTTAGTGCAGGTGCCTGTACATCATTGATGTGCCACATGTTGCAGAACACATTGCATACTAAAAGAGGCTCAACACCTTAACGTAAGTACACAGGGGTACTCTGAGGTTTCTGATGCAATGGATGTACCGCACAAGCTTAATGTTGTCCACTGCATGTAGTGTCCATGTGTCAGTTGTGTCCAGCATGGGGTGACATCATTGATATCTGCCAGAGCACCTGTGGGATCACTTTTGGTTAACTAGATCATCTAAGCTTTCTCTTTGCTCCTCGGGAACTTTTGCTGAGCTGATGTTAGTTCCATTGTTAGCCATTCAAGCTGTACTATGCTCATATCAAGGGGTAGAAATCTACTCTGCCACTGCCTCCCAGACTCCACACTGGTCCCCTGCCAGTGTTTCCGGCCCACCGCAACATGCTTCATTTAGGGCCTTAAGAAATATGACATCACATCACCCCAATGTTTTGGAACTGCACTGGCTCTTCAGATGGTCTGTACCATCTTCAAACCTATCTGCATCATTTACGAGCAATCATAACTGCGCCACCACCTATTTCGTTGGCTAGTTCACTATTTCCAGTAGCTCTCTGCACGCCAGAAGTCAGTACATCATCAGGCTGGAGACATGCAGGCCTTTTCAGTCTATGAACATAGGGTGTATCCTTCAGGACTGCTACAAACATGCTCCAGATTTAGAAAGAACTGAAAATATGCCTGTTTAAGTTTATTATATCACAGCGTTCAAACTGTGCACGTGTACTCTCAGAACCCGGTTACTCGTCCTACCACTCTTTGAAAGTATCTTTGTCATTGACCATGTACAGTGCTGTGCTGTTTTCCTGGCTAGGTTTTCTGATAAAAATGCCATCTCTATGTATACATTTTATCTGTTGAAACATAGAGTACATTTTTTAAAATAATATTACACCAAAATGACAGAAATCCGACAAGTGGAAACTGAGATGTGAATTTTTATTTTTGAAGTAAAAATAGCACCAAGAAGCAAAAAACACCAATTTCAGGTACCTTGTTGCGCTTTACTGGGTTAAAGTCAAAAGTTCACACACACTTTGATTGCGTACGGGTCAGATACAAGGACCAGGTCCAACCTGGTGGAAAGTTTATCTTCTAACTTAGTCTAGTTTTCATGCAAGAAACACTCATCAACGAGGTTGGTGGAGGTTGAGCTCCAAGCTTTATCCAGAGAGGGGATCATCAACGGTGGGTTGCCGATGTCTCAAGCCTCAATAAAATCTTCATGCTGGTGCTAGGGCATCAGTGTGAAGAGTTGGTTGATGGCAGGAAACGCAGGGCAGTTGCTATGCATAGGTAATAAAGTCCAGAACCTCTACCCGGGAAGGTCAGGTCGGCAGTTGGATGCAGGTCCCTTGGCCTTGGTGAAGCCTGCTTGCATTTGCATGGAGGCCAGGGATAGCTCTTTCGATGCATGGAGATCAGAACCTCTCCTCTTTCACCTGGAGTCCAGTTTTTGCAGTTTTGAGGTTGGACCAGTATACTCTAACATCAGTCAAGGGTCCAAGACCTAAAGGGTCATCTCTTGCGGGTTAAGATGCACTCTGGCAAAGGCCAGCACTGGGGTTCAGGCAGGTTCAGTTGGCACTAGTCACCTGGGCAGTTGCAGTGAAAGCCTCTGAAAGCTGTGTCCCTGTACCTCATACAGGAGATCAGCCGATTGACCCTTGGAGTTACATCTGGGGTCCTTGGTTCAAGGCAAGAAGCTCTGTTCTTCCCTCATGGTTCAGACAGCAGGGAAGTCCTTCCTCTGAATTTCCACATGTCCGAGAGTGTTCTGATGAAATGTTCTGTGGGTGCCTCTTTTATACTCTGTGCCAGCCTGCATGTGGGATCACCCCCTTTGTCTAACCTAAACTGTTTATGATCACTTCTCCCTCTTTCCTTAGATTTGTCTCCAATCTGTCTAGGTGGGTAAAAAGGCGGTAAGGCTCAGGTGTGAGCTGCATTTGCCAGTGACAGAGCAGGCATTTTTAGATGTCAGTAAGGGGTGGGTAAAACCCTCAAGCTCCCAGTTGAAGCTCAGGAAGGGGAGTGGTATAACCCCTGGCCACCATGCTCAGCAGAGAAACACCCTTCCCCACATCCAAGACCCTTTTGTCTCCTGTCTAGGACTACACATCACAGTACTGTAGAGACATTAACAAGCTTGTGAACCTAGAAAATAACAGAAAGGTACTTTCGTTTTGGCAGAAAATAATGCCAACTTTCTAAAAGTGGCATTTTCAGGATAGCAATTTATAATTCAACCTTACCATTAAAGATGATTTAACATTGCAATTGAAAAGAGTGAAGGAAGTATTTATCCGTTCCCAAACAGAAGTTATCACTTATTAATTATAATAAGGTACGTAGTGATAATCTATTGGAGAATTAGCCTTGCTACTATGAAAAATTACTTTGAGGGGGTTTTCACTGCTGGGATATGTAAAACTTCCTTTTTTTTATGGATGAAAAGCTTTATTGATGGATTGGTAAGTCAAATGATGGATGTCTGCCTGAATGGATAAATGCATGCATATATTTTGTTTTAACTTTTGTTTATTAGGTATTTGGAAAGGTATACATCACAAAAAAGAGATGGAAAAACTGTAGATACCATTTAAGTTTCTATAATCACATAGGTATCATACATCATACATGATATGATAACTGGCTGTATACAATTAACATGTTAATACTCTGTTACAAATACAGGAAATGTCATGTCTGTAATATTTATATTGATAAGACAATAGGCCTGATTCACAAAGGGCCTCAACACTCATGGCTAGACCCTGCATTCAGGGTGGAACTTCTGCAATGGGAAACTGGAATAGGAAGGTCCCGCCACTAGTGCAAGCTCCCTCATCACAACTGTGGGGCCTCCACCACGAGTGCGGAGGCCCTTTGTGAATAAGCCTAATGTTTATGAAAGTGCCGGGGGAGGAGAGAATACGTCTGTGCAGAGTGTCACATACGAAATGAGGGGTCTCCAGATGTCTCTAGAGCGAGAGTTTACCAGCATCAATTCCCAGTAGTCTTCCAGTTTTTTGGGGAAATACACCGCATCCTGCAGCCAGTGAGCATGTTTAGGGCTGTCTCTGTCCCCAGTGCATCGTGTCCCTTCTCTTGGTGAGGCGCACCAGCATCGCCCCCAAGCAGTGTGAGGTAGCTGGAATATCTTTGACATATCTCAGTAGGGCTGCGAGTGGAGCACAAGATACAGGAGTCTCTATTATCAAGTCAGTGGAGTTAAGGACAGCATTCCTGTAAGCAGCAAGACTAGGACATCCCCACGCAATATCCCCAAAAATTAGCCCCCTCGACACTGCAGCACTCGCAAGTTGCCTCCTGGGCCAAGCCCATATTCCTCAGGCTGACGGGCGTGTGGTAGATGCAATGCAAGAATTTTATATGTATTAGTCTCAGCCTGAAATTGGGTGAGAGCATTCTAGTTTGGGAGTAGCAATACCAACATGTTTCATCAGTTAGGTCGGTGCCAATGTCCATCTGACATTGCATCAGAGCTCTAGGTGCGAAGGGGGACATTGTCAGCCTCTGCTACAGTACGAGGCAGAAATTGAACCGGGTGCAACCAGTAGAATGCATAGTGGGCCTGCGCACAATAATAGCAGGGGTTGTTGGAAATTGCTGTATTTGACTCCAAGAAATTCTGTTGAGTTACATAAAAACTGAGTGAGTCCCCATGGAGTTCCTCCAATTGGTGGAATAGGCATGTTGTGCTGCTTGGCCAGTGATTTAGTGCTGGGAGCACGTTGTGTCCTGAAAAATCAGCACAATTGGCACCATGAGGCATGCCAGAGGGTGCACCTACTTGAGTTGATTTTGCTGTCCCTCTAGTAGATTTTCTACTCGAGTGGCAGCCTTCTGACTGCAAACGATCAAGATCCCCTGTGTCCGCCCACATTAAAAAATCTTCCTGGATGTTTTCCTAGCGACCAGAAATTGTACTTGGGGATACCAAATCTCGTTCCTGTTCACCAACATACTGTTTTAGTGTCACACACAAGAAAACAGTCCACCACGCAACAATTGGCAGGATTTGCCTGGGAATCTGCATTGCAAGAATAACATGGAGTCACCAAAATTCCACGAATTCCGCCGACCTGATCCTTATAAAGAATGCACTAGTGAGTGGAGGCCGGATGTTCACAAATAAGTAAAGCAGCTTAAGTGAGATCACCATCTTGGAGATAGCTACTCGCCCAATAAGGGATTGCAGTAGACGAGGCGATACTGGGGTTTTCTACTCCAGCCGCCCAATAAAATTGCCATAGTTTTCCTGCCAAATCCAAGTGATATCCCTGCTAATCTGTATTTGAAGGTAGTGGACACTGCCATCCACCCATTCAAGTGGGTGATCAATAGGAAATTGTGTTACACTCTCAGTGAGGGGAAAGATGATTGATTTGGACCAATTAATGGCTACCCCAGTAAGCTCAGCAAAGAGGGCGTACTCCTGCAAGACCGATGCGAGGTTGACAGTGACATAAATAGTAACATCATCTGCATATAGGAATATTATAAACTGGTAGGCTGTAAAATTAAGGCCATGCTCAGCATGGTGCTGTCGAAGGCGGGCCATTAGGGGTTCCATGACAATAGCATAAAGCATTGGGGAGAGTGGACATCCCTGTCTGGTGCCCCTACTAATATTGATTGGGCCAGTAACTATGCAGAGTCTGGCAGCTGGGTTTATGTATAACAGTTTAACCCATTGAAGGAAACTGGGGCTGAAGCCTATGCTCTGTACAAGCATGAAGAGGTAAGTCCACTTCAGAAAGACAAAGTCCTTAGTTGAGCCTAGCAACACAGAAGATGGGGGATCACTTGTGCAAGAGTGCAAGGAGGGTACAGAGATTGTGGCTTGTAGAGCGACCAGAGATGAAGCCCAACTGATCTGGCTATTGTGGGAAGAAGTGTCAGGATACAGGCCGCTAGCAATTTCACTAGTATTTTATTGTCTAGTTTAATCATGAAAGAGGCTATACGGATCGTAGTGGTTGCACGGTTTGTCAGACTTTGGAAGTGACTACTAAGGCTTCTCTTACTAAAGTGGGCAAGCAACTAATGCCTCTGGCTTCCACAAACATACCAAGTAAATGTGGTGCCAGGTCTTCGTCATATGCTTTATAAAAGTGGACTGTCAGACCATCAAGGGTGGGGGCTTGCCCCAGCTATATACAAGACGGCCCGAATTACATCTTCCACCGTAAAGGGGCTGTTAAGAAAAAGCCTGTGATTGTTATAAAGCCATAACAGTTGTATAGAGTCCAGATACTCTGTCAGCATGTCTAATAGTGTTTCCCCAGTTAAGTACGTAGTCTAGAGTAAAACTGGATCATGGTCGGAGAGACATCTGCAGATGAGTACTGTGGTTCACCTGTGGGATCAAGCAGTTCAGTGATATAGGAACTGGTCTATCTTTTGTTGAACAATGTTGTAATTGTGCAGCTCACGATGTCACCCTCCCCAAACCGGCAAGCAGTGGCCTCCCTGTGGAGGAAGCGCACCTCAATGTCTGCGCAGACCTCATACTCAGGTAGCACTTCCCAAAATCCGGCCAGGTTGGGCGACTCTGCTGTGCGATTCAAGCCGACGTTCACTCTCTAGTGCGTGTACGCATATGCTAGGAATGTACGCTTTAAAGGCTTCCAAAAGAAACCCAGAGGAGTTGAGAGATCCTGTGTTATGTGCGAATTGGCCTGTAATGGTGCCACTTATCTCATCTCAGCATGAAACAGGTTAACATCTAGCATCCTAGGGGGAAGGCGCCAAGTAAAGCTGTGGTCCACACGGTGCCCTTTCGTCAGGGCCTGCATCCCCAGCACTCAGTCCAAGAGCATGCAGACCAGTATTTCAAACCACCCAACTGTTCCACAAATATCTCTCGTGGTGAGCCAATAATCAATGAGCAACCAGGTTGTCTGGGCGATTGTCACACTTGCCCTCGATCAGTGGTGCCTGGCATGCCAGAAGTCTATCAGGTCATGGTCTTCCAAGAGGGAGAGTACCTGGGCAGCAGAGTAGGGGTGCAGGCAGTAGCTAAAAGAGGATCTATCGAGCTATGGGTCAAAATATTTTTGAAGTCTCCGCCCCACAGTACTTTTGAGTGGCCCAGGGCAATTGTTTTATCCCACACGGCTGCAAAGAATTCCAGGGACTCGACATTAGGATAGTACATACACGCAGTGGTAATGGGTTGTCCCAGTAGGAGACAATGCACTATAACATGTCTGCCCTCTGCATCTACCAAGGACATTATCGACCACCACTAGAGTCCACTGCAAACAATCTCAGCCACTCAGGGGACATATGGAGAGTATCTGGAAATGTACCCCTGCCCAAATCCACCCAGAACGCAATTGCTCCCGACTGTTCACTTTAAGGTGGGTCTCCTGTAGCAGCGTGATATCCACCTTTCACCCCAGGAAGAATGTAATTGCGATCCCCACTTTTCTCTGATTAGCTAGACCTTGAAAATTCCATGGCAATATTTTATCCACTGTCTTGATGTTGAGAGTGTCAACAAGGTAATCTTTCTCATGCCAGGTGATCTCATGGTAAGAATGTGGTCATAGTAGTATATCAGAGAACTAGTAACATGTCATTAGGATATGCATTGTATGGTGATAAGAAACACAATAAACCTGAACATGTACAAGACCCAACATTGCATCTCCCCACCCACTTCAACGTCCCCTATGTGTTGAAGAATAATCCCTTCCGTCCCCAAAACAAGATGGAAGAAAAACCCTATTAGTAAACACATTGGAAACCATCCCTCAGGTTAGTCAAAGAGGTGGGTTGTCTTCTATTTTAGAGTTGGGAGTTGGGATGAGTGACCTGGAGAGGGAATTTCAGAAGCTGTCTTAAAAAGATCAATCATTGTAATTAAAGGAGGTGTCTTGGTCAGCATTAATCTGCGAGTTCATGTCCGGGAGCCCCCGGATGTACTTGCAGTATACCTTCAAGGTCCGCTTTGGGTTGATGAAGAAACGTGTTCGGCCACTGAGAATGGTGCATAGTCTGGCAGGGTAGAGGACGGCATAGGAGACTCCCATTTTCATTAGTGAGCGTTTTCCTGGCGGAAACTCCCTGCAGGTGGACTGCTCCACAAGAGTAAAATCCAGGTAAATCAATATTCTGTTGCCTCTGTAATGTATCGCTCCCCTCTCACGAGCTAGGCACAGGATGGTGACCCAATCTCTATAACGAAGTAGCTCTAGCTCACTGACAAAGGCAGGTAAGGAGTGCACCAGGGCAGTCGGGCAGCAGTGGGTCTGCGCTCTCTGGCCCACCCCATCATTTTAGGAGTCACCAGATGTCAGTATATATGGTGCTGCTTAGGCCCCGCCACACCCCCAGGCCATGGGGGCATGAGCAGGCCTCTGTGGGCTGATCAATGCAGGGGAGAAGGAGGGGCCTGTCCTCAGCAGGCCCTAGGGCAGTTCCATTGTCAGGAGGCAGCCAGCAGTTGCCAGCACACTGCCTAGGCCCCAGTCCACCACTGAGAGCAGATAGGCCCCAAAGGCACCCATGCGCTCTCCAGACCCACCAACCTGCTCCTGGAGAAAGTGAGAGGGAGAGAGTGGTGGAAAGACTCGCCCCACCCAACCTCTAGTTTCGGGATGTCTCTACGTCTTTCAGCACGGGGGAATGAAAAGAAGAAGGTAGTGTATGTTGGGAATCACAATGCTCTCTCCAGTCCCGCAGCAGTTGTGACCACTCCTGCCTCTGAATAGAGTCCTGTGACAATGGCCGGTCCGGAGCCACACTTGACCAGTTCACCATTTCCTCCGATAGATCGCTGAGCGCACCTTCTGAGCCAGGCAGGGAGATCGACGGGCACCCACGGGTTCCCATATCACCAGGCCACACAACTAGCTCCATGCCGTGTGATCAGCATCTGCAGCACAGCACCACAGAGCGGTTAAATGTAGCCCCAGGGCAGTCAGCTATGTCCCACCTTCTGCCCCAACATGAATCAGTGTGGATGGCAGTCAGTTCTGCAGGATATTAGATGGATTTATCTCTGGGACACAGTGTGGTGGCCATTTTCCAGCCTGTCTCAGCCCTCCCCAGAACATGTAAAACTTAAGTACACATGTCCTACTTTTTAAATATAATGCACCCTGACCTATGAGCCTTTAGAATCCATCTTAGGAGTGGCTTATAAGTATTAAAAATGAAGGTTTTGGTTTAGCAAAATGTTTATTTTGGAAAGGTGAAATAGTAGCAATAAAAAATTGCACTACAGGCCGCAGTGGCAGGCCTGAGATATGTTTTACACACCCAACTTCTGGCATTTATTTTACAGGTTATGGGTACATGCAGTACTGTTTACTAGGGAAACATATGTAACTTAATTGTGACAATTAGGTGTATACCACTTTTACCATGTTTGGAAGGGGAGCACAAGCACTTAGCCCCTGGTTAACAGGAGTAAAGAATGTGGAGTCCTAATGTCAATAAGAAGGGGTTCAACAAAAAAATAGGACACTGAAGGCTAAAAATCTGGGACAATACCACTCAACAGATAGTTATTTCCAACACAGAGCAACACAGTGAAAGAGACCAAAATTTCAAAAAAATGTGCAATTAAAAGGAAACTTCTGCAAGGAAGTTACTAAAGACAAAAGATCATTGTTTACGCAACCCTGGAAAACTGGGAAAACAGAGAGGGTAATATGCAGTGGTGGAGTGGAACAAGACAAAGTTAAGGGAAACGAACTATCTACAAGGCTGGAGAAGAACAAGGAGTAGTATGAGAAAAGAATTAAGAAACAGTGACATGTAAGAGAATTACATGAGAGAAATTTGTCTGGAAAAGAAGTTCTGTAAGTTCCTTCTTGAATGCTTAGAGAGACAATATGCTGGCGTGATTGGCATATTTTCAGGAATTTTCCATTATGCTTGTTGTGCTTGTCAGGCTGAATTCCCAAAATTACGCCATTACTCCATGTCACATAATTACATGTCATTCACTGCTAAATTTTATACTACAGGGTGAGAATAAAGTGAAAAGGCAAAACATGAGAGTCTGTTGTTCATGCCACTTTTATTTTGCTGTATAATGTGTCCTCGTTGCAAAATTTGACATGAGGACCCATTTTGACCTAAAACAAAGCTCTAAATGATGGATTTGATTTTTGCGTAATTTCACATACTTTTCCAGAATTTTTTTAATAAATATTCAAAAGAAGATTATGCAAATTTCGCACACCCTAAGCGTAGAGCCATCAGTAATATGTTCCACTTGCTGGTAACTCCGGAAAATGGTTGGTCCATTATAGGTTCCTTTTTAGGTTTTGCCTGCACAGTGCTTGTGCTGGGCTTGCAAAGTCTTATGTTACTAGAAAATAATCTTTAAAGGGCCTTAAAACTCGCCCCTATCTCACCCCTTATTTACCTGAACTTCCTGTTTGTTCATTTAAACAACGTTCCAACGTCGCTTGAATTTACTTGCTGTTTATTGGCTAGCGGGTTACTTCCTGCTTTTCTGCTCTTCGGTTCTACTTTCTGTTCTGCTTTTTTGCCATCGCTGGAGCATGCTCGAAGTACAGCTTCCGTTTTTTGTTGATTAGTTACTTGTCAATGTTTGCACGTGAAAAGATGAACTAAACGCAAGTCAACTTGCGTTGAAATATGTGTAAACATGTCAACAATTTTGCAATGGGGTATCAAGTGCAGATGTGAAGCAAGCAGCAAGTGGGATCATCATGTTGTCTTTTTCATTACATAATAATTACATTTCTGATGAATAACAGTTGTAAATATTAAAATTATTTGTGTGTTTGTTTCTTAAATTACCAGTCACTTATTTCAAATCATTTGCATAATTGCGCGATGTTTTATTTTGTGAAGTTATTCTCTCAGTAATTTATTAACAGGCAGTCACAAGTGCAGTAACCTTGCAGGCACTAGAGTAGGGATTTTAATTATACAGCAGGTCCAGTGGCACCAGCGCCAAAAACTGTCAGAAATCCTCTAAACTCCAGATATTGCAAAATGTTGCTACTAAACAGGCAGTCAAAAGTGTAGTTAGCTTGAGGCAATACGTTCATGATTTGAATGGGGCAGCAGGTGCAGTTGCACCGGGGCCACCGGGTGCCAGAGCCCCTCTAACACAGATTATTGCTGAACTTTACTATTAAACTGGCAGTCATAAGGGCAGTTACCTCGCAGCCACTAGGGTTAAGATTTTAGTGGTGCAGCAGGTGCAGTGACATCGTGGCCAAAAGCTCTAAGAACCCCTCTAAACACCAAATATTGTGATTTTTGCTACTAAACAGGCAGTCACCAGTGCAGTTACCTTGCAGGTAATAGGGTCATGATTTGAATTGTGCAGCAGTTGAAGTGACACTGGAGCCAAAAGTTGTCAGAATTCCACTAAACACCAGATATTGCTATATTGTAATACTAAACTGGCAGTCACAAGTACAGTTACCTTACAAACAATAGAATCATGATTTGAAGGGTGTCGCAGGTGCAGTAGCAGCAGGGCCAAAGGGTGTCAGAAAAGTGGTGCTGCTTCCAATGCAGAGCCACTTTTCTTGCGCTACTTAGCTCCCCCCAAACACCACGATGTGTGCGCTGTATTTAAGATACAGCGCACTGTATTTAAGATGTTGGAAGTTAGGGAACTAGCATCAAAATCTTTGATGCTAGTTTGGTGCTTTGCGGGATTACCGTCGGAAATGTAGATGCTAATCCCGCATAGCACATTGAGGCCCATTATAAATAATGCTGTGCCTCCTTTTAATGCCTGCTCTTTGCAGGTGTTAAAAATGCTTTTAGCTTTTAGATTTCTTTGCGCCATTTTTTCTGCCCCCCTAACTGGGGAATGCCCCCCTTGCATACATTATGCGTGGTGCAGGCATAGTTTGGTGTAAGCAGTAACAACGTGGTGCAATGCATACATTGAGCCACTTTGTAAATCTGACACAGCGATTTTGGGCTTGTTGGGCCACATTAGTGTAAAACAAATGACGCTAATGTGGCGCAAAGAGGTGCTACGCCCTCTTAAATCTGGGCCCAAATATTGCTATATTTTACTACTAAACAGACAGTCACAAGTGCAATCCCTGCAGGCAATAGGATCATGATTTGAAGGGTGCATCAGGTGCAGTGGCACCAGAGCCAAAAGTTGTCATAACTCATTTAAGCACCAAATATTACAATATTTTACTACTAAACAGGCAGTCACAAGTGCTGTTATTTTGCAGGCACTGGGTTTATGATTTAAATGGTGCAGTAGGTACAGTGGCACCAGGCCCAAAAGTTGTCAGAACTCCTCTAAACACCAAATATTGCTATATTTAACTCCAAAAAAGGCAGTCACAAGTGCAGTTACCTACAGGCACAAGGGTAATGATTTTAGTGGTGCAGCAAGTGCAGTGATACTGAGGCCAAAAGCTCTAGGAACCCCTCTAAGCACAAAATAACACAGCAATATTTTACTACTAGACAGCCAGTCACAAGTGCAGTTCTCTTGCAGGCACGAGGGTCATGATTTTAATGGTGCAGCAGGTGTAGTGGCACCAGGCCCAAAAGTTGTCACAACTTATCTAAACACCAAATACTGCTATATTTTACTACTAAAAAGGCAGTCACAAGGGAAGTTATCTTGCAGGCAGAAGGGTTGTGGTTTTAACGGTGCAGTAGGTGCAGTGGCACCAGTGCCACAATGTGTCAGAATCCCTCTAAACACAGATTATTGCTAAATTTTACTATAAACAGGCTGCCACAAGTGCAGTTACCTAGAAGGCACTAGGGTCATGATTTTAGTGGTGCAGCTGGTGCAGTGACACTGGGGCCAAAAGTTTAAGGAACTCTGTAAACCCAAATAGTGCTATATTTTTGGTGGGAGTGCCATACGCATCCTGGTGAGTGGCCCTTTTGAGGGTGGAGCGCGTAGCTTTTAAGGCTGCGCGCTGCACCGTGACGACTGGTCTTTGTCAGTGTTCCCACCCCCTCCTACTCACCTGTTATTGAATGGCCATGTTGGCCTCGCCCTCCGGCTTCCTCCATGAACCGCTCACAGATCGCTCAGCAGCCTCGCCAGGAATTGCGGTAGGTCCCTCCTTGCTGTTGGGTTCATCGTTCTCCTGCTCCTGCAGCTCCTTATCCACTGACAACCTGCAAAAGACAGAGAAAATACATTTTCCAAGCAGCAATCTATGCATTCTGGTAACATTTAAGAACTGTACAAAGGTCAAAGGAAAAAATACTTATCTAATGGAGTCTTGTTGAAAAAACTGGTGAATTCAACCATTTTGTTTGTTTCTACAAAGAGGAAAATAAATACATATGTTCATTTTCAGTACAAGTTTTGCTATTTGAAGGTTGTTATATTATTACTTACACATGACATTGATTAGTTAAGAGTGATTCATAGCAAAGTCAGTGATTTAATTATGTACATTTATGATTTCAGGAGATGAAAGCTGATTTAAGCTGATGATCCACTTTATGGACATTTATTCACTGTCAACAGGACTGATGCTTATTTAGCTATCTCGATTTATAGAACCTATATACATAAGTAGATGTTAGAGATTACTGTTATATTCTTATACATGATGCATTAAATTACCTATTGGGTTAATGGTCTTGAGTTCTGTTTTCTAGATAATAGCATAGCGAATTACAGCCTACCAGGGACCAGCACCTAAAAAGGGAGAAGGAGCATTACGTAATCAGAAGTGGGCTACATAAATTGAGAAGGAATCACAATGTATACGTTCTAAGTTCTAAGAGTTGTTCTTTATGATTTTAGAATCTGTAAAAGACGACTGACATCGCAAGGTGGAAATCTGGTTGGCATTGGTCAAGGTTCGTCCCGATGAGTCAGGCATGACTACTCTGCAGTCCGTTTGATTTGCAGGGAAATAAGGAATAACGTTGTGCCATTTCACTCCTGTGAAGAGGTATCAGGCCTGACAATTTTACTACGAAACAGGCAGTCACAAGTGCAGTTACCTTGCAGGAAATAGGGTCAGAATTTGAATGGTGCCGCAGTTGCAATCGCACCGGTGCCACAAGGTGTCAGAACCCCTCTAAACACAGATTATTGCAAAGCTTTACTACTAAACAGGCATTCACAAATGCAGTTACCTTGCAGGCTAAGGGTCATGATTTGAATGGTGCATCTGGTGCAGTGGCAGTGTGCCCAAAAGCTCTAGGAACCTTACGAAACACATATTATTACGAAATTTTACTTCCAACAGGCAGTCACAAGTGCAGTTATCTTACAGGCACTAGGGTCATGATTTGAATGGTGCGGCAGGTGCAGTGCCACCGGGGCCAAAAGTTGTCATAGCTCCTCTAAACACCAAATATTGCTATACTTTACTACTAAACAAGCAGTCACAATTGTGGTTACCTTGCAGTTAAAAAGGGCATGATTTTAATGGCACCGCCGGTGCAGTGGCACTTTATTAACTACACATTACTGTACTCTAATACAATGCCATTTCAAATAAGGTACAAATTATGAGTTTGGAAACCCGGAATATTAAGTCAACATATATCACAACATAAAGAACTATTAACGGTTTATAAAATTTAAAACAAACATTATTCTAACCTTTTTCTAATATTTATAATCAAGTTACTAAGATAGAATGCAAAAGAAAAAAAAAGGTAAAACCTATTGGCTTTGCCAATGCTTTTTTAAAGCTGAAGTTTCAAGGAAAAGTGATTGTGCACTGCAGAACTGACCATTTCCTAGAAGATCCTCAAGATGCAGCTTTTATTTAGTGGTGACTCGACCCACCCCCTCAAATACCAATACTGTGATAATGGTAACTCTGTGGTGACAGATACAGTTCTGTACGGACTGGTTTTTTAAGGGGCTCATAATTACATGTTTTATGGGGTGGTATAGTCACCAGGTCTCAACTTTGATTGCCTCTGGCGTACCTGTCAGTAAATTTTAGATTCAGTAAATTCAGATTGCTGGTTGGCTCAACCTTTATCCAACTTTTTTATTACGTGGTGTAGAGTTAAAAAGGGGGCGAGCAAATTCGAATTTTAAGGCCTTTTGTCCAAACGCAGAAGTCAAGTTTCATGTTCAATAACCACCTACCTGTTTTGGGAGACACACATAGTGACACACATAGTATTACAAACAATAAAGTGATATTCTGTGCTGCGTTTTTAGAATATTGCATATTTTTATTTCAAATTCATTTTAGTGTTTCAAATACTCGTTCCCCTGCAGCTGGCCTGAAAATATAGGTACTAGTCTATCACCCCAAATGGGCATGCGCGTGCATCCCTTATGCCAAGATCCTTATTGCGATAGAAACCCTTCCTGATGAAGCGCGACCAGGGGCAGTTTCTCCTTTAGGGCTAAGGGGCTGAGCCCCTTTGAAATTCCTACACATCCACATTAAAAAATATTAAATCAATCGATCTGTTTAGAGATACGATTGTATCTCTAAACAAATCGATGTATTTAACTCTGGGCTGTAATTCCTAGGCTGCCTGCCCGCCTCACTATGAAGTAGGAGACAGGCGTCAGCCAGTAAATCAACTTTCTACACTGTGATGCACGACGCAGGGCTGACTGCTCTAAAGCCCTTCATTTCCATTGTGGTCTTTGGCAGTAGCCACTATAAGCCAGTGACGCTTTTAACGCCATGGTTTCTTTGCATTGGAGCCTTTATTCCTGCGTGAGGGAAGCCATGTGTCATTCACAGGTATAGATCCCCACCCATTCGTCACGTGCTAGAAGTGGATGCAAGCATATGTAACTTGGTACCTTCTCTTCAGTAATGGTGTTATAATGCTCCTCTTGTGTTATTCTTGTTGTACTGAAACCCCTTGTCACACCAAACTCCCCCACTGTGACACCCCAGGTCCTGGCTTTAGAAGTGGAGCTGATGTATTTGTTCACTCACAAAATTGATCCAAAAGACGAGCATGGTTCTTGTTCCCTTGCAAAACTGATCCAAATATCAGAGCGAAACGCAAAGGAAAGGCACTTATCTGCTGTATGGCTTTAAAACTGGCCCTATCTCCATGCCCTTAGCATTAATGCCAAAAACATGGATTGATATGTAAACAATAAATGTTAAAAAGCAATTTAGTTCTTCTCTTATTTCACATGTTTTAAATAATGTTTAGTTCACCAAGAAAGCTGTTTCATCATGTTGTTTCTATATTTCTTTTCTTGTCATTTATTACACTTGCATAGTGCATACTTTGACTTGTGCCAAGTGTTTATGAGGGACTTTGATTGAGAGCGCTGGTGCTGAGGCTCAAGGTAAAGCAAAGTGCCTGTCAGTGGGTTTACGGCTCTGCAGAAGACACAGAACAATGGTCATGTGTTCCAGTTACTATTGAGATTCAGTGTAAATGTGTGTGAAGGGAATGCACAGAGGTCAAAATATTTAGAAGGCAAAAGCAAAAGGAAATAAAGTGCTTAAATGAGAATGAGTGCAGTGTATGTTTGGGGTGGTAAAATGAGGGAGACGCGAGGGGGTGCATTCAGGAGAGAGTGAAAAGAGGGTGCTGAAGAGGAGAGAGGAGGTTGAAAATGTGCAGATGGATTAGATGTGAAGAGAAAAAGGGCAAACATACCTAACACAAAGCACACTTAACTGAAGGCCCTACTCCTTCCACATGCCTCAATAATATTTAATTTACAGTCTCACAATTTCGGAATTCAAACTTTTCCAATGTTAATTATTTATAACTAATCATTGTTGTTACTCATTTATCTTAAACAGCTCACAACCACTGACAAAGCCAACAGTACTGACAGGTTTTAGATGTATGTCAGTTGTGTTATATTTCTGGATGCAATAACATCTCAGAGAGAAACCAAAATACAGGCCAAGTGGCACACTATGGGAATCACATAAATTGATTTTGCATGTTCCTTTTTAGAGAGTCCCCACTTTTTCATCCCACTTAAAGACCTGTCTGCATATATTTCTGTATGACTGATTGCAGCCAGCAGCTGTGGGTGCTTCTTGATGCCTGGTTAGAGCATTTTCTTCCTAGGTTGATGCTGCATGCAGTGCAAGACACTGGGTAAGCACACACTTTAAAGGGCCTGAAGTTTTTGCAGAGACAATGCACGCATTAAAGTAAAAGGTGAACATAATAATGCAGTAAGGTATGGGGCAGTTGTTAATGTGTTTAATATTTCAAGACTATACATCCCCACTGTTTTATAAACCTTGCTTTCTCACTAGATGTATTTCCTTTCAAATGTACCATTTGTCAATCTTTCTTCAATTTTTTCTTGGGAGGTGGACCCACCCTGACCCTACATTTGTCCATTGGACTTGCTCGCTTCACTTGCTACATAAAAGTCATGCCCAGCTCTTACGCCCCACCACTTTCAAATGCCACCAGCCACTACTGAGCGTGACCATATCCACACTCCAGGGCTCTCACTTGCCAGGCATAGGAGTAGACATATGGAACAACCTTGCGTTCTGCAGAAATTTCTGCAATGGTATGCCAACTCACACCAATACGTCTTAACTTTCCAGGACCTCTCCATTGGTCCAGAAGGGCAAACACAGATAAAGAATTGTTTTTTTTTTATGTTTCAGGGTTCTAGCATTCTTAGCCTGAAGTGTCAACACATGGATGTGAAAGTGCCCCGAAGCCCACTGTGGTCCAAACATGCCACTTGCCCTTCATTGGCATTTAAAAACTGACCTTGAGAGAGAGAATACCCCCATCTAAAAGCTGAGCTGATGTTACCAGCGTCACTGGTTCCTCCAGCCCTACCAGCTTGTGTGACAATCTTCATTAGTGAAGACCCTTTCGTGGTCACTTTTTAAAAGGTAATATTAGTGTTGAGTTTTCCACGTAAACTGATTCACGAATATTTATGATATTTCTATTCCGAGAGACTCTTTTTGTGAAAGTTCTGGATTATTTTTTAAGCGTTATCCCATTTGAAATTAACTAGTTTAATGGAACATCATACTGACAAAGACAATTTGTCTTACCTTTTGATTGTTATCTTGTAATAGTTTTGGAGGGGTGGGATAGTTTTCCAGCAAAGAGACGATGACTTTAATGTTAATATAAAATGGTTCAAAGACCAGACATGACAATATTTGTAAACTGTCTCTTTGCTGGACATTCATTAATGTATCTTTACTTGTAGGGTTAGTGGTAGGCCTGAGCAGAATGTTGATTACCCATGAGTAAACAGAGTAATTTTGGTAATTTCATGTTACTTTTTGAAGCAGAATTACCAATAACTACGTGATTACTTCTGCTTGTGTAATTAAGAGTCTTTTGTGAAAAGAATACTAAAGCAAGAGCAAATCTAGCCACTGCATGCTCACTACTTATTTTCTGCTGCTATTAGCACTGTCTAGTGCAAAATGCATTTATGCATCCTTTTTGGACATGAGGGTGAATTATGTTCTTAGAAAATACCACTAAATGCCATTACTAAATTAGGGGAAAATGCTAAATCAAGAGCACATTTACAGAGCAACTGTTAGTGCTCACCAATCATGTTCTGCTGCATTTAGCACTGTTTATTAATGCTAAATGTATCTTTGCATCCTTTTTGGATGTGAGAGTGCATTATGCACTAAGAAAATAGCACTAAATGGCAGTAGTAATTTTGGGGGAAACATCCTACATCAGGAGCACATTTAGCAAGTGTGAGCAGCTGTTCATGCTCGCTTTTCATGCTCTGTTGCACTTAGCCCTGTTTCAAAATGCATACTCACATCCATTTTAGATGTGAGTGGCTCTTTGAGCTGAGAAATAGTGCTAAATTCAGTATTACTCTTCTTGTGTAATTCAAGTGTAATCTTGTGGAATTCTCAGGTAATTGCACATGGCTGTTCTTAATGGAATTACTCAAATTACACCCACCCCTATTTATTGTGTTACATTGCACTGTGCTGCCTATTGTGTGATGCTCCTTTTGTATTAATGAACTTTGGTTAAGTTCACAGGCGGAGCACCACCTGTGCACATTTATGCTGCCCCCAGGGATGTTTAGGGCCCCACAACCCCTCTCCAGGGCACTTTGTAAATACAGTTAGTAGTTCTTATTGTGACTTGGGGGCTGAGCGTTAAGCTAGTATCAAAGAGACCAGCTGGAGCACACCTCAGCCTGGGTCCCCTCAGGGGAGAAATCAAGGATGTGCCCAACACTGTAGCTTCTCTATGTAACCAAGCGATAGGTAAAGACTGAACCTTACCCTGACTCGTTGATGGTCCCTCTCAATTTGAGCCACTGTGAATCCTCTGGCCTTTCGCGAAAAAACAGATTTTGTTTTTAACTGACGTGTATAGACCCTGGTGCAAAGTCTCCAAATTCAGCACAAGGACACTTTTGACTAACAGACCGTGTAAAAAGCTTGTCAGATAAATGGGTTATGTGATTATTTTTGGCACAGGTGCACACCCAAAGCTTTATTTGTAAAAGGATTGTGTCTTGTCCTAGAGGTTGCCCAAAGAGCTCAGCCAAAAAGCGCATTAACCCAGTGAAGTCCCTATATCCGGTATGAGCCTATGTCCAACAGGTTACATCCAGTGTTCTGCAGCAGGGACACAACCCTTTTAAGTAATTTTAGGATGAGTTAAACTTGTGAACAATAGGTTGCTTATGTCTTTGCAGTAAGTGTATCAATTTGCATCAAGCTTTGCTTCCAGTAGCACACCTTGAGAGTTCCTGGAACCAGGGCTTTAAGTGGGCCGGGGCTGTCTGGGTGTAGTTTAGTAACTTAGGTACTAATTTAGATTTTGGCAGACAGGTTACTCCATCACAACGGTAATAGATGTCCCGTCCGCTGAAATATAAATCCCATTATTTCCTATGGGATTTATCTATTGGAAAAAGGTGGGAGCACCCTGCCTCGCACTCCAGCGTGCAGTCAGCCCCATTGCATCACGATAAATGCAGTACTAGTTCGTTTTTTCACTCCATCAAGTAGTCTGTAGTTTTTCACTTTAGTAGGTGCAGCTAGTGCTGTCCATGGACACATTTTTCTGGGTTTAGTACTTCATCAGCAGAGAGCAGCTTTGTCTGTGAAGTTGCTGAAAACGCTGCCAAAAGTCCTCTCAGGTTTCTGTACCACTCACTGGCACACAGGTGCTTCAACCAGAGCTCGTCAACTCACAGGCTCAAGGGAGCGTTCTTAAACAGGAAACAGATGGGAGCACCCTGACTCACACTCCAGCATGCAGTCAGCCCCATTGTGTCATGGTAAATGCAGTACTAGTTTGTTTTTACTCCATAAAGTAGTCTGTAGTTTTTCACCTTACTAGGTGCAGCTAGTGGTGCATATCTCTCATGACACTTTGGCGTTATACTTTGTTGCTGGAGTGCCGGCAGTGTGCTCCCTCTCTTTGAAACTGTCTTTCGACGGCTCCCTTGAGCCACGGCTGACAAGCCTTGGGAGGCACCTGTGTGCCATGAGCAGTACTTAAACCTGGGAAGACATTTTGCGGCAATTCAAGCATGCCCCTAGTCCACGCTGCTCCCTGCTGATGACAGGCTAACCCAGAAACACGTGTACAGGGATATACAGCACTTGCTGCACCTACGGAGGTGACAGACTTTTAACTTTTTGAACGGACTACGAATCGACTGCATTTACCATGATGCTTTGGGGGTATACTTTGTTGCTGGAGTGCAGGCAGTATTCTACCTCTCTTTGAAACTGTCTTTTGACGGCTCCCTTGAGCCACGGCTGACGAGCCTTGGGAGGCACCTGTGCGCCATGAGCGGTACTTAAACCTGAAAAGACATTTGGCGGCATTCCAAGCAAGCCCCTAGTCACGCTGCTCCCTGCTGATGATGAGCTAAACCCAGAAACACGTGCACAGGAATTTACAGCACTTGCTGCACCTACTGAGGTGAAACACACTTTTGACTTTTTGAACAGATTACGAATTGACGGCATTTACCATGATGTTTTGGGGTTATACTTTGTTGCTGGAGTGCAGGCAGTGTGCTCCCTTTCTTTGAAACTGTCTTTTGACGGCTCCCTTTGAACCACAGCTGACGAGCCTTGGGAGGCACCTGTGCGCCATGAGCGGTACTTAAACCTGAAAAGACATTTGGCGGCATTCCAAGCAAGCCCCTAGTCACGCTGCTCCCTGCTGATTATGGGCTAAACCCAGAAACACGTGTACAGAGATATACAGCACTTGCTGTACCTACGGAGGTGAAAGACTCTTTTGACTTTTTGAATGGACTACGAATCGACTGCATTTACCATGATGTTTTGGGGTTATACTTTGTTGCTGGAGTGCAGGCAGCATGCTCCCTCTCTTTGAAACTGTCTTTCGACGGCTCCCTTGAGCCACGGCTGACGAGCCTTGGGAGGCACCTGTGTGCCATGAGCAGTACGTAAACCTGAGAAGACATTTGGCGGCATTCCACGCAAGCCCCTAGTCCACGCTGCTCCCTGCTGATGATGGGCTAAACCCAGAAACACGTGTACAGGGATATACAGCACTTGCTGCACCAACTCTTTTGACTTTTTGAACGGACTACGAATCGGCTGCATTTACCATGATGCTTTGGGGTATACTTTGTTGCTGGAGTGCAGGCAGTGTGCTCCCTCTCTTTGAAACTGGATTTATATATTGGCACACAGGGTATCTGTCACCGTTGTGATGGATTAACCCGTCTGCCGAATTCTAAATCAGGCTGTTAGTATATTCAGGCTCTTAACTTTACTTGGAAACCACTGTCAATTTCTGAACAATGAATGAAATAAACATTCAGGTGATCCTGTTGTGGGTTCATCTGAGTGCTGTGCTTGGGCACACTTATTCTAGCTTCAGGCCTGCGGCCTGTGCCCTTTTGCCCAGTTACACATTTTGCTTCATCTCTTTATCTTATTATATTTCAGCATGGCTTGCTTTTTGCAGGGATGTTTCTATTTCCTAATTAACTTCTTTTCTGCAGAAGTCAGTGCCTTTGCATGATATTTCATCTTGTGCCTCTGCTCAAGGCTGTACATGATAGATAACTCAGCATTGCCGGCCCAAGAGTACAGAGAATACGGAGCCAACCTTCTATATCTAGAAATATTATCACATCCGGCCTGTTCTCAAGACACATGTTTTGTTATACAAACACCACACATGCCAAAGGAGGTTACAGGTGATGCCATGCTGTCTGCCGTCTTACCAATAGCTACACTGACCCTGGTTTTGTGTTCCAGCTAATCAGGAAAATTGCCAGCAGACTAACGGTCTGAATCCTGCTGTATTTCAGGTATGGGATCGAGACTCCTCCTCTAGACTGGGACAGGCAGAAGAGCTACACACCAATCTGCTCTCAGATATAGAGATTATGGTGTATTTAGGAATCACTAGATTCTTGCTTATTCCCAGATGTTGGGACTGTTCATACTTTTCACACTGTTGGTCGCAATCATCACTGAGCTATGTTTCATGCCTTTAATAATCACTGTTCATGTTTTATACGCTAGGATGCGGTTGCTTCAATAAAATGTATTGCAAGTTTTCCTGCTTCTCTTTGTTTGCCTTCATGTGTCTGAGACCTTGTGTACATGAGAGAAAGGGATGTGATCCTTCGACCATGACTTCCCTGAGGAGTCTGAGTGTTATGTCTCTAGGGTACCAGAAATCATTAAGTGTGGGCAGAGCTCGCAGAGTTTCACTCTGCGGAATTCTGCTGAGTTACTGAAAAACTCTGCAAAATTCCACAGAGTTCCACATGCTGGAGGAATATTGCTCGGCCACCCCTAGTATTATCACATGTGCAGTGCACAGGTATCAGCAACAAGGAAAGACAGGCTCCGGTACTGGCGTGGTTTGTCCTGTCTCAGGATGTGTTCAGAGGTCTGGACAGATTCATACACTCGGGAACAGAGTCTTGCTCACTTTCAAACCTGTGCTTTGGTGTACACAATGGGCCTAGTCCTAGCCCCAGTTCCCCGGGTACCGGCTAAAGAGGCCTGTTCATGCTTCACATGCTCACTGTTCAGCCACCACAATTGAACTGCAGCCTTCATCACCCGACTAGGCATGTGAAGCTCCAGAAGCCCCCACACAGAGATCATAGAACAGGCAGTGCCTTGTAAGTTAGGGTACAAGCTCTTTACGTGCACCCTTCACATGGGTAAATCTCACATGCCAAACTTACCCTTAATCCTGTGCCCACCTCACCACATTTACACTTTCATTGCCATAAAAATGTGCATTCCAACTGTTCTAACTGTTCACACTGGTGCTTTGTTTTGAATACACTTGCCTAGGAAATGGCTCTGGGGTGGATTCTGTGTTTACTATTGTACATTACATACAGACAGATGCTGCATGCCACCACTTCTAGCCTGCTAGTGTCATAGCTCACCCACGAACCACCTACACTTGCAGAAGGGCAGTAACAGCACCCAAACTGCAGAGATGATTAGTCCAGGATCGAATATAACTATGACAGAGCAGGGGACCCCAACAAGTCTCACCATCCCCGACATGCACCCATTGATATTCTCTTAAAAATGCTGGATAGATGACCCTTGGAGACTAATGATAATTGTACAAGGGTCAAGTCATACCGGCGTTACCAAATCTGCAGCAGGCGGAACAGCAGCATGGCGCCGCCGGATTCCTTATCTTCCCTGGGACAGGTGCAGGCACTGCATCCTGGACCCTGGTTCGGGATCGGTCCCTTGTCTTGGGGACAAGTGGGTGCTGCTCTCCAAGGGGGGCAAGCAGAGGGGACAGATTCACTCTGCTCTTTCCAAACTCTCCAGTCAAAGACCAGGCTGTCGACACAGTGAGAGGAGCAAGGGCGAGAAGCGCAAGCCAAACTCCAGTGAGATAACCAGCCACCACTGCAAGAGCCATTTTCTCCCGCTAAGGGGACGAGCCAACGACCAACTCAATAGTGATAATGGCCCGCCTCCTTTGGTCAGCAGGCCTTGAGTTGGAAGCAAGCGCATCATCCACGTGATAGGGGGGGCAAGTGCTCCAGTAAGCTCTGCTCTGCCGAAGGGTGATTTTTGCTGAAGAACTCCACGCTCCAAGCAGTGTGGCAAAAGCTCTGCGAACGTCGCCGGTGGAGGGGATTTTACCACCCAGGCCTAGATATCATCCTTACTTCCTAGGTTTGGATGAGGTGTTGCTAGCTAGCCAAAAGCTGCCATCCAGTGTGGAGCTGACTCAGTAACTCGCACGTGGTGGTGCTTCTGCCTGAAACTCGCAGTCTTACCCCCATGATTTACAGTCCTACGACAAGTCATGTCAGTGACTGAGTTCCCATTTAAATTTCCCATTTCACTGAATCTTGAGCTCCATTAGGGTGTTAGCTATTGACACAATTATGTGTTTTTTTTAAAGTTTTTTTTGTTAAGCACGTTACACTTGTAAAGTACACATTTGCAACTGGTGCAATTGAGAGCTCTAGGGTTCTGGCTCACTGCAGAGCGAGTTTCTTGCTGGTCCTGTCAGTGGATCAAAAAGGTGTTCCGAATACATTCAATCCTTGGCCTCTCTGTAGAGTGCACCGAGACGGCCATTGACAAAGCAAATAGTCCAGAGTGGTTGTATGTCAGTTGCCATTTTATTATAACAAAGCTCAGAGAGACACCAAAATACTGGTGGGGTTGCACACTACCACACAGATAAGTACGTAGGCCACAACCTTCTTAGATACCCCCACTTTTTTTACCCCACTTAATGCCATGCCTGGATTACTACTTCCGCCAAACACCCAAAAACTCATTTTTTAAAGTTACTTCTCTTCCGCACACTCTCCCTTCCGCTCTGTTATTAATCTTAATTTTTCTTCTACTAAAGTGATTTTGTTACTGTTGTCTGAGAAGCTCCCGATTACCCGTACTGGCAAGACATGCTTTGAAAAAACAGTTCAAAGAAAAATGATATTATGTGAAAGATCTTTGAAACACAGCTCGTCCTGTATCAGGTGATTAGCCTGTGAGAACCTAGCCCATTGATGCTCGCTGTGGATAACCTGTAGTTCACAGGGTCAAATCCCTGTCCATCTGCCTTCACCCTTCACTTTTATGAGCTCGATAGGGCAAGTATCATTGAGCTGAGTTATAACTCCTAATATTAAAGTGGCAAGAGAATGTGTGGTGTCCAAGAAATGCTTGGTAAATTATGCAGCGCACGTTGGATTTTTTTGCATGACATGCCAGTAAATAACAGTAAATAGTAGATAATATTTACAATAAATAAAAGATATTTTAGGAAGTGGTAGCTTTAGATATTTGGGGCCGGATTTATGAAAAGTGGCGCTACATCACATGTAGCGACACTTTTCTTGCAGTCCGTTGCACCCCCTACCTCCATCATGTGTGCGCCGTATTAAGGGGCAACAGCTTCAGAGTGTTTGGCGCTGTTGATGCACTGTTCTGGGTTAGCACCCATGAGCAGGCATTAAAAGTGCCAAAAAAAATTACACAAAGAAATCTCTTAGATTTCTTTGCGTCATTTTTGGGCCCCCCTGACGGGGAGTGCCTACTTTGCATACATTATGCCTGGCGCAGGCATAATGTAGCGAAAAGAGTAACAAAGTTGCTGAATGCATGCATTGTGCCACTTTGTGAATTTGGCGTGGCGAATGTGGCCTCGTTGGACCACATTACTGTAAAAGAAAAATGACGCTAATGTGATGCAATGAGGCGCTAGGAGCTCTTAAACCTGCTCTTGGGGTAATTTCCCTAAAAATGCATGGAAAGTAGTTAATTCATTATTAACAAAGGCAGGTCAAGCTTCCAACAATTTGGTACCCATCCGAAGTGCAAGGATATATTTGTGTTCCCTTATGCACCCCGTGATTTTTTGCAGCGGTGCACTTCGACAATCAACAGTCTTCACCACAGGAGGTTTTCCCGTCGCCTTGGCTACCGAATGCGCTGCTCCTGTGGAAAGGGGCCAATGGCAACTCGGTGGGTCGGTGACTGGAAACTCGTGAAGAAACCCGGCAGAAAAAACTTCGCGCTGCTGTATCCCAGCTCATTGCAATGTGTCCCGTTGCTCTCTCTGTGCGGACAACCCAGTTTGCGGGGCACGTGCGTCTTTGCTGCTGCACCTATTCGAATTGTAGGCGCTACACCTGTTTACAGTGCCGAGGGGCCCCTTTACATTCCAGTAAACGCAAATATGAACAAAAACAAATAAAAGCATGAACGTCACGGAAGTCCTGACCTTCATTTGTTCAAGTAACTAGAAAAAGAAGCAGGCTTTTAAGGATGTTGCATCTTTTGGGTAAAACATGTTTTTAAAGCCAGTTTGTAGTATCTCACAGACACCATTTATCATCGTCTCTCTTTGGATTGGTTAACCCTAGAACTAAAACGAATTATCTCTACACATGTGGAAGAGCTCCTTCCAGCACGGCACCAGCCCTGACGGCTTCCTTCCTGAATTTTCAAATATCACAATACTATTAATTAAAAGAGATCCCTCCGATTGGGCGGCTGGCAAATCCCGGCGGAGCGCACCGTGTCATATAATCAGGCAGGGGGTTGAGAAATGAGGCACATCGCTCCTGCCAGCCCAGGGCTCACAGACGCAGCGAGAGGAGCGCCGAGACTGTGCCAGGTCTGGGAAGGAGTAGGCAGCAGGTCCCTCCCTCGCGGGCTGCGCGCCCACCGCCACGCGACAGCCAAGGAGAGAAGGACTGAAGACCCCCTTTGGATGAAAGTCAAGGAAAGAAAACCAGAAAGAACTGAACGCGGTTTTCCTCATAGAGCTGTGCTGCACAAGCCTGCTTGCCGGGTCCTTTAACCCAAGAGTGGGCCCATTTCCCAAATCCCGGGATCCCCCGAGGGGTGGACATTGTTCTCTAGGCTGATGAGTGTCCTACCAGGAAGGGACCTCTTCCTTGGCACCACGATGGCTGCTGGACTCCAAGGCAAGGCGATGGCGGACTTGAAATCTGCAACCAATGATGCCTACATGTCACTGGCACAGAGCTATGGGCAGTCTGCCTTCTCATTTAGCTCTGTCCGGGGCACCGAGAGCCAGAGGGCCTTCGCAGGGTCTACCACGCTGGACTACCACGCCCAGGACCGGGATAGCAGCGAGGAGCATACGGGCGATGAGGAGGAAGATGCCTTCCATCCAGAGGGGAAGCTGAAAAGTGGCTTGGTGACCAAGAAGCCCAAGGAGACCCGCTCCCTGAGGCTCAGCATCAATGCCCGCGAGAGGCGGAGGATGCATGACCTCAACGATGCCCTGGATGGCTTGAGGTCAGTCATCCCTTACGCCCACAGCCCCTCCGTCCGCAAACTGTCCAAGATAGCCACACTGCTGCTAGCTAAGAACTACATCCTCATGCAAGCACAAGCACTTGAGGAAATGAGAAGGCTCGTGGCCTACCTGAACCAGGGTCAGACCCTCAGCGCCCCCCTGCCCACCACGACCTTGGCCCCATTCGCCCAGTCTGCCGTGTACCCCTTCCCTGCCACAGCCCTGCCAACCTGTCCTGAGAAATGCACAGCTTTCCCTGGCACCCTCTGCAAACACTGTGCCGACAAGCCCTGAAACCAACCACAAACTTTTTGGAGCATGCGTTCATCGTCCTCTGGTGTCCCACCCACATACACCCCAGACTTTCTCGTTTTGGCACAATCGAACTACAAGAAAACTTTTGAAACTTTTTTATTTCATTTGTATTTTTATCTCCTCTCTTAGTTGTCACTCGCAACAGTTTCCTTTTACTGAAACTTTGGGAGGGTTCAATTTCTTAGATTCTGAATGACTTTGACTGCAAAACTGGCTTCAGGTTCACCAAACTGCTGTTTAAAGATTAACTGAGGGAACACGAACTAGACTTTAAATAATCTTCATTCGGTTCATGTTTTCAAGTGATCTATGCAATGTTGACTCGTACATGTTCGAGTTTTCTGTATATTTATTTTCAGCAATTGTTGCATTTAGTTGTCAAGAGGCAAAGCTGCAAGGGAAATGCGATTTAAGTTTGGGATTTAGGATCAGATGACCTAAACTGAAGTTCCTTATGAAAGCTGTTCATTTTGTTTGCATTTTAAAAATCAGATCGCACATCAGTGTTTGTCTGTTTATTTCTCTTTGTCTCCACGCAGAGGTGAATCTTCAAAGTCATACCCTGGGCTCGAGCATTAGGACTGTTTCTATGTATTTATAATAAAGAAAAAAAGATAACATCCCGGCTCCTCACTCAGCTGTTATCCTTTATGAGCCAGTCTGCCGTGATGGGAGGGCATTGTTCGGGGAGATGCAGGCAGTGGCCGCCTGCACATGGGGGGCTCCGGTGGCTGGTGCCAGAGATTGAGCTGTCAGGGCAGATACCATCTATGGGGCTTAGAACTCATTGCAATGTATTTATGTCTTCACCAAATGACCTATAAATCTGCGCCAGGCCTCATCTGCTGGCTGAAATCTCTTTATTCATGAAATAGATGCAGCTGGGGGGCCTCCCCGGACTGTTACACGAGGATAGGAATTGGGCACAATGCTGCCCGGTGCTCTTTGTGTTCCACGTCAATGCTGAATGTGTTCACACTGAAGTATGGTTCTGCCTGAAGCCTCCAGCTTCCACATAGCTCATTTTTTCGTGATGCACATAAATGTTTTTCTATAGCGCTTGTAAATCGGACAGATGGTTAGTTCACTGTAATGATGTCGATGATAACTATAATAGCAATCGCAATAACAATATTGTTAATAACAATAATACCTGTGTACATGCACACAATTATTATTATTATTATTATTATTATTATTATTATTATTATCATTATAGTTGTTATTATCGTTAATAATAATGATAATAGCAATACTAATAATTATAATTATACGATATTATTACTAATAGCGTGCATACACACCGATATAATTAATAGTAATAAGAAGAATAAATAATAATAATTATTATATTATTAATGCTCTACTTCTTCTTCTATCTTTTTATTATATAATTACAGTAGCATTAATAAGAGCATACATGCACACCCATGTAACCATATCATTACTAATAACACTACTAATACTTCCACTACTACTACTAACAATAATAATATGTTTTATATCCTGAGCATGCACGCCGGTATTGTTCATAATATTGTAATATTAATAATAAGAATAACAATTTCACTAAAGTCTTGCAGTTCTGCTAACGAATGTTCCTGTTAGACACTTTATGTCAGTCATTTCTTTATATCGACCCCCGAATGATAAACGTTGGCATGCCGGTTTTGCGTTGTGGTTCAGTGGCCCAGTGAGTTCCTTAGCCACTGAGATAGATCTCATTAGAAAGGATACTGAGTCATTTGCAAGGCCATCGAAATGGCAGCTCCACTTATGCGGTGCAAAAGTATCTAGGCGCTTTATCAGACTATGTAACAGTATTGTTTGGAATCCAACAGGTTTGGAAATCAAGCATTATTCAACTTGTGGCCTGGGTGACAGATAGATTACTCGGGGTATTAACCCGCTGAGCTATCCTACGTGCGCCACTCGGCTGTGTTTACTGTTGGCCGAAAAAACTGAGGACCAACCAAACAACGAGGAAAGTTAAGGCAGGTAGAGTAGCTGCTTGTGAGGCTGCAACATCAATATGTGAGGGATAATTAATATCGCTAATATGTAATTGTTTGTGTGTAGAAAGGGAGTGAAGTATCCTTGCACAGTGACCAGTAATGCCACGTGTTCCGCAGTGAAAGTAAAAGTTAAATCAGGTTGTTTCCATTCAGTGGCTTGGTTTAGCTTGTTCTGCCAGATTTGATGATTTGTGGGACTTGGCACCGGTACCCAGAGGCAAGGGTGAGAGTCAGTAGCGCAGAGATGCTCGGTGCTTGGATGGGCCGATGTACACATGAGGTGCTTGACACTGAGAGCCTCAGTCCTGATGGTCACCGTGAGGGCAGGTCTTTGGAAAGTGATACATGTTCACAAATCGGCACAAGAGAAGCAACAGAGAACAGGTAGAGACGTTATCATGCATGAGCAATTGCTAAGGGCCCCCACTTTCCTTGGGGCCCCCTGAAAAAGTGATTTTTGTACTCCTGCTTGCTTCTGTCTATTTCTGTATCTCACCCTTTGACACATAACTCAATGTTATTTGGCATCATGGAGCTTGAATTAGCAGAAAATTGGTAAAAACATTAGACCTTGTTCTAAAAAGAGGTCCCCAAATACTTCTTTGCCAGGGTCCCCAAAATCCTCAAGGTGATGCTGAGAACAGGACTGGAAAGGCTATCATGAGGACCCTCTATGATTGGGAAACTGTGGCTGCCCACATTAAAAGCACTTAGGAGTCTTCATATGAAGATGTGCCTGAGAAGGGTAAACATAACATTAATTTGTTGCAGTGTGATGCACTTTGAAATTTATTGGTTTTCTTTTTTTTTTCTAAGTCTTTTAGAGAGAATTCTCTTGTTTAATACAAGAGGGTGACATGGCGTTTACATATTTAAAAAGCAAAGCACCATTTGTTGTTCAAGGGATGGATTCACCTGTCTCAGACACCCACTTCACTTGGGGTCTAGATGCAGCCTATCGCTGCTCTGGCCAGAGCCTCTCGTCCAAGATACCAAGAGCAGAGGGTCCTACCAAGCAAGTACTGTCGCATCACAAACTCAGCAGCATTAGGTAACCTGGTCCTATGACCACCTCAGTTTATATGAACTTGCTAGCTCTCGGGCACCTCGAAAGTATCTTGTGGTGAATGCACAAAACAGGAACTTAAATAAATAAATCCATAAATAAGTTTTAAAAATAAATAAATTTATTATATAACATGGAGCTGAAAATCACAAATTGAATTGTTTCTTGTTAATGCAATGCGATATAGGATAAAGTACCCCCTTATGCTTTTTAAGGATGTTGCAGGTCCCCAAAGAGTTCCATGATCATATAGAGAATCAAGGCCTGAGGCCAAATTCCTTCATAAGTTCATGTAACTGCAAGATGTCTTATAATATCCTTTCAACAAATGTCAGGGGGAGATTTATTCCTGCGAATACATATTCACTCAACCATCCCTTCCATAAACTTCTTAAATCTTTGGTGTCTTGCTCTTTCATATGAAAAAGATAGTATGGTTTTAGGCATGAAGAATTAAGCGTAAACTGGAGTGCAGAATTAAACACACCAAAAAGCAGTTAGCAATTTGCGGTTAAATATAAATCAGAGTGCAAAAAGATGGTAGCTCAGATTATGTAGAAAACTTACAAACATGCATAGAGATTCTGTATTTCCTATAAAGACCTACAGTGTGCAAAAAAAGATGTTGCCAGAGATATCTCCTTCCTGCTCATCACTATACATTTTAGAAAAACAGACCAGGGGAACAAAAAAGATCTAATTTTAATGTTTAAATTACAGCTGTAATGAAGCTTGTGCTAGCACTTGTAGCAGACATTATCACTTCACAACTTATCAGAATTATTACAGTTCAGCAGCTGCGTCATTTTGCTATTACAGGTGACTAGCGGTGTCAGAGTTTGGTTGTAGTAGGGACATTAGACATGGGCTTTTAAATAGTGATTACAGGCTCTTCTTAAATACACATTATAAGTTAATATAAGCCACAGAAGAGAGCTATACCAGCTTGATCATCTGCTCGATATTGATGTCTTCCAGGAACTTTGCTTCCTGCCCTTAATTTGTGAGTGATGTCACAAAAAGTTTTTTTTTTTAAATAATGTGGTTCATTTGACGTCGTTATAATCTAATTATTTCTTTCTCACCATAATAGTTATTACCTACCTCAGGGTTCTGCAAAGTCGGTCCTGGAGAGCCGGGTCCATGCCAGATTTTTAGCATATCCACATTTAGAAAAAAAAGGTTTCAGAAATCTACATTTTTCTAAATGTGGATATGCTAAAAATCTGGCATGGACCCGGCTCTCCAGGACTGACTTTGCAGACCCCTGCCCTACCTAAATGCTACTGGAAGCATCGAGCTTGTAAGAATGGCGGACTGGGTTGGCCATGGTGGGGTTTGACTCTAAGACCCTCAAGTTGCAAAGGCATCAGTGCAGCAGGTGCTCATCTGACTGAGTTATAAATTCAGGGTCACGGAGCACTCCGAGTGCAGGTGGCCCTTCTGCCTCCAGGCTCCGAACTGGAAGGCACTGCCTCCTTATTCAACAGTCTGCATTATTCGCTGTTCGTAATTTCCAGCCGCATATCTCCACACCCCACCAGCTCATGTCAAAGCAGCCAGGCCACTGGTACAGCCGGAGCCGCAGGGGCCAGGCCTGTCTGTGGGCATTTGCGTTGGGCGCTGGGCGGAACTATTTGGGGGTTATTAAACCAATTTCCTTGGCTGTCTGCTGTTTTATGCTAATTCGAAGCGGACTTGAGCCCGTGCAGCCCCCCACTGCCTGTCTGCAGCACTTAATTCCAATTAATTTGCACACAAAAGATTTTTTGTTCTTGCGACATGAAGTGTGCTATTAACCTACAATCGTGAAAACAGTAAGCCAAATAATGGAAAAAAATGTTGGTTTGCTCCAATTTACATTTTTATGTAATATATGGTTTTTTTTCAGCGGGGCCTGGCATATCTGGTCAAGCAATAATTGCACATGCAATTTTTTAAGGTAATTAAAGTCAAACAAGGAGAACGCCGGGTAAAAGATGAGCAGAGTTCAATTTTAGATTGTGCATCAAATCTGGTAAAAACTGATTATTGTACAACATAGGGACTCATTAACGGCGACATATGATTCAGAGAGGCTTATGCATTAATTGTGAACAAAAGCTTCTAAATAGGAGAGCCTTTTTAGAAATTAAAGGGAGGTTTAATTCTGCGCTGATTTAAAGCACTGCCATATTTATTGCATTTAAAATGTTGATGCACGAAAGCAATTTAGAGAAGGCGCTCTGCGACTATTATTATGAGCAATGACCAAAAGAATTACTCTTTGTTTCAGGGTATTCTTTTGACTGGAGATAGGTATATTTTTTAAGAAAAAGGAAATTAAATAAAACAAATCTTTCGGTGAGAATATTACAGAGTAGGTGTAATACAAATTGAATAGAGTAAATTATAACAGATGGGTAATACCATTTTAATTGTTTATATTATTATGAGTGTTGTGTAGTGCATGCTGAAAAATGCATTGCATTAGTGGTACATGTTGAATGGTGTGCACAGTAACAAGTGTGTTGTACAGATTAAATCATGTAATATAATATAGGTGTTGTGTAGTACAGATTGAATTATTTAAGGTGCAATAGGTTTGATGTAGTACAGATTGGTTGGCATTCATTGTTTTAAGTATGGTGTATTACAAATGAAATAGTGTACATTATTACATAAATGTGTAATATGGATTAAATTGTGTAGCCCATCATTGGTGTTTTATAGGACGATTTAAAATGTTTAGGGGCAAATATACAAGCCCCTTGCATCGCCATAGCGTAATTTCTTTTTTACGCTGAGGTGGCCTTTTCCCTGTGCCGTACTTACAAAGTGATGCAATGCTTGCATTGCGTCACTTTGAAAACCCTTGCACCACATTATTCCTGCGTCAGACATAATGATTGCAAAGGGAGCGTTCCGACACAGGGAGGCCCGAAAACGTGGCTGCGGTGAAAGTTGCAAATTTTCACTGCACCATTTTTTCCATCATTTTTAATGCCTGCTCAGAGCAGGCGTTAAAGTGACGCACCCATATTAACCTATGGGTCTCCCTGTGCTTTGCTGCACTAGCGTCAATAGTTTTGACCCTAGTGCAGCAAAGCACCACAATGGTGTCAAAAATGTTGACGCTATTGTGCTAACGCCCGCCATGGTGAGCCGTATTATAAATACGGCTCAACCATGGTGTCGTTGGGTGGCGGTAGGGGGAAGCAAGAAATGTGCGATGCGCCACTTTCTTGTAAATCTGCCCCTTAGGGCCTGACATCTGTTTTGCATTTCCAATTGAATAAAACACAATAATATAGATGTGTAGTATGGAGTGAATAGTGCTAAGTGTTTATATTGTGAAGTACAAATTGTAGTGGGGAACACATGTTGTGCAGCACAGACTGACTAGCACACAACAGCAAAGGTGTTGTGTAGCATGCAGTAGTGTAAGTGTTGTGAAGTGCGGGTTCAGATGTGTAGATCATGAGTACATTAAGGATTAAGTTGTGCAGTTTTTTAGACTTTAAATAGTTTGGATTGAATGGTGCATGATAGTATACCTGTCGTTCGGAACAGATTGACTAGAGTGACGTGTATTAAGGATTTAAGGAGTTGTAGGTATTCTCTAATACGGATGGGGTAGTGTGCAAAATAAAAGATCAGGTTTCTGAAACGTATTTCTGTAGTGCTTTAAAGTTTTAAAAGCCGTTTAGGTCCTAGTTAAGCCTTTGTCTCAGCTGTGTTTTTCTTTTTTTTTTACCTTAGTAGCAGGTTTATCACTTCAAACACTTGTTTGACGTATTGGCTTTGCCCAAGTAGTTTGCCAATTCTGTGCAACATTGGCAAACAGCGTTTTTTGCCGATGCTATGCAGCATCGGTCAAAATAAATGAAAAAAAAGACTCGTGATGACGCAGTCAGAGGCTGTGTCATTTCATAGATGCACATTTGCATTATGACGTGCACATTTGTCATCACGCAAGCAGGGCGTGCAGCATGCGTGCGCCAATGAAATGACACAGGTACTGTTTTTTTTTTAATTTAAAGATCCAAGATAAATATATAAGCAAAAACATGAAATTTCATTAGCTCGGATTAGCATTTTGTAAGGTGGAAGTGCTTGCAGCAATTTGCTGCCTCGTCCTCCAAAATGATTAATATAAAAAAGGACCCACCTGGTGGGTGAGGCAATGGTGTAGCGGATGGAGGGGAAGTAATGGTGAGTGGTTTGGGTAAGGAGGGCAACGCAGCACACTTGGGAGAGAGCACCATGGGTAGTGGGGAAGAAGCACAGGATGAAGAGAAGAGCATGGCATGTGGGCAGGAGGCATACATTTTGCTGAGTAGATGCACGCTGGAGAGAGTGAACAGCATTGGAGAAAGAGAGCAACAAAGGGGACAAATGGAGAAGGACTGGCGGGAGAGAGAAAAACAGAGCATGGGGGAAGAGGGATTTTTGCATGGGAGTAGTGTGCAAGAGAGAGTGCAAGCAAAATATGAGCCCTAGTGTCCGGTATTTCTTGGGGGAGGAGCACCCAAAGAAGAGACCTGGAAAACACATGCACTCTCATGGAGTGCTTAACCAAAAATAAAAAAGTAGTCCCCTACAAGTGAACTGTGAAAGGATTTAAGTAGACAATCAAAAGGATAGTGAAGAGGCTATTCTCTATTAGAGATACAAACACAAAAAGAGAAAGGCAAGCCATTGAATAAGCAGCAAAAACGTGAGAGCGACAATATGGTTAACCCAGGGGTCTCCAACCTTTTCTGTAATAAGAGCTACTTAGGTTCAACTGAAATTATCATGAGCTACTGATATTATAAGTGTTGTAATAGTGACCACAACAGATGATACATAAGTGGCCAGAACAGCAGTGATCACCTCCGTTCATCTGACACGGTTGATAGTGGTAATGCAGAAAAACCTTTGTCAATGTGGAATGTCTCAATGTGGCTAATGCATAATAGCTACAGCAGCCTTTCCTCTGGCATCACGGATACTATATTAGCAATAAGCGTCCCCAATGCTGCATGATTTTTCACTCAAAATCAGTTTTAGATATATTTTGCAAATTCAACCATTTCCTTTCAAATTTCAGGTTATGAGTTCTGAAAATACACAAATATTTACCTCCAATACACGCTTTTCAAATTGTATGTACTTATATATCACTTCTATCAAGCAAAAGCTTTTCATTTTGTAGTCTGTTCTGCACGCAGGAGAGCAACCTGCAGGTAGCTGGAGAGCCACAAGTAGATCCCGAGCTACTTGTTGGAGAAGCCTGGGCTAACCAATGGTACACAACGGGTGGGATTTAAGGACACTGTACGTTTTTGATAACCCGACAAAAGGTCTTTCTCAACCAGATTGTTTCCACTGTCTGATAGGCGAGATCTAGACAGATGTAAAGCAACACTCTGAAGGAAAAACGCGCAGTGCAAAAATGTGAAATCACACTCAATAGATGCGATCTCGAATCTTCTTGATATACAACTCTCCAAAACTTGAAATCAAAATCTATTCAATAAATATGCTAACACATTCAAACATGCTTTCTTTAATCCCTGAAACCAGTGTCATGAAAACATCATGTCTCTTTTGATTGCGAATTTAGGGCCAGATGTAGCAAAATACCAAATTGCGACTTGCAATTTGCGAGTCGCTGCGACTCGCAAATTGCAAGTCGCAATTTGGTATGCAGAAAGGTGTCTCAGACACCTTCTGCAACCCGCATTGGGGTCACAAAGACCCACCTCATTAATATTAATGGGGTGGGTCGCAGTTTGTGACCCCATTGCGAGCATTGGCACTCACGGGGATGGTGGCCTGTTGGAGACAGCAGACCACCATGTCCGTGACTGCTTTTTAATAAAGCAGTTTTTTTTTTCTTAGTGCAGCCCGTTTTCCTTAAAGGAAAACGAGCTGCACTTTGAGAAAAAAAACGGAAACTTTTGTTTCGGATTTTTTCAGGGCAGGTAGTGGTCCATTGGACCACTGCCTGCTCTGAAAAAATATTTTTTATTCCAGTCACAAAGGGGAAGGGGTCTCATGGGGACCCCTTCCCGTTTGCGACTGGGTTACCATCCACTTCAAGTGGATGGTAACTGCGATTCCATTGGCGACCGCTTTCGTGGTCGCAAATGGAATTGAATCGCATTGCGAGTCGCAAATAGGAAGGGAACACCCCTTCCTATTTGCGAGTCGGATCTGACTCGCAAAATGCATTTCTGCATACCAGTGAGGCTTTTGCGCCTCGCAAACGGCGTTTTTCGCCGTTTGCGAGATGCAAACGCTTTGCTACATCTGGCCCTTAGCGTCATGTTCCTTTTCATTACAGAAATCAAATGCAGTGTTGTGGCCAGAGCAATGAACTTGTGGAGATTAGATTATTGCGACATCCTTTCTTTAAGCCTTCCTAAAACACTCCATAGTTGTCTTCAGAACCTCCATAATGCGGCAGCAAGAGTCAAAACCAAAGGGACATAATACCTCAGTGTCAATCCATTGTGTGATCAGTAGCATAATAATATCAACGCATTATGCATCGTAGGCTCGGCTACCATTCGTATTTCACTGGGGAAATTTGCAAACATTTCTTTAAAGTTCCCACTACATGATTTGCCACCCCCCCACAAGAAAATGTATCGGAAGCATAGTTTGTACACAAACTGTTTTGGCCAAAGATCTTTTCTGCCTGAACCAGGATCCTGTCTACATCTCTGGAGACTTTTTCATACGAGGTGCACGCTCGCTTACAATTTCATCCAATGTTCAATATATTTCTTAAAAAAGAAAATGCAATTTTGAACACGCATAGCATGATTCAAAAAGCTCAGATTGTGATTGGATGTGGCGGACAGACCAATACCATCTTGAACTTTATGGCCACCATGTACCACTGTTCAGAAAGTAATAATCTGATGTGCCCACCCCTTTTCTGGAAGAATCTGGCCTCATTTACGAGGCCCTTGCATCGGCCACCGAAACATAACTTTTAGCGACGCTCCAGTGGCACAATGTCCTGCGTCATATTTACAAGGCGGCGCTAAGTCACTTTTTGTGGCTTTACGCCTCCTTGTAAATACGGTCCCTTTACATGCATCACTTAGCCTGAAAGGGGGATGCAATCGGTGTTGATGTGGGCATTCAGCTGCAACACCCATTGCATTTTGATGTTGCCCCAGATTTATGATAAATCGTAAACCTGAGGCAGCGCAACAATGAGAAATGCTTTTATTTCTCCTTGTTTTTGCTTTTTCTGCAGCACTCATAGAAAGAGCAAAACGCCATGAATGATTGTTTATGTGAAGGAAGGTGTCCTTTCCTGCACATAAATAAAGATTTCCTGCAACCCAGGTGCCTGCGTTGGCGCAAGACAGCTAAATGTAGCGCCAGTGCTAGGGAAAACACAGGGGTGCGCCGTATCATCTTAAATACAGTACATCCCTGTGTTCCTGAAGTGACGCAGAGCGGTGCTGCCAAATTTGGTGCAGTGCCGTAGTGCGCCACTTTGTTGTAAATGAGGCCCTTATCTGAAGCTGAACTGCTAATGTCCAAGCAGCGCTCCCTAAGAATGCATACCCCTTCTGACTGGATCACAGCAGCAAACCTCTATGGTTCAGGAACATGCTAAAAAGGCATTTGAGCACTTATTAGGGGTGGTTTCCTAGAGGTCTGAATCATGAGTAGCACTTTTAAGTTCGATGGAATATTTCCATTTTACTGGCCCCCCCCACTAATTCTGTGTGCCTTAAAAAATTCCTAGAAAATGCAAAGCTATGCAGCCAGAGTGGTCTTATGAGTAAGCAACTATCACAACATCTCCACAATCTTTTTGTCTGTGCAATAGCAACCTACAAAGACAGACGAGAGTTTAATTGCATTGGGCCAGATTTATCAAGGGCAATGAAAGTCCTTAAGTGAGATTTACTATACCACGCGGAGTCACCTTCCATGGAGAGTAAATCTGGAGTAACACCGGCAGCACATGTTGCTGCCTTGTGTTACTCTGCCCTGGAAGGCCTTTCATGGGTGGAGCGTGGGTGCTCCAACGCATCCACCAATGGTTTTTGGTGAATTCCCAGATTTACTAAGGCTAGTTAACCTGGGAACCCATTAAAACGGCACACCTTCCCAGGGGAGGCATTACAAGGAGAAATATGCTAATTCCTCCTTGTTCTTCCTCTTTGTACATGTCCTGCATTCTGCAGCACACATAGAAAGAGGAAGAAGCCTCAGAGTATTGTTTTATTGCAGGAAGGTCTTCCTTTCTGCACAAAAACAATCCTGACTGGAAGGCCGGTACGTTTGCACCATAGTGCAAGGATGCCTGAGTTGACGTTTGGCAGCAACAAATTCACCAGAGGCAACGGGAGAGCGGGAGTGTGCCATATCTTAATAGATGCGGTACATTCCTGCCCTCTCCATTTGACGCAATGCAGCAAGTTGTCTTACTGCTTTGCATTGTACTAAATATTAATAAATCAGCCCATTGTAACTATATATAGATTTCTTCATAAAACATGGCCAATGCATTGAACAAATTATATTTCGTGGTATCCCCCCAAGTGGACACTAAGATCAAAAGGTACCAGTTTAGTCGAAGGAGCTCATCACTCTGGCCATTAAATGGGAGTTAGAGCCCGGCCGGCCACTGTCCTTCTTCTGTAGCTTAGACTCAACTTGAAACCAAGAGTGATGAGTTTGCTAAAAAAGTTAGGAAGTACTATCCCCGGTTGATAACAAGAAGTTTTCTGCTTGACATGCTGCAAGCACTTTAATGCTTCCGGAGTTAGGGCTACTAATCCGTAAGAGGAACTTAATGGATGAAATAAACACAAAAAGGCTTCGTAAACATTGTAAACATTAGTGTTTCTAATTGTACAAGAGATCTATTTAAAGAATGTTTTTGGAGGTTGTGCCTCTTGTGGTTATCCACTGGACCACTTTTCAGAACTGTCTGCATAAAGTTTTAATAAAATGTGTTATGCGCCAAGATTATAATAGGAACTGTTGGACTCTTAGAAATGGTGAAAATAGTGCAGTCAATTGTAGAAAGATAGCACTTTACCTCCTATCACTAATCAGGATACATACTAACATCACATTATTGCCGATAAATTAAGATTATATTTCTTCATTATATTATATTTATTTTTTAAATATTTTAAAAACCCCATCATGCATTGATTGTTCTCAATCTACATCTTTTTAATAGTTTGGCAGCAATCTATACAATCTTACCCATCTGTAAGAAAGTAAATTATTACCTGGGTGGATGGTAGTCCACCATAAGTAATAAAGGGCCATATGTACAAACCATTTTTGCAGTCAGAAACGCCAAACTGGGCCATTTCTGACTGCAGTAATGATTTTACCTATGTATAAAACAAAATTGCAATTCAGTTCAGTAAAACTTTGCTGAATTGAACATTTTGTTTGTGTGATTCCGTACTTGGAAGGGTAGTGTTTTTGGGGTCCCTTACTGAATAGAATGTATGAATGTTTTGCGACTGAATTACGGTTGAAAAGCATTCATATTTTACCATCTCCTTCAAGGAAGTGGTAACGCATTCGCAAATGGGAGGGAGTCCTCAAGGGATCCCATTTGAGAATAAAAAACACATATTTTTGAAAAGCCAGCAGTGGTCCCAAGATCCACTGTATATTCTTAAAAAATTAAAATTCTTTTTTTTAAATGCATCCCATTTTCCTGTAAGAAATATGGGTTGCAATTTGTTTTAAAAAAAAAGACTTCTTTGGTTGTCTGCTGACCCCAGCAGGCCACTATCCCTCTGATGGCTATCATTCCCAATGGATCGCAAATTATCACCCTCCTCATTAATATTCATGTGGTAGGACAATGTGGAAAGTATCCTCTTTCTTGGCATGGTTACCCCTATTTTCTGCCTGTTGTCAGTATGTTTGACTGTGTCTACTGGATTCCTTCTAACCAGGACCCCAGTAGTTTTGCTCTCTCCTTTAAATTGTACCTTTTTCTTCCTACAACTGACATACTAGTCCCCCCATGTAAGTCCCTAGTATATGGTACCTAGGTACCTAGGGCATTGGGGCTCCAGGGGATCCCTATGGGCTGCAGCAGTTATTCTCCCACCCATAGAGAGCCCATGCAAAGGGTTCTGCATGCACCCGTTTTCACGACATGTCACTGCACCAGGTCACTATAAGTCACCCCTATAGTAGGTCTTCTCAGCCCAGAGGGCAGAGTGCAAGCACCTGTGTTTGAATGCATCCCTGCACTAGCAGAGGTGCCCCCACAAACTCCAGATCCATTTTCCTGGACTTTGTGAGTGCGGGGATGCCATTTTACACGTGTACTGGACATAGGTCACTACCTATGTCCAGTTACATAATGCTAACACCGAACCTGGGCATGTTTGGTATCAAATTTGTCAGAATCATACCCCAATACTGTTGCAAGTATTGGAAGTATGATTCCATGCACTCTGCTGGCTCCTTAGAGGACCCCCAGCATTGCTACCACCAGTCTTACAGGATTTTCCAGGCAGACCAGCTGCTGCCACCCCTAAGACAGGTAACTGCCCTCCTGCTGCTTGATCTGATCAAGTCCAGGAAGGACTTGCCAGCATGGGGCTCCAGGGCTGCAGTGCTGACCTGTTCTTCATCACCGTTGACCAACTCCTGCATCCACAGCTGGGTGGGTAGTAGCTCCTACTCCTCCTGGACTCCACTGTGACTCTAGGATTTGGTCCCCTTTCTCCACAGGTCTTCTTTCTTCAGGAATCCACCACTGGTTTTCTTTTAGTCTTTTCTGGGTGTCTCCTTTTTCTTCTTTTCCTCCTTTTGGGTGGTTTGGGGAAAATCCAGTGTTTTATTCCTGCATTCCTGGTCGCTGGAGGTACTGTATTACTTACCTTTGTGGTTTACTAATACCCCCAGCTCCCCTCTACACATTTTACCTACCTACGTAGGGGTACCTTGTTGACATTCTAATTTTGTAGCATATGGTTTCCCCCCCCCCCCGGGTCACTATTGGTTATTGCTATTTGCACTGTTTTCTAACCTTTTCTATGCCTGTTTCTAATTTCTAGTGTATTTATTTAGTGTATTGCTTATCTCCCAAGGGTGGGTTACCTGTCTAGTATTTTGTGGTGATTTGTTCCAAAAATAAAGTACCTTTATTTTTGCACAACTGAGTGTTTTCTTTCATGTGTGTAAGTGCTGTGTGACTACAATGGTAATGCATGAGCTTTGCATGTCTCCTAGATAAGCTTTGGCTACACATCCACAGCTACCTCTAGAGAGCCTGGCTTCTAGACGCTGCCTACACTTCACTAAGAGGGGATACCTGGACCGGGTATAAGGTGTAAGTACCATAGATACCCACCACACACCAGCCCAGCTTCCCACAGTGACCCATTAGGAATCTCTATTGAAAACTTTTACGTTTTCTTATTTTACAAATTGTGATTTCCTAATTGCGATTCTGTAAGATTCACAACTAGGAAATTGCAATTCCTAAATTTGTACATGTGGCCCTAAGTCACTATCCTGTTAGATCTGGGATAAGGTTTCATGAATTTAAACCTGAGCTCAACCCCTGGTACATATGGCATAGAACAAACAGACTTAACTTGGATAAAATGTGTAAAGCCTTTAGACATACGACAACAGTCAAACAGTAAAAAATAACATACAAAATGACACAAAGATAAAAATCCAATAAGAGGTAGCAGAAATATTAGCAGAAATATTAGTTTTAAAAGATTTAAGTGATAAAGCAGAAGAAAAAGTAAAGAGCCACACTGTAATTACTGTTCATGGGTGACCAGAGCCTAGGCACTGTTTCAGGACAACTGCAAAGAAGAGAAGGTTGGGTACACCATACGGTTAAAGATTTACCTTCAGACTTAGGGGGCGATCTAGATGTTGAAAGGGAGGGAACCCTGTTGCAACGGCAGCTGTGTTATTTTCCTGCCGACACTGTGGTCCATCCACACAATTTAATTTGAGAAGGACCATAATCTTGGCTACAGTCATGACTGCTCTGTGGTGACTACTCTGCCACAGCCGAAGCCAAACTTCTCTGATAGCCCGACAGAGTTAGGGCAGTTGGAGAATTGCCTATGTGTCTGATCGCCCAGTTATGATGGGTGGACATATAGCCATTTTATTACTGTCTGTCACTGCCTGGCAAACTCTGGTGGTAAGGGACAGTACATAACACAAAATGGCTACTTGCCATAAGAGATGACTTCCATGACAATTAGACGTTTTGTCCAAATTCATAATAAGGCGGCAATGCCGCAACAAGGCAATCACAATTATATAGGAGTTGGATCATCACGCACTATAAAGGGAAGCTTATCTCAAAGATGAGTGTTACATCGGCAGCACATGCCAGAGATGGATGAACCACTGGGAGATGAAAGGGGCAGCTGTCTCTCTCCAGGCCAGAGCTAGGAGTTGTTTTGCAGCATTTAACATGTGGTTGGCAAGTTTCAAGTCTGGCCATGTCATTGCCTCCAAGGCAAGTGAGTGAATGCCCAGGACAACAATGGAGTAGGAGGAGCGGAGGGTGTATCCTATTGTGGCTTTTATGTAGCCTGGGATCTCCTTCCAGTATGTTGCTTCTGAGGTTACTGGACCACCAAATACGACAGAAATCTCACACCTCAAGTCCACATCTCCAGCAAAGAGAAGATGCAGAGAGGTATATAGTCAAGCGGCAGGCTGGCGTGTAATACCATTGAAACAATGACTTTGTATACTGTTTCATGATGTGAGAAGCTTTTGTAAGTTTTAGCTATGCTGCACCAAAGAGTGCCCACTGCTCGAAGGAATGGTCTCTGTGGCCTCAGCCTGCCAGTGAGATTGATATGTGTGATTTGGAGCGGATGTAGAGACTTGGAGGGTCCTGTGTGTGTTAGAATGTAGCCCTTTCAAGCCAGTTTATGCACACACCAGTTTTTCGAAGGGTGTGTAGGGCCTGATAACTGTAGGACAGTAGTAGGGGTGAAGCGCCCAGTGATGTAGCTGGCAATACTGAGGTTTTGCTGTTTCAGGAAGGTGGAAGTCGGCCTTACACTGGTCAAAGATTTTGATGGAAGCTCCCTTAAAAAGGGCCCAGGTGGACCTACAGTGCCTGACCACCCAGCTAGGGAACGATTGAGGTGCCAATGCGGAGATAAAATCAGGGTTGCGGACAATGGGAGTCCTGGGAGATGGAAAGATAGTGAGTCCCCTCCTGAGTGCCAGTCTATCCCAGATGTCTAGTGCAATGTTGGCAGTGGTGGCTTTATAGGCCATGTGTGTTTGGGAAGCCAAGCTAGATCCCAGAGCAGGTGGAAGACCAACGATCAGTCCATATGGAACCAATGTTTCTCACTTTCACAGATCACTCACTCAGAAATATATCAAAGGTGCACCACCCAGTAGTACTCAAGAAGGTTGGGGCATGCTAATCCACCCCTCTCGCAAGACTGCATCAATAAGGAGTTGATGATTCTTGGTCATGTTCCATTCCAAATGGAGGAGTGGATGTCGCATTGCAGATGAGTTATATCCTGAGGGATTGGGATAGGCAAGGACAAGAAGAGATACAAGGCCATTGGCAGGACATGCGTCTTTATTACATTGATGTGGCCCAGCCAGGAGATATGGAGGGGCGTCCAGCGCATGATGTCTTCCAAGATGGACCTCCATAGTTGCGGCCAGTTGGCCTGCATCAAAGAGGCCAAGGTGAGAATTAGACTAAGGCCAAGATATCTGATCGAGTTAGGGGACCATTGGAATGGTACTAGTGTATGCAGCGCAGGGAGATCCCATTAGGTATAGTGAGATAAAGCACTTGGGATTTGGTTAAATTGATTTTGAAGCCAGACACTGAATCGAACCTGGCCAAGCTGTCAATAGTAGCAGGTAGGGAGGTAGCGGTTTGGGTGATAGTAAGTAGGAGATCGTCCGCGAATAGACTGATCTTATGTTCCTGGCCCTCAAAAGAGATGCCCACAATAGCTGTGTTTCGATAGATGGAGATAACTAAAGCTTCTACGGTTAGGGCAAAAAGCAAAGTGAATAGTAGGCACCCCTGGCAGGTGCCTCTTTGAGTATTGATAGGGTTCGTTTGCCATCTGTTAACACGGACTGCAGATTTGGATGCCACATATGAGGCCATAATTTTAGAAATTATGCCTTCTCTCAGACCAATGTTCCCTAGGACCACCCAAAGGAATCACAAATCCATCCTGTCAAAAGCCTTTTCTGCTTCAAGGTATATAAGGCAGGCCGAAAGGTTGTGACGGTGAACCTTTTCCACTAGGTGAGCCACCCGACGCACATCGTCTGCCCCTTCCAGTTGCGTAGAAACCCTACCTGGTGTGGGTCAATAAGGCAAAGAAGGTAGTGCTTCAGCCTAGTGGCTAGTATCTTTGTAAATATTTTAGCATCAGTGTTAAGGAGTGCTAGAGGTGGTAGGACCAACAGTAGGTCGGGTCTTTTCCCGGTTTAGGAATAAGAGAGATTTTGACCGCTGCCATGGAGGGTGTGAGTCCCATGCCCCAAGTAAAGGAGAGAAACAACTTTAGCAAGTGGTCATGTATGTTAGGGAGGAATAATCTGTAAAAAAAAAAAAAAGACCAGGAGCCCATCAAGGCCCAGGGTTTTGCCTAGTGAGAGAGACTGTAACACCCGGCAGAGCTCATCTAAGTCAATTGGCACATCAAGGAGTTCGGCTTGGTAATGGTCATTGAGGTCCCATTTACAAGTGTTTAGGTATCCCTCTATCAAGGGCGTGGAGATGTCTTGACTTTTATAAAGGGTCTCATAGTAAATATGGAATACCTGCTGTTTGTCCTGTTCAGATATCACCCATCCCTAACTCCATTATGAAGCTTAGCAATATATGCCCTGGCCTGCGCAAAACAATGCCTGCGGGCCAGCAAAGAGCCCACCTTGTTTCCCCCTCATAGAATTTTTGGTTTAGAGCTAGACGAACCGTTCTGCTCTATTGGTTACATATACTTGCATGTGACCGTGAAGGATAGGTAGTCTCTGTTTGGTGACTTTAGTGGGGGTGGTTTGGTCCTGTATTTCTAAGTCCTTAATCTCAGCGGTCAAGGACTTCTCCACTGCCCTTTAGCTACTGCGTTGGTGGAGATTACTCCCCATATAGTTGCCTTAATTCTCACCCACATCATATGGAACAGGGTACCCGGGAAAGCGTTTAGTTCAAAGTAGTCAGTAATCCCTTTACGGATCTCAGCCACATTTACTGGGTCTCTCAGACGTTTCGGAGTCAAACAACAGTGTTGGATTTCCTGGCCGGAGTGGGGGGTGCCATACAATATTAATTACATGTAGGCATGATCAGAAATAGTGATATCCGACATGTTTGCCTCATCAAAGGTATCTAAGAGTGAGGGAGACAAGAAAACATGGTTGATGCATAAGTATGATGTGTGTACATTCGAATAGAAAGAATAGTCATTCTTGTGTGGGAGCTTATAGCTAGGCCTCGGCGAGGTACTCCACGAACTGTAAAAAAATCTCTGCCGCTGAGTTCCGTATGTGGAGTTCTCTGTGGCGCCTATTCGCGTTGTGTTTGATGGCAAGCGCAACGCGAAGTACGTACCCGCATTGAAAATCACACACGAATGGCACAACGCAGTTCGCAAGGGCACAGTCATCTTGTTTTTCACTCTGTTTATGGTGCTGGGCTTGATTTTTTCATTCCTATTTATCTTTGTAATCCTCCACCCTCCTAACTAATCTACCCCTCTTTTTTAGCTGTTTCATTACCTTCTCTTTTTCCAAATCTGTATTTTTACATTTTTTTGTTTTTTTGTGTGTTTTTTCATGACTTTTTGTATTCTTGGTTGTTTTTCCATTATTATCTTCCTTCCTTCCTCTCTTGTTTGTTTTCTTCTCTTCTTTACCCCTCCCCACCCAGCACCATGGCAGATCAGGGACACTGCAGCAGCCGCCTATGTTGTAGGCGGTGGCACCAATAAGGGGTGCAGCCTTGGCCCATCTTTACCAAGGAAGAGGTGGCAGCACTATTTTTTTTTGTGCAGCGCCACCTCCCCTCCATGCTGGCAGCAACAGAAGGCCTGGGAGTGGTTACATCCTTCGGGAGCATCAACTGCCGTGGGGGAAGGTGCCTCAGTTGGTTCGTGGCCACACTTAGGGCAAGCTCACCCAGCAGCAGTTGATGCACCTTTGGACAGACGTAATCAACCGGGATCAGGATCTGCTCGACCTGCTGGGCATCAAGGTGTCGGGCCTGGTAAGTAATAGTTATTTATTGTTCTGTGTGTTGTTCCACAATGCTATTTTTTTCTAATAGCATTGCTGAGTTTCAGAGGTACGTTAAGATTACATCAAGTGATGCAGTTTGAGGTAACAAGGTGAGTCAGGGGCGGCGCTTCCTAATTGTACTCTTGGTCATGCGTTAGAGCTGATTATTTAAGAAGCCATGCGGACACAGGCCCTCATTATAACATTGGCGGTAACTACCGCCTACCACCACGGCAACGGCCGCCAACATACCGGCGCCATGGCTACCATCTGTCTAAGCGTATTATGACCGCCATCGGTATTCCGGCAGAATGCTGGCGGAACACCGCCGACGGTCATGGCGGCAGACAGTGGTAAGGCAGCGCTGCTGACAGCAGCACCGCCACACCAGCAAAACACAGCTGACCGTATCATGAGCAATGATACGGCCTGGTGGTGTTTTGCTGGCGGTCGCTGCAGCTGACAGCAGCGCTGCGGGCCGTCTCCAGCCGGAGGACCCCCGACAGGAGAAGGGGTTGGAGGGTGTTGTGTGTATGTGGGGGGGTGTATGTTTTGGAATGCGTGCATGCGGGTGTGTCGCGTTAAATGCGTGCGCGAATGACTGATTGCGAGTGTATGTTGTGTGTTGTGAATGCATCTGTGCGACAAGGTATGTTGGTGTGTGTGGGTATGTATGTGTGCATGCGTGGGTGGTGGTCAGTATGCGTGTGCGCATGTGTGTATATGGATGCGCGTGTGGGTGTGTATATGTGCGGGGGCAGGAGAGGGAGAGGGAGTGTGGGGGAGGACTCTGGGGAGGGGGCGGGGAGACCTCTATCAGTGGCAGGGAAGGGATTCCCTGGCATTGATAGTGCCTAGCACCATGGTTTTCGTGGCCGTAAGTTTGGCACGAAAACCATGGCGGTAGGCCGGGTCGTAATCCAGAGGATGGGATTGTGACGGCCGCCAAGCTGGAGACCAAAGTCTCCAGCCCAGCGGCCGTTACCACTCTGGCGGTCGGTGTGTTAAAGTGGCAGTCTTTGATGGCGGTTACCGCCAGGGTCAGAATCCCATTTTTTTTACCGCCGGCCTGTTGGCGGTATTAACGCCGCTTTAACACCGACCGCCAGGGTCGTAATGAGGGCCACAGACTCCTCCTGTCACCACCAAGAAGAATAAGATAATGGTAGTAGTAATAAGTAAAATCAGTGAGTTAGTATTCCCTTCTCTGTGCCTTTCTTTATGTAGCTCATGCAGTCCCTCCCAATCGCAGACTCCCGGCGAATGTGTAGTATGATATCATAGAATGTATGTATCTATGCATTGAAAAAAAAATGGAGGCTGAGTCACCCCATCGAAGGTGGTTGAGAAGCAAAGATCATTCGTTGCAATATGAATGCATTGTTAGTGGTACGTAGTTGTAAATCTAGGGCCATATTTATTTACAAGGCCCTTTGCGCCTCTAGAAGTCATGTTTATTGATGGTCTGGTGGCCCACACTGCAGGGACATATTTACAAGGGCATGTAAAATCACCCTGTGAGGCTCTTCATGGCCTTGTAAATGTGGACCGAGTCTATGCAGCACAAGTTGCTGTGTTGACTAATCCTGCAACAGGGAGGCATTCCATTGGTGTTACGGTGGGTGTTGCCACGTAACACTTATGGCATTTGACACTTTCCCAGATTTAAAAGGTTTTGTAAACATGGGAATGCCTACGCCTCCCCAGGGTAAGTGTAAGGGTGACACAACGAGGAGAAATACCCTTATTTCTTCTTTTTTTCCTTTTTACATATGTGCTGGAATATGCAGCACATATAGAAATCATAGAAAATCACTTCTTGTGATTGTGTGTTTTTTTGCATCAAGGTGTCCCTTTCTGCACAAAAACAATTATCCCTTCAATGCAGGCACCCTTGCAGCATGGTGTGTAGTGAATCCTAGTTTGTTTTAATGGGATTACAGGAGTTAGTTTAGCTTTATGCTTGCAGACTTGTGCCCCCGTCACCTAGTGACTTTTAACCTACTTAGCTTGCTCTGTCTTAGCCATTTAATTATTTATTTCTTCTAAGATGGCTGCCTTGTTTATGGTTAGGCCATTTGTTATGAGTTACATTATCAGTGCCACCGCGCTAAGGCGTCAAGATCAAGTGACAAAGACAAATAAACTGTAGGTGTTCACAGTTAGGGACTTTGCCTCTTCATGCTTTTGAGGGAATTGTTTATATTAATTGCTGCCCCAAGCATGCCTGTTATCTATTGTTTAGGGACACACCTACGTCAGGGGTCCAAGTAGATCTGTATAAATACATCACACTTTAGACCGATAATCAGAGGGATTCCGACCAGAGGAGATCGCCACCATTGCTGATATCGATGCTGCACGTCGTCTTGACACTGACCCAGTCTTCGTGTCCCTGCGGAGTCTGAGATAGAGACCGCATTCCAAGGTAACAAGGGTTGGGGGCTCCTCTCATGGACATGGCATTGGCAGATTAGGTTTAGCAAACCCAGCTCTCCTTTAGATAGGAGGTTAGCCCTTTCACATTAGGGTATTGGGGCATATTGCATCTCGTATGTCTTTTATGCATTGCAAGATGGTGGGGGTCTTTGTAATAATGACTCTCGTCTTCACAATTCTGTTTCTTGCATTATTCATTATCCTAATCATTGCAGCCCATGCAACTTATCGCAAATTGCAGTTACGTTGAATAAAAACAATTGAAACTTTACTGCATCTTTGTCATTGCCTGTGTTTGTATGAGACATGATATATCTGTGAGAAAGGGGTAATCTCCGTTTAACCACAACACTCCCTGAGATGTCTTGTTCTTGAGTCCATGCGTAAAGGCTGCCACAAATCACCTTTTACTATTGTGTTTCTGGTGAGGTGCTGCTAGTGAGCCGGAAAGGTTGGGACAACAGTTGCGACTTGTTGTACGATAAGGCACAGTCGCCTATGAACAAAAGTACTGTCATCCTTTAACCAGCAGTCTTGCCTCAGAGCAAGAGTCCAAACTACGACAGGTGCAGAGGTGCTTGCATTGGCTCAGGGCAGCCCATTGTGCACCAATGCAGGGTAAAAGGACAGGAATGTGCCATATCTGTTTTGGATATGGCACATTCTTAGCCTCTCCTTTTGACACAGGGCAGCGCTGCAAAAAGGTTTGCAGCACTTTCCTGCATCAACAGTTTGTAAATATGTCCCGTAGTTCAGGAAATTTTAGAGTAGGGCTTGGGTGTAGGAACTAGGAAGGTAAAAGTAATAGGTCAACTCGAGTTGAGCCCATCATCCTAGGCAATCTAATATAGAAAATTACTGTGTTTGCCTCTGCTTGTCAAAAATATTTTGGGGGGATTAAGTGTACCACTAATCTTTTTTTGTCTTTGTTTATGTCTCACCTCAGCAATCACAGGGGAAGAGGAGGGCAACATCGTCGGAGTGTCCAGGAGGAGACAAGGGTGCCGTGCCACCACCAGTGTGGAAGCTGGCAGATCAGCTGGCCCCAATAAGTCTTCCTGTTATATGAAATATTATTTCTCTAATTTTACTTTTCAACTCTCCTCATTTCAAACTATTTTTATTTTAGTTTTACTGTGCCTGGCTAACTTTTTTGTACTTATTTTCATTTTACACAAGCTTTGTTAAATTCTTGTTATTCCTGTGTTTATATATTTTACATGTTTCTTCTGTACCTGACTTCTTCATGTCTGTACTAGCTTTCTTCTGCTTTGTTAATAAGCTTACCTTTCCCTTCTCCCATTATATATCTTGCAGACTGGTACTTAATACTAAGAGGACAGATTTTTAGGACAGGTACTCTACGGACAAGATTGCATTGCCACGTCAGCTTTTTTATGCATGTTTGTAAAGGTTTTCTTTGCCTTGCTCATGCCCATTGCATTTGCCAACCAATAACTCAGTTCTCCTGGATTAACCAAAGTATTCCACTTTTTGTGCTTGATTGACTTAGCTCTGCCCCTCCATTATGAAATGTTTTCAGTCGATTCGTCTTCCTTGCTTTTCTAACAAACGACAACATTTCTAAAGTGAATTTTAGAAGAAGACAGAACTGTAATGTTCTATTGTGGTTGTATTTATTTTTTTGGAACTAAATTGTGTAACATTTTTTCCAGCTGCACCACCCACCAGTGCCGGGGCCAGTGGCAACACCAATGTGCTGACCGCGGCAGCGGTCGGAGGGGTAGAACAGGCGGCAGCAGGGACATGTGCTGGTAAGTCATATTGCTCTTACTCATTGACAAATACTAATATACTCACTGCAAGGGCGTTGCTTCTGAAACCCCTGGTTTAGCAGCTGCAGCTGGGATTGAGTTCTTAATGGCCTCGTCTCTCTGCAAATCAGCAGACAAAGGCTCATAATGAATGGACGCTACAAATGATGGTTTCATGGAAAAGCAAACAAAGGATGTATAGCTAAAAGAAAGAATGGATGAAATGGTATATGAGTGAAAGGATGTGTGGGTGAAAGGAAAAGATGAGTAGGTGAGTGATAGGAGATGCATGGGTGAGTGAAGATAGATGAAAGGGGTGGAAGTATGCCTCAAGTGGGTGAAGGGTGGATGGGTAACAGCCGATCCTCGGGTGAGGAATGGGTGGATAGAGATTAATGAATAATACATTGGTAAATGGGTGGATAGGTAAAAGTAGGGCGTTTGAAAGGATGGATACCGGATAGCTGAGTCTATGGATGGACGGGTGGATAAATATGGGTGGCTGCATTGGAATAGTGAAAGACTGGATGAGAGAGTGTAAGCTTCAGTCCCAGGGTGGGTATAAAAGCCGGAGGAATAGAATAGATGAATGAAAAGTTAAATGTGTAATTGCTTTGATCAAGAAATAAGGGAGCTGTTGAGGAGAGGGAGGTGTCTGCTGTTCACCTAATTTGCTTGGTTTTCATGGCTATCAAAGAGTTGGTTCAAAGTGGGTTTTTAAAAAAAGAAATATGTCTTCCACCCTAACTCACTGTAGTTGAAGCAAGGCAGATCATCATCATACCTCCCTCCCCATTAGTCACCAATGCTACTATGACGTAACTGCAGCGTGGCAGTGTACAATAGTGTTTTCTGTGAAATGTGTGCATCTGCTTCAGTTAATGAAGTATTTACAAAGTTGTCAATGGATTGCAAACTTAAGGTGTATTTCGCTTCCACCCCAGTGCCCACTCTGTCACCACCTAGTACTTCAGTCCTTTATTCTTTCCATAGTTCTGTCCCAGCCACCTCCAAAAAGAGTAAAGAATTCCTTTTTGCATGCACCACATTTATGTATAATTTAGGATTTCATGACTTTCCAAATGGATTCATGCCAGTTCAAATTTTACACTTTTGATGTTTGCCAACTACCGTGAGGCATGTGTGAATAATGGCAATGTGACTCATCATGATCAGCGAAATCAAATTCCAAGGGCCCTAAGGGACCAGCAATTTACTGCTACTGTGCCACTCTATTTTTTACACATTTGTTTGCAAGGAGCACGGTTTATAATTTGTCATTTTCCTTTTTCTCTCCTGCTATAGCTACTCCTGGTGGACATCATTCAACTTGCCAGGAGATTGCAGTCCGGCTGCGGTGGCAGAGGCTGAAGGGGATCTGCAATGAGTATCGGTGACTGGTGGCCCTTCAGAAGAAGGAGAATGAGTCTGAGGCAGCAGTGGCTTCCGACGCTCATCCTAGCTCCTCGAACCGGCCACCAGCACCTCCAGCCTCCTAGGAGTACCACCATCGCAGCCGCCAGTCGGCATCAGCCCATCGGCATTCCACCACTCTTGCCCCCCCTCGAACTCGGACCGCATTTTCCAGGGCCACATCCACCAACACCTTGGGCGTCTGGGCCGCCGGATGGCACACATGGAGGCAAGCCTTGAAGATCTCCAGAACCATGTCAAGAATTACCTCTTCTGACTCTTGTTTTGGTGAGAAGGACATGTTGTGACTGGAGAGGGTGGGGAGGGAGTTGGGACTGGGTTTTTGAACATTACATTTTTGACTTTTGATTGGACTTTTTGGGGACAGGCTATTTCTTTGTTTGGGGTATGGGGTGGACCTGTTTTGGGTGGCAAGGGTGCGTTTTCGTATTTGTTTAAAATGAAGGGGACAATTTATTTGTTTATTTTAAATCTGCTAAACAAAGTGTATCTCATTTACTTATACCCTTGCTCTATTGCCCCCGCAACTATATTGATCACTAGGGGATGATTGCCATTGCCTATTTTGCCTTCAAAAACCTAGAAACACATAGACAAGACAACAGCTTCTTTAATATGAGTTAATTACTAACTAAACAAGTTAACTCCAATCCATAGTTCTTCTCTTACCTGAATGAATAAAGGGAGGGAGTCTTCTTGCTGCAGGGATTTTCCTAAGATGGCATCTTAAGGGGGTGGTAGGTAGTAGTAGGAGAAGGCTAGGGCGTTGACAGGGAAGACAGAACTTCATAGAAGGTGCCACTCCCACCTACGCGATCTCCAACTACAGAATTAATCAAAGGGTTATTTATCACTCAACTCAATTAAAAGAAAACAGAGAGTTAGTGGGTCATCTTCATACTATCAGAACTTAAGGAAGACTGAGACCAGACTACCACAGCAAAGAAGAACTGATATGATAATAAAATCTAGCAATATCATTTGCTTCTGAGAAATGATGGGGAGCTACAAAACTACACTTAGGAAATTAAATCATGGAGTCAGGAGAGGTGGGCTAAGACTTGAGGTTAAGCGTTTACGGAACGCACACACAATGCATGAATGCTAATGCTGAGGGGGCCAGTGTGGAATATTGCTTAGGTAATAGAAGGTTAAGGTCATGCAGTGAGTTGGTGTCGCTTTTCAAAACATTCGCTTCAGCAAGTGTGTGATTTCATTTATGGTGTAAAACTAAGTCACGCCTCAATAAATCACACAGCACGGGGGAAGAGGGCTAGGGGCTCGATGGATGGATGGGAAAGTGGAGTTGGTGAATGGTGTGACAAAGACAAACACTACACAAAATAAAACCACAGCAATATTTGTTGGGGCGTTGAGCAGCACACCATCATCAATCAGGGGTGGAAGGAAACAAAGGGATAAGTATTATACAGTTCAGTTAAATGCATTTTAAACACTCCTTCTGTGCCAGAGAAACCCCAGATAGTACATCCTAAGTGTTTTGTCTTCTAGTTTTGAAATATGGAAGATTGAATTTAACCCACCCAGTTCTAAAAATGATTATACTGTATGCCAGATTGGGTGATGCATCTCCATTCTTCTTGGAATGTCTGTCACTCTAGTGCCTGTCTGAACATGTCTGGTAGGAAAGCTGGAGTCTTCAGCTTTCCCCCAAGTTTTGTTCGTGCAGGAGAGGGCTAGGAGAAGGCCTGTGTATTGAAAAAAAACAGTAGCTGTATTATAGAGTAAAGGAGAAGGACAAAAGAAAGCAAGATAAGCTTCACGAGGAGTCAGGAGTGTACCAAGAAGACTCAGAGGCATAGCAAGAACATAAGAGGAATTTCATGTTTGAGCTAGCAATGCAGCAAACACATACTCAGCAGCATTTCCAAATCAATGCACCTCTCTCCAGTTCACAGAGCTGAGGGAATACTAGGCCTCAGAGTCTTCACCATCATCATGGGTTCTCAATAACTTTTTCCTTTCTAGCTGTTGAGGTGGTCCTGCCCTGAATCCTTCCATCTTCCTCCTCCAGATTCTGAGTAACTCCGTCCCAGTCGGAAACCGAGCAAGGTAGACCTGTGAAGTGCACTGCTGTTGAGGAACAAATAGAGAAATAGAACTGGAGTATTTTTTTGGGTAGATTTGTGTTTGGTAACTAAAGTGTCTGTTCTGTTCTGTTCTGAGGAACCGGAAAAAAGGAGTGGACCCTGCAGGTAAATTTCACTGAGTTTGAAAGGCCAATCAATTTCTGGAAACAACGATCACCCATCAGCCCCCAAACATTGCAACTCATCAGAAACTAGTTTACAAATGTATTGAACTCCCTCCCTCACTGTAAGCCATCACATACATCAGTGATCACTCACAAATTCACAGTCACTCAATACATCACCACTCATTGGTGCAATGGTTACGTAGGAGTTACCTCTTCCAACCCAATCACGGTTGTTGAACAAAATATCTCCTCTTCGATAGTATCCACACATTGGAATTAGACACTGGCACTGGCAGTTTTTTAATCAATTATCTTCTAGGGCAACCCTGCGAGGTGATGTAAAAAATAGGACAGGCAATGGCATGTGAGGGAGGCAGGCATTGTCTTCAACGTCCTGAAGGGTATATGGTGGCTTCTTTACTGCACATGGGTCCAACTCCAATCTGGGCTTATATGTGTCACTAAAATAGTGGGGCAGCATAAATCTGACACAAACATAATGTTGCATTAGCAAGAAAGATAGAGAAAAAGACGCTGAATAAGAAATAATTAAAAAGTTTTATGGTGACACTGCCATCCTTAGTCAGGAAAGTAGAGTTCATCCTCAAACTCTAGTGGTTCTCAAGAAGTTGGTCAGCTAGCACGCTTGATTCTGATCAATCATCCTCTTCCTCCTCCTGTGGTGTTTCGGGAACAGTATAATCAGGTGGTATTAAATTAAATGGTGGTTCATTTTGATCATGGTCAATCTCTCAACGTTTTAAGGTGAGAGACTGGTCTTTCTCACTGTAACAACTGCACCTGCTGCACTAAACACAAGTTCAGCAGACATGCTAGCTACAGGACAAGCTAGAAACTTTAATGCCAGCTTGCTGAGCTCTGCCCATTAACCCATCCCAATACACCATTGGGTTTCTGGAACAGCCTCTAAATGGTCAATTGTACTGCCACCTGCTTGACCACTTTTTCCATCACCTCTCCACTATACTTAAGACCTACCTCTTGAAACCAAACCAATACAGAGATTGAGTTTGATTCTTCTGTTGCTGTTGTCCCCAGTTTTTGTGTTGGTGGGGCTGGCAGATGTGATGCCATCTCTGGAAGTTGAAGGCAACAGCTCAGGACTGCTGAGTGGGACTCTAAGTTCCAGTCATTCTTCTTCTAGTTCTTCTGCTTGTTCAACAGTCCACCATTTTTATTGTGAAACATTCCCTTTAGAAAAAAGGAATTAAAGTGGAAAGATTTTTTGTAGCGTGGATCAAATAGGCTGGCATAGATGCACTCTTTTATATGAGATTATGTAATTTTGCATCCTTGTATTACAAGTCAAGCGATAGCTGAGGCTCTCAACCAAGGCATCTGCTTCTGGGTTTTCGTTCGCAACCCCGAATGTGAACCTTTCAGACACCTTCTTTTACTGCTCCTGTAGCAGATGCAATAACGGGATAGCTTGGCCCATTGTACTGTCCTGCTTGCTAACTTTCTGCATAAAAACCTCAAAATGGAGCAGCATCTGAATGAGGCATTTGACCAGGCCCCATTTGTCTGCATCTATGGTCAGAGCTATACAATTGCATCAGCTCCTCTTCGAATTATATCGGCATTGGCCTGTTTTACTGCTCAAACAGACACTGCAACATCTACTGATATGATGGCACCTCCAGTATCAGGGCTTTAACTGGTACACTGTTACCACGCTGAATAATCTGCACTGTTTCTAGGCTTTAATAGAATGGCTGAAATGAATGCATCTGTCAGTATGTTGCTGACGGTCTTGGGCTTGGGTTGGAGAGGTGCTGTTGATGCAGGAGTGCTGCTCCCAGGTTACTCTCTGGAGGCCGGTGGGGCAGGCACACGTCTCCTGAAAAAGATGGCAGTTGGCACACCACTGGCAGAAAGCTGCTTCTTCTCACTGGCTATTGTCTTGGAAGCAACGTTCTTTTGGGCCATCTTAAGCTCTAGGTTGGCAGTGGCACTAAGATGGACAAGTGAAAGTGTTTGGTGCCTGTGGATAAAAGTATCTGTAAGACCTTCTCTTTGGCAGTACTGCAGGTTATGTTGGGTCTCTTCTCTTGTGCACCTAAAAACAACCAAGCAGGAAAAACATGTAGTTAGTGAAACATGGCATTGTTGCATGTTGAAATGGTACAAAGAAATGCTATCTTAGCGCGGTTAGTTACTTATGTAATATACCTAATTAATCAAACATTGTAAAGGCAAACCAAACCACCACACCATAAAAATATATTTCAAATCAGACAGCACAACAGGCAGATCTAGCTCTTTGCTTTATTTCCACCTGCTTTAAATGAGACACCTGGGGTAGTCAAAGAGAGGTGCATGGGTAAATGAAATAATCCTTTAAATAACCTATGGTGGCAAGGTGGTTCAGGGGAAATGAAATAATCACGAACAAAGTTAATTATGCTATTGATCCGTCTTCAGTGATCCACAGCTATAAAAACCAGGTATGGTAGTGCAGCTGTGTAACTTTGGTGGATGGATGGATGGATGGAAAAATGGAGGGATGTGGATGGCTGGATCAAGGCTAAATGCAGATATAAATAACAATTAAAAAAAATATATAAAATAAAAATAAAAAATAAAAAATAATTTAAAAAAATTAAAAATTAAAAACTATAAAAAATAAAAAAATATATAAAACTTAAAATAAAAAAGACATTTAAAAAATGTAAATAAAAAATAAAAAATAAAATAACAAACCAAAAAAAAAACATATAAAAAATAACATATAAATTTTAAAATTACAAAGAAATTAAAAAAAATCAAAAACAAAAAATGACATAAAAAATAATTAAAACAATTGAAATTAAAAACAGAAATTAAAAATTTAAATAGTACAAAATAATAGAAACTTAAAAAACAAATGATCAATATTTAACGATTGTTAGACTTGGCATCACTGGCATGGTCTCCTCTAACTTTTTGCCTTTTCTTCCGAGGGTGTTTCTGTGTGCTGGACTCTGTTTTTGCTGTTTTGTTTGCTCTGGACACTTTACCACTGCTGACCAGTGTTTAAGTGTAAGTGTTCCCTGTATAAATTATTAAGTAAAGTGCACTAGAGGTGCCAAGGGCCTGTAAATCAAATGCTACCAGTGGGCCTGCAGCACTGGTTGTGCCACCCTCATTAGTAGCCCTGTAAACATGGCTCAGACCTGCCACTGCAGTGTCTGTGAGTGCAGTTTTAAACTGCCAATTCGACTTGGCAAGTGTACCCACTTGCCAGGCCTAACCCTTCCCTTTTTATACATCTAAGGCACCCCTAAGGTAGGCCCTAGGTAGCCCCATGGGCAGGGTGCAGTGTATGTTAAAGGTAGGACATGTACTTATGTGTTTTACATGTCCTGACAGTGAAATACTGCCAAATTTGGGTTTCAATGTTGCAATGCCTATCTCTCTCATAGGTTAACATGGGGACTGCCTTTAAATATGATTAAAGCGCAGATTCCCTTTGGGAGCAGATAGACATGTGGAGGTTGGGGTCTCTGAACTCACAATTTAAAAATACCTATTTTAGTGAAGTTGGTTTTTAGATTGTGTGTTTGAAAATACCACTTTTAGAAAGTGAGCTGGGGGGTAGCCTGTATATTCTGATGGGCCATCTGGGCTGAGGGGAGGGGAGGAGTAGTCACTTACACCTCAAAGGGCAATGCCTGCCCTCACACAATGCAGTCTCCAACCCCTGGTGTGTGTCTGGGGCCTGGTCTGGGCAAGGCAGGATCTTGAAAACAACAGAGACTTTCCTTTGAAGTAGGCCTACTTCAAAGGCAGAAAGGGGTATAAGAGGAGCACCCAAAACCCTTGAAAATCAGATTACTTCTGAAACCAAGAGGAACCTCTGCCCAGGAGAAGAGCTGAAGAAGCTGGAGGAGGAGTACTGCCCCTTTGCCTGTGTCTGTGCTTTGCTGGGTTGGCCTGCAGTAGCTGCTTTTGCCTGAGAGAGGACAAAGACTGACTTTTGTGTGACTTCCCACTGGTGAAGAATCTCCAAGGGCTTGAAACTGAGCTTGCCTCCTGTTGTTGAAGTCTCAGGGACAGCAAAGACTTCTCTCTGCCAGCACTAGCTTTCTGCTGAGAGTCCTGTCTGCCAAGTGGTGCCCTAACCTGTCTCTGGGCCCTTGAAAAGTGCAGCTGATGGAAAAGGACAGAAATCCACACAAAGACTGCTGTGTGGGGAAACTTTCAATGCACCACTCACTTCGTGGCTGAAAAACGACGCGCGCCGGCCTCGCGGCTAAAATCGATGCTCCACCTGCATTGCGGCTGTGAGATCCACGCAACGTGGCTGGAGAAACGTTGCGCAACACCCGCAGAGGCTGCTGTTAACGAAACAAACCCCCACACAGCACGGATTCTTGACACCGTGCAACCGGATCTCGACGCAACATTGCTGGGAGGGAAAAAAAGACGCACACCCACCCTACCGGAGGAGGAACAACGCACGCTCTTGCTTGCGAGTGAGAAATCGACGCATCGCTTGCCTTTTTCGACGCACGCTCGTCTGTGCGGCTTTATTTTGTCGCTACCCAGGTACTTTTGGACGCTAACAACGTTCTCACTGTTTTCCAAAGAATTTAAGACTCTCTTGCTTTTTGTATTCATAACTTGACTTGTGTATGTTGGATTTTTGCCGTTTTGCTCTTGTTTTGTTTAGATAAATACTATCTATTTTTCTAAACCTGCATTGTGTGATTTTGTAGTGTTTTCACTGAGTTACTGTTTGTTTTGGTACAAATACTTTACACCTTGCTTCTGAAGTTAAGCATGCCTGCCAAGCTACCAAAGGGGTTAGCGGGGGTTAACTGCAGGTGATTCTCCTTTACCCTGACTAGAGTGAGGATCCTTGCTTGGACAGGGGGTAACCTGACTGCCAACCAAAGACCCCATTTCTAACAACAATGTTTGTATGTAAGCACACTGGCTGCTTGCACAAAATGGCTGCCATGCAGCCAAATGGTCAAACAACAACAAGAAGCAAGGAGAAGGCATGGAGAACAAGGGCCACATGCAAGCCTATGGCAAGGGACACTGGCTGGATGGGCAAAGTGACTGCAGGCCAGCCACATGGTCAAACAACAACAACAAGGAGCAAGGAGGCATGGCAAACAAAGAACACATGCAAGCCTATGGCAAGGGACACTGGCTGGATGGACAAATTGACTGCAGCCACATGGTCAAACAACAACTTCAAATAAGGAGGCCTGGGGAATGAAGAACACATGCAAGCCCATGGCAAAGGGACACTGGCATGCATGCAGAAAATAGCTGCCTGCCACATGGTCAAACAACAACTGCAAGCAAGGAGGCATAGAGAACAAAGAACACATTCAAGCCTATAGCAAGGAACACTGGTTGGATGGACAAAATTGCTGCCAACCAGCCAGATGGCCAAACAACGACATGGAGCAAGGAGGCATGGCAAACGAAGAACTCATGCAAGCCTTTGACAAGAGACGCTAGCTGGATGGACAAAATGGCTGCCAGCCACATGGTCAAACAACAACAGTAAGAAGCAAGGAGGCATGGCAAACAAAGAACATATGCAAGTCTATGGCAAAGGGACACTGGCTGCATACACAAAATGGCTGCCAGCCACATGGTCAAACAGCATCCACCTATGCCATCAAATATTACCTCATAACATATACACTCTTTGCAAAAAAATGAAATGCAAAACATAGCCAATATTTTTAATTTAATCCAATGCCATCCCTACTCTAAAGGAAGTTTTGAATACATATACCACTGAAATATTTATTTCATTCAATCATGACTACTAGTACTGGGCCTACTGGCTAAATGGCCCTTTGGAAATCTAGGCCACATTGTAAAATTATATTGCAAATGTTACAACCATGTACAAAAGGACAGGTACTGCACTTGGCAACATTAAAATGCAAAATAAATAACTAGACCCATGCTTAAACTCCAGGCCACACACCACTATACATTTTCAAAATCAAACTAAAGTCCTGGTGCATGCCCAAGCAAACAAACAACACCATTCTTCAATAGTTTTGGAACTTACTTGTGGGTTTCACAAAAACAAAGGGCCTGATTACGAGTTCGGTGGATGGGATTGTCTATCCGCTGAACCTCTGACGGGGAGGCTGCTACCATATTGGCTACCTTCCCGCCAAGCCCATTACTACTTTCCTGTTGGGCTGACAAGTGGAAACCCAGGTTTTGCCCATCAGCCCAGCAGGAAAGTGGCGGCAGCATTGTCGCTGGCTTGTAATCGAGCCTGGCGGCAATGCTGATGCCCGCAGGGTGCACCAGAACCCTCGCAAAATTCACTGTTTGCACAGCAGACAGTGAGCATTGCGAGGGTGTTGGGGTGTGGGACCCCTGCGCTGCCTATGCCAAGTACATGTGCTGTGCGGGGCTCACCTGTGTGACCACCACACTCATAATCGGGCCCAAAGTCCTGAAATCCAAAGGTATATCCAGGAGACAAAGAGGGTGATCCTTCCACCTCAAAATCCAAGTTGAAAGTGACCTGGAGATGGACAAAGCACTGGGAGGAGTCTGATGGACAGGAACAGAAAGTTGAGGACTCTGAAGCACTTCCTTCCTGTTTCCAGTCTGAAAAACAAACTGTAGGGTCCATTGGAGAAGAAAATCTAATCAAAAATCTTTTTGATTAGATTTAGTGGCATCTGGAGTAGAAAATATACTCCAGAAATGCGTTTGCACTTGCGAGCTGCACTGTTGTGTCTGCTGGCTCGTCTGGAAGCAGCGTGAGCGAACACAAAGTCTCACATGTACTCGCTAGTGGCCCGGGAGTATCATGGCACTCGTAAGAGAATGCCATAAGCCAATTTTGCAAGCTTGAACAACTCCACTCTACACCAGAGTGCAGAATTCAAGAACTCTGCACTACTCTGCATAGTGTGAAGAACCCAAATTCCGTATACTCTGCAGGCAGAGCGGAGTTCAACACCCAGGCATACTTATAGCACCAGGCATCAGCTAGACCTAGCTCTGTAATCTTGTGCTTGAGTTGTGCTGCATATCCCCAGTTCCCTGGTTGCTGAATGTGCTCCTATCCAGGTCTGGGTCTCATACTAAGTTAAGTCCCCGCCCGTTATGATGTCACCAACCACTCCGGTCAGCTGGTCTTGTAGTGTTTGTCTAAGGTATGATTATTGCGCATGATTGGGGGCATAGACGTTGAGTAGTGTGTGGGATGTTTGCCACTAAGCACACTCACTTTCAGGTAGTGACCTTCTGTCTCCCATGCAATCCTCAAGACAGTGGTGGAGAAGCTCACCTTCCATAGAATACCCACCCAAGTGTCTTAGTAGAGCTATGGGCCCAGTATCTTAGCGGGTACTTTGGGTGCAACATTCGGTGGCAGTGTGTCCTCATAAGATGTGTCTCTTGAAGGACAACCACCTCCAGGTCATGGTGCAGTATGTATCTCTATACCTTTCTAGGTGAGTTGGACATTAATGGAAAGCAATTTAGGCTCATGGTCGAGTTTGTTGTGGTGTAAGGTGCATAGTGTAGTTGTCATAGGTATGGGGTTAGGGAGGTATGGCTCAGGTGGGGGAGTGAGTTTCATCAGGGATCCGCGTCCCGCCCTCAGTGTTAGGGATGGCTAGGGCGGGATCTCCCACGGTAATGGGAAAGCCAAGTTAGCTACTAAGGAAGATGAGGAGCTTGTGAGGTATCCACATGAACATGATGGCATAGAGTGTGCAAGACAAAAATGATACAACAACAACAAACTCCCTTGATGGTTGACCTAGGGAAGGAAAACAAGCAGAGTAATGCAAAAACAAGAGGCCAACAGGGCCCAACAATAGGTTTTGCATCCTGCGGAGATCAGCTTGTAAATGCACAAATGCTACATGAGGAGTCACACTCTTGGGGCGTGAAGCATGAGTGGTGGGTACTCTGGGCAAGATCGAGTGTCATTGTGGATGAGGGAACAATATGTGTCCCGGGCCCCCCATGGCAGTGCCCATTCATAGTTTCAGTGCCGAGGAGGTCATTGCATCTGTTGCCAGGAGAGAGTTCTAGATGATGGGGAAGTAGGGCCTTGACGTTACAGGGAGCCAGAGTAGAGGGAGCAGGGGAGGAACCTCTCCCATCATGCTGTAGAGATGTTGAATAATAACACGTTTGGTTTGGTTTCCTGAGAGGCTGCTTCCTTGCGGTATTTATCTGGACGTTGGGACTGCATTGTGGTCCAGACAGGGTATTGTCCTTTCCTTGCCAGTGAGTGGGGTGGCGAGCGGTCTCCATTTTGATGGTCAGTCTGTAGCCCCCAAGAGATGTTTGGCTTCTGCCAGAGACTGGACAGTGTGTCATTTACCCTCCCAAACAAAATGGTGTCCCCTTCGATAACAAATGTTCATCTCTCTTAATTTGTCAGTGATGGGTTTGAAGTCACAACACATGTGAAGAGTGATGGATGACAGATCTTGGTAGAGTTTAATGGTGCAGCCACAAAATACTAGATCTGCTTTGTTTCTTGCAGCTGAATGATGGGTTCTTTGTACATAAAGAAATTAACTTGCATTAGGATGTCCGTGAATCCTGTGGCAGTTGACACCCAATGAGCTCTGTCTAGGGTCAGAAGGGGGGGTATCTTTGTCCGCCCTGATCATCTGCAGGAGTTCAGCTGTAAAGGCCACAATGTTACAGCCCTCCGCACCTCTGGGCACGCCTCTGATGCAAATGTAGATCCAGCGGCTTATTTTCTAAGTCTTCCTGCTTTGTCTGTAACTCTGTTTGTTGAAAGGGGTTCATATGGTACCATGTGATAGGTATTGTGGAGGCATCCCTGGTTGGGCTGGCGCTAGGAGGGTCCACTGTCTCCACTTCTGTGGTGGGAGCTTTGTACCTGGGGTAGGTTAGTGGGTTGTTTTTAGTGGACCCAATTGGGATGTCTTTGGCTAATTTGACATGAGGCATGGTATCTGACTATGGGGAGTGATGAGGATAGAGGAGCCACTGCAATCGAAGACTGTTCCACTGTTCACTCTGAGAGGGTTGCTGTCTGTGAGCTATGCCTCGATGAAGGACCTACTAGAGCCCCGGGAGGGCAGCAGCTGAAGTACGGGTAGTAGATTCCAGGAGGTGAGGAAGTTGGGCCTGCTGTGTGCCACTCAGAGAGTCTCCTCTGACTCCTCTCCTCACTCCGAGAGCTCAATCCCCCCCAGGGCTCCTGCAGGGACTTACCAAGTAGTCAAGCTGGGGGGATGAGGGATAAGGGAGGCGGCTGCGATAGTGCAGGTGGTGGCCAGTTATCCCGCAGCAGGACTGCCTCAAAACTGGGAGTGAGCATCTAGCATGTGCCCTAAATCAAGCATCACCACATGGCACAAAAGTACTCACGGTAGTGACAAAACAGTGGGGTTGTGTAAAATTGGCAGACTGTGGTAGTTTAGGAGGCAGGCACTCTGAAGTGAGCTTATCATAAAATGCCCACCCGGGCCAAGCCATGCCATGCCAGGTAGACCTCACTACTCACAGCGTTGGGCTGTTGATGGGACCGCTGTAGCGGTGAATAAAAGGTTCTTTCACAGCGTGCAGAGGGAAGCCAGAAACACCCTGACATTGTCTGGCCTTCTTCGCACAAGGAACCAGGTGTGTGATCTGTATAGGGCAGATCTCCTTGTGATCACCCCTATGAAGGTGATGCAGAGCACTGTCAGCCAGCCACAACTCAGGTGGCAAGCCAACCAAGTCTTAGTGAGGAGTCCCCGCCTGGTGTCAGTTCTCAGTGCGGGGCAGAGATGTGTACTGGTGTCTCTGTAAGTGGTGCTGCTGCTGTAGATGAGGTGGAGCACCAAAAAAAGGGGGGAAAGAAGTGGAACAAAGTGTCAATGTGCAAGCTTCGTCACACTTGCCTCTGGGCCCCAACAGGCACGCTTCCTATCAGTAGTGGTAGGGGCCTATACATGCAGGTATGCCGAATTGAGCTTACTGCTGCAGGGTCACAGGTCTTTCTACCTGAGAAGCCAGGTATGAATCAGGGTCTCCATTCCAGTTCTCAGGCACAGCAAGGCAGAGGCTGGGCTTCAGGCAGGTGATGGCTCTCAACAGCGGACCGGACCACGAGGCCTCTCTCGCGCCTGCTGGATTCTTATTGCATGCCGTGGGGACTGGGTCGTACAAACATATTCAAGTGGCAAATGCCCCCCTCCTCACTTAGGTGGCATCTGGGTGCCAGTCAGCCCTTGCCACAGTGGCGCTGGCAGTCTAGAGGGCAATGTTGTCTCAAACATGAAACGCGTTGCTTGGTTGGACGATTCAGGAGGCCTTTGAGGCCGCTGTTGGAGTTGCCCCTCCAAGGGTAAGTACTCCCCTCAGGCGGGGAGCTTCAGGATGTTGGTCTGCGTGTCTCCAGGCAGTTAGTTCTTATCGCCTTTCTGACTGCAGACGGAGCCACAGTCAACGCATACAATGCCATTGCTGGCTGCCTGACAGCCCGAGGTGAGCTTATTATAAAATGGTGCCCAGGCCAAGCCATGCCACTTAGACCTCAATGCTCACAGCACTGGGCTGTTGTCAGGACTGCTGTAGCGGGGAATAAAAGGTTCTTCCACAGCATGCAGATGGAAGCCTGAAACACCTTGACATTGCCTGCATTATGCAATTGCAGTCCAGTGCCCAGGATGGTGCCAGATAGCCAGCAGGGGCCCGGAGCAGCACTTAAACGTATCTCTCTCCATGCTCAGCTAGGCCATGCCCCATGTCTTTTCTATTTTGAAAAGGAAAATCCATCTTTAGGATTTTCTTTTTGAACATGGAAAAATAAAACAGTTTGATGCAGGGCTCCATCATGTTGATGGACTTTTGCACCAAACAGAAAAGTATTGATAGGAACTGCCCTAAGAGTGGTTCCTGCCAATGCTTTTGAAATGACTGCCAGCTTAACAGTCATTTCTAAATTCATCATGGCGGTTCCTGTCAATGCTTTTCACAGATTGGTTCAGGGTTCCAGCAACATGACGAGCCTTGCACCAAACTGGTATTTTTCCCAAATCGTGATTTTGTTATTAAAAAAAAAAAGAAAAAAAGATAAAGCCCCCTCGTCATGAAAGTCATCTCTCATGGTAAGATGGCATTTTGTGTTTTTTACTTTTACCACCAAAGTTTGCCTAGTGATGGCAGACAGTTATAAAATGGCTATATGTCCATCCATCCTAATTGGGCAAATGGACATATAGCCAATTCTCTGGCAGCCCTTGCTCTATTGGGCCATCAGAGAAGTTTGGCTATGGTGGTGATGACATAGTCACCCCCATAGCTAAACCTATGACCTTTCTGCATCTAAATTGTGTGGCTGACCACTGTATTGGCAGCAAGGGAGCACCATCGCCGTTGCGATGGAGTCCGCTCACCAACATCATCAAAATCGGCACCCTTGGGGGCATATTAAGGAACCCCGAGCACCATACTAACGCCACATTTTCTGATGTTAATGTGGCATTAGAAAGCCAAAAACGACACTCCATATTTACAAAGTGATGCAATGCATGCATTGTTCCACTTTGTAACACTTTACACTACACTATGCCTATGCAAGGCATAATGTATGCAAAGGGTGGTTTCCCCCGTTAGGAGGGGCCGAAAAAATGGCCCAAGGAAAACAGATTTCCTTGCATCATTTTTTTCCAGCACTTTTAACACCTGCCAAGAGCAGGTGTTAAAAGTGGGCATGCCGTTGAATACAGTGGGCCCCTATGTACTCTACAGAAGTAGCACCTACATTTTGGTGCTACTCCTGCAGAGTACATCAATACCATCAATAGTGTAAAACAAAATTACACTACTTCCCCCTACCCTGCGCCATGGTGCACTGTATTTTAAATATGGCGTACACATGGTGGCGGTAGGGGGACGCTAAAGGGCGCAAGAAAAGTAGCGCTGCACTGAGTGGAGCTCCACTTTTCCTAACTATGCCCCTTAGTGTCTTCTTTGGAGGTCGAATCCTTCACCAGAGCAAAGCTGCAGGCTGTATCTGGGTAGGTTGCACAAAGGTTGGATATGTTTGCCAATAGGGTCTGCTGAACAGGTTTTTTGAGCGGCAAAACAGTTTGAGATCAGCGAGGAAGAAACATGGGCACATTGACTTAGGTAGTTCGTCCAAATCCTCCAGAGATCTGGAAGTTCAAAATGTTTCTATATTTCTGCTTTTCAGAGATTGTTGAAGAAGCCCATCGAGACACAGCCAAGGGTCCCAGGACATCATGGACAGCATTTAGGGGTCAGAACTCAATCCAGTAGAGACCATCAGCAATTTCTGGTCCAGGTCCAGTTGCAATTGGTCAGGTGGGTGCTTCAGGAAAAAGGCATTTGCAGCTTTTTGTGTCCTTATTGCCACACAGGAGGTCAGCCAATTTACTAATCTTTGGAGTCCACTTCTTTATCCTGGGTACAAGAGGGCACAGGTCCAGCCCTTCAGGTCTCTTCACAACTGTAAAACAGAGGGTGTAGTCAATTTTCCTATTTTTTCCTTAGGTCTAGAAAGTGAGGGGCTGATAGTCAGGTCCATTTTTGCTCAGTTCAAGTAGCCATAGATATGTTTAACTCCTGGACACACCCAAACTAAAGAGGAAACCCCTACCCTCCACAGCACATCCTTTTACGTTACAGAAACCTATTCTAGAATGCCCTTTCCAAGAGGAGCTCAAGATGACAAAGGCCTTCTGCCCTTAGAGGGGGACTGTGTGCCAGTCAGTGGTGTGTTTAGGCAAATAAGAAGCACCCTCTTCCTAAGCTACCCACTGAGCTGGTGTCAACTGGCTCATTGTGACTAAAGAAGAAATACTTCCGCTTCCTTAGGCCCCCTTTACAAAAAACATTATAAATGGTAATGTTTCACTTCTGTCCCTTTCAATGTAATAAAGATACTAGGAAGTCCTCATCGCGTTCCAGAGCGAATAGGTATCACATGCCCTGCACCCAGTACATCCTGTTACCAGGCTTAGACCATTGTCTCTGCTCTGGGAGCAGTTTTCACACCACACTGAGGTCAAGTACTGTCTGGCACCAGCCGTCAGGCTGAAGCAAATTAGCCTGCAGGAGTGTCAGGCTGGGAAAATGTAACCTTCTAAATGTTGCTTTTCCTAAACATTTATTAAAAATCTAACTTATTATTGAATTCGATGTTCAATAAATATTAAAACAGTTGTTGAATAATTGCTGTAACTTGTCCCAAACATGAGACAACAAAATTAATAAATTAATCTGCACTCTAGGTTTCCTCATAGGACAGGAAGAGCTTTCCACAACAAAAATAGCTTTCAGGGGCTTGTTGCTATAAGGCAGTGGTCTTCAAACTTTATGATGCCGAACCCCCCAGTGTGAAAAAAAAATCACCATCCCTCCCAAGAATTTTTCACAATTATTCATGTTTTTTACATATCTCTAAAGCTATTTAAACATTGCATTTACATTGTGTTACCCCTTTTAAAAATCCAATCATGTATGCCAAAATATACTATTCTGGCTAGCCAGGCCTTACAAAAGTATAAACATATTTACAGTATAATTATCAGAAATTTGGGAGGAGGTTTGAGGAATATTTTGTGTCCTTTACCCTCTGACACATACTGCCAGCCAAGATACCAGGATTTAAATGACAAAAGATGTTAGTGATGACCCATTACAGAGAGGTCTACTGCCACTCACTGTTTTTACAAAGCTCTCTTACCTACATATGGATGACATTAATATTAAAAAGAAGGTTTTTTCCCCCGTCAAAATGTTTTTTGGACAACTCAAGCTGTAGATTTCAACTGCAGCAGTCAGGCTACAGTGGTAGGTCTGAAGCTATGCTTTCCCCTGTCTCACTAGTGGATGGCACAATAAGAGTTGATGATATGGGTGTACTTCTGCACCTTATACTATGACCTTATCAGAAAGTTAAATATGCTAATTATGATTTAGCTCATTTTATCAGAATTTAGGTCTCACAGCACATGTAGTGGGATAGATTAGCTTTGTTCCAGTGCAGAGAGCAACAGAGTGAAAAAACACTGCAGCATCAGCGTTAGAAAATGGATGTGATCATGCCATAAAGGATACTTTCTTACACCATCAAAAGTGTGTCCTTTTCTTTGCATCCCAAATGTCAAGACTGCAAGAAATTGTGGAAGTAAACAAGTTTTATGAGCAATATTGTTGCCCCATGTCCCTATGTCTTACTTGTCATGTTGAATCCCCAGATGCTGCAGGAAAGGAAACAAGCATGGATATGAAACTTTGAAAGTTTTATAAGTTTCATGTTTCTGTGAAGGCATTTATTAATACAGCATATTTAAACTGACCCTCAAAATATAAAATATAACATACAACCAGAACTGTACTAGATTTTAAGTCTCAGTAAAGTATTAGCCCTTGCAAACCTTAATACACCATATGCAAACCTTAATACACCAAGATCACTTCCTTTAACCTTTGTAGAATGTACTATATATTGGATCACCCGGAAATGCGCCTCCACCTAAATGCAGCCCTGATGACGTGGACCTTAAAAAGGACTTCAATTCTATCTGCTGGGACTTTCTGTTTGCTGTCATAGTTAAAATGGGACTAGGGGAGGATTCAGTGAAATGGGTCAGGTTGCTTTACACTCACCCCGCAGCCAGAGTGAAAAGAAGTGACACTGTCTCTGCTCAATATGGGATCTGCTCAGGTACCAGGCAAGGCTGACCATTATCCCCTCCTGTTTGCATTAGCCATTGAGCCTCTGACAGGACTTTTCCACCTGAAAGGGATAGGATATGGGGTGAGGCTAGAGGGTAGGGAACATATCATATCTCTCTAGTCAGATGACCTGCTACTTCACTTGGAAGACAGTACTCGAGGAGAAACAAATGCATTTTCTCTGTTGATGGACATTGCAACCCACTCTGGCTTGCATGCGAATGCAACTAAAACATATTTGTTCCCCCTGAGAGCGCAACCTCAAACTCTCCAGCAGAACCTGGTCTGGTTGCTGGTATTTAAATACCTTTGCATTCAAAAGTTTCGTCCTTTAGTTGATTTGCAGGACGCTAACGTGGGTACTGCTCTTGGGTGACTCAGACCATGTGGAAAAGTTTGGAGAGCCTTGAAACTACTGGTCATGGAACGTATCTCCTTATCCAAAATGATAATGTTGCCTAGATTATTATAGTTTTTTGTGAATCTACTGGTCAAGATTCCATCTACCTGGTTTAATTGATTAGACTCACTCCTTCGGGAACTAATTTGGGATGGCAGATGCAGTCGGGTCTTAATGGAAATTCTCCGACATCCATCAGATGAAGGGGGATTGGGCACACCAGATTTTAAATAATTTGACTTGGCTGTGAAGTTGCAATGGGTTACTCAGTGGGTGGATGGAGCCCATCTTGAAGAACTAGACCACATAGGGATGGAGGGCAATCAGGGCACCCTGCTAGCAAAACTTCTTAACAGAGCAGTGGTGCTCCCTAGCCGTGAGTACTTCTGGAGGTGTCTTTGTAGTGGTGCTGGAGGTGCCTCTGTCAGTCTGCTGGGACGCCCCTTTATACATGGGCGCTGCCCATGGTGTGGCTCTCACATGAGGAACCATTCACATACTTCACACAACAACAGCTCACAAACTGGTCTGGGTTGCGTTTGGTGACAGTAGGAGACTGCTACCAACAAGGGATGCTTAAACCATCACAGGATCTGATAGACCAATATGACCTACCCCTGGGACAATTTCTGACCTATCAACCACTGGTACGCAGGTGTGATAAACTATGGCATGACAGTAACCAGGAACTGATGACACATCGGGTACTCCACAGTTTGCTGTCCTTGGGGGCAACTCAACACCTGGAGAAGTGGCTCTGCCAGGCATTATGAGAAGTGATCAAGAAGCCACTGATAAAGATCAGGAAAAGGTGGGTGGCCCTGTTAGGAAATGAACTATCTGACTCTGATTGGAAGAAGGTAATGGCCCAAAATACTCACCCCTGGATGCAGACTTTGAGCACATAACATGGAGTTGCTCTTAGGGCCATTGATTCTTGGAAGTTGTGATTCACACTCTTAATGAGGTTCTAGGTTGTACTCTCCTTTGCACAGTGGAGATGTGCTAACTGGGGCTGTTCCCTAGTCCACGGCACAAAAAGGTGGGTACTAGATGTATTGGTCTGGCTCTGGTGATGACCAAACACTGCAGAACATGGCAATGGAAGGCAACTGTGGACCCGATAGTGCTTGTCTGGGTACATGATGTGATGTTGTGGGCCTGGGAAGAGAAGAGAGCACTGATTAGGGAGGATGCTAGGGGAGTACAGTGACGACCACTGGCAGGACTGTGGTCGAAAGTGGCGTGGGAGCATCAGGGAGTTGACCTGGGAAGTGGCATGTTGAGGTCTCGCCACACAGGGAAACAGTGGACACCCCATGAGAAGATTAAGTTATTAGAATTTATAAGACATAGCGCCCAACTTTGCTGATCCATGGGAGGTTCCTGGGGTGAGTAGCCACAGGCACACGCCCGCTCACAGCCACTCCCCCCAGACCCCTACCCCACAGTCCTGCATGCACATGAGTGAGCAATGGAGAAGACAACATATTCTGACTATAACCATCTTGAGCTCTCTTGGCACAGATCAATGGGGAGGCACTCAGGACAGCACATGGTTTGTTTAAATGTGATGTTTATTTACTGTAAAGTTCAGTTTTTAATGGCCCTTACAATCTCTCTATTATCTTGCCTATAACAACACTACCTGTGAAATGCAGAAAAATATGTAATGTTAAATTGCAAATCCAAACTGAAATGCAGTGAATGCTATATTTTATCCCAGTTGGTCACCCTGAACATCATATGTCTGTATAATATAAGCAAACAGACTGTCTATATAATCATCATGTGGTAAGGTTTGTTTTTGAAAATGCCAATTGTTAGAAATGGGGTTTTTGGTTGGCAGTCAGGTTGCCCTCTGTCCAAGCAAGAACCCTCACTCTAGTCAGGGTAAGTCACACACAATCCAAAATCAGCCTGTGCCCACCCTCTGGTAGCTTGGCACGAGCAGTCAGGCTTAACTTAGAAGGCAATGTGTAAAGCATTTGTGCAATAAATCATACAATACCATAATATAGCACCACAAAAATACACCACACAGTGTTTAGAAAAATATATAATATTTATCTGGGTATTTGCAGGTCAAAACGATTAAAGATGCAATATGAATTTGTAAAGATATCACTGAAAAGTGATATAAAGTGTCTTAAGTCTTTAAAAAGCAAAGAAAGTCTCTTTCAAGCACAAAGTACCTGGTTTCTGGTGGAAACTCTCCTCAAAGGGCCGCAGAAGAAGAGATACATGGAAAAATGGTGTGTGCGTTGATTTCTCCCCAGCACACACGGACTTGCGTCGTTATTTTTCACGCGGGGAAGTCGTGCATCATTTTCCGGCGCGCGGACAGTCTCTTTCTGTGGATCGTGGGGATTACCAGATGTCCCGGGTCTGTGCGTGGATTCTCCTGCTTGTTTTCCGGCTGCGCGTCGTTCCGCGGGGCTGTGCGTCGACATTTCTCTCTCACGGCAGGCGTTGCGTCGATTTCTCCTTGGAAGTCAGGCGCCGTTGTCCTTGCGAGGCCGTGCGTCAAAGTTGCGGTCGCCCCGAAGGCGTCGCGTCGATCAGCGTCGGTGTGCAGCGTTTTTCTCGCCGCGGAACAAGCTGTGCGTCGAAAATTTCGGCACACGGAGCGTCCAAGTGAAAAAGAGAAGTCTTTTTGGTCCGGAGACTTCAGGGAACAGGAGGCAAGCTCTATCCAAGCCCTGGGAGAGCACTTTTACAGCCAGACAAGAGTTCAGCAAGGCAGCAGGCCAACAGCAAGGCAGCAGTCCTTCGTAGAAAAGCAGACAGGTGAGTCCTTTGAGCAGCCAGGCAGTTCAGCAAGGCAGCAGGCCAACAGCAAGGCAGCAGTCCTTTGTAGAAAAGCAGACAGGTGAGTCCTTTGAGCAGTCAGTCAGTTCTTCTTGGCAGGATGTAGTTTCTGGTTCAGGTTTCTTCTCCAGCAAGTGTCTGATGAGGTTGGGCAGAGGCCCTGTTTTATACTAAGTTGTGCCTTTGAAGTGGGGGTGACTTCAAAGAGTGTCTAAGAAATGCACCAAGCCCCCTTTCAGTTCAATCCTGTCTGCCAGAGTCCCAGTAGGGGGTGTGGCAGTCCTTTGTGTCAGAGCAGGCCCTCCACCCTCCCAGCCCAGGAAGACCCATTCAAAATGCAGATGTATGCAAGTGAGGCTGAGTACCCTGTGTTTGGGGTGTGTCTGAGTGAATGCACAAGGAGCTGTCAACTAAACCTAGCCAGACTTGGATTGAAGGGCACAAAAAGATTTTAGTGCAAAGAAATGCTCACTTTCTAAAAGTGGCATTTCTAGAATAGTAATATTAAATCCGACTTCACCAGTCAGGAGGATTTTATATTACCATTCTGGCCATACTAAATATGACCTTCCAGCTCCTTTCAGATCAGCAGCTGCCACTTCAACAAGGTATGAGGGCAGCCCCAATGTTAGCCTATGAAGGGAGCAGGCCTCACAGTAGTGTAAAAACGAATTTAGGAGTTTTACACTACCAGAACATATAACTACACAGGTACATGTCCTGCCTTTTACCCACACAGCACCCTGCTCTAGGGGTTACCTAGGGCGCACATTAGGGGTGACTTATCTGTAGAAAAAGGGGAGTTCTAAGCTTGGCAAGTACTTTTAAATGCCAAGTCAAAGTGGCAGTGAAACTGCACACACAGGCCTTGCAATGGCAGGCCCGAGACAAGGTTAAGGGGCTACTTATGTGGGTGGCACAACCAGTGCTGCAGGCCCACTAGTAGCATTTAATCTACAGGCCCTAGGCACATACAGTGCACTCTACTAGGGACTTATAAGTAAATTAAATAGCCAATCATGGATAAACCAATCAATAGTACAATTTACACAGAGAGCATATGCACTTTAGCACTGGTTAGCAGTGGTAAAGTGCCCAGAGGTCAAAAGCCAACAACAACAGGTCAGAAAAAATAGGAGGAAGGAGGCAAAAAGTTTGGGGATGACCCCGTCAAAAAGCCAGGTCCAACACCAATAAAACAAGGTTTTAGAAAAAAATTGTTTGCTGAAGTTTACATTAAAAAATACATTTTCAAATGAAGTAATAATATGTTTTATTGTGAATTAAGAATTATTAAAAGTGATTACAGAATGAATTAAAATATTTTATTTATGTTTTAATGAAAGGTAATATTACATTACTTCCTAAATTCAAAAGTGCTATTAAACTATTTTATAATTAAATAACACATTTATTATTTTTTACATTAAATTATTGTTGTTTATATTTTTAAGTATTTAAAAACAATTCTAAGTCCTTACTGCCTTTATTTTCTATGAGATGGTGTTGTTTTCCCATGGCTGACCATGTATGCTACTAAACCTACACCTGCTCTGAGCTGGAGTAATTTGCTACTGTACTGGGACTCTTTCTGGTTTTACTGTAACTAACAATGAGCTATGGGTAGGCCCATAAATTGATACTGTGTTTGCTGTCCCATAGGATCCACGCTGCATCTTACCCATGAATCCCAGAAAGATAGAAACCAGTCTGGAGTTCATCGCATTCCCATTCAGGAGGGACATGACCTGGCAGTTCTTGTTGGGCTGTTACTATTGGATGAAGATTGATTTTCCTGTGGTTGCTCCCATATTTACTGAGGCAGGGGCAAACAACTGCTGGACAGGTGTACAGACGAGTAATTGCTGCTATTTTCTGAAGCTTGGCAACCCTAATCTTTTATTGTTTTAATATCCTTGTGTACCTTTACTAATATGGTTTGCATAAGATACACATAACAAATTACAACAATCTTCTCCTGAGCTATGCCACTGCACATAAAAAGCCCTACAAAAGTCAAACTTGTAGAGAAAGAAATCAGCATGCATTTTCCGTCTTCGCTGGACTTGAGTACAGTGGAAATGGTCTTGCCATGTGGTGAACATTATTTTGTAATGTAAAGAAAAACTTTGCATGGGCCAAACCAAAAGCAAACCGAAAAACTTGGCAAACCTCTCACAATACGAAAATACTGAGCTTCCCAGCTACACAGGTAGCCCTTGTTTGTTCGTAATACCATATTGGTCTCTAGACTGGCCCTAACTTTACACTGAGAACCTGACAGGTTAAGCACCCTCATGCTCCAGCTGTTCCGTCACTACACTAGTGTTTTGAGTTCCATACCAAAACGCCAAGGCCAATATCATCTTTAGTTCAGAGGATGTGATTTCATATTTTTTTAAGCGCTGCATTGTTGAATAGCAGCTTCCAGGATCAGAACAGAGATGTGCAAACAAACAGGAACTGGTGAATATCAACTTTCAGGTCCCCAGCATAGATAATAAAATGGGGCAAACTCCAATATTTTGACAATAGACTTGTCCATCATCAAAATATAAATATGGAGTTTGTTTTGCACCGAATTTGGGTAAAAAAAATGACGCAAATTAGGCGCAAATGGAGTGAAACTATGTCCCTTAGTGCTTGCGGCCTGTCTCTGGGTCACAAGACTAGGTGTAGTTGGTAGTTGGTCATTGTGAATTCCTCCTAAACAATCACACACAATGGTGAGTTTAGGTGAGCCTGGATAGAAGGGTGGAGCTGGGCACAACCCCACTTTCACTTGAATAGGGTTACCCTGCCTTCCCACAAAGGATTGTCTACCCCTTGTATTTAGTCTGGAGCCAGGGCAAGGGACACAGGTATTCTGAGCACTTTAAAGGAAATCCTCTAGGAGCTCCCACTTCAAAGAAGGCACCAGGTATAAATATTGGGCCTCAGACACAAATTCTTCAGTGCACTTCTGGCCCTGTGGAAGAGTCTGCCAGGAAGAAGGACTGCTGTTCTGGTGAAAGGACTGCCACTCTGCTGGATTGCTGCCCTGAAGGACTACCACTCAGACTTACTGCCCTGCTGCCCCGATGCCTAGGTGGGAAGGCCTGGACCTGCAACTTGTACGCAGGACCACCAGGTGACTCCAAAGGCCTGTCACTTGTAACCAGCACCCAGACTGTGCAACTGAGTCCTACACTGTCAAGTGTGGCCACCCTAGTCCTGGACACTTGGAATGGGGCCTGAAGGTGCCCTGCCAGTCCTTCTGTGGACCCAGAAGCAAACTTGGGCAGTAAATTCTACTCAGTGGGTGGAGTTCAAGGAGTTTTGGGCACTCAGCAGGGTTCGGAAAAAACTCCACCTACACCACGTGGTGGAGTTTACCGGTGCACTCTCACCAGTACAACTCTGCAATGGCCACCGCTGCGGGCAATGAAGCACTCTGTCATTCAGACTATCAACAGCCAGTCTGAACAGCTATTTGGCCTATGGTTTTTAGTCGTCTGATTTTTCTGGAGCAATCTTCCAGCGAGTGTGGGTGCGGGGTGCCCTGGGATTGTAGCTTGTAATGGAAGTGAGAAACTGCTGTGTAATCCTATGATGCCTGAGTTCAGACTTCTGAATCCGATCATTATTAGTTTACAAACACCGTCTGCAGAGCTTCACCCTGCCCGACTACCTAGGAGAGGACGAGCGCAAGACCATGGAGGAGAAGGAGGATCAGCCCATTCGAGGTCTTGTTTTTAAAAGGTATATGCATTCTGAAGGTAGAGTCCAAAGCACAGATGCCATTTGGTGTACGAGTTAGTCATTTTTTTTGCTGGGAGACTAGCAGTTTAATAAGCAGCCTTGAAGTTTGACCCTAGGAACTGTAGGAAATAGTGGGCAGGAGGAATTAACTGTTGTATCTTACTCCTCGCAGCAAGGCTGAGAGACCACAATGACCCACGGAAACGAGTGCCTTTTCAAAGAGTTGTTGGGGCAAGGACAACTGCACTGCTTTGAAGTGTACTCTTGGATTGATGTGGTCATGCAAAATCGAGTGACAGTGCTTACTTCTTGCAACTGTAAGCACAAATTAAGCATTTTGCCTGTCAAGCCGAATGGAGCTTCAACACTTTCAGATTGACATGTCCAGATAAATACCTTACCTTCAGTATGACTTCCTCCCATTATACAACTCGCCCTCACCTTTAAAATGCCACCTCAGTAATGGAGAAAGTCACACAAATGGGGGCGCCGAGCAGCTCAGCCCACTCGCAGAACTACATGGAGTAAAGCAGAGTTTTTGGGGCACTTTACGGAGTCCCGCGTAGCATACCTCCATCCAGGCCTACCCAGAAGAACAAACACACCTGTTCTGCTGCACTGCGCAACCTGAGCAGAACTAACACATCGCTGCGTGGACCTTCCTGTTAAAAAGAGTTCACATCGCTGTCCCAGCCGCAGCCTCATCAGAACTGCTGCTCCGTGACGCATCCTGATGCAGGCCACGGTGGCACCCTCAATGGCTACTAAGGACTCCATTCCACTAGTGCTGCAGCTTCTTCGAAACCAGCCAGTGCATGACACAAAACTGACACAGAACTTTGCATCACAAGCCCCCCTCTTATCAATGCCCTCATCACCAATACAGGACCTAGCATCTCAGCTTTGTATCTCCCCAGAGTGTGCAACACATCTCCAACCTGGACCTTGCATCGCCTCGGCTGCACGGCACATCCTCGATGCAGGACTTGGCAATGCTCCATAGCCAGGATTTAAGGTACTCTTGTTCAGCTGGCCTAAATGGGTACCTGTAGCTGGCCCACGCTCCATAGCTGTCAGCTTGAACTTGTGACTTTGTAGCGGTCCTGTGCAGCCAGACATCCAGCTTTATGATTTTTGGCACTATTTTTTACTGAAATATTTAAACTTGCATATTTCTTATTCTACTAATTGGATTTTTGTCATTTTGGTTAACATTTACTCTTTTTTTAAATTGATGTGGGATTTTTCTTGTGTTTTCACTTTATTACTATCTGAAATGCTGCATACTCTAAGTTAAGCCTTATTGCTTTGTGCCAAACTACAAAATGGTTGAACACAGGTTAATTTGGCCTTTCTTTGTGACTTCACCCTGACAAGGATTGCGGTTTCTGCTTGAGTAGGGTTTTACCCCCTGAACTAGTAATTCAATTTCTAACACTTAGGAATGTTGAGTTTGGTGGCTAAGGAATTGTAATTTAAAACACTCTTTAATGGTGAAGTTGGATTTTAAGTCATAATTCTGAAAATGCCACTTTTTGAAAGTTGTCATTTTCTTGTCTCAGCCATTTGATTTCCACAGCCTATAACTTGGGCCACATGATTAGGTTTAGCTGGCAGGTGGCCTTTGTATATTGCTCCTAGACACCTACCACACTTACATGTCACAAAGCTCGCTCTCTCATACACTCAGAAAGGCTTTCCCACTAGTCTTTTGTGCCTCAAGATAAGCTGGAGCCAGGGAAGGAAGGCAGGAAATTTCAAACACCTCTGGGGTGGAAACCTACAGAACCTTCTCCTACTTCAAAACTGGTACCAAGTATGAGTATTGGACACTCATACACAACTCTTCTGTACACTTCTTTACCTGCTGAAGACTCAGAAGGACTGTTGTGCTGCTGTGCTGAAAGATGGACTGCTACTCTACTGCCCTGCCACTCTGCTGCTCTGCTGCCTAAGTGAAGAAGACTGCACCTGCATCTTGAACCCAGGACCACCAGAGTGACTCCAAGGGCTAGTTGTCTGGCCTTCTGACCAGATCCTCAGGGACAGAAAAGGCTCCAAACACCTTGAACCCATGCCCTGGACTCTGTCTGCTGTGAATCTAGCCCCCCAAATGGTGCCACCCCAGCACTTGGCCTTTGGAAGTGGCCTTGAAGGTGCTCTTCCAGCCCAACTTTTGGACAGAACCGATGTAGCCCAACACATTTCCTACAAGCTCTGCATCAGAACCGCAGCTGCGTAACACATTCCTAATGCAGGACCTTGTATCGCAGCTCCTCGAAACCACTCCTGCGTGACACATCTCAATGCAGGACTTTGTATTGCAAGACCTCATTTAGGATGACACAAGCCCCATTAATGGCTTCATCAGAACCACCACTGTGCGAAGCATCTCTGATGCATGACCTTGCATTGCACCCCGCAGCTTCTTGGAACCACTGCTATGCAACACCTCCTCAACACTGAATCTCACAATGCTCCGCAACCAGGATTTCAGATACCTTGTTTAGCTAGGTTAACTTGGCCCCTGTATCCCACTTATGCTCCATCATGCTCAGTCTGAGCTTGAAACTTTGTACCTGAGAGGCCCAACCAGATACCCACGCATGGTGCTTTCTGCTACTAGGCGCCATTTTCGAGTAAACATTTTAATTTGCATATCTCTGGTTTTACTAATTGGATTGTTGTCATTTTGCTCTCAATAATTTACTGAATTTTACTCTAGTTTCTTGAGTTGGTGTGGGATTTTTCTTCTATTTGGTCACTTTATCCCTGTTTAAAGTGTTGCATAAAGACTTTACTAATTGCCTCCAAGTTAAGCCTGACTTCTTTTATCCCAAACTACCTGAGGGTTATTCATAGGTTAATATTGTGGGTGCTGCTTGAGTAGGGTTTCACTCCCTCAACCAGTAAGTCAAATTCCTACAGCCACTTAGCTGCTGACCAAGGTTCAAGGCAAGTAAAACGAGGTCAGCAGTGGGAGAGTCATAAAGAAGACGGGCCTTACCCAGGAAGTCCTCACCTAATCCCATGTTGAACAGAGTTCGAAAGAGATATGCACGGTCGACACAATTTACCACTTCTTGAGCATCTAATGAAAGGGCTATCTTTTAGTCAAAATCATCTTTCATTCACCAGAGATGATGCACAAAAGCCCGTAAAGGACTGTATGAGGAGCAAACTGTTATGAAGCCAAACTTGTGACTTATGGATTAGCTGGGTTACAGGTGAGCCGCCAATATTTTGGCCATAATCTTTTGTTATACTTTATGCAAGAAAATCGGGCTATAGCTGGCGCACTCAATTGAATCCTTTTTTAAGAGAGTAATGGTAGGCTTATTAGAGAGGGCTATCATTGAGCCATTAAGCCAGATCTCTCCGTTTCCTTCTACACCCGGTGTAACATGGGTATCAATAGGATCTTGCCTAGTTTGTAGAACTCACCAGGGAACCCATCATCCCCTGGTTATTAGCACCTCAGTAAGGCTGACAAGCATTGTTTATCTCCTCCTCAGTGACCATGTCCTCAAGGAGCACCCAGCCCTCTTCTGGTAGAGGAGAGAGATGTAAAGGACTTAGAAAAGTATAGATTTGATCAGGCATTGCTGCATGCTCCGAACTATATGAGAAAGTATAATATTAATAGGCAAAGCGACAAACTATGTCAAGGGGAAGGAGACAAAGATCTCTCTGTGTCTCAAGCTGACACCTGTACCGCTCAGTGCTATCCTACCACCCCACCCTGCTTGTGAATGCTATATGTCAATTGAGGGCTGTGTGGACTCCCAACCAATTCTTAGCAGTGAGTACATGGAGTGCAGCAATGTACCTGAGGGGCCTAAGAGGATAACACAAACTCAATGTCTCAGTGTCCCAGAATCGCTGAAGAGCAATAAACATCGATAGTTGAACAAGGACACTATAACTACGTGCATTAAACCATCATCAGCTAGTAATAACCTAGGACAATGGAATGATTCCATCGGTAACAGTGGGTAACAGTCATGTGGGCCACAGTGGCAAGGATGAAAACACTAACAAATAAAGGGAACATCACATTCTTGTAATAATTCTTTATCAGGGCATCCGTTGAGTGGTAAGTCTTTAAATAGGCCTGACTGACATCAGCTTTGTTTTCTGTGATGCTTATTTTGAGCCGGTGGTTGCTTGTTCGATCCATGAGCACTCAGTTTTGAGGACAGGCACTTAGGCCCTCATTCTGACCTTGGCGGGCGGCGGAGGCCGCCCGCCAAAGTCCCGCCGTCAGATTACCGTTCCGCGGTCGAAAGACCGCGGCGGTAATTCTGACTTTCCCGCTGGGCTGGCGGGCGGTCGCCTTCAGACCGCCCGCCAGCCCAGCGGGAAAGAGGCTTCCACGATGAAGCCGGCTCGGAATCGAGCCGGCGGAGTGGAAGCTGTGCGACGGGTGCAGCTGCACCCGTCGCGTATTTCACTGTCTGCGCAGCAGACAGTGAAATACATGTAGGGGCCCTCTTACGGGGCCCCTGCAATGCCCATGCCAGTGGCATGGGCACTGCAGGGGCCCCCAGGGGCCCCGCGACCCCCCCTACCGCCATCCGGATCCCAGCGGTCGGACCGCTGGGATCTGGATGGCGGTAGGGGGGGTCGGAATCCCCGCGGCGGTGCAGCAAGCTGCGCCGCCGTGGAGGATTCAATGGGGCGGCGGTACACTGGCGGGAGCCCGCCAGTGGTGCCGGTCCGACCGCGGCTTTACCGCCGCGGTCGGAATCCCCATTGGAGCACCGCCGGCCTGTCGGCGGTGCTCCCGCGGTCCTCCGCCCTGGCGGTCAAAGACCGCCAGGGTCAGAATGAGGGCCTTAGTTTTAAACATTGGATATTTCCCAAGAGTAAGTCCTACCCACTATGAGAGCAAGATATGGAGGGCTGCGCACAGTGGCGGCTGCCACTGAACGGTGTGGGGGCGGGCAGTAGGGATAAAAATAAATAAATAAAAAAGAACGCTTACCTGCTCTGTCGGGAGACGAGTTTGTCTCTCCTCCATTCTCGTCCTGAGCAGCCCCGTCCTTTTCCGGGGAGCACACAAGCTCCCCCACTCCCCTAAGCCAATCACAATTCTGCTGTCACCAGCATGACAGCAGCGTTGTGATTGGTGTGAGGGGTCTGGTTCGGCGCTCACACAGGGTGTGGTACCCTGGGCACTTCCTCCGCTCAGCTGTGCAATACAGCCAGGTGGAGAAATGCTAAGTGCGCATGTCTGTTAGGCCAGCCCAACACGGCCAGCCAAACAGGCATGCGCACTTATGGTTCAGATAGCACTCCTCCTGCAGCCCAGCCACACTCTACCCTAATCTGGATTCAGTCTTCAGATGAAAAATAAAATGATAATATCATTGCGTTATTATCATTTTATTTTTCCTTTTCCTAAAAGCAATGGGGCAAAGCTGCTCCGGCTCAACGCCCACGCTGGCTTTGGATTTGACAGAGGACGTCATGTGGAGCCAAGGAAAAGAGGGTAGTAACAAAAGTAGAGTAGAAACAAAACACTAATGGCCGTGCCAATGTGCGCCCCCCACCAGCTCAAATTTGCTCCAAGAAAGATATTAGCATCCATTGCCCTCAAGGGAAGTCTTGCAGATATCACAGCAGGTCAATGATCCCACAACAGAAAAGAAGCCACGAGTAACTCCTGATTCATATTCCACTTGCCATGTAAATCTATCGGATTCCGGCTAAATGAAAGAATGATGCAGTTGCTACTGTACAAATCAGGACCTCCTACTGGTGCATTCTGAGCGTTTTGCCTTAAATATGAATCTTGGCTCGTCAGGAGTAATCTCAAAGAGGTTAATGGCTCTATAAGTTTGCATGCCTTTTAAGAGATCCAGACCAAAACTCACCTTAATGATTGAACAGTGCTCCCAGAGCTGTCAGTACTCGAATCTCTGTGGAATTTGCAGTCCAAGAGGCCCCATCCTAATCTATCAGCACCAAGCCCCACACAGAGCCATCTCAATAAATGCAATGAATAAATAACTCCGTGTATCAGGCTGGGTGAGAGCAAATTAGGGTATAGAGCAGTATTAAGCACCTACATATTTATACTTTTTTAGTGCCGCATTTGCGCCGCCTTTTGACGCAAAAACGGCGCAAACTTACAAAATACAATTGAATTTTGCAAGTTTGCGCTGTTTTGCGTCAAAAAGTATAAATATGGGCCCTAGTTCCTGTGGTTGTCTGCAATGTGATTATAAAGTGTGACGAATACAGAATCCAACTCACATGTGAGCCGCTGGTTTTCCTTGCCTTGTCTCTGCCGCTCAGGCTCACCTCTCCAAAGCCAGCAACACTGGCGCTTTGCTCCAAGTGTTGTGCATTTTACCTCGCTGTGTCATGGGCTGGTCCAGCACTGGTAAGTCCCATGGGTGTACATAGGCAGCCCTGCTCAATAGAGTAGTCAGTGGTGCTCCCACACACACACAGCAGTAGCCACTAATCGTTCGTGGTTCACCAGGGTCTAGAGGAAGAACTGGCACCTCTGCGGAGCTTCCGATGGGAGCTACCTATTTTGGCTGGGGTCCTAGCTCTGCCTCCATTGGCAAGGCTTTAAATGGAGCCCAGCCATGTAGAGAGGTCACACCAGAGATGGAAACTCATTCTGCACAAGGGTTTCCAACTCACCCTGTGATAGTGCCTCTTCACCAGGCGTACGCTTGATGAGGGGTGGAAAACTGTGTCACAAGGTGGCGCCATGTGATTTGCAAGCCTGGAACATGCCTTAAATTATCTGTTTCTGTGCTCATTTTGTGTGGTTAGGTGACTTTTACCTGACTCGCCTAATTAATGTGTAGCCTCAATGGCAACTGCAGCATACCGCACATTTGAGCACTAAGATGGTAGTGGGTGCCTCCAGCCCATCAAACATGGGTTCTCTCTAATGCTCATTATGCACAGAAACCCCAGGCAGCTAAAAAAAATTTACATGATTGGATAAGAGAAAAGCAGGTTCCTCATACTGACAGAATGTGTGGATGAAGGGATAAAGAACCTTCAAATTTCACCTCTAGGTTCCTTTCTACAGCCACAGGGGGAGGCGTGCTGGAGAGTTCATTGGGCTACAGTACCAAGGCAGAGAACAGGTTTATCTTCCTGAGCAGGAGAATTTCTGTTTCTCTGTATTACTCTTAAGATGTTGCATTCCATCATCCATAACTTGGCTAAAACAGTTCTTGAAATTTAATTCAGAACAAAATAAATTGTTATTTTAAGGACAGGATCAATTGATTGCCATCTGCATATGAAATAGGGGTACATCCAAATGTTTCAATTAGAGAGATTAAAGGAGACAAATAAATGTTAAATTATGTTAGACTAAGGTGGTAAACCCTGAGGGAATCCATATTTTAGTGATTTTTCTCCTGAAGTAAAATAACCAATCGTGACAGTCTGATTCCTAGCAAAGAAAGGCTGAAACCATGACCAAACCAGACCACAAGTTCCATTAATGGCACCCACTGTAGTAAAACACACAAAGGGTGTGATTAGGAGTTTGGCCGAGCGGATAACCCGTCTGCTGAACTTCTGACGGGGAGGTTGACACCGCACTGCCTACCTCTCCTCTGGACCCATTACGACTATCCGGCTGGGCTAGCAGGCGGACCCGCCCGCCAGCCCAGTGGGAAAGTGGTGGCAGCATTGTCGCCGGCTCGTCATCAAGCCGCCTGCAATGCTTCCAACGCAGGGTGCACCAGCACCCTCACAATGCTCAGTCTCTGCACAGCAGACACTGAGTATTGCGAGGTGCTGGGTAGGATGACCCCTGCACTGCCCAAGCCAAGAGCATGGGCAGTGCAGGAGCCCCCCTGTGGCCCCCTGCAGCTGTTCTCTGCAGCTTTTTTATGGCGGTGATAATGCCATGAAAACGCTGGGGGAGAACAAGGTCGTAATCAGCAGGACGGTGCTGCATGCAGCACTTCCTTGCTTGATTCCAACTACCGCCACCGTCATCCCGTTGGGATCATCAATCCCGGCAGAGACGGCGATACCCTGACGGTCTGACCACCAGGGTCTTAATGTGGCGGTCGGCCCGCCACAGAAGCATTGGTTCGGACATCCACTGTGAGCTTGGTGGTCTCAAGACCTCCAACCTCCTAATGGGGCTCACAGTGTTGAACACTGGCGACAAGTCGAGAAGAATAAAAAATAATTATTAACATTATTGACCATGATCTTTATGGACTAGGACACTTCATGGAGAGCTGATTCTGTGGAAAGTCATGGTCTGAAGCCTGACTGGAAAGAATATAGAAGCTTTATATTTCTAAGTAGTCTACTAATTGTGCATTACCAGCTTTTCTAGCATTTTTGCAGGTGCAGGGAGCAAAGAAATAGGTCTAGAATTAGTTAAAATGTTAGGTCAGCTGACAACTTCTTCAGCATGTAATTAACCATGGCCAACTCCCAGCCATCCAGGTCTAAGGTCAATGTTAATGATGATTTTTAAATAGAATTCAAAATAGGATTTATTATATCAATGGCCTTCCTAAGGATTGCTGGAGTGCAGGGACCTCCACAAGAGGACCAAAGATCATGAAAATCGTTGAGTTTATCACTCGATAAATACAACAATAGTAACACAACCTGTGAAAGGTGTTTTGCCATAGAAGGTTCATGGTCTGTAAAAAATAAGCAAAGCAGAAATTAAAGTGTAATTAAAGAAGGTTGCAAATAACAAACCCAACTAGCTTCAGGCAAGACACAGAAGGACTGTAGTAAGTGAATACTCAGGTAGCACGTATGTTGAAGATTCTGCTCTTCTAGAAGCAGGTTTGAGATAGGAGGTGAACAAGGGGAACACATGGAAGTGCCTTTTCAGTCATTGATGCATTTAGGCCCTCATACATCCTCAGACACACAGTCTGCACTCATCCTTGCACTTGTGCATCCATTCATCTGCTCCTAAACAATCACAAACACACATAGTCTCACGAACCTTTCAAGATAAATCAATAAAACAAAAAAAACCTAAATATCCTGGTGCCTAAACAATGGCGGCATGAGCTTGAAATAACAAAATTCAACTTAGCAGAGACTGACAATCTTGCATTGGTGTTCATAATATATTTTAAAATTCCTGTATTTCTGCCTTGCTTAGACAACGTTTTGGCTATATTGGAAGGGTAAAACAATGATGCACTATGTTCCATGATGTTCACCTAGTATAGGGGCAGTTACTGTGACACATGCAGCATACTACAGATTGAATAAGCAGCAAGCAACCAACAGTTAGCAGATTTAGCAAGCTCCACAAATGAAAATAAACAGAAGAGAAAGAAAGAAATGAAAGAAGACATGTGAAGGGAGAAAAAGGAAAACTAAAGTGCTGGCCCAGCAGCCAAGCCTGTGAAAAACACTCATTTTGTGGTGAATGTGCACGTGATCAAACAAATGCCCTCACTCACAAGGTGATAAAGTCACTAGCTGAACTGGGCTGACCCACTGCCCCAAGCTATCATGGATGGAATGAGTGGGAAAATGACCCTCATACAGCCAATGATAGAAGAGGGTTGAGCCAAAAGGGGTGGGGTGCCTGTGTTTTGTGTCCATTTTATGTGCAGATCTCTGTGCAAATTTACACCACGCTAATAAAATCATGTTTTTTTTTAGAAAAGTTGTACTTTCATGTCAAGTTTTGTGTATATCCATTAAAGAGTTTTTTGTTGTATCTGGAGGTCATGCTTCCTACGGGAACTCATTGGGAAAGTATATTTTTTGACAAACAGCCCTTAACTCCCGCCCCTGGACTTCTGAACAATCAAATGCTGTTCTTAATGAAATCAACGTGTAATAGTTCTTTTTAAAGATATTCTGTTAATCACATAGGATATGGCAAGAGTTTACTTATGACATCACACCTGAAAAAGGGGGTGAAGATCAATTCATACAATTGTTTGTTACCCAAAGAGGTGAACGGAGATTTCAATGGCAAAAAGTGCATCAAAAAGTGTACTGAAGCCAGGAAAATTCTCTTGTTGGATATGATCACCCAATATGGTACAAAAGGTCGCAGCCCCCCTCCCCCAACAGAAAGAAGATTACAGAACAATTAGTAAATGACTCAATTGGGGGTTGTTTCTAAAATGCACAACCGGGAGGAAGGACAAATAAATACCTTTATCGTCCAGTATGCAAAAGGCCTGAAATTACCTCTATCAGGTCTCTGCTCTCGTTAGCCAAAGTGCACTTATGGATGTGGCGGCTTCTGCTGCCCCGTAATCCTCTTCCAATGCAAATGTTAGTTTTTAAATACATTGAAATAATAGCGTAATGCAGAAAACAATCACTGTAATTAAATAACCGGGGTGCGCGCGGGGCTTCTGCTCCGGCATGGTTGTCATATGCTAGACTAATGTCGGACTAGAGGACACTTTTAAACCCCGGTAATGCGGGATGGGGGTAGTCATTTTGTTAATGTAAAGACCTTGATATGGTACATGCACTCTCTGTAATCCCTCTGTTTTTCTCCATCCCATCAGTACGCACTGATGAAGCTGGGGGCACTTTGCATGGCCACAAATGACCAGTCATTTTTCATCTGGAAATGGAAGCATTACAACTCTGTGACCCCCACCCACCAGTCCTTCTTCGCCCCCCACCCCAACCCTCTCTATCCCCTCCCTCCAGCTCCCCCCATCACATTTTTGGCCCTGTAAGCTTTTCTGATTTGGCTTTCACAAGCCACACTCTTCTAGCCAAGGCAAGCCATGCGCGATATGCTTCCGGTGCAGCAACAAAGATGTCGGTGTGTGTATTGCTGATCTTTGGAGCTTGGGTTGTAGTGCTTTAAATGTCTAAGAGTGTCTAAAATTAAACAATATGAGTTGCTAGAAGGCCCTCATTATTAGATCCATTCATGGAGACAAGTGCAGCGGAATGGTAAAAGGAAAACAACTAAACCTTGGAGAATTGTGCATATTTTCGTTTGTGGAAATTACAAAAAAATGGGCCAAAAAATTTGAAGAAATGCTGATCGGGATTTTGCGCCATGTCTCCTTCCATTTTTTCCCCAAAATTTTCACAATATCACAAGTGACGCGAACAACAGACGCTCGCATTCTTTGTGTTCGTTTTTTCCCAAGCTCACACCACAGAGTTTTTAATTAGCCGATGTGGTGTAGTCGTGGACATTTTTCTTGTAACAAACGTAGGAGCTTGGTTGCAAGTCTTGTACACCGCAGATGTGTCGTTGTTGTGACGCACTGGTGCCGCATAGTGCAGGCACATATCTCCAGGGGTACGCAAAGCGACTGTGCTTTTCATGGCCTTGTAGATAGGGTGTAAGGCAATACAGTGCAGGTTATATGTTGCATTACACTGCTTCAGCGAGACGTTCCGTGGGCGTTGCGGTTGGTTTTCTCATGCAACACCCATGGGTTTAGATGCATTCCCACATTTACAAGAATCTGTAAACCTAGGAATGCGTCAAAATCTTACACCACCTCAGGGAAGGCGCAACAAGGAAAAATATCTTTATTTCTTCTAGTTTTTATCTCCTGCTATTTGTGCTGCTTCCTGCAGCACACATAGAAACAGGTAAAAGCCTTGATGGATTGTTTTTGTGCAGAAAGCTGTCCCTTCCTGCACAAAACTAATCCGATCTGCGACGCAGGCTTCTTTATATCTGAGTCGCCGCTAGACAGCCCATTGTGCTCCAGCAGAGGGGGAGAGGGCAGAAATGTGCTGTATCTTGTAGCTACGGTGCATTTCAGCCCTTTCCTTATGGCACAGGGCAGCACAGGGAGAGATTATAGAAATGCACTGTATCTTGTAGATACTACATAATACTGCCCTTTCTCCGTGGTGCAGGACAGAGCAACGTGGTAACTTGCTGCACTGGCCTGCGCCACGAGGCTTGTAAATAAGCCCCGTAATGTGAAATGATGGATATTCAAATTCCGTGAGATTACAGTGCATAAACAAAATTTGAGCCTGGCCTACAAATAACTTTATGTGTTATTTAACGTCCCTCAATTAAAAGCAGTGGGCTTTGTGGTCACATACCTCTGATATGTTTATATTTAGGGGTAATTTCTGAGTAGGCAAATAATTGTCTCATTATTGTCCCCATTTCGAGCTGCTGACACCACGGGGTATTGGCACTGGCCATTTTGCTGGGGGTGGGTTGCAAGAGGAGGTATCAGATAATTACAAGATAATAGGAAATACCATGCATGGGAATTTGTGTGTGTGGTGTCTTGATAATGGCATTCAATGCATGCTCGTGGATTCCATACAGCTGGGCAGCATTCTTGTTATGGGTTGCTGGGGGTTCTCAGAATGTTTTGCTTGAAAGAAGGAGACTGGTGGTAGGAGAAGGAGCTGGATGTAGTGTTATCTTGAAATGAACTCTACATGTGCTTCAGAACTGAGCATACACTCCAGCTTTCTACCATGGCAAATAGTTGATGAATTCAGTGATGGAAGACTCACCTAACAGCTTTCTCAAGAGCTAATCAAAGACTCCCAGGTCTGTTATGTGCTCTCCCCTGCGCGGTGTTGAACGGACCCTTTGATATACCCTAGAGTGAGAGGAATGCTCTGAAAGAAACAGTAACTCTGCTGCCGGACCTCGCTGCATTTGTGTTTTTGATTTTACCCTAGCCTAGCATCCCCAGTGATATGGCTAGTGGGGCCTATATATTTATAAATGAATGATGTGCCTCTGTGTGTAACATTTGAATCAATATATTGAGCCTTTCCTGGCAACTTACCATGCTTCTGTTAGAGTTACGTCCACACTGTAAGCCATTCACACACCACTATTCGCCTTTGCTCATGCTGCGTGTCTGCCTCACACGCAAACCTTCAACATATATGCAAGCATCCGTCGCATATCCAGGCAATGCTCTATGTACCTTGGATCAGTGACACACAATAAACTTCATGGGTGGCCACTTTATCCTCAGTTCATCATCGCCTAGCAATGTTAAGCTTCCTGGCTGGTAGGCAGCAAAGATGCAAAGATCACAGGCAGTCATACTGTGCTGTGCTTCAAGGCTGGATGCCAGTAGGCTCACCCTGAAATTGGATAAGTTGGATAAGTGTAGATGCAATGTTGACAACATTGAGTATTTGGGTCATCAGGTTTTTGCAGATGTAGTCACCTGAGAAAAGAATTGGTGACTGCAATTGGTGAGATGCCTATACCTATCAACAAAAATGAGTTGGTAAAGGTCCTTGGTATGGCAGAGTATTACAGCACATTTATTTCAAATTTTGCTGAGAAGAATAAGAACGTGAGTAACTGACTGAAAAAAGGTATTGAGTTCATATGTGGAAATTAATGTGAAGAAGAGTTTGTTTATTTGGAGGCAGAGCTGAGGGAGGTCCCCAGTTTATCTAGTTTTGAGCCAGGCCAGAAAACATTGTTAATGACTGACATCAGTACAAAGGGCTTGGGTGCATTCCTAATGCAAGTGGCAGACAGACAGAAGAAAATACATTTTATTCATTTCCAGGAGCCTGAGGGGTCCTGAAATGAATTTTTACAGTAATAGAGAAGGAGGCATTGGGAGTATTCTAGGTAGCAAGGAAGTTGAGGAGATTTTTGTGGGGTTGCAATTTTGTGTCAAAAACAAAGTCATGAGGGAGATATTCATGTCTAAAGGAATGGATGTAATTTCCAGGAGGAATTGCAAAGGGGGAATGCTTTGCAAGAATTTGATTTCAAAGTGGTACATGTTCGTGGGGCATAGAATATCTTAGCTGGTGTTGTGTCTCGCTTATGCTGTGAGAGTACCCAGTGTGAGGGAGAGGAACATACATTTGGCAGGGAGTTGTGTGATGAAAATTTAAAGTGTGTGAGGTAACAGGTGGAAGCATATTGGAGAAAGAGTGGATGGATGAATTAGAGAAGGATCAAGCGTTGCAGCGAGTGATAAGGCCAATGTTTTCTTGGTGGTCAAAGAAGGAAAATTGTGAGCAGGTGGTGAGAAGTTACTGAGAAGTGAGGGGAGTTAACTGTGAGAAATTGACTCCTTTTGACAGGAAATAAGTTGATTCCCCCTGTAGTATTGAGGGATTGTATTATTTTTCTAGCTCACGAGAGCAACCTCAGCATTTCTAAGACAAAAATGAGAATACATACTGATTATTGGTGGCCTGGAGTGGACATGATGGTGGAAAGAAGGTAAGGTGGTGTGTCAAATGTCTGTACAGTGACAAGATATTAAAGTTTAGAACTTAGCCAATGGTGGCGGGGAATTTACCTTCTGGTCCTTGGAACGAGATTTCTCTGGACATTGCGGGTCCTGTTCTGTTTTTAAGTGCCTGTATTACAGGCAGGATTGTTGTCGTGCGGGAAGGGATGCCTTCCTACACAAAAACAATCCTTAAAGGCAGTTTCCTTTTTTTAAGTGAGGGTGCAAGATGCAACACACTTGGAAAGAGGAAACAATGATGATAAATAAAGATATATCTCCCCGTTATGCCTCTGGTGGGAAGGAATACAATGCTGATGCATTCCCTGGTCTGCCGGTGTTTGTGAATCTGAGAATGCTTTAGAATACACGGGTGGATGCATGGGAACACCCATGCTCCACCTATGTAACGCCCTCACAATGCAGATTAACGCAAGGCAGTGACATGCGTTGCCTTGCTTTAGTTCAGATTTGCCAAGCCACCAGGGACACACAAGTTGACCTTGGCAGGCTAGGTAAATCTCATTCTAGGTTTTGCCTTGCCCTGCATCCCTTTGCCTTATGCAAGGCCAACACCAAACCTTAATAAATTTAGGCCAGTAATCTCCTCACTCCTACTTCGTTTCCCATCCTGGACCCACTCGTACCATCACCTTGTACCATCACCTTCTCCTTGGCTGTTATAGATGCTGATTCCAACTTTGCTGCTTAGGCTAAAACACAAAATTCATTTAGGGGTCTCCAGGGGTCACATCTGCGACGTCTGGCTTGTTACTTGTGACCTCTGGCTTCATGTCAGAAACCAGATTATGTCAATTTGCTGTCCTGCGGTGGTAAAATAATTATTAATTATGTAGATAATTATATTCTGAAAAGTAAGCTCACTCAAGGAGGTACGAGATGATGTACACCTGCCAATGGCAGAGACTCGGGCATGTTGGAAAATCTTCCATCTTTAAACTGGTCTGATTTAGTGTGACTTTGGCATTGTGAGTTGTCCTTGGGTGAAACAGTTACATTCCGTTCAAGCTGGGCAGAAAATTATATCTTTAACTGTTTTAAATGCTACTGAAGCTACTAACTTAAGATAGCACAAGTAAGAAAAAATGCTTTAACATTTTTGGCATTTGCTTGGTAGTCCCGCAATACCTTTAAAAAAAGTTTGTATTTGCTTTTTATGTGTTTTTATTGTGTTTTTGTGGATGTTGGCTTTGTAGCTGTGAAATGACCAGATGTTACTAGTTCTTTAGTGCAAACAGACCAGAGGGAGCTTCGTGCCCACATATGAAAGTACAACAGCTGCATCCAGGCTAGGCTAAGTCCAGGGAAGGGAGATGGGGTTGGAGGCACGTGAACACATGAGGTGCATATATAGGAGGAATCATAGGTGCACATTAACCTCTAGGGATTAGTGCTAAGAAATTAGAGGGGCTATATTCACACATGTAAAGCAGGGCTTTATGGCTGCATACGAAAGTTGGTGAGGTGTACAATAGTGAATGGGACGAATGTTCATGCGGGTGAGAGTGGTGATACGTGCACATAGGAGTCATGGGGCTGTATGGGAAATGGGCCTAGGTGACCCCGAAATATAAGTCACCCAACTTCAGCCCAGTAGCTGAGGATGGCACTGTGTAAACAGATGTCAGGGGTTAAATGCACATGGGTGAGAGCAAGCAAGGGACTGAGGTGAAGGCAGGGTGAAAATAGTTGAGGAAATCAAGGCACATATTAATGAGAGGTATTAGGTGGATGCAGGTGAGATGGATAATTGCACACAGTTAAAAGGGGCAAGGTGTACACAAGTGAGAAAAGGTTTGGTGCACACAGACAAGATATGGCTAAGTGCACAAGGTGGCAGTGGGACCTACGGGCAAACATTTGTGACAGCGGTGCAGTACATGTACACAAGTGAAATGTAGGTGAGTGATTATAGATGTCAGAAAGCTAGTTTTATATACATAAGAGGTACAAACACGAAAGACGTGCTTTGAGGTACACAAAATTGAAACAAACAAGAGGCAGCTTGCATTTTTTAAGTGTGTTCTGTGAATCACACCTATTGATAAAGTACCGAGAAACAACTTGGTTTGTGGTGTGTGCAATGTACTTGGATAACATAATTAGTACAAATGGGTGTGTCCAACACACGTCCAGTCAGGCCACATCCAACCCACAGTTTTGTGATAACCATCACAATTTACAAGGAAATAATTAAAATGCATACGTCCTGCTAAAAATCTAGCATAGAAAAAACATTTGGGTACCTTTGTTAGATTCTTTTCGTGTATATAAAACAAAGCCAGTACAGTTTGCATGTATTAGATAGGTATATGTCACATGAATAATTTAAAAAAAACTAAACATGTCAACTCCCCAAACTAGATGCCAAGGGAATTGTGACAGAAAAAGGGCAAAATAGTGGAAATGATGTGTGTAATGAGCGGCTGCATTTTTAGGTCTAAGGTTTGTGCAACCTGAATACAAATTAGCTCTGATAAGGCGAGCCTGCAGTAGTGTCCCGCCCATGAACAGCCTTTGTTTATGATGATGCTCTCATGACACAACACTGGGCATATGTGCTTGTTCCTAGCTATATACTGGGTTTGCCTTGGCATGTGGTGCTTCTGCCTAAGCTTTTATGCTGTACATGGACATTTGAGACCATGTCTAAGGATACTATGATTGTGCCTAGCAAACAATGGTTGTGGTTAGCAAATAATGGTTGGCTTCGCCTTTAGAGGATGTTCCAAAGCATTTGAAGCTATGCTTAGGAATATGATCTGGGGATTTTCGAAGCTTGAGAGCATTTACTGCACCTTGAACCTTCTTCCTAGTTATAGGGCCATTTAAAGTATTGTGAAAGGCTGGAGGGACCTGAGGTAGGGTTGTATTTTCCATATACGCTAATTGTGCATCTACATCTATGAGATCAGAAGTATACAATTGTTTGTAAAATTGTTTGAATGCCTCTGCCTTTTTCTCCTCAGTATGGTGAACAGCCCCAGAGTCCTCTCTAATGTGGCTTATATACGGTTTCTCCCGTTTAACCCTCAGCTGTCTCACTTGTTGTGTACCTATTTTGTTACTTGTTCATAGGTAGTTTTCTTTAGACGAAGGAGTGTTAATTCTGCTATGTTGGTGTAGATAGCTTCAAGTTTACCTCTCAAAGCCATAACCTTCCTCTGAAGAGGAAGAAAGGCTGTGGTCTTATGCTTCCCTTCTGCTTTCTGCTGTAAATGCATCCACGTTTGTAGAGTGGGATGTATCTTGGGTTTTATTCAATTGGAAATATTCCCTAATCATTTTGCGGATCTTATCTCGAAAGAGGCAGTCTTACATCAGAATATTTGGGAAATACCACCTGCAAGCTTTCGGGGTCGAAGGGTGCCAATCTAGCACCACTTCCATCAGAGCATGATCCAAGAGAGCTATGTGGTGAATATTAGCATGCAATATAGATTATCGTAAGTGTTGGCTTATGAAGACATGGTCTGTTCTAGAATAGGTTTGGTGTGAGTTGGAGGAAAAAGTGTAATTCTGTGTTGTGGGGTGAAATTCCCTACAGGCATCCAGCAAACCCAATTGGGGGAGGGTCAATTTTTTTTTTCTGTGAATGTACCAGCTTGCGTCCTGTGTTGATGAGTACTATCTGCGATGATATCCCATACCAAATTAAAATCTCCCATCAGAATATTGTCCCTTTCCGCAAATCCCCCGAGTAAGGAGAGGAGAGATAAAAGTAAGTCTGATTGGCCTAAGTTTGGAGCATAAAGCGTTGCAATGGTGCATAAAAGGCTATCCAACCACTCCTTGACCATCATTATCCACCCATCTTTATCGGATTTGCTACCCGTGACCTGAAATTTCAATGAAGTGTGAAAAAGAAGTGCTACTCCATTGTTTAGTGCTGGCTGATGATTTTTATATTAAGGGATATGTTTTGTGTTGCAACCTGTATTTGTCGCTGTGTTTCAAGGTAGTTTCCTGAAGAGTTACAATATCCAGGCACCTATTAAGAACATATTTCCATATCTGGTGAGGCTTTGTGGGGGAGTTCAATCCCTCTACATTCCAAGTTAAGGTATTACGGGCCAAATGTAGGAAACGATTTGCGAGTCGCAAACGGCAAAAAATGCCGTTTGCGAGTCACAAATCTCAGTTTCCTATGCAGAAATGCATTTTGCGAGTCGTGACCGACTTGCAAAATGCATTTCCGAATCGCAAATAGGAAGGGGTGTTCCCTTCCTATTTGCGATTCGCAGTGGTATGCAATACCATTTGCGATCGCATATGCAGTCGCAAATGGTGTCGAAGTTACCATCCACTTGAAGTGGATGGTAACCCACTCGCAAATTGGAAGGGGTCCCCATGGGACCCCTTCCCCTTTGTGAATGGACCACAAACTATTTTTTCAGGGCAGGTAGTGGTCCAAGGGACCACTACCTGCCCTGAAAAAATACCGAAACTAAAGGTTTCGGATTTTTTTTTAAGTGCAGCTCGTTTTCCTTTAAGGAAAACGGGCTACACTTAAAAAAAAAAAAACAGCTTTATTTATAAGCAGTCAGTAGACCTCCATGTTTGCGAGTGCCCATAGTCGCTATGGGGCCGCAATTTGCGACCCACCTCATTAATATTAATGAGGTGGGTCTTTGCGACCCCATACCGACTCGCAGACGGTGTCTGAGACACCGTTCTGCATACCAATTTGCGAGTTGCAAATTGCGAGTCGGAAGGACTCGCAATTTGCAACTCGCAAATTGGATTTTTGCTACATCTGGCCCTAAGAACCCTTCAGGGGTATACGATGAAAGGATGAAAAATGTCTCCCCACCGGGATACCAGCAAACAACTTTGTCTTATCATGTCATTCCCTAGTGTTCCCTCCTCCACCCCCTCGTCACCCCTCCCCTCCATCCCCCCACCACCACCACCCATGAGCATTCGACCGTCCATCCAGCAGAACGAAACAGAACAAAAGGTTCCAAACAAAGTTTGAGAGAGTGAATCCCCTACGGACTATTAAGTCCATCAAAGCAACAAACTAAATGGGCGTTTCAGCACATACCCGCCACTACATCCCACAGATTATGTAATTTTAACAAACAAGTGTATCCAACAACATGATATGGCTAAGGCGGTGTAGGAGGCACCATAAGCAACCTCTATAAAGTAGAGTCCCACATAAGGTAGCCCTCTTCATATTATGCATCATGGGTCCTCAAAACATTTGCCTACAGGAAGGGAGAGAATAGAGTCTTCTTAATGGACACCTTTTACATGCTTACAGTGTCACAGGTGCGTTTAACGGATTTGATCATCAGAAGGTCCCGGGAACAGCTTATCTCTTGCTGTCTCATAGTCCTCTCTGCCCTACACGCCACTCTCCCGCTGAAGATTTGTTGGTGGGGATCGATGTAGACCCTTCATTACTACAGCTTGTCCCCAGGGATGTTGACTGGGCAAGACCAATAGGGATGCTGCTTCCTCAAAAGTCATTAATGGTGTTGCTTGTTATTAAGTTTGAAGGCAATACTAAATGGGTAGGTCCAGCAGTATTTGACTCGACCTTTATGGAGATCTTCCATTACCAGCTTGAATTGCATACATTGTGCTAAAGTAGCGAGGGCAATGTTGCTGTAAAGGGAAGAGGTAGTCACCTGAAAGGTTACAGTTTTCTTTGTTTGTGCCGCTCGGAGGATCCGTTGCTTGATTTTAAAGGAGTGCAGTTTGGCAAGTATATTGTTTGGTCTCTTGCCATTTCAGAGGGATTGAGGGCCCACCCTGTGTACCCTCCCTAGGCACTCCTCATGTTGTCCTTTGCCCAGGATATCCGAAAATAAGCCTACAACAAAGGCGTACAGATCAAGTCATTCCACTCCTTCCTCCAAGCCTCTCACTCGAATGTTCTCCCTCCTAGATCTATTTTCCAAGTCTTCGCATTTGAGTAGAACATCTGCAGTTGTGAGTGGAGGTGGTCCAAGGCCTACTCCATCGACTTTCGACGTTGCATGTCCTGATGTTTTGTTTCCAGGTCCAATGTGTGTAGGCCTACGGAATCTATATTAGCCTGGAGGAAGGTCACACAGGAATGAATACAAGTTTTAAATGAGTCAAAGGAGGCTGCTATATCCCATTTGAGTTTCTCCATCAGTTCAGACTTAAATTCATGTAGTGAGGAGAGGAGGTCCTCTTTGGTGAAGGCCAAGCTTGCTTCTATATGAGAGTCTCCACCAGTTGATTTTGCCATTGCTGTAGGGAAATAATTAGATACTTGATTACTGTGGTTCTTCTTTAGTGGCATATAGGTTGCTCTATCCCCGGTATGGTAAAGCTCATAAGAGAGTGTGTGCTGTATGATTACTGTCCTATAGGGCTGCTACATTGTGGACAAGCGTGCAGCCCGTGGTATGCCTCTAGGTTAAAGGATGTTGAGATATATCCTCTCGCCGTCCCTCATCTCGCATATATTTTACTGCGGTCACTGGCTTTATCCTATGCATAGGGATCCCCTTCCGGGTACCCTCGCCCGATAATGGAGCCTCCAAAATCCAGACGGCATTGAGGTGAATTTAGTGTTCCCAGCAATAACAGTAATATGTGCCGACTCATGGTGGATGCCATGCTGAAGTCAGGCATGTCAGGCAGATCAGGCATGGCTATTCGGAACTCTGTTCCGGTCCCATTTGGTACCGATACTGTTCCTGCTGCAAGTGCCCCGCACCTGCTTCTTCTCGGTTCTTCTGTAAACTCCAGTGCTGCAGCGCACCTTCCGGGCCCCCGATCGATGCCCACAGCTGCCACCTTTCTGCAGGTGAATGGAAAGTGAATCAGGTAGGATGGGGCCTCTTTTCCCATCTCAACAACTATGGTCTGTTTTCTCCACCCCACGCTGGCTCCACACTGCTGCCTTCATGCCCGCCCCACTGCGTGGTTTACACTGATTCAGCTGCAGGATGTCTCAGCGGTTGCGGCGCATCCTGGCCTTCTCTGCCCCCATGTTGATGTAGTCTCTATTAACGGTGTTTAGGATTTCAGGGTGAGGTTGCCAGTTTAGGGGCAAAAATAACGGCTGCAGTGCTTCACTCCTCTCCCCTCATCTCTCTCAAAACGGGCTGATGACCTTGGATTTGACCAATTCTACAGGGTAGTTGGTGGAACCACTGTGGATCACATCCACACGTCCACGATGGCTGGCCACTCTCCTCCTAAAATGCACTTTTATCAACTTTAATATCCATTTTTCAATTCGTAATTATTATTGCAGATGTTTTCGTTTCAGTTATTTTGCTTCTAGTAATGGTGAGAGTCAACAACTATGGTACATAACTTCCTGTGGTGTCACCAGGGTCAAAGTTCATTTGATGTCACCTCCAGAGAGGTCATCTGGGGGGAGTGTAAAAGGGGTGTGTGAGGTCACTTCCACTACCCCTAGCATTTTTTTACTCAACATTCATCCTAACACGACGTAGGTTCAGTAATGGCTCACAATACAAAAATATGATGGGGCGCTCGGGAGCACAACTGACGATGAATGCTGCCCCCACACAGTGCAGCACTTCTCTCCCCCAATATTGGCATCCATGAGCAGAAAAAGGAAGGACTTCCTTCCTGCCCAGTGGAACGCAAATCGAAACAATCCCGGAGTTGCATCCCATGCTGTTTCCAGCATGAGAGCAGCTCTAGGATTGATTGGAGCAGGCTAACCTAGCGCTCATTTTGAAGCTGGGGTCCTGTGCCAACAATCCCAACTATTTCAGAGCCGTGGAATTGCTGGGTCTACAGTGCACATGTCAGGCTGGCCGTCGCAACACAGACAGCCAATTTGACATGCACACTGTAGACCCAGCAGTTATCCCGCAATCGCAGGATCCAGCCCCACCGCCTGACCTGGTGAGCCAGTGGCAAATTAAAATGGCATTAAAATGCCATTTTATTTATTTGTGTTTGCCTGTTGTGCTCTCAGTAGGCGAGGTGATGCTCCTCTGCTTTTGAGGAGGAACCACCCCTGCGTAGGTTGAACACTTTTCCAACAGATTTTGCAAGAGTTCAGGGAAAAAGTTAACTACGTACCAGGGAACGATGTTGAGGAAGACTTGAGCATGCATACAGAGTTATTGAATGTGCAGGATGAAATCATAGAATGTGGGACTCAAGCCATATATTCACTCAGACATTTCTCCAGCATTCAGGATGTGAAATCTCAGGGGACAGACTCTGGACATGTGGAGCTTTGACTGGTCATAGAATAGATACTGACTCTCTCAGAGTTAAAGGAACACTTATAACCAACCCTTGCTGATTGAATGCCCAATGGTAATTAGGCCCTGAATTGGCAACTTTCACCAGTGGCTGATGGTTTAGGAGCATGTGCTCTCCCGTTATATTGAATGTTGACTGAAATAAAGGATTGTGGTCACTGGCGCAGTAAAGGTATGCATGTCAATGTGTATTTGTATGTATATAAATATTCTTGTTTCCTAAATGGTGTGAAACCAGCTATGAAGCAATGCAGCACTATATAAGAGGTGAGATTTTTACCAGAGCGATGGCTACAACCAAAGTTGTGGTACAGACGATAGGATGTGTCAGGAGAGATGTGGTAGAGGAGGGCGGACCGTGGTTTGCTGCAATTAAGTTATTAGCATCAGGGAAGGGACAGTTCTCTGTGATGATTATATGGCATGAAGCCACTTCTTGTGACTTCATTGTGATCTGCACATTCTAATTAGTCAACATTTTCCTTAGGGGTAGTGCTCTGGGTCCACTGCACCACAATTGTGACTGTCACTCAGGGGTGGCTACTCCAATAGAGTGGAGGAGCATTGCCCGGCTGACAAAAAGGCTCTCAGACACTGCCCATAGATGAAAAATAAAATGCTAATAAAGTAAATTTATTAACATTTTATTTTGCATCACCTGTCCCGGACCGAGTGTCAGGACGGGGCGGGGCTAGCTGAGAGCCAGTAGGAGGAAGGAGTTATGGGCTGGCCGTGCAGTTGTTTAAAGTGAGCATATCTCTTTGCCTGGCTGTGTTGTGACAACCAGCAAGACATGTGCACTGTAACGTCTCAGAGAGCGAGCATGTCTCCAATACTCTCAGAAGTGCTGAGACAGGCTGCTCCCTCCAATCCTGATGCTTCTCTCATGCTGGTTAACTGCATGAGAGCAGCACCAGGACTGGTTAAGGGATTTGGATGAGTCCAATGATGGAACTTGGAGAGGAGAAGGAAACAGGAGCAAGGAAGACATGCCAGTCAGCAGCTTCAAAGCAAGGTATTTTTTATTTTTATTTATTTTATGTTCACCCACCTTTCGTGAAGCGCAAGCAAACATGCACCCACCCTTTTTCCCACCGCATCACTCTCAGTAGTTGCCCATTCACCATTTTTGCATTAAGACCCTGACCTTACTATACCACAGCCTGAATTTTTTTAGACTGTCAGTTGCGGCAAGAGTGAGCAATTCTTTCTGAATGTGCAGAACCTACTAAAGTCCAAAAGGGCACGAGTCATGCATCATACATTCATATTGTCACAGCTTCAGATTTGCATCCAGCTGTGAACAGATGTCATGCAGCTGAAGACCTCTGTCATTAGAGGATGACGCAACACGTTTGAAACTACAATGGGCCCTTTACATATACACGTCGGACAAGAAAAAAATAGACCTGGGCACCAAAACATAAGTGACCAAAGTCAGTGGAAAGAAGTAGCTCAGATTTGCAAATCAGGCCAGTTTTGAACTTCTAAAGTCCCGCTACATGAGTATTTTGAAAGGTAAGGGAAACTGGGTGCATTTGTGTTTGCTGCAGGCAATGTTTGTTTTACTATCAGAAAAATCAACATTAAAAACCGGTCCACCTTGCCATAAAACATGCCCACAAACTCCTTAAAAACAGCCCGCACATTGATCTGTGAGAGCAGCCCATCGGACATTGTCTGATTGCCCTACAGGCCAGTTCGACATTGCCAATCCTTCTGCTAAAACGCAAGTTTCTGATTCTCTCTCCCATGGGGACCATGCTATGTGTATCGAGTGAACATAAACAATACAAACTGCTAGTAATGCAGAAAAGAGCAGATGGATTATAGAGGCCCAAGAAGCAGAAAACTGACGGCTAGACTGAGCAGCGACTTAGATGCGTTGCTTAGAAAGCCAAGTAGGGTTCACCATCGTTCGCATCTTCCTCAGAGTCCGCCTTTGTCTTCAGGAATTGTTCCGTCGTCATTTGGCACCGGAAGGCGGCATGATTCGGTGCGACGTGCGGCCGACCCTCGTGGTAACCGCTCAGACGCACTCCTTTCTGTAATGAGATGCAGGCCCGTCTTCTGGTGTCCCATCTTTTGGCTGCAAACGCTTCGCATGTCGAGGACGATGCTGCGTTTGCTGACTGCCACAAGGCAACTGACAGGACGGATTCAGCTCCGCCACCATGTGGCCCCAGGTTTGGCACATGCAAGGATGCGCAGACCTTGTGTATCCCGACGGATGCTGCACTGTGTTAGGGGGATGGGTTTCTAGCAGGTATTCTAAACAGGAAGCTGTACAAATCAAATGCAGATCGCTTCTTAAAGATTAGAGCCATTTCCTATGCTGAAAAGGTTGGTGGTGCAGCAAATATGTAAACCGTATCACATCATGCTTAGACATTGTGAAAGAAGTAAAGTCCCAGGCTGACATGGCCAACCCACTTCCAAAGTGGGTGACAGGTGCACACAGGAAACCGCCCCAACCGCCCGGCCTCATGGTGGATTTGATGATACAGAGGAATTAATTTTCTCCTGTGCGACCCAGCCGTTGGACTGCTGCGGTGGTAGAGGCCGCCAATCTACCAGATATGGAGCCATCCATGCTATGCTCCCCCAAGTGACTTTGTAGGCTCAATTTCAGCGGTGCGTAAAAACATGGTGACACGGCGGAACGTGTCTCATCAATGGCGGAACTTGTCTCATCAATCTGATTCTTGAAGAAATAAGCCAAAGCTGGCGTCTATCTTCCGAGCTCACGTCTCCCCCAGCACTGGGAGCTGTCTCTCAGTATGTAAGGGATATCTAAAGTTTGTGTTTCTCTCTGGAATCACCATGGTATTAATGACAATATCATGACAGAGTTGCACCAGTAGAAATGACCTCAGAGGGAACACTATTAATTAAATAGCTGCTCTGAAACTATTCCTACTGGCACTAGGAGTTCCGAGAGGTGCCCTCAATGTTGAAGGTGGTGCAGCCATGCCAATGGAAAGGTCACCTCCCACCACACTTTAAAAGTGGTAGCGTGTGATCTTCGAAAGCGATGAAGAGTAATGGTATAGTATAAAAAAAAAGGGCAGCCCATTAGCCCCCTGTGAGCTTGGATATCAAATATAGTACAGGTCAAAGGCCAACAAGAGGATGATTTAGGGAAGGTCAAATTTCTTTAAATGCATTTGCATGTCATGAACATTGACATCTAGAACCAAGCAAATAGAGCGAATCAAAACGAATGCTTTAGTTAATAAAAATCACAAAGAATAAAATATTGAAATAGACCATGCATACATAATAAGTAATAAGTATTTGTATAATAGGAATAGAAAAAAAACAACCTGTACGCTGCCAGCAAAAATGCTCATACATTAATATGTAAGAAATGTCTTTAGAATCTGGTATGCACACATGGATTAATATATAGGTCACTCTAACTAATGGCATCTGTCCAGTATGTGAAACAGGTCATTCAAGGACGTAGGATCCAAAATGTTATTTTACAAAGAAGTGGAGACACTGTCAACATTTTGGTCTGTAATGTCAACAGTACGCAAGATCATCCGCAGGACTTGTTTTAGCTGCAGGAAAGAGTATCATGGACCCCTGCTATGAAGGAGCCAGCTTCCAAAACAGTCAGCTTAATTCTGTTTAGTTTGAGTTCCTATATTTGCAGATATGTGCGAGCTTTTCCTAAAACATTAGCTCGAGGCTAATGAGTCTTTGATTTTGCTACAGTAACCGAATAAATACTTCCATCAGCAAGCGTGTACGCGTAATGTTTTCAAGTGATGGTGGTATGGAACCCAATTAAATCAGCAACATGTGCGCATGATAAGTTTGTGAAGACAGCAGCAATGGGCGTAATATGAGGCGAAATTCCAGTGAGTGATTGACATGAGTGAGACTTACTTCCTCTAGGGCAGTTTGCAGGGTTTTCCTCCAAGAAAAATTGGAAAGAAAATGGCATTCAAGGCGATTCATTTAAATATTCAATTGTGTTTATTGTGTGCCAAGTCAATGAAGCATGATGCTACGCAAAAAATTGACCCTATGTTTTAAAAATGTACAGTGAGTGTCCTGTATGACAAGATTTACCACCATCGTGCCAGTGCCAGAGTTTTGTCCTAGGTGCCTTCCACATGTGTCTTCTACTGCCAAGAATTACACACAATATTCCAGTCCCAGCATTTTGCCATGGCTGCCTGCTTCCTTGACACAACCCCCCACCAAACCATTTGCCAAGAATGAACTCCAGTATGACAGAGCTAGTATTTGTCACATATGTATAAAATGTCAGATTTACTTCTACAGTAGTGTGCCAGCGTTTTCTCATGGTTGCCTCTTTACTTCCAGTATGCCAGCACCAGCATTTTTCCAGGGGTACTGCTTATGCCAAGAATTGCCTTAAAAAACCTGAACTAGCAAGTATGTTATGTTATGTGAATTTGTATAGTGCACAACTCACCTAGGCAGTTTACCACAGATGTCCTACATACCAAATTTATTTTATAGTGTGACAGTGTCCGCATTTGGCCGTAGGTGCCCCTTATGGCAAGAATTACCTCCAACATGGAAGCACCAGTATTTAAACACAGGCATCTCATATGCCAAGAATTACCTATAGTAATCAGTTGCTCACACTAATTCTCACTCAGTTACATTCACTGTCACTCCATGTCACTTTTTCTCAATACTCCTGTCATTCACTCGATTTCACTCATACACACATACTCACATGCTCATACACTCACACATACCTGTATACAGACTCTCACTCAAATAGATTCATTCTCAATTCTCTATACTCACACATCTTCACACTCTTTCACACTTCCTCACACTCATTCTCCCTCATTAATTCTCACTCACTCACACTGTCACTTAAACTCACTTAAACTCATACCCACTTGCACTCACTTTTGCTCTTGCATGCTCTCATTCTCAGTCAATTAGAAACAGCCATAGAAGTACTGAAAACATTGGCAAAAACATAATAAAGCTTAAGTGCATAGATCCAAATAACACACATATTCAATAGCCAGACATTGGCATATAATTTACCAATTTCCAAGGCCAATTAAAGCGAGTACATAATACTTTTCCTCAAATTAACAGCCTTCAAGATAAAAGAGAAACATTAAAACACACTAAATGGTCATTCAAAGCAAGCAAAAAGTTCAAGGCAACTTTGCGGTTTCTAATATTCTGAACAACAAAAATAGGTTTAAGATAGTAGTGCCTACAGTTCGAGTAAAAGCTACAGAATAGCATAAAATACTACATGCTCTGCTTACTTATACCATCACATTGGCAAGGAGTCAACTCAGTTGGACACAACTTCATAATAGGAAAGTCTACCAAACAGTGCATAATCATTCTCACTCACAGCTGAACTCACTGCCAGTCACTTGCACATGAAAAGAAATTGAATGCTATGAAGATTATAAGCATGAACGTTCACCCCACCCACTAAAGTAGCACTACATACATGTCTCAGGCCTATCACTGTTGCCTTTAGTGCAGGTTTAAACTTCCATTTCGACCTGGCAAAATATATCTTTTCACAGGCCTGAACTTAATCTTTTAATACTTATAAGTCACCTCTAAGATATGCCCTAAAGGCTCATAGGGCAAGGTTCACGGTATTTAAAAATCAGGAGATATTTTTTCAAGTTTTACATGTTTCAACAGTGAGGAACACCTAAAGCCGTTTTTCACTATAACAAGGCCATCTCTCCCATATACTAACACTGGATTACCTTCTTGCACTTAATAAATGATCATTTTAGTTTGGGAACAGCTAAAGATCTGCTGCTTCCACTCATTTAAATTGTGACTTCTGAGGCTGCCTGTCCTGCTTCTGACAAATGCAGCTTACACCTAGGCCAACCTGCACTTTGTTACTCTAGACATTTTGGAACCAGACCCAAGAAAGGGGGAAGGAATCATATGAATTGTAACTTCAAATCACCTTTAATGGTAAAGTCAGATTTTAAATTACTATTCTGAAAAAAGCCTCTTTTAGAAAGTTGTCAATGTTCTGCCTAATTCAAATGTGCCCTTTTGCCACTCTCCAGGGTCATATGCCTGTGAATGGTTCTCCTGTGGTGGGTTGTGTATTCTTTCCAGACATGGGGACATGAGGGCCTTGGGTCTGGGGTATGGTGTTCCTCTTCTGAGAAGGATGTCCTAGGGCACTAGGCCTTCCTGAGCTTCAAAGGTGTGCTGAACCCCTTTCAGACTTCGGAGGCTGTCTGTCCTGCTGTTGACAAATACAGGTCATACCTAGGCCCTTTGTTACCCTAGACAGTATGGAGCAAGACCCAGGAAAACTGGGAAGGTTAGACAAAGGGGGATTCGACCAGCCACAGGATGGCACTGGGTAGAAGAATATCTGACCAGAACACTCCTGGACCTGTGGAAGATTCAGATGAAGGACTGCCAAGCTATCTGAAGAAGGAAGACTTGACCCGCTTGCATTGAACCCAAAATCCCACAGAAGTTACTCCATGGGTCGGTTGGCTAACCTTCTGCTTGAGCAATAGGGACACACCAAGCTTCCAAAGGACTCACTGCAACTGCCTTGCTGACCATCATCACCTGGACCTGCCTATGCCCTGCTGCTAGCCTCTCCTGGAGTTAGTCCTGATCCTCAAGAGGTGCCCCCTAGTTTTTGGACCCTTAACTGGCATCAGAGAGTACTCCTCCTGCCTCAAAACCAACTTATAGGTTAAGATTTAGATGTTTGACGCTCTTTGCAGATGTGAGCATCAGCAATGGTCACTGTGTCTCCTGCCAAAAAGAAGTTCCAATGGCAAACTGCCCTTCATGCCAAACAGCAACCACCCGCATTTCATGCCAAAGCAAAGCTCCCAGCCATGACAGCGCCTCATGCCAACAATGATCTCCTTGTGGCTTCCTCAAATGCAGAGCTCCGTCTCAGGCTCCTCACATGGACTTAGAGTTTGAGAAGATAAGCTGTACACAGGGGCAAACCTGGTCACTTTATCTGACCTGCGATGCATCACAGTCAACCTGAACCTGTGACTTTGACCCAGTCCAGCACAGTCACATACCCACAAGTGGAGCTTTGTGCTTCTTGGGGCTATTTTTATCCATAACTTTAAAAATTCATAACTCTGGTTCTACTTCTTGCATTTTTGTCAGTTCGGTGTTTATTTACTAAATTTTACTCTATTTCTTTAAAATAGGAATGACATTTTTCTTTGTTGTGTTTTCACTTTATTGATGTTTGAGCATTAGATAGATACATTAATATTCATCTTAAAGTTAAGCTTGAATGTATTTGTGCTACCAGAGGTTTATGCACATGTTTATTTAGTGACTTTTGTCGTTCACTTTCACAAAGGCTGTGTTTACTATTTGAATGGGTGTTCCATCACTCTCACCTAATGACCCAATCTATTACACAAATCTAACCACAAAATGTTGGTTTCTCTGCAACGCTGTCACAGAACTCTATGGAAGACCCAAGTAGACTAGGTTACAGTAACCTATTTTGGAGAGAATAAATGCTGAATGTGCTTGGGCATGAAGGTGTTTGGGAAGAAGTGGGGAGAATTCTTATGATAATCCTTTGCTGACAAAAATATGAAAAGCAGAATACTTTGATTGAAAGTTTTATGGAGAGTTGATAATCGAAATAGAACCCAAGAAACGTAGAGGTATTAGAGGATCAAGAAGCAGAACCCAATGAATTGGGCCAAATAGAGATATGCCATCTGACATCATGATTTCCAAACAAGAACTCAGCCTTATTATAATTGAGCTAGCAAAAGTTGCAAGACTGTAGAAAGACAAAGGGGGTCATTCCAAGTCTGGCGGGCGGCGGAGGCCGCCCGCCAGACTTCCCCCCTCCGAAATACCGCTCCGCGGTCGAAAGACCGCGGAGGGTATTCTAAGTTTTTCCTTGGGCTGGCGGGCGGTCGCCAAAAGACCGCCCACCAGCCCAGGGAAAAACTCCCTTCCCACGAGGATGCCGGCTCGTAATCGAGCCGGCGGAGTGGGAAGGTGCGACGGGTGCTGTTGCACCCGTCGCGTATTTCACTGTCTGCCAAGCAGACAGTGAAATACTTGTAGGGGTCCTCTTACGGGGGCCCCTGCAGTGCCCATGCTGGTGGCATGGGCACTGCAGGGGCCCCCAGGGGCCCCGCAACCCCCCCTACCGCCATCCGGTTCCCGGCGGGCAGACCGCCGGGAACTGGATGGCGGTAGGGGGGTCGGAATCCCCTCGGCGGCGCAGCTAGCTGCGCCGCCTTGGAGGATTCCAAAGGGCGGCGGTACACTGGCGGGAGACCGCCAGTGTTGCCGGTCCGACCGCGGCTTTACCGCCGCGGTCGGAATGCCCTTGGGAGCACCGCCGGCCTGTCGGCGGTGCTCCCGCGGTCCTCCAACCCGGCGGTCATTGACCGCCAGGGTTGGAATGACCCCCAAAATGTCATACAGGAGCTGCTGTATCACCCTGGCCAACAAACAAGCACAGTCTGTCTAATGGGATACCAAAAGCTGTCTCCATCCCACTGCTAGACCAGAGGCTCCTCTCATCCTCCATCAATCGGAAACAACCCTATCAACTATTTGACCCACTACTGGTAATAATGGGACAGGTCTGTATTTAATGACGTCTGCTGTATGTAGATTACTCTTTATTAAAAGTGGTTTGATAACACCTCTCTTCTACTCATTAGGAAGCATCCCTGTGGATCCTGAAAGATTAATCATCGCACTTATGAACAGAGCCAGAATTGAGGCACACATATGCAGAAAAGACATCCGGAATAAATCATCTGGGGAACCAGACTTGACCTTCAACAACGTGACTCTGATCTCATCTTCTGCAGGCGAGAAAGCAGCCACATTTCCTCATTCACCCACTATCACTCGCTTTACACTTTCACTCACACGAACATGCTCACCTGCAGACACACTCATATATAAACACACATGCACAAACTCTCACCCACACACATATAACTTTTGAGCGAATTGTTTTACTTAGTGTGTGGTGTCTGTGCCAGTTTGCTTCAGCTCCTCTGATGCTGATGCTGGAAAGTCACTCTGTGCAAGTCCACAGCTCCCTTCATCAGTCACAGACGCAGGCAACACAGTGCACAGCCTATGCTGATGAACCGCACAGGCTGTAGCTGTCAACTCCTTGCATTTTCACTTAGCCCACTCCCATCCCAGCACAGGAAGGTGTGGAGTCAGTGTGGGTTTTGCTTCTATGTGCCTGTACTTCCTATCACACATATTCCCTGCCGCTTGACCCAAACTCACAGCGAGTGTCGTCATTTTTTTTTATCGTACCAATAGTGAATAATTGGTTTATATATTTTTCATATAAGACTATTCACCTTTTAAGTAACCTCTTGCCACCGGAGACGTGAACACTGCTTTTATTTAGGTACCTGGTGAAAGATCCCAGTAAGACTGCCTGCTAGCCAGAAAATACCTATTTTGGTTGTTTAAATTCTCATTATGTGTGGACACGTTCTCTTTTCACCAAATTCCCATTGCTTGCTTCAGTGGAAGAAAGTTACAAACTTGAGGTGTAGGTATCTGCCAGGCTTAGAGTCAGCAGTAATCTCCTATGTGGCAGTTCTGACCTCTGACTATCAGGGAAAGTCCGTGGATGCAGCAACAGTGAAGACTGGATGCACTGTTCATTGATGGCGGCGGGCAGGCCCCTCAGGTCATGTTAAGGATGCTGAATGGCATTTTGGTACTTCAGGTTGATGTTTCTTCACTTTGTTTGTCGAGTGAACGACATGGTGGCTGGAGAACCCTGCTCAGATTGTAACAGCACTAGATAAACTCCCGGGCACAGTTGGCATCTTCTGGGTGTTCTCCCTCTCCTTCTGCAGGGTCAAACAATCTCCTTCCCACTCTGAACGGGTATGCAGGAACCTAGGTGCTACATAGACCCTCAGCTTCTCAGCAAGTTGCAAAGAATACAGGTGATGACCCCTGACTCTGGAGAGACTGGCTGTCATGCCAATACCAGCCCTGGTTTCAAAGTAGCTTTTCAAATACTGTGTGGTGAACTCCCTTCTTTGGTCATGAAGAACTTGGAACTCGAATAAAGTGGTGTGAATTTATGTTCATTTTCCAGAAAGATGCCAGATTCCACTGGATCCACGGTGAAAGATCCTCTAACTATTTTGATGTGTCTCCCTTTCAAATGTCATTTTAAGGCTGTAGTGAAGTCATCCTGCTGGCTCAAAGCAGGACTATTCAAATTATGAGTGCAATGAAATGTTAGGTCTCTGCATCTAACAACCACTGGGCCCTGAGTTAGCTGTCAGAGACAGACAAAACGACAGTCAATGCCTAAAAGTCTCCTCACTGTTAACAACAGAATCTACTTAATCTCCCCTCTCCCTTGCCATCCACTAAATAGAAGTGCTCAGGAATTACTAATCAGCAATCCCCTGATAAAACGTCCACAAATAATTTCTGAAGGAAGCCCTGTATCCATCCTCACATGTCAGTGTCTGGGTCTCTACAGATTGCAGACAATGCACTTCTGCTAACTGAGTAAGCTGTATCCACCATTCATATGGTGCCATGCTAAGTTATGAGCAATCCAAAGTGGACACTACTGGTTCCAGCAGCCATATCTACACCTTACACACAATCCTGGTTCCCTGCAAGTGCCAGTTGTCCATCACCAATCCACACTCTCCCTGAAACAGAAGAAAGTACTGTGAAGTACTACGAATCTCTAAAAATAAAGGTCTGCAATGTACTAGGAACCCCCAGACATTGTCGGACTGCAATCACAGGTGTATGTCAACAGCACAAGACATTGATTTTAGTCCCACGTCATTAGAGAGACCATGCTTAGTGTTTCCCTGTAGTTCACAGAGTGGGTTCTGGACCTTGACTTTACCATAAACAGGCCTAGGCCTCAGCACACATGCTAGAGCACACTGGCTTGGCCAAAAATAAATCAGGATACCAGCTTCACATAGAACTGGTTTATTCACGGCAGGGGAGAATACCGGTATACCATGCAGGGGACATTCCAGCCCCAACAGGTGATATCATTAGTGCAAATGAGAAAAAGAACAGTAAACGAGTGAATACATTTCAAAAGGTGGACAAATTAGTTCTTGAAAAGCATTATGGAAAGGTCCACTAGTGGATGCCTTAGATCAGTGGTTCCCAACCTTTTGACTTCTGTGGACCCTCACTTTATCATTACATGAGCCCGGGCACCCCCACTGAATTTGTATTGGATTCCGGGGACCACCCCACTGAGTCATTATTGAAAGCTGGGGACCTAAGCTGTTAATATTATTTTATTCTCCAAGCAGTCGCGGACCCCCTGAGGAGGCTTCGCGGACCCCCACGTGTCCTCAGACCACAGGTTGGGAACCACTGCCCTAGATGGAGCTCATAAATTAGAAATGCTTTGGTCATTGACCTATCAGTAAAAAAGCCTTTGTTAAATTGAGGTGTGTACCACCAAGGCCCACATCAGACAACAGATCTGCTAAAGCCTGATGGGTAATAGTGTTGAAAGCCACAGAAAGAGTACCTTTGAGTTTGGTAACAGATCGTCTGCTATTAAAGTTAATTGGAGTGGAAGTAATTTACCTTCGAGTGCTGCATGTAAATAGATAGTATATTCTTCTTCTTCTGATATTATTATTATTAGTAGTAGTAGTAGTAGTAGCAGTAGTATTAGTAGTAGTAGTATTGTTGTTTTATTTGTATTATGAGTTGTAGTAGTATTAGTAGTATTTTAGAATTAGAGCTCTAGGCATCTAGACTTTACTGTACCTCAATAATTTCAATTGTTCCAATAGAGGTAATTTACCACTGGTTGTCCCAGAGTTCGAATACAATTGAAAACCGTATTTAAAAATCAAGTATTTGATTGTCAAGGGAGTGAAGAGAAAGCAGTAGAAGGCCCCGATAGAGGTGATGTGGTTAGGTAACTCAGAATGCAGTAGAAACCATAATGCCACCGAATAAATTAGACTGTGTTTCTACTTTTTTAGAAGAAAAAGTAGTTTGATTCACAAAAAGCTAAATACTACACAGGGAATAACAAATTCATATGCACAGTATGCTGTCGACAAGACAGCATACTACAAATTAATCACAGTGACACTAAAAACAGTATTTTCAAATTTCTCCTGAGGGTGGTCTTGTATGTGCCCAAAAGGATATTGACATTACCAAAGCAAAACCTATTAGCTTTGACACAATTTTATAAATTCAGTGTACACTTGTACAATATGCATTTGCTATACAACCTTCGAGGACACAATCAATCAATGATACAATACTAAAATTGCAACACATAATTTCAGCCCAAGAAACAGTCTAAATTAAATGTTTGCTTTCCCTGGGGACACCAATTTTACATTTTGGTACATTTAGAGAACCATATTTCCGCCCTTGTTGAGACTATGCATTTCTCCTGGTTATTTCAGAACCTAGCAGAACACTTTTTTGTGTCTTTGCTTTCTAAGGGGGTGTGGTGTGAGTATCACACAGTAGAACATGCAAATTAAGAAGGCCCCAGTGCATTATGGGAGGCCCTTCACCTTAATGACTTGTTCTTTTATGCAGCAGATTGACCAGTAAATTATACTGTTAGAAATGGGGTTCATGGTTGGCTAGGGTATCCACTTAAGCCAGGCAGAACCCACTCACTTTAGTCAGGGCGAGGGAGTTACACACCCAAGAGAACCCCTGCTTATGCCTTGGTAGCTTGGCACAAGCAGTCAGGCTTATCCCAGAGACAATGTGTAAAGTGATTGAACAACACAAACAACACACGTGACGCAATACGTACACCACAAAGGAAACATAACAACAAGTTATATAAAAATAAACTGTATTGCATAAAACATCATTAGACCAAACACAACATGTATCAGTAATACCGTTCTACACAAGCGGTTTTCAGAACATCACACAAGTTACTAGTACTCTGCAACAATAAGCAGCAGTCAGGTAAACATAAAGGTTCCTGGTTATTCTGCAATACAAGCAGTAGTCAGGTTGTCATTATTACCAAGAATGTACATGTCAGGATAAACATATCACCAAAAATGCCAAGACATTATCATGAGTGCACCTACACGTATATTATACGAGGGGTGTAAACCCCAGCCTCATATATGAAACGCGGGAGCACCTGTGCTCCTACTAGAGAGAATGCAGTAGCTTATCCTCAGCAGAATGGGGCCTCCGTTGAGGTTTCCAACCCATCCTGAAAGTGATACCTATGTAAGTAAAACAAAGCCCCTACAGAAATGCCTCTTGTGAAGGGGGGCATACACATTCTCCGCGGGCAGGGAGATCTCTCTTGGTCTCCCCGCATATGCCCCAAGACATGCCAAGCCCCCTGTGCTCACCGGGAGTGGCTTCTTTCCGCCGCTGCTCCTCTCAGGGTAAGAAAGGGGGCGCCTGGCATAGTACGGCGTCTGGAGCCCTCCAGGGCCCTCCGGACCGCTGCGGGGCCTCCACAAGTGCAGGGAAACGTCGCTGGGGGCCCTCCCACTGGGTGCCCCTTTAGTCAGTCTCACCTGGGCCCTGAAGCGGACGCCGGTGTCCTCTCACTGCGATTCCTGTAGAACACCCCTGGGCCTGGCAGTGAACACTCAGCTGCCCCGAAAATTACGAGCGGCCGCCGAGCGGAACACAGCCGACCTTGTGGCCCCGTCTCTGGCCGTAGGTGGCAATTGGTCGCCTGGGGATGCCAAGGGAAGCACTCTCTCTGTCCTCTCACCAGTGGGGGGTCACCCAAGGAAAACTAATGTTGCACGCTTTCCTCGCGCTGGGCCAGGGACGCCACAACTACCTAGCACTTTCACAGAAAAAGAATGGGGTGCTCTTCATACTTTGGAGAACAACCAAACAGAGCACGCTCTATGCTGTCGTCCAAAAACAACCCAGGGAGCAGATCAAAGCAGCTCCCACAGGCCGCAAGAATTTGAGTGCAGTTGAAAGGGTTCACACCACCCAGCCCTGGGAAACAGCAATGGGGGCACAGGTCTGCAGGGTCCCAACAAGCAGGACAGCCCAAGGGCTCACAGGCAGAGGCAGTCCCTCTCAGTGACCTAGCAGGTCACAGGTTAGCACAACAGCAGGGCAGTCCCAAGGCAGCAGCAACCAGTGTCCAGTTCAGTCCATTAGCGTCTAAAGAATGTGGGGGAAGACCCCCTGTATTTATACTCATTTTGCTCTGCCTCCACAAAAGGGAGATAAGGGGTTCCAACCAGTACTAACTAGTTCCAGGAGTGTTTTCTTTCTCCTCCAGCACTGGCTCCAGACATCATTGGGGTAGGGGGAGGTAAAGGAGCCCTTTGTGTGAGGCCAGGGCACAGCCTTTAAAAATGCAGGTGTGCCCAGCCTATCCCTCTCCCAGCCAAGGAAGACCATTTAATATGGAGATGTCCCTTTGTGACACATCCACCCTCCCTGTATACAGGCTGTCTGAAAAGTATGCACAAAGCCCAGCTGTCACTCTGCTCCAGACGTGGATTGGAGTCAAGCTGCAAAACACCGGAGTAATAAGCACATAAAAATGCCCACTTTCTAAAAGTGGAATTGCTCTAATGGTAATAAAAAAATATGCCTGGGCGGAGTTCACAGAGTCCGACTTGCGGAATTCCATGGAGCTGAAAAACATTCGGTGGAATTTTGCGGTGGCGGAGATCTGTGACCCGCAGTAGCTTGCACTGCCTGCGTCCCATAACTGGGCTGCAGCGTGCACCGGGTGAGCTCTGCTCTACTGGCGGGGCCAGAGGAGTTTTGGGAATAACTAAGCAGTCCAAGGAGCGCGGAGAACCAAGAACTCAGTTAGCTCCACCAGTGGAGCGGAGCTCCCTGCACACCCCTATAAAAAATTCACCTACACCAGTAAGCAGCATTTCTCACTTCCATTACAACCATAACAAACATGCCTGTGCTACCCCTCATAGATGAGACACTACCACTTAGACATATGTTAGGGCATCTCCAATGCAATCCTATGAGATAGGCAGCAAACCACAGTAGTGAGGAACCAAATAGGCTGTTTGTCACTACCAGGACATATAGAACAAAACGACATATGTCCTACCTTTTACATACAGAGCACCCTGCCCATAGGACTGGCTAGGGCCCACCTTAGGTGTGACTTATATGCAGCAAAAGGGGAGTTCCAGGCCTAGCAAGTACATTTAGATGCCAGGTCCCTGTAGCAGTAAACTGTGCACGCAGGCCCTGTGGTAGAAGGCCTGAGACAGGTTTGAAAGACTACGTCTCTTGTTACACGAGTTGCACTGTAGGCCTACTAGTAGCATTTAATTTACAAGTACTGGGTATAGGGATACTCTGTACGAGGGACTTACAGGTAAATTAAATGTGCCAATTAGGTGTAAGCCAATCATACCAAATTTAGAAGGGAGAGAAAATGCATGTTAGCACTCATCAGCAGTGAAAAAGTGCTGAGTCCTAGATCCAACAAAAAGAGTTCAGGAAAAAACTAGAAGGAGGAAGGCAACACATTTGGGGATGACCCTGTAAAAAGTGCCAGGTCTAACACATGCCTTTTCTTTCTCCTTTTTTGGATGTATCATCCTTGGCAGATCTTAAACTGTTGGTGCACCCAGTCTTGTAGGTTGGTCCTACCAACATTTTTCAGGACCACTTGGCATTTTTGCAAACAAAGCATGAAAAGAGCTGCACAGGTAAATTTTGAGAGAAGTTAACTTGTTATTTTCCAACGTAAAAGCACTTTGAGGAAGGTGGGATTGCACAATAAAAATTCTATTCCACAGTGAATGGGTCCTAATCTTTTCAAGGGGCTCTATTCTTGTGGTAATAACACCATGGGTTACAGGCAGTCCACATGCTTTATACAACATATTAACCGCCAATTGCATTTTTATAGTGCTTTAAATTGTACTTTGGACAAAAATATGTTTACATTTCTAAAGATTATGCTCGAATATTACTGTTATAAATCTACAATATAGTAAGAAAGAATTATATTTTTCACTAATCACAACACTTTCAGGATATTGCACATTGCAAACATACACCGCAGATAATATTTTGCTTAGTTAATGAGTTTTTAAGAGGATTATGCACTCTTATTTCAACTTTGTTTTGCATCTTTGTACCGAGTGCCCCTTTGTTGTTACCGTAACACAACTTTAACTCAGTGTTATAGTTACTTGATGTTTATAAAATCAATTAACTTGCAGCTGTGCCCAAATGTATGTGCTTTCTCCGTAGTCTTTTCCCAGTTCCTGATCTTTCTTCTAGCCCTAGCTCACGCTGTTATTCAACTTCTAGGTGTGCAAGGGGTGACACGCAGGGATGCCCTCGTGTATGACATTGCCATAGCGCTGGGGCATGGCTTTCTATAGTCCTGCTCCAGTGAATGGCATTTCCGGTGCCCAGTGTAATAGCATGTTTCACATACAGTCCTTTAGTCCCAAATATTTGAAATGCACTGTTTTAGGTTAACCAAAATCAACCACATTGCACGGGCGAGTGAAGGCAGTGAGTGAATCTGAGTGAATCTGACTGACAGGGAAGTTTTAATAGGGAAAGGGATTCTCTCCCAACGGAAAGAAATATGTACCTAAACATGTTTATTTTGCAGTCCAGCTACTCAAATATATTGATTAAAGACATCGGGTTTAAAGGCAGTTTTTAGGAGAAAATAATAATAAAAAAAATACTTACGAGTGGAAAGAGTACCCCAAAGCAAGCTTTCTATAAAACAGATATACGTACATACCAACAAAAAAAAATGGTGTGCCAGGCACAGAATACAGGATGAACAACTGGCACATTTTGGGGGCATGAAATATGCATTACCAATATAACATAGTAATCCATTCGAAATAAATGTTAAAACAAAACGATAAACCAAGAGGCGTTTTTTTCAAGACATAGGGGGTCATTCTGACCCTGGCGGCCGGTGCCCGCCAGGGCCACCGACCACGGGAGCACCGCCAACAGGCTGGCGGTGCTCCCACGAGCATTCTGACCGCGGCGGTTCAGCCGCGGTCAGAAGCGGAAAGTCGGCGGTCTCCCGCCGACTTCCCGCTGCTCGGGGGAATCCTCCATGGCTGCGGAGCACGGGATTCTGACACCCCCTACCACCATCCTGTTCCTGGCGGGTCTCCCGCCAGGAACAGGATGGCGGTAGGGGGTGCCGCGGGGCCCCTGGGGGCCCCTGCAGTGCCCATGCCAATGGCATGGGCACTGCAGGGGCCCCCGTAAGAGGGCCCCACTGTGTATTTCAGTGTCTGCAATGCAGACACTGAAATACGCGACGGGTGCAAACTGCACCCGTCGCACCCCTGCAACTACGCCGGCTCAATTCTGAGCCGGCGTCCTCATTGCAGGGGCATTTCCTCTGGGCCGGCGGGCGCTCTTTTGGAGAGCGCCCGCCGGCCCAGAGGAAATGTCTGAATGGCCGCCGCGGTCTTATGACCGCGGTGCGGTCATTTGGCGGCTCCCTCCAGGCGGGCGGCGCCCGCCGCCCGCCGGGCTCAGAATGAGCCCCATAATGTACATCACCGATCCCTGCTAGTTAAAAGTTCATCAGACTTTCCTATGCTGATAATATAGAGATGCTAATCATGGTACCCAGCCAGGAATATTGCTCAAGAAAGTCCTTCTCTGACAAAAGAGATGTCTAATGTCCTCTATTGTATGTGATCACAAAGCAAAAGTAGTCTAAGGTAGGGGTGGGCGAAGAATTCCTCTCTGCCGTTGGAGTTTGCGGTGTTTTCCCCACTCTGCACTCCACGCGGAGTTCCGAAAAACTCCGCATAGTGACATGGAGTGGAGATTTTTCTCTTGCTCGCAGTCACCAACGTTAAGTTGGTGAGCGTGAGAGAAATCGCTAAGTTGGCGAGCGCGAGCAAGATTTCTGAAGTCGAGCTGTAGACTGCGACCGCTCGCGATGAGAAAGCTGCTGTTCGTGTTGAGGAAGCTGCCACTTGTGTAGAAAATCTACTTGAGCGGTAAAAAGTAGTTAGCTTCCTCTGGCGCTCTACGTGAATCCATTTGCACTGATTTTAGAGTGCGGGAGACACTCCTGTGGTACAAATCAGTGCAAACAGTACGCCTTACCCAAACTCCACCTCTCGCCGAACTCCTCATAGCGCTGCGGAGTTTTTTCGGCACTTGTGAACTCCACCCATGCCTAGTCTAAGGCTGATGTTTTTAGATTAACATAGGCTTGGCAGTGGCAGCCAGGGGCCTTGCAAAGGGCGGGCCTGCGGCAAATAAATAGGCCTGGCTGTTGATGATGGCCTGGCTGCTAGCACTGCTGTCGGTTGCCTAGGATACAGTCTCTGGCTTCACGTAGTGTAGTTATCCATCAGGTTACAGATATTCTTGTGACGTCAGTGTGTTTTTTGTCCCAGTTTAAAAAACATGCAGTGTTCTGACAGTTTCCTCGTTTCTCCATAATCTACAACAAAAATGTCTGTGCAGACATCGGATTGCCTTAGTTTGTGAAGCACCACCATCATACCAGTATTCACACTGTCAAATCGGGACAACATGCGGTTGTCCTGTCAGAAAACAAACTGCCCCAGTACATAAAACAACATTGCACCAGAGAGGTCCCAGGTATACCTTTTACAGTACATGGGGGAAATAATCCCAGAATCCACGCTGCCCTGGTACCTTCGTCCCCATTGTCACGACCAAATGCAGATCATGCAAAAGTCAGCAGACCCGCTGCCATGCCAGAAGCAATATGGCTCTGTTGACCAAAAACGCCTCTTTAGCTGGTAGTTCTGTTGCCAACACGCTACCACCCAAGCTCCCACACCTGCCTCTAAAGTCATGCACTGCAGCACGACTTCAGTCAACTCTTGCACGGTGTAACATCTCCTGGTAAATTAATGCAGCAATGGGAATGGTTGTAAAGTCCTGCTGCAGGATTGCAGGTAAAAAGTAATACAGACTGCAGCAGAACCAGAAATCATACAATACACTATGACAAGGACAGCATGTCCACCAGTAACTCGTGCAAGAAGGGCATTCCTGCCACACTCCACTGGCAACACGAACCCCGGCCCATTTCTGCGATTTCAGATTCATAGTCAATCTAGCGACTGAAAAGCATCTTTTCAGTCCAATGAAGACCCTGTCTATTCAATTGAGAGTTGAAAAATGTTTGTAGCATACAAAAAACGTTTGACAGTCATAGACTGGCATCTAGTGGTAGATTGCAGATTTGCAAGCGCATTATACACTGCTTGAAAAGATTTGCGAGCGCGAAATATGTTGTCGTATTTCGCAGTACGTAGGGTACACGGCATGAAAGAAGGAGCGTGCCTTCTCCCCTGAAGTGACATTTGCCTATGGATGAGTGAATCATGGACAGGGCCACTGGAATTATGCAACAGGTGAGTACCAAAATATGTGACGGGGTTGACCAAGTTATGCAGCAAGAAAAGGCAAATTATGCGGCACAACGAGGCATATTTTTTATGCTATTCGTTATTTTGTACTTTTTACACATAGTAGTACCATCTAGGCAACCAATTCACATCATCAGTATCGGTTTAACAACCAAATACAGAAAACGCAACTGAATGATGATCAATTAACCTTTGCAAATTCAACAAACCCACGTCGCCATGTTTTTAGTAACGTTTGATACCATTGGGCTAGACGCTATAATTTTTTTTTTTTGGATCATGTGGCGAATGTGGCAAATCCATAATTATGCATAAAAAAGCTGTGGCTGCAGAATCACATGATTCCAGTGGCCATGATTATAGTAAATGCGACTCGTGGTGGATTCTCTACCGCCACAGATTTACCACTGCAATTAGCTCCATCATAAAGATAGCAAGGCAGAAGTCATTCCACCAAGAGATTCTTTACCTGACAAGAATCTTCCAGGACAGCAGTTATCACTTCCACCTCAAATCAGCAGATTACAATTCATTCTTAACTTTACATCAACTCCTTAGTGGTTATCGATCACTAGTGCCAAGGCAATAGCTAGAGGTGTATACCTTCCTGTTAAATTTAAGTATCCATACTTGAGGAATCAAATAAGAAACAAAAAAAGGTAAGAGAACTGAAGAGATAAAAAGGAAAAGAAAACGTGGTTTGTGAATGTTTTTTCACAATTGTTCTAACATTGATTAACACAAGAACAAAAATGTGATGGGAAGAATGCTTGAATTAATCTAATTCACTGGAAATTACTTTGGGTAGCATTTTACTCCTTTGTATTTGTTACACTATATCCCTATAGATTAAGATCATCCAAAAGCAAAGCAGACGTCATCCTGACGCAGTAGGACCAGTCTATTCCATATTACATTGCAGCAATATTGCCAAAGACTTAAGAGAATGTTGCCAAGAGGACAGATTTAAAATTGCGGTGCCCATGTTGGCAGATTTCCCTAGGCACAATGAGGAGATAATAAATAGACGGACAAATTTGACAACTTTGACAACCAAACGTTACTTCATGAAGGATTTTATTTTAAAAGCTCACCAACATACCTGGGACAAACATTGAAAAACAATGGAGAAAGAACACGAGTAAAACTGATACAAGGGAGATCTGTGGTGCCGGGTATAGAAAGGGGAGCTGACACAAAAGGGAAAATAAGGGGAATTAATGAAAACTCTGAACAGAAAGACACGTAACAGCAGAGACCACCAAAAAGAAAGGATGATCATTGAGGAAGGGTGTCAGCAGGGGTTGGACTGCCAATGGAAAATGAATGGGGCAACAAGAGAGTAGAAACAAAAACTGAATTGCATGCATTTTAGATAGGACAAATCTATATTGCATGATCCCGTGAGTAGCGACTATCCGAAGGGATTCATCCTTTGAAACAATTTCCTATGCATGTTATGCATACCACATAAGTCACACCAACAACGCATTAAAGTAAATGTCAAAGGGTCTGATTTAGATCTTGGCAGATGGCTACTATGTCACAAATGTGACGGTTAATCCATCAGCCATATTTCAATTTCCATAGGATTTAATGGAGTCGGGATATCCGTCTTATTTATAACAGAGTAACCCCGTCTGCCAAGATCTAAATCAGGCCCATAGTTTCTATCAATTTTGTTCAGTTTTGCTGCTCTGGGTTGTGGCCTTGCAATTCCACCACTCAACTAATAATGTACTACATGCAGCTGTGTGCTCACAACCAAATGCCACACATATCAATGTGTGTAATGTTAGGTTCTACATGAATAGCAAATATTCATCATTGTCATAATCTTAGCAGCTGCTGATGGTAGGTTATGTTTTCTGCTGATCAGTCTTAGGGACAGATTTACAAGAAAGTGGCGCATCAGCTGTGATTTAAAGTAATGGGAGCGACTGCCCAGCTCCTGTAGCCCTGGGGACCACCACCTCCTCGGGGCTTCAACTTATTGGGATGCAGGGGTGCTGTGTGCCCCCCCCCCACAACCCTGGGGACCACCATCTCCCCAGAGCTTTCATCAGAATTAATGTGGGGGGCCACCCATCGTCCCCACTGCCCCAGGGACACCCCCTCCCTGGGGCTATCTAAAAATTAATCATAGGTGGTTTGTTTTGGACCCCCGTGGCCCTGGGGACCACCACCTCCCGTGGCTCTTGTTGTTGGAGGGGGGCTGCACTGCCCTTCCCTCAAGGAGCCACTGATGGCCATGGGGACCGCCACTCCCCAGGGCTGGCTCCTGCTATGTCCTGGGGTGCCCATCCCTGGACATAGCTGTTTGCTGTGTCTTGGCTGCAGCTTTGATAGCTGCAGCCAAGTCACAGCAAACACTCTGTTTTCTGACAGTAGGACCTGTCAAACAGGTCCCACTGTCAGAAAGCGGAGTTTTCTTTTCTGTTCCCTGCACTCAGATATGCGTGCAGGGAGCAGAGATGAAAGCATTGCTCCAGCCACCAAGGAGCTGCTACTTAAAGCAGCTCCTTGGTGGCTGGAGCAATGGGACCACGGGGAGGCCTTAAGGATCCCCTGCGATCCCAGATAGCCCACAAAGCACTAAGAAATATATATATTAAAAAAAATAAAATCACTCAAGTGTGAAGGTCACAGACCTTCACACTGAGTATTTAGAGTTTAAGTCCAGGTGTATCCCTGGTCATTTCCCGCCTTTATTATTATTTTTTTTTTAAGTGCAGATGTTAAAGGCACATACTAAAAGGTGATCTTACTCTTTTTAAATGACATTTTTTTTTTCAAATTGTGCAGAAATATCTCATTCTAAGTACATCATGCATCAAAATCTAAAAAACTCTCTATCTCTCTGCCTCTCGCTCTCTTTCATTCTCATTCAATCGCTTTCTCCTACTTACCCACCAACTTAGACATTTACACACCCACTCACAAACTCACTCACGCACCCACTCACAGACCCACTCAGACCCTAGTGCACCCACTCACAGCTCCAGTCAAACCCTCATGCACTGACTCTGACCCACTCAGACTCTCATGCACCCACTCACAGACCCATGCACACACTGACACATGCACCAAAACACTGATGTACACACTCTCACACCCAGACATACACTCTAACAGCCATTCTCATGTCCAGATAAACCCTCTCACCTCTATTCTCACACTCAGAGAGGCCGCAGCCAACTTCCGCCACATATGGGCAAAGGTTCGTGCACATCGTCGGGATGGGTGGTTAGGGGGGTTCGCTGCATGGTGTGGCTGCAGGCCAGATCCTGTGGGAAACCTCTGCTGCACATGGGCGAAGGCCGTCCATAGTGAAAGGTGCTTATAGAGGGTTGGCCTAGGCCCTGTAGCCAATCGCGCTGCGCATGGCCTACAACCGGATTAACCAATTGACCATCATCAACTATTACTCAACTCAATTCTAATGTGGAAGGTATCTTTTTATTTACAAAGTGTAGTGAAAACATATTACAGTGATCATGGGGGATCCTCTAGCACCTTCACAATAGTGGTGATGAAGATCTCTGCAGGGTGCAAAACCTTTGGGGGGGTTTCGGATGTTACACTTCCCTAATAAATGTATTTTCTATTGAATAATAGGGTACAGGTGCTTTCAGTCAGGTATGGAGAGGTGCTTGTTAGATTTCACAATGAAATTTTACATAACACAGACAAAACACACACAATCTCTCCCTCTCTGCTTTGAAATTCTTCAAAAATGTTGGTCATTTTACAAAATATTGTGTTTCTCTCACTTAGCACCCCTACCAGTCATTTGTCTCCCTTTCCACTGCTCCTCTCATGTGCCCTGCTTGTTGTATAATGCATTTTTTAGTATTATATGCCAGAAGGATTGTTAGAAAGTCTGACGCTCATACCCCCCAATCCTACTGTCCAAGTTACGCCCCTGGATCTCTGTGAGTGTGTTTACTGTGCCAGTGCTGAGATGTGGGTGGGTGCAATGCCTCTGCTTGTACAGGTGGTGGAGGCATCTGTAAAGGGGGTGAGGGTGGCAGTGCAGGTGGTGGAGGTGCCTGCACAGGGGGTGAGTGTGCCTGTACAAGTGGTGGGTGTGCCTGTACGGGGCGAGGGTGCCTGTACAGGTGGTGGAGATGCCTGTTCATGGGGTGAGGGTGCCTGTATAGGTGGGGGATGTGACTGGGCATGGGGGTATTTTTAGGAGGGTAGTGCCTGTGGACGTTGGGGGTGCCTGTGTAGGTTGTATACAGGTGGGTGGGCTATGGTGCAGGTGTGTTAGGTTTCCTCCATGCATTGACCACGAAGGAAGACTTTGGAACAGTTTCAACATGCCCTTCCATCATTTCCATGTCCAAGGCATGGTTTCTTGCACTGTCTTCCCGATAGATAGCTGAGAGGTCATTTTGCTGTCTTGCCCTGTCTTGGCATGTTTTCTGAATGCTGTTCAAGACATGTCTGTCTGTCAAGCCTCTGAGGGATTTGACATATTTCCCACATTGAGTCTCACATGTCAGACAGTGTATCCTCTATACAGTATATCTCTGCCCCGAGTGCAGGCATAAAGATACTATTTGTAAATGCCATTTGTGAATTCCCAAAGTCGTGAACTTAGACTTTTGGTCTAAGTTTAGACCAAAAGTCTAAGTTTTCCTTTGTGAATCGGGCACTCGGTGTTCAGTTCTCTTCCCCTCCAAGAAGCTGACCGACCCCAACCGTTCTGACACAGTATATAGTATCTGACATTCGTGGGTTTCATGACAGACACTGTACTGTGTGCTTTATTTAAAGTCAACATGCTCCTGGCCTTGAGTTTAGTTGAATGAAAAGATCAGCAATTAGCTAGATCCTTTGTCCCACCTCAGGATCATGTACCTGCTAAGGGTGTTTTGCATGCTGTGCATCACATTCTGTAATTGCCTTTTAAACAAAAACGACTTCATAATTAATATCAGTAAATGTTGACTAGAAAGTAGAGTGGTGTCAGGAGACATCCATTACCACATAGCACCAGCATATGCCTGTTTATATTCTTCTGTAATTTGGGATGAACACATACACATAATCAGGAGGTTGACCAGGAAAAAACAATGTAGGAACATTTTCCCTGTGCAATGTGCCACAAGGTTGGCTCAGAATTCAAATACCTGACTTTGGGGGACCTACTTCTCCCAGACTTCTTCAAAATTACTTGTCCTAATGCACAGTATTCCTGCATCATACTTATGGGATCAGGATGTGGACTTGCATGCAGTATTACAGTTACCAATTCCAGAGTATTATAACGTTTTGTTTGTCGAAACTTTGTGATTGCCCCAGTCAAATTCCATTGTACAGTTTAAGGAGGCTGCTAGAATGTGCTGGGTACGCATATCTTTTGGAAGATGAATTAAGCTCTTTGTATGACAGCTCCTTGTTCATTGTTCATGGCACAAAGTTCTCTGCACAGACTCATGTATGATAACTTTGTGCTTGTTGTCTAAGCTATCAAACTCTGTGCACATCCAGGTATGACAGCACAGTTGTTGTTGTTCAAGGAACCTGACGGCATATTTATAGGGATGTGGAGCAGAGCAGCAAGTCACCTTGCTGTGCTGCATCACAGAGAAAGGGCAGGAATGTGCTGTATTTATCCCACTATGGTGCATTCCTATCCTTTCCCTAATGCTGGCTCACAATGAGCTGCCTAGAGTCAATGCAGGCACCCTTACACCAGCGTGCAAGGGTTGTATGCAGGTTTGTTTTGTGCAAGAAGGGGCATCTTCATGCACCCTAACAATCCCCTAAGGCGTATTCCTCTATTTATTTGTCCTGTAGAATGCAGTGTACATAGAAAGAGGAAAAGGAGAAATAAAGATATTTCTCCTTGCTACTCCTACCCTGGGGAGGGGTAGCATTTTGGTACATTCCCAGGTTTACAGGTTCTGGTATATCTGTGAATGCGTCCAAATCCATGGGACACCAATGCAACACCCATGGAGTGCCTTCCCAGGACAGAGTAAGGCAACACAGTGACTTGCGCTGCATTGATTTACTCCAGATTTATGGAGCCAGTCAGGGCCATGCAAAGTGGCATTGCGTGGCTTCATAAATCTCATTTGGGTTTGTGTCACACATATACTATGTTGCATGGTGAAAATGTGACTCAAACAGCCTGATAAATATGCCCCCGAGATTATTGCACAAAATCATGTATGATAAATTATTGTCTAAGCCATCAAACTCCATGCACAGACATGTATGGTAGGTTAGTGCTTATGTTTAAGTCATGGAGATCTAGCAAATAGTCATGTATGACATCTCAGTGTTAATTGTCATAGAGATGAAGCTCAATGCACAGAGTCAGATGCTCAAGCTCTGGCCCCTAAATCTAGATTCTGGGGTATGATTAATTGTTCTTCTCTGTTTCGAAGGGTGAGAAGAAAATGCTCCAAATTATTCAAATTAATTACTGTGTAACTTGATAGTCACACATTCCGTTCCAGAGACCAACTTATAGTTCAACTAGCCAGAACTAGCCAGACGCCCTAGCAGTAAATAACGTGGGCATGATGCAAAGTGATACAAGGTGTATACCAGCAACCACAAAATCCCATGCAAGGTAGAGGTCGAGGAGTTCCTATAGATCTGGGTACAGGGATGGATCTAAATAGGATAAAAAGATCAACACAGTGTTACATCTGCAATAGAATGGCACACTGGAAGTGGGAATGTCATTTAAATCCAGCTAATCAAGCCCAAAATGCCAGACGCAGGGTGTGCAAAGACCTGGAAGTCAACATTTTATTGTGCCCCAAGCTCCAAGTTCATGAACGAAAATGCTGTTGTGTCATGTCTGAATATGAATCAGGGTCTGAGAATGAATATGAATTTGATGTAGGATAATAATCTATTTCAACAATTTCCCCTGTACACTTGAATGAAGGAAATGACTCCGATCAATCAGCCTGACGGTGCCCGAGGTGGGAGGAAGACTGTGTACTTGGCTTAGAGGTGGACCAGAGTGGACTATTTATAGACAGTGAAGTGGATGGCCATCCTGTGTCATTCTTGGTTGGTACTGGTGCTACCCATTCTACTTTGAGAACAGTACAAGTCCTAAACCTACCCCTCTCAGGAAAAACAATTCAAGTTGTTGGTGTAGAGAATAAACAAATGACTGCTCATGAAACTGTCCTAGATAAAGTGAAAATAGGACTTTTTGAAATTATCATATGTGATCACAGTTCAGAGAAACTCTTGGGAAGAGATGTACTTACAAAACTAAACTGTGTTTTCTTTTGCACTCCAGTACGAATAGAATTGCAAACTCATGATGATCATGCTGTTTTTAAGCTGATGCAAAACGAACCTTGTTGCATGATGCTGACATTGCTGTCAGTTGATGATTTGCCCACAGTTTTCACAGAAACTGTCAAACATGATGTGTGGGATTTTATGGGGAATGATATCGGACTGATTAGAGGTGTTGAACCTGTCTGGGTTCCTATTAAGCCTAATCCTGAATTCCAGAGAACCCCACATTATAATTTGGCACTAGAAACAATTGCTGGGATAACTTCTGTATTTGAATCTATGATAGAGCAGGGAATTATGAAGGAGATATTGTGAATTTCTTGTTACTCTCCCATTATTGCCCTTTAGAAACCAAGTGGCAAATATAGGATTGTACAGGACCTGAAGAAAATAAATAAAGTAGTTTTTTCTTGTTGCCCTGTGGTACCCAATCTAGCTGTAACACTGTTCCAGATACCATATGAGGCTGAGTGGTTCACAGTCATTGAATTATATAAAGCCTTCTTTTGGATACCGTTGCATGAGGACAGTCAGTTCCTTTTTGCATTCCAGCTCGGAACTAAGGTCTTAACGTGGTATCATGTCTCACAGGGTTTACTGAATCGTCATCTATTTTTAATCAAATATTGAAGAAAAATGTGGAATCTTTAGTCATGCCTTGCAGCTCAGTTTTGATCCAATACATTGACGTCCTAATGGAGGTGTTGACTACCCAAGAAGCTCGCAAACAATACACTATTGCGTTGCTGAACCACCTGGCTGAGAATGGGCATAAGTTGTTACAATATTGTCAAAAAGCAGCCCAATAACCTAGACACCACATTGAAAAGGGACTGAGGAATGTGCCACAAGAGATAATTATAGCCATACTAAAAATGAGCCCGCCAACTACACAGAGGGAAGTCAGGATATTTTTGGGAATGGTGGGGTATTGTATACAGTGTATACCCAACTTTTCCCTCATAGCCAAGCCTTTACAGAGGCTGACACACAAGGCTGTGGCCAATCTGGTACCATGGGATATCAACTGTCTAGTTGTGCTTCTAGAGCTGAGAGATTGTCTCTGTTGTGCCCCGGCTCTAGAGATGCCCGATTATAATAAACCATTTGCACTTTTCAGGGAGGGCTGTGCCTTTTCAAAACTAACTGAAAAGCATGAAATGCTAAGAGACCCGTGGCCTATTTTTCCACCACATTAGATCATGTTGTTTTTGTATTGCCTGGCTGCCTTAAACCAGTAGCCGCAGTCAGAAAAAGCATTAACAGGTGTGAAAACATTGTTATGGGTCACCCATTGACTGTGTACATCCCACACTCCGTAAAGCTTTTGCTAACTAGAACAGAACGCAGCATCTTACAAGTAGTCGACTTGCCAAATATGAGCAGGTGATATTAGCTGCAGAGAATGCAACTACCAAATCTTATGGAATTTTGAATCCAGCCACTCTATTGCCAATATCAAATCAGGAAATTGCTGAAGATTGTGAAGGAGACCACAATTGTCTTGATGTCACTGAACTGTGCACCAAACTGAGACGAGACATTAAGATGAACCATTACCTGAATCTGATTATGTCCTCTATGTTGATGATTCATGCTTAAGAGACAGTGGAGGAAGTTTGAGAGCAACCTATGCTGTTTGTACCCTTTCTGGAGTTGTTGAAGCTTCCTGGCTGTAAGGAATATTCTCTGCCCAAGTAGCCAAATTGATTGCTCTTACTGAAGCATGTTGTTTCCGATCAATTGAATGTGACAATCTTCACTAATAGTCAGTACGGCTTTGATGTTGGTGATGAACTCGGACAACTGTGGTATCAGCCAGGCTTTATGACGTCTTCTGGATCTCTGATTCGGAATGGCAAGCAAGTGAGAGATCTCCTTGACGCATTACAATTGCCTGAGCAGATTTCAGTGGTTAAGTGCCTTGCACATCGTTCTGGAGATGATTGTGTGACCTTGAGCAGTAGGTATGCTGATGAGGTTACAAAATACTGTGCACAGAATGTTTGTACATTCAACTGTGAATTCACAAATGGAGGAATGGATGAGACTAACTTTAACCTCTTGTTCACCGCGGTTGATACCTGGGATGAAGTGAAATGTCTGAAGAGGGGCAACAAAGTTGGGTAAGATCAGGTTGTGTCAAGAGAGATGATGACATTTGGGTTTTAATGGATGGATGACCAGCATTGCCCAATAGTCTGTTACCTTCAATGGCTAGACATTTCCATGGCCCATCTCATATTGGAAGGGATGCCATGGTGAGATTGTTTAGACAGATTTGGTTCAACACAACATAAAGGTTGATGGCTGAAACTGTGTGTCAGAGATGTGTTGTGTGTCAACAGAACAATGTTGGGAAAAGAACTGCAGTCACAGTGAGTCACAAAGGGAGGTCAGTTGGACCTTTTAACAGGATACAAATGGATTTAATTGAGATGCCCCGGTGCAATTAATTGAGATATGTTTTGGTTGTAGTGTGTGTCTCACACCCAGGTTTGGTAGCCTAATCTCTGGAATGAGACTGAGGCATTAATTTCAACAATGAGGTTATAAAATTGCTGTGTGCAGCTTTGCAAATGGAGCAGTGATTACATGGCAGTTACTGACCTGAAGCTTCGTGCCTTGTGGAGAAGGTGAATGGCATGTGTTAGAAATGGGGGCTTTGGTTGACAGTCAGGTTACCCCCTGTTCAAGCAAGGACCCTCACTCTAGTCAGGGTAAAAGAGAATCACCCTCAGCTAACCCCTGCTTACCCCCTTGGTAGCTTGGCAGAGCAGTAGGCTTAACTTCAGAGTGCTAGGTGTAAAGTATTTGTACCAACACACACAGCAACTTAATGAAAACACTACAAAATGACACAACACAGGTTTAGAAAAATAGGAAATATTTATCTAAACAAAACAAGACCAAAAAGACAATAATCCGACATACACAAGTCAAGTTATGAATTTTTAGAGATTAATCTCAAAAATAGCGTTTGGAAACAAAAATGCTTCGATGAGATGTTAACACGGCATCGTGACGGAGTCGTTCCCAACAAGCCGACACCAGCGGCGCCGGACACGGAGTCGCATAGACCCCCAAGTACAGTACCTTTGGTGAACAGTGATGCGCGAAGTCGGGGATCGCGGTGTCTGTGCGAAACGTTGAATCCGCGCACTTCGAGCGGCATCGGTCACGACGTGGTGCGGTGACTTCCACGGAGTCGCGGACTTCAGCGGGGCTGCAGCGGCGTCGGGCCTGCGAAGAGCGTCGCGTTCCACCGAAGGTTACGGCGTCGGGTGCAGGCGGCGGCACCGGATTCAGCAGCGGCGTCGGTCCGGAGTCGTCCGAAGTCGATTTCCTTGGATTTCCACCAGCTTTCCTTTCAAGGGCCCAGGGACTGGATAGGGCACCACTTGTCAGAGCAGGAGTCTCTCCAGAGACTCCAGGTGCTGGCGGAGAGAAGTCTTTGCTGTCCCTGAGTCTTCAAACAACAGGAGGCAAGCTCTAACTCAAGCCCTTGGAGATTTCTTCACAAGATGGAAGGCACACAAAGTCCAGTCTTTGCCCTCTTACTCTGGCAGAAGCAGCACTGCAGGAAATCTCCACAAAGCACAGTCACAGGCAGGGCAGCACTTCTTCCTCAGCTATCAGCTCTTCTCCAGGCAGAGGTTCCTCTTGGTTCCAGAAGTGTTTCTCAAGTCTGTAGATTTGGGTGCCCTTCTTATACCCATTTTAGTCTTTGAAGTCACCTTTCTTCGAAGGGGACTCACACCTACTTGTGAAATCCTGCCTTGCCCAGGCAAGGCCTCAGACACACACCAGGGGGTTGGAGTCTGCATTGTCAGAGGCAGGCACAGTCCTTTCAGATGAGAGTGACCACTCCACCCCTCCCTCCTAGCAGAGATGGCTAATCAGGAAATGCAGGTTACACCCCAGCTCCCTTTGTGTCACTGTCTAGTGTGAGGTGAAAAACAACCCAACTGTCAAACTGACCCAGACAGGGAATCCACAAACAAGGCAGAGTCACAGAATGGTTTAAGCAAGAAAATGCTCACTTTCTAAAAGTGGCATTTTCAAACCCCAATCTTAAAATCAACTGTACTAAAAGATGTATTTTTAAATTGTGAGTTCAGGGACCCCAAACTCCACATGTCCATCTACTCTCTAGGGGAATCTACACTTTAATCATATTTAAATGTAGCCCCCATATTATCCTATGAGAGAGACAGGCCTTGCAACAGTGAAAAACGAAGTTGGCCGTATTTCACTGTCAGGACATATAAACCACATTACTATATTTCCTACCTTATCCATACACTGCACCCTGCCCTTGGGGCTACCTAGGGCCTACCTTAGAGGTGCCTTACATGTAAGAAAAGGGAAGGTTTAGGCCTGGCAAGGGGGTACACTTGCCAAGTCGAATTTACAGTTTAAAAATACACACACAGACACTGCAGTGACAGGTCTAAGACATGATTACAGGGTTACTTGTGTGGGTGGCACAACCAGTGCTGCAGGCCCACTAGTAACATTTGATTTACAGGCCCTGGGCACCTCTAGTGCACTTTACTAGGGACTTAACAGTAAAACAAATATGCCAATCATGGAAAACTAATTACATACACATTTTAAATAGGAGCACTTGCACTTTAGCACTGGTTAGCAGTAGTAAAGTGCCCAGAGTAATAAAAACAGCAAAATCAGAGTCCAGCACACATCAATAACCTGGGGAACAGAGGCAAAAAGTTAAGGGAGACCACGCCAAGGATGAAGAGTCTAACAGCATGCTTAAATCCAGACTGGCAAAGTGTGTGCTTTAACGTACTTGAAAAGGCCTGATGCTCTGCCTCTTTTGTTAAGGTGTTTGCTGAGTGTACTTGATCAAAAGACTGGACTGTCCCTCCATGAGATCATAATGGGGAGGGCGATGAGACTGCAAGAGATTCCTGCAAATATAGTTGTGAAAATTACTGATGATACTGTCCTCGACTACTGCAAAGGACTAGTTGATGTGGTGTGTACTGGCTGGGTTAGAGCAGCCACAACACCTCTACATAAAGAACAATACCATGACTTCATCCAGCTGATTGGGTTTTGGTGAAGAAACATGCCAGAAAGACATATTTAGACCTATACTGATGTAGGCCTTACCAGCAGTTCCTAGTAATGATGACTCATGTGAAGTGTAGAGGTATTCCCAACTGGATACGTCCTTCCCAAACTTGTGGAGTTGAGTGTCCCATCATGTTGGAAAGTGGATTATTGGTAAGGGCAGGTAAGTACCTACACTTAGCAATAGGCTACTAACCCCCACAAGGTCCAGTCAGATCTCAATAAATTAATCCCAGTTCAACCCTTGGTAGCTTGCAGTTAGGCTTAATTTAGCAGACAGGTGTGAAAAGCATTTAAAAATCACAAAACAGTGAATAGGTAAAACACAAAACACAACAAAAATCCAACACCAATTTATAAAAATACATTATACTTTTATCTTTAAAATGAAACTAAAACAACAAAAATCCAATAAAGGGAACCGGGTATATGAATTTTTAAAGAATAAATGTTTTTTAGCGCATAGAAACTAAAAGCACCAATCTGGACATCTGGTCGCACTCGACCGGGGCAAAGTCAAAATATGAGGCTGACTGAAATGGAGCCCTACTTGGCTGCAGTGAGTGGGAGGCCTCGGTCAAAGTTTTACCTTCAGACTTAGGCCCTCATTACAACCCTGGCGGTCAGTGATAAAGCGGCGGTACCACCACCAACAGGCCGGTGGTAAAAAAATTGGAATCATGACCACTGCAGAAACCGCCAACACAGACCGCCACTTTAACACACCGTAGCAACAAACACCGTAGCAACAAACACCGTGGTGGTAACCGCCAACAGCCAGGCGGAAGACAATGTACTGCCCACTGCATTACAATATTCCTATCCGCCACCTTTTCCGGGGCAGTACCAACGCCATCAAAAGCACGGCAGAAACAGTACTCTGAAGGGAAACGACTCACCTCTCGACACTCAAGGAAGAACCACGATGCCATGGAGCCCGAGCTGCACTTTTTCCCAATGCTGGTGTACCTTCACATCCACCAGGAACACGAACACCGGCAAAGACGACCACGGTGAGTACTAACACACAAGGGAGGGGCGGAGGAAAAAGAGAGTGACACACACACCATCAACATGCAACACCCCCACCCCCAACACCATACACACAAACAGATGCAACAACATTACATATACACCCCATAACCCTCAGGAATAACGCAAGGACAAAAAGAATGGAGTAAAATGAGTGTAATAGTACAGTTTTAGAAAAACACGTACTTAAATCAATAAACAGTATGTACAATATATACAAAAGGAGGGACAATGCCCACTCCAAAATGTCTGTGACCCTCTGGGCCAAAACACATAGGCCAAGGCCACACTTGACTCCTGCCTCAATACGGAGAGAATACTGCAGGGGCATCAGGTCGAAAACACACAGGCACCTCAGGGGGACGGGGAATGGGGGGGCACCTCAGCCGGAAGACGGTACAACGCCACTGGCCTGGAGGGGGCTCCATGCCCACTGCTTGGTCCTGGGGAGTGCAAGGCCACAGTCTCTCAAGTGAGTGGTTTGCCCACTGCTTGGTCCTGGGGAGTGCAAAGCCACAGTCTCTCAAGTGGGTGGTTTGACCACTGCTTGGTCCTGGGGAGTGCAAGGCCACAGTCTCTCAAGTGGATGGGTTGTCCACTGCTTGGTCCTGGGGAGTGCAAGGCCACAGTCTCTCAAGTGGGTGGTTTGCCCACTGCTTGGTCCTGGGGAGTGCAAAGCCACAGTCTCTTAAGTGGGTGGTTTGCCCACTGCTTGGTCCTGGGGAGTGCAAGGCCACAGTCTCTCAAGTGGGTAGTTTATTCCACTGGTTCTGGAGGGGGCCTTGTGCCCAGTGTGCTTCATCCTGGCAAGGAAGGGCTGAGTGGATGCCTTCTTCCACTGGTTCTGGAGGGGGCCTTGTGCCCAGTGTGCCACATCCTGGATGGGGCAAGATCACAGTCTCTCACCTGTGTGTCACACCGACAGGTGTTCCAGGGGCTAGGACGCACTGCAGCCCATGTAGTCACCACTACACACTGTTCGCCGGTGTTGACGGCTGCTCAGTGTGTGCCAGTTGTGCTGCGGGTGGCGGTTCTGGCAGTGGTGGTGGTAGCCTCCAGGCCTTCACCTGCAGCCTCGGACGGCTTCCCACTGGGGCTGCTGCTGGCAGTGGTGCTGCTGGCGGTGGTGCATGTGGCGGTGCTGGCCGCGGTGCAGGTGGCGGTGCTGGCAGTGGTGGTGCTGGCCTCCAGGCATTCACCTGCAGCCTCGGACGGTTGCCCACTAGGGCTGCTGCTGCTGGAAGTGGTGCTGCTGGCGGCTGTGCATGTGGCAGTGCATGTGGCGGTGCTGGCCGCGGTGCAGGAGGCGGTGCTGGGCGCGGTGCAGGTGGCGGTGCTGCCCGCGGTGCAGGTGGCGGTGCTGGCCGCGGTGCAGGTGGCGGTGCTGCCAATGGTGGTGGTAGCCTCCAGGCCTTCACCTGTAGCCTCGGACGGCTGAAGTGCCCTGGCTGGTGTTGTGTGCCTCTTCCTTCCCTTGGCAGATGGTGGTGCCTCCTTGCTTCTGCCAGCTGGTGTCTCCTTCTTGCCCTTGCTAGGTGGCGGACCCTTCTTGGCCTTGGCAGGTGGTGCTGGCACACTGGCTGTGCTGACGGGTGCCTGTTTGGAGCCTCTCACACCTGCAGTTGCTGCAGAAACCACAATGGCTGTGGACTGGATGGCTGAGGTACTGGGCTGGGTTCTGGCCACCCTGGCCCGAAGTGAAGGATGGCGGGAGGGGTAGGGAGTAGGTCAAGGGTGGCGAGGAAAAGCTTCTTTGGCACACTGGGGCTGAAGAGGGTGAAGGTTTGGGAGTGGAAGAAGAGGGAGTGGTTGTAGGAGGTGTCAGTCTGCTGTGTTAGGGTGCAGGGGCATGGGCTGGATGCTGTTGTGAGGTGGATGGCTTTTGGGTGTCTGTGTGCTTGTGTTTGTGTACTTTGGGAGGAGGGGGCACAGACACAGTGGGAGAGGACAAAGGGGACGTGTGCATGGATGTGGGGGTGGTGACTGCCAGTGAGGGGTGTGTAGTGATAGGGGTGCTGGTGATGGAGGTAGCAGATGAGGATGTAGTGCATGCAGGTGTGAGTGGAGATGCTACTGGGATGGAGGTGGACGACCAGGAGGAGGGGGACACAGTGGAGGCAGTGGATGCTGGTGTGGCTGCGTGTGGATGGTGCTTGTGTGAGTGCTTGTGAGATGAAGTATGGTGATTCTGTTTGCCTGAGCCACTTCTGTGTGTTGATTTGGGTGATTGCTGGTCTGAAGGTGTGCTTGGGATAGGCTGGGGTTGAGGGGATTGGGACTGGGTAGAGGAAGTTGGAGGGGGGAGGCTGGAGACAGGGGCAATGGCTGCCACCAGTGCGTTGGCCAGAGCCTGGAATGCTCTCTGTTGGGCCGCCACGCCAGAGTGAATGTCCTCCAGGTATGCATTTGTTTGTTGCAAATGCCCTGCTACACCCTGGATGGCATTCAGTATGGTTGACTGCCCAAAAGAGAGGGATCTCAGGAGGTCAACAGCCTCCTCACTGAGGGCAGCAGGGCTGACTGGGGCAGGGCCTGAGGTGCCTGGGCGAAGGAGATGCCCACCCTCCTGGGTTAACGGGCACAGGAAACACGCTGAGGGGCTGCTGGGAGGGCGGTGCTGGTACGGGGGTGGCGGCTGTACCTGTAGTTGGGGTGGGCACAGAGGTGTCCACCACCGCCAGGGAGCTGCCATCGGAGGAGGTGTCGCTGTTGATAGTGTCCCCTCCTGTCTCCGTTGTGGTGCTCCCCTCGCCCTCCGTCCCACTGGTGCCCTCACCGTCAGTGGATTCGGCCTCCGGGCCCATGTGGGGTGCAGCTCCCTCCATCACCGGTGCCGCTGCCTACTCCGCCAGATGATGCTAATGCACACAAGTACAGGGTGACAAAACAAAAAGGGGGGGGAGAGACAGAGGATACACTTGTTCAATGCCAGCAACAACACTAACGTTGGCGTACACAACTCACAGGGAACAGCCCTATGCACTGGGCCATGCACTACCAGTTACAATGCTAGTCACCAGCCCATGGGGTACAATGCCTAACGCCATTAGCTGCACACCTGAAACCCACAGGACCCTGCCCAGTAGTAGATTCTCACTAACATTATTGGGTTTGGAGTGCATCTGAGCTTGCCCATTGTTGGAAAATGGGTTATTGGTAAGGGCAGGTAGGTACCTACACCTAGCAACAAGCCACTAACCTCCACGTAGGTACAGTTAGGTCTCAGTAAATTAATCCCAGCTCAACCCTTGGTAGCTTGGCAACGAGCGTCAAGGCTTAACTTAGGAGACAAAGTGTAAAGCATTCAAATATCACAAAACAGTAATCAAATAAAACACAGGAAACAGTTTAAAAATCCAAAACCAATTTATAAAAATAGTTTATATTTTTATCTTTAAAATGACACAAAAACGAACAAAATTGGTTCAGGGGAACCGGAGATATGAATTTTTAAAGTATTATTATTTATCTAGCGCTTAGAAACAAAAAGTGCCAATCGGGTCATCTGGTTGCACCAGGACCGGGGCAAAGTCAAAGTTTCAGGCCGACCGCGATGGAGCCCTGCTCGGCTACAAGTCGCGGGAGGCCTCGGTTAAAAAGTTACCTTCTGACTTAGTCTCTTTTTTGAAGTTTTTCTTCACCGGGACGAACCTGCCAGTTGAATCCGACCTCCTGGAGCCCTTGTCCGGATACGCGAAGTGGGTTTCCTCGGTGGTGATTTTTACCTTCGGACTTAGTCGTTTTTTCGAGATGAAAATCCTTTGACCGGGGTAAACCTGGATCTTGATCCGACGTCCGTGGAGCCCTTCTCGGATACGATGGCTGGGAGGTCCCGGTCAACTTTTTACCTTCGGACTTAGTCTCTTTTTCTGATGTTTTTCTTTACCGGGACGAACCACGAAGTCAGGCCGGGTCGTGGTTGAGGCAAGCCGGCTAGAATTTCTGCGGCGGGTCGGTCACTTTATGGAGCTTTTTTCCAAAAATTCTCAAATCTTTTCCAAACTTCTGGGGCTTCACCCAGATGTTCTTTTAAGGTTCTTTTGGGGTCCACAGCTCACCCCAAGGGTCCAGAAGTTCTGTGATGGTCCTTGGGGGGTGCGGACTTCAACTCCCAGAATGCACCTGGCGCAAACTCCTTTTTGGCCACTGGACAGTGGTCAGCTGGTCACTTTTTTCCAGGAGTTGGTGCAGGGGACTCTGGTTAGCAATTTTTCACCTGTAGCAAACAGGGAGTCCCTCCTTGAACCAGTTGAAGCCAGGCAAAGTCCTTCTTGTGGTGAAGCCCAAGTGTGCAGCTGGTGCAGTCCTTCTGAGTGCAGGTTCCAGGTGCAGGCCAGGGGTCCAAGAGGGCAGTCCTTCTTCTCCTTTAGTTCTTTTCTTGTTGAAATCTGGTGGGGATCTGAGGTGTGGGTGCAGGTCTGCCAGTTTTATCCTTGCTCCTGGGTGAAAAGCAGGGGGGTCCTGGTTCTCCAATCAGGGACAGGGTCGTCCCCCTGTGATGACCACTTCCTCTGAAGTGTGGCAAAAATCCATCCCAGAAGGCAACAGTCTCCAAAAATCCAACATGGATGAATCTGATTTTTGGAGGTTACATCTGGCTGAGCCCACCCACTGGTGTGGCTAAAAATCATAAACACACCCCTCTCCTGCCCTCTCCTAATCTAATCAAGGGGGCACCTAATTGTCTGGGGTTGCAGGATGTGTGGGTGTTGCTGGGTGCTCCAAATGTCCTTCTCTGCCTTTGAAGACCAGTTTGGCCGCCCTCCCCCTTCCTGCCTCACCATCTGCTGAGGGGAGATTCTCTCCCCCAAGCACATTCCTTTGTGTGAAGCCAGGCCACTTCACACCTAATCAAGGCAGCCTGGCAGAAGCTGCTGCAGGCTGGCCAATCAGAGCACAGCAGCAAAAACAATGCAGAGCTGAAATTGGCAACTTTTTAGGTAAAGTCTAAACTTTTTACCTGAACAAGTTATATTAAATCCAACAACTGGAAGTTGTGGGATTTATTACAACAATTAATTTGATACCAAATTCTTGGTATGTAACATTTAAGGAGACTTTAAAATTTAAAATAAAGTCTGCCCATTCTAGCCTATGAAGGCCATTTACTTCAATGAGGGAAAAACGAATTTGGCTGTTTTTACCTCACCAGGGCTTATAAATCTATTTTTATAAAGTCCCTGCTTATAGTTACATGGCACCCAGCCCTAGGGGCACATAGGGCACACCTTAGGGGTGACTTATATGTAAAAATAAGGTAGTTTAAGACTTTGGAAGTACCTTTAATTCCAAAGTCGAATTTGCATATAACTTTAATTTAAAAGCAGCCAGCAAGGCAGGCTTGCTTTTAAAATGACACTGGGCACCTCAGCAATGCACCTAGGTGTGCACCACCTATGCTGTGGTCCCTAAACCTACATGCCCTACCATATACTAGGGACTTATAGGTAGGTTAACTTAGCCAATTATAATTAGCCTAATTTGCATATCCATTTTACACAGAGCACAGGCCCTGGGACTGGTTAGCAGTACCCAGGGCACCTTTAAAGTCAGGAAAACACCAGCAAAAAGTGGAAAATGGGGGCAAAAAGTTATGGGGCCTCTGCAATCAGCCATGTTTTCTCACACCCATCATTGAACATACCCTGCCATGTTTGCCCTGGCCTAGGGGCACCCACAGCCCACATCCCCCACCCAGGTAATACCTTAACGTGAGCAAAGTCATGATTCAGGATCTGTACTCACCCCCTTGTGGCTGCTGTGATGCCTTCAAGTGCCCATCCAATTCTGGATAGGCCACCGCCAGGATGCGGAACATCAGGGGGGGTCAGGGTACGACAGGCACCTCTTCCTCGTTGGGAGGCCAGCCCCAGCTGGGCCTCCGCCATCTTCCTTGCCCAGTGGCGCAGGTCCTCCCACCGTTTGCGGCAGTGGGTGCTCTGCCTGTCAAAGACCCCCAGGGTCCGCACCTCCTTGACGATGGCACGCCAAATACCCTTTTTCTGATGGGCACTGACATGAAGAAAAAATACAGCAGAAAAGGTATTAGTCATACCGTCCGGACTGTTATACTCATGGTCCAACATATCCCCCCTTACGCACATACATTGACCACCATACATGCAGCACTCTGCCGAGGACCCCTCAGATCCCCCCTACACGAGGCTTACACACACAGCAATCCATACATTCATGGCCCACGCATCATGCTCACAGTGTACTCACCTCTTTGTCTGGATGAACATAGAGTAAAGTGTACTGGGGTAGAACCCCATCCACCAGTCTCTCCAACTCCTCCGAAGTGAAGGCAGGGGCCCTTTCCCCAGAGACTCGATACATTGTTGCTTCCAGACACAGGTCACAGCAGCACTTGCAGTGTAGGTCCTCTCCTGTTGAAGGTCAGGTAGCAAGTGAGTGCACAGATAGAAAATGGCAGTCACGTCCGCAGCCGCTGGCGTACATCGCCATTGGCTCCTGGAACCCATACGGCACAATGATAACCAATGCGGTGTTGCATGGCAGTCGTCGACCACCGACCGCAACGGCACACAACACTAGCGGAATTAACTCATTTCCACTTGTCCCTCCACATAGGTCAGGCAAACGGCATTTCAGGGGGGCACAGGCCATGGCACCTAACTGTGTCACAGCAGACATTGGCACATCTCTGACTCACGAGTTCACATACTGTTTCTGGAGAGCAAAAATTGCATCTTAATGTTGAAATATGTGTGAATATGACCTTCTGCTCACCGTTTTTCACCCTAGAGTTCAACCACTGAGGCTGAATAGGAGATGGAGACATCCCCCCGTGTACAGACCCCTGGTGGACCTGGCGACAATGGAGGACAGGCACATTATCCTGACCTAAAGACTTGATAGGGCCACAATTCAAGAACTGTGTGCCCAATTGGAGCCAGACCTGATCTCAGCTATCCACCACCCCACAGGTATCCCCCCTCTAGTGCAGGTCCTGTCAGTGCTCCATTTCCTGGCAAGTGGTTCCTTCCAAGCGGCAGTGGCCATGGCATCAGGGATGTCACAGCCTATGTTCTCAAACGTGATGACCAGAGTGTTGTTTGCCCTACTGAAACACATGCGCAGCTACATCGTATTCCCCCAGGTGGAGGATTTGGCCACAGTGAAGGCTGACTTCTATGCACTGGGACATATCCCCAACATCATTGGTGCCATTGATGGCACACATATTGCATTTGCCTCTCCCCGAGAAATGAACAAGTGTTCAGAAATAGAAAAAGCTTTCACTCTCTGAATGTGCAGATGGTGTATTTGGCTGACCAGTACATCTCCCATGTCAATGCCAAGTATCCTGGCTCTGTGCATGATGCCTATATCCTGAGGAATAGCAGACTCCCATATTTGATGGCTCAACTCCAGAGGCACCGGGTGTGGCTAATAGGTGAGCCCATGGTCCCCACCCAGTTGATGTAGGAATATGGGTGTGGGTTTGGCCCTAAGGGTGAGTGTGTGGCTAACACGTATCCCTCGATATTTACAGGTGACTCCAGGTACCCCAACCTCTCATGGCTACTGATCCCAGTGAGGAATCCCAGGACAAGGGCAGAGGAACATTACAATGAGGCACATGTGCGAACAAGGAGGATCATTTAGTGAACCTTTGGCCTCCTGAAGGCCAGATTCCGGTGCCTCCATCTGACAGGTGGATCCCTGTACTACTCACCCAAGAAGGTGTGCCAGATCATTGTTGCATGTTGCACAACCTGGCCTTGAGACGCCAGGTGCCTTTTCTGCAGGAGGATGAGCCTGGGGATGGTCGTGTGGCAGCGGTGGAGCCTGTGGACAGTGACGAAGAGGAGGCAGAGGAAGAGGATGTGGACAACAGAACTACTGTAATTCAACAGTACTTCCAGTAACACACAGGTAAGACACTGTAACTTAACCTTCCATTGCAGTTTTGTGTTGGACATTGTACATGGCAGCCTGATTTTCCTATTTCTATGGCCACGTACTGTACCCTTTGGCATCTCCATTTTCAGATATCTGTGCCCCACTCTGGCTAGGTCATACCTATGTAAATATAACTGTACGTTTGAATTACAATATTTACAGCTTGTTAAACTAATACATATTTCAATCAATTGACAGACTCCGTACTTGTATTAGTTCCAAGGGTGTTTATTTCTGTGATAATAAGTGTAGGAAGGATTGCAATGGGCTGGGTTGATGGTGGAGGAATGTCCAGGATAGAGTCCAGTCTATTGGTATAACAGATGCATTGTCCAAGGGGGAATAGGGAGTGGGGCAATGGCAGTTCAAGGTGGACAGGGTGACAGAGTGGGACACAAGGGTGACATTCAGGGGAGTCTTATTTCCTGGTGGGGGTCTTGGCAATGTTCTCTGGCTTCTGCCTGGATCGCAGGGACCTTTTGCGTGGTGGTTCTCCTTCTGCAGGGGAGGGGTGCTGGTGGCCTGTTGTTCCTGTGGCGGGGCCTCCTGTCCACTAGCGTCGGCGGAGGTAGAGGGCTGTTCTTCGGTGTGGCTAGTGTCAGGGGCCCATTGGTGTGCCACTGCCTCCCTTATGGTGTTGGCCATGTCTGCCAACACCCCTGCAATGGTGACCAGGGTGGTGTGGATGTCTCTCAGGTCCTCCCTGATCCCCAAGTACTGTCCCTCCTGCAGCCGCTGGGTCTCCTGAAGCTTGGCCAGTATCTGGCCCATGGTCTCCTGGGAATGGTGGTATGCTCCCAGGAGGTTCGTGAGTGCCTTGTGGAGAGTCGGTTCCCTGGGCCTGTCCTCCCCCTGTCGCACAGCAGTCCTCCAAGCTTCCCTATTGTCCTGTGCCTCTGTCCCCTGAACCCTGTGCCCACTGCCACTGACCCCAGGTCCCTGATCGTCCTGTGTTTGTGGGGTTGCCTGGGTCCCTGTAGTGGTGGACACACTGCTGATTGATGTGTCCTGGAGACAGAGGGATGGGCCCGCTGGGTGGGTGCTGTGCTGGTGTTTCCTGAGGGGGGAGGCTCTGTGGTGGTTTGGGTCTGTGGCTGGGTCACCGACTGTCCGGAGTTCCCTGATGGGCCAGGTTGGTCATCCTGATCCAGGCGTGCAGAGCTGCTGTCATCACAGTGGGCCTCTTCTGGGTTGGGGTTACTGGATGTTGCTGGCACCTCCTCTCCGCTGACGTTGTGTGGGGGTGTAAATGCAGTGTTATTGTTTCTGCGTGTGACATCTTGTGCATGGGTATGTTTCCCTCTATGGTTGTTATTAGCAAGGCAGCTTTGGCTTTTGTGAGTTGTGTTTTGGTTGGCTAAGTGATTGTCACTAGTGTGCATGCTGTGGTGATGGGTGTCCATGCAGGTCTGTGATGCGGGTCCATGCATTGGTGTTGCATGCAGGGCTTGGTATTGGGATGAGTGGGTTGTGATGGTGGGGTATATGTGAGGGGGTGGAGTGGTGGGGTGGGGTAGGAGTTTGTGATGGCATGCTGGTAGGGGGGGAGTAGTAAAGATTTGACTTACCAGAGTCCAGTCCTCCTGCTACTCCTGCCAGGCCCTCAGGATGCATGATTGCCAAGACTTGCTCCTCTCATGTTGTTGGTTGTGGGGGAGGAGGTGGGGGTCCACCGCCAGTCCTCTGTACAACTACCTGTCGTCTTGCAGCCACGGAACGCACCTTCCTCCGTAGGTAGTTCCACCTCTTCCTGATGTCATCCCTTGTTCTGGGGTGCTGTCCCACAGCGTAGACCTTGTCCACGACTCTCCGCCATAGCTCCATATTCCCAGCAATGGACGTCTGCTGCACCTGTGATCCGAATAGCTGTGGCTCTACCCGGATGATTTCCTCCACCATGACCCTTAGCTCCTCCTCTGAGAACCTGGGGTGTCTTTGTGGTGCCATGGGTGTAGTGTGAGTGGTATGTGTGAGGGTGTGTGGAGTGATGTGTTGGGGTGTGTGCTGTGAGGTGCATGGATGGTGTATGGGTGATGGTGTTATGTGGCTCAGATTCAGTGGGTGCTCCTGGCTTGTCTCTCTTTCAGTTGGCAATATTTTTTTTCGTTGTAAGGGGTTGTGGGTATTGTGGGTGTGTGTTTTATATTGGATTGGGTGTGTGGGTGTGGTGTGTGTACGTGTGTCAGGTGTGTGTAGTTTGAATTGTCCAATGTGGTGTAGTTTTGTTAGTGTGTGTGTATTTTGAGCTCGGCGGTGTGTACCGCCAATGGTTTGCCAATGGTTTACCATGGTTGAATGACCGCCGCGGTGATTCGTAGGTCATGATGCTGTGGGCGTATTTCTGTTGGCGTAACGGTGTGGGTTTTTGTACCGCCAGTTTATCGCTGACCTTTGGGCTGGCAGACTTGTGTGGGTGTCTGTATAGTGGCGGATTTATCTGTGTGGGTCATAATACCCGTAGCGGTATACCGCCACGGTCACGGTATGTTGGCGGCCGTCAGCACGGCTGTAAGAGGGCCTATGTGTAAGGAAACGGTATTAAAGTTTTTGACGCAAAACTGCGTTGGCGCAGTTTTGCGTAAAAAAGTATAAATATGGCCCTAAGTTACCTCGTCCCCTTCTGCATTAGCATCACCAAAAACCGATCATACATCCAATGGAAAATACAGGACACAGAACAAATAAAGCTGAAAACAAAATGGGTTTGGGAGCATAGGTTTTCCCTTCCTGACACCAGTCCTTCTTCCCCAATCGCGTACAGGGTCACGCAACTGCGATAGCCACGCTCCTCCTGGCGCCGGCTAGGACTGTCAGTCTCCCACCTAGGTTCCTCTCCTCCTGCAGCCACAGAGTTTCTGCATAGCCACCAGTGCACTCCCACTTGATTTTTGAAGCGTGTGATCCCCGCCTCACGATTCTCCACACCAGCTCTTCTCCCGGTTTCTCCTAATGTCGGTCCCTTGGGCTTTCTCGCATCTTCCTCTTTCTCAGCTTCTTCCGTCCAGGACTCCACCTTGCACCACAGTGACACAAATCTTAGTTCCCTGGCATCTCCTTGGGTTCATTCTGATGCCTGAACCTTCCCTCCAGTCCCCCTCCTCTGTAGCTGGACTGTCCTCCTTAAAGGGAAAGGGACCAACCTGCAATTCAATAGGGTCTTTTACACTGGGCGCAGACACTATCAGTGCCAACCTGTAAGTGGGCACAGCCATAACAGACTCCTGTGATGAATGAGCCACACATGCCAACACTTCATCATGGGCCACTCCATTCGCTGTATGGATATTGAGTGTCCCTCAAAGACCTGGCTGTGCTTCTTCCTCAGTGGGTTTCCTACAGTCTGTATATCTCTAACCAGATTCTGAGCCAAACAGAGGGAATATCTCTGGAATTTGCCATATTCTGCTGCACATCGTTACCTATGTAGTCCCTCTCTCTTGAAATAATACCATGTCATCTCAGACTCAGAAAACAGACATCCAAGCATGGTATAGGAGAACTGTGGGTATAGCTTGAAAGATGTAGCGACAGGGTGTTTGCTGCCACAGAACACCTGCACTTTCCCCCACATGCTCAGATTGAATCAGAATGGAAACAAACAAACATCGCAGGAGTGATGTATATATGTATGTATTGGTATATACATGGCACAAACCTAGCTGTGAAGCAATGGAGCACTGTACATTACATGAGGGTTTGATGGACAATGTTAGATCATGCACATCAAGTGGTGTTTACATACATAAATATTACAAACAATTAGACACAGGTTGATTAACAGCAATATGTACAAAGCTCTTGTGACATGGTTATCAGTCAAAAACTGATTATCATTCTCAAATACACAGATTTGGGATGTACAAAAATCATTTGCAGACGATTTCATATTGATACGAATAAATAGTGAATCAGTGTATTTGCTACAGCGATTAGCATTTAAGGAATTATTAATTGCAAATCGTTATTCCTTTGGTTAGCTCAGTTGCATATTGCGAATAGTCGGTAAAACCCCATTTTGCACATGCAAATTACCACCAACTCAGACCCAATGGTAGCTGGGTGGAAACTATAAAAGTAGCCCCAGAATGAGTCTTTGGCTTTCAAAATGGCTCCTCTGTGTGTGGTGACAATGCATATTCTGGCTGGGTTGCAGAGAAAGAGGAGAAGACAGTAGAGGAATTTCAGAGTGGTAATTACTCTATTTGAACAAACTGAGGCAGAGATATTTGTAAACTACATGCTAAGTAGCACTGATATACTGGAGCTCAAAGACAAGTTAACGCCTCAGCTTGAGAGTAACACCCTGCACAGTCATTCCATTCCCACCCAACTGCAAGTGTTATGTAGTTTGCATCTCTTAGCCTCTGGTAGCTACCAAGGAGTCGTTGTTGAAGCTGGTGGTGTGTCACAGAGTGCCCTTTCTCAATTTTTTGCCAATCTCTAGTTGCAATGTTGATGCTCATTTAGACGTACACATATTTATGCAGAAATGCACAGGAACTGCACAACACCAAAATAGAATTTTGCAGGATTGTCAATTTTCCTCATATCATTAGATACACAGATGATAGAGAGGTGGGTATATGCCCACCATCTGAAATAGAGTATTGTTTTGGGAATCCCAAAAATATCCATTCCTTGAACAACCAAGTGGTGTGCGTTACAAAAAGTGTAATCATAGATATTGTTGCCCGATTTCCAGGGAGTATCCACAACTCTTTTATTTTATACAGTAGTGGAATTTACACAAGGCTACAATGTGCAGATTTTGATTATGGTTATTTATTGTGTAAACACACATAGATTTGTTTCACATACACCTTAATTATGACTTTAATCCTGCAGCTCAAAATGGTTTGTTTGTAGATGATAATGTGTATGACTGATGCTCATGGATTATGGCATCGTATCTGCCTCCTGCAGCACCTAATGAACATTGTTACAGTATAGAACACCGTACAACCAGAGGCATCATTGAACATACTTTAAAACTAAAAAGTAGTTTGGGATGTTTTCATAAGAGTAGAATATTCACCCGAGACAAGCTGTCAAGTTGTAACCACATACACTGTTTTCAATACAGCTACCAGAAAAGGTTTGGTTGCAACACTGTCCGATTCTGGGTTTGATGAACAAGAACAGATCACACCGCCTCCTACACACGATGAATCTAATTCTGCAGAAGGGCGATTAAGATATTTGAATATTGTTCATCATTTTTGACGGTAGGTACACAAAATAAATAACTATTACATAAATACATTGAAAGATGCATGGTAGGTTGTACAACAGAATATGCCTTTATTTTCAGGTGAGATAATGTGTATCTCAAATGATAAATCTCTTTTAAGACGGTTTCTTCTAAAAAAGGAAACAGTATGCAATTGCTTTGCATTGGAAGTAAATGGCAGGCCACATTATTTTAGGCCTTGCGTTTGCTGTGAGCAGATGTCTTTGATCCAACATTTTCCCTAGCCTCATTGGGGATCCTGCTTTGAAGTAGATTCTTGCTGTCTGTGGACGAAATGCTGCTCACACTGGATTGGTCCTCGCTTTCACAAAACTCCAACTCATGAGCCACATTCATTTTAGGTTGGTTGCATTGTTTCAATTGCATTTGTGACTTGTATGAGTCCTCTTGCTACATCTGCACTCTAGTGCCCCATTTCCCCGCGTAAACGCGCACTGCAGCGTAATAAGGTGATGGTGGCTTGTGTTAGCTGATCGATCCTTCGAGCTAAGCCATCAATGAGGGGCTTGTGCTAGCTGGTCGATCCTTCGAGCTAAGCCATCAATGAGGGGCTTGTGCTAGCTGGTCGATCCTTCGAGCTAAGCCATCAATGAGGGGCTTGTGCTAGCTGAATGATTGCGCGAGCTAAGCCATCAAAGCGGCATGAGGCATGCCTCTCCCTATGTCTGTGATGTCTGTTTGCCTGATGTAATTCCATACATAAGTCTTGCCTGCATCAGTCAAATGATCACATTTGTTACTCATGCACATCCGATTAGTAGCGAGGGTATTAGACACTATTTGTAATCCAGTTTTAATGTTTCCATCAAGTGTTACTAGTCTTTAGTTGACTAATCTTATTTTCTTCAGATGGAGGCGCTGAACCTTCAGCGTTGCGCTTTCTAACCCTCAAAGAGCTGTGGCTGTCATTTAAATTAGAATCTCCTATGGGTCTCCAGCAACACTACTATCTAGTTTAACCACAGGACTGCTTCCTGCTTCTGATGTCATCACTATGAGCCAAATGTGACGCTCGCTATTTGCGAGACTATTTGCTATTTAGGAAATCACAAAATGTGATTTTCTAAATACCACACAGATTAACTAACGAATCGCTATATTAAACCGTGTGAAGCTACGCTTGAAGATGTTGTGGACATGTTGCAGGGAATGGAGGTGGAGATGAGCATGTCCATTGTTACGGATCCACCTAATCTGAAAAAGAATAGCGAGGGAGCAAGTAATGGCCGATCTGTTAGTAGGTCTAATGTGTCCCATTTTTTGACTATATATTCTTTCTTCTTTTTAATTGTTTTACTACACTTATCTTGATCATTCTTTCTCTCTTTTTTCCTTTCTCTTATCTGCTGTGAGTCAAATTCTGATGATGAAAAATGACTCGGTCGCCAAAAATGAGTGCCAGACCCATCATCTACAACAACTGGCATAAATTAAGCATTGAATTTCATTTGTATGTTATCATTTATCGATAGCATGCTACTTTTCGTAAAATTGTTTTAAAACTTTTTGGACTTGTATTCATCTTATCTTGCTCGGTGTTTTCACAGACGCTGACGCCGGCCCTTTTTTGTTCATTCTCTGGATGAGCCACTCATACATACATCAGACACCACTGAGCAGCTGTACCACTTCTGAGATGGCCTTCAAGCTTCTGCCCTCTACTTGTTAGAACCTCACAAGAAAGTCCTCAACTTTGCACTTGTGTCCAGTCCCCTCCTCGGCACACCACCACAAAGCAGGGTGGTTAAAGTGTGCATTGCTATTCCTTATCTTCAAGACAGGCCAAAGCCTGAATCCTTCAGCAGGGGCATAGCTACCAATGGTGCAGCAGGTACAGTTGCACCGTGGCCCAGACCCCTTAGGATCCATTGAGCAATGATAATTGCTGTGTTTTACTACCCTAACAGCAGGCAAAGGGGTCATTTTCCATGTTTGCACCAGGGCTTCTAGCATCCAGCCCACCTATAAAGATCATTTGCACTTGACGCTCCCTGACATCGACTGCAAACCTTGGAATCACATGTCTCTCACTCATTTGCCCACCATCTGACTTCTCACTATTCACATGATTCTCACAATTAGTACCAGACAACATATATATATATATATATATATATATATATATATATATATATATATATATATATATATATATCCTCACTTGCCTTCAATCATCAAAGAAGGTGAAAGCCACTCCAAGAGCACTCTGAAATGCTTTTATTTTAGTTAATGGCGCATAGCGGGACGCGTTTTGCCGTTACACTGCCTTTGTCAACCTCGCGGTCGCCGAACATTAGACAATCAGAGTATGATAATCCGAAATTGAGAGCTGAATCCGTTTTTTCACAAGTTTCCACTCGTGATAGGAGTCATCCAAGGTATTCTGAAACTATTCCGGATCAAGATATCCACCAGTTATTCAGAGAATTGGAGAAAGTTAAAAAACGTGAACGTAATAAATGGTGGGAATGAGAGTCTCTAACTAGATATTTGGATGTTCAAAGGGTCCATAGAGGTTTATGAATAATGATTTTTCCGACCTATGATAATCCAGACCCTGAGTTGTTGCAAGAATGGACGACGCAGAATGCTCAAAGCTCAATGGCAATGATGAAAATGTTGCTGAAATATGCCCAAAAAGACAGAAATCTTGCATTGCAACAAATTGAGATTATAAGCCAAAAAATGGACACACTTTCTGACAAAAAAATGATTGGTACATTACAAAATGCTATGGATAATAGACTGCGCAATATGGAAGAAGATATTATTCGTAAAAGATCACGTACATTTATGAGAGACAACGCTGACTATGAATCAGGGCAAATTTACACATTTGCAAAAAAAATTGATTATTGGAGAATGCAAAGGGTTAACATAACACAACCACTTGCCAAAACTGGTGAACCCAATATCAGTCTCAGTGAAAGTTCTGATACTGATACAGATGAAGCTATCAGAGTAAGATCCCACACCACTTTACAACAAGAATTTGATTTTTTAAGACAAGATCGCAGAACCAATCACAGACCATGGAGAGGCAGAGGCAGGGCAAGAGCAAGAGATCAAGGAAGAATAGATGAGGAGGCAAAAGAAAGTTTTGTCACAGGACTAGCGAAAATGACTCGCAGCAACAAACGCTATTAGACGATAACAGGACTGTTATAAATCTCTGTACCGTTGAATTGGATACTGAAGATGTTAAGAACTTGTCTTTGGGTTTGTCGTTCTGTGATACCAGTCATTTCGATTATGTTCAAGCTAGAATTGATTTGTTTCTTTTTATTAGAAAAATGAAACTAATGAAATTACATAAATTGAAATATGATAAACGGTATGGTTCAACTCTACTGTATAGTTCTGGTACCGAATCCAATCTGTTGATAGAAGATATCGCCCTAATGAAAGAATTGTGGGAATTGGAGGAGAATGCCTCTATTGTCATTGATGAGTCTCTAATAATACAGAGATTAGAGAATGAAGGGGTAACTGTTGATCAAGAAGGAGGTTCAAAGTTAAAACTTAAATCGAAAACAAACCCACCTTATATTGGTGACCTGATAGATTATTTTTCAGAGACAATAATTAAAGAATTCAAGTGGTTACAAAATGTAACTAGTCATAATTTTCAACGTAAACCCACCAGTTACACTCGTACTTTACAGAAATTACAGAACAATTCGGAAGTGGTTATCCGCAGTTCAGATAAGAGCGGCAATATTGTAATTTGGGCTGTTAATGATTACACGGAAGAAGTATATAAACAACGTAATGATACAACTGTCTACAAGAGAGTAGATATTAATTATGCTATTATGGTGAAACAAAACTTTGACAGAAAACTGTGCAACTAGAAAGATCAGGGACTTATTAACTCTGATGAATATAATTTTTTAAAGGTTGATTATCCCAAACTCCCTGTCTTTTATTTGATTCCCAAAATTCATAAAAATGCCCAAAAACCTCCAGGAAGACCAATAGTAGCCATACAAGGAAGTCTTTTTGAGTTTGTTTCTCAGTATATTGAAGTATTTTTGCAACCCCTTGTGACAAGTTAACCTTCGTATCTTAAAGATACCACACAATTCTTACAAAGAATATTTGATATAAGTTGGGAACCCAATATGCTCCTCATGACTTTAGATGTCTCTGCCCTCTATACTAGTATCCCTCATAACGAGAGAGTTAGATCAGTCGAATACTTCTTAAGAGTAAGATCTGTTAAATTTTATAAGCATAGCAAGATGCTAATTGAAATGATTAATTGGTGCTTGAATCATAATATTTTCTTTTTCAATAATGAGATTATTGAGCAACAATGCGGGACTGCAATGGGAAGTTGCTTTGCACCAAGTTATGTGAATTTGTACATGGGGTGGTGGGAAGAACATGTACTTAGCAATCCCCCTTTAGATCAATGGAATCAACACATTGTCCTGTGGTTGCGTTATATAGATGATATTTTTGTTATATGGCAAGGCAACGAGGACAGTGCTAGATCATTTATCCAACAGATCAATATCAATGATTTGAATTTACAATTTGTTGGAATATTCACACACGTGAAATTGAATTTTTGGATGTTAAGATTGTTATCATTAATGATAAGTTACAAACCACCATGTATCGTAAACCTACCGCAGGCAACAGCATATTGCATGCGACCAGTTCTCATCCCGTTCCGCTTAAGGAGAATGTTCCATTTGGTGAATTTTTACGAGCCAAAAGAATTTGCAGTACTCAAGAGTTTTTTATAACACTCAGAGTGCAATAAAAGCAAGATTAAAAGAACGAGGTTATACAGATAGAACCCTTACTGGCGCCATCAAGAAAATACATGGCCGGTCTAGGGATTCACTTCTGTTTAACTCCAGTGACAAATTGACAAAAAATAAAGAAATAAGATCTAGTGTGGTTAGATTTATTACCACATATTATACTGCACATCATCATATTAGAAATATTTTACGCAAGCACTGGCACATATTACAGAGTGATCCGGTCATAGGCAAAACGTTATCTAACACTCCGTTAATAACGTATAAAAGAAGTAGGTTGATGCGTGACATTTTAGTCAAAAGTGATATCAGGACTGATCATATGCAACAAGGTTGGTTGAAACAACAAGATGGATTTTTCAAATGTTCAAAATGTAAAGCGTGTAAAAATGGGGACAATAGGAAATTCTTAAAGCAAGGAAAGAAAGTTCTTCATACCATCAAGGGACACTATACATGCAAAAGTGAATATGTTATATACATTTTAAGGTGCAGTTGCCCAAAAATGTATGTGGGTAGTACTAAGTTGCAGGCGTATAAACGGATTTTACAGCATCTTAGAGCTATAGACAATAATGATGAAACATATCCAGTCACACGACACATGCACTTATGTCACACAGATAATATTAAGCATATTAAATTTAGTATTATTAATGGTATTCCTAATGATATTAGAGGAGGAAATAGAGAATTAAAATTGTGAATGTTGGAATCCAAATACATAATTAAGTTGGATGCTAAGGAACCTAATGGGTTGAACACACATGAAGAATTGTCAATACATATATAGTAGGATATTAGGCGCATGTGTTGTAATTTAGTGCGCAGCTATTAGAATTAATTCTGTATTTATTCGTGAATGAAGTTAGATGCTAAGAAATCTAATGGGTTGAATATACAAGAGAGTTATCAATGCATATTTAGCAGAATATTAAGCCATTGAAGCAGATTTTGTAATTATGTGTGGAGCTATGCAACTATCAGAATTAATTCTGTATTTATTTGTGATTCACTGTTTTATTTTAATTGATTCAATGTATTTCAGTTGATTTCACGCCACACAATCTTTAATTGTGTTACGATTTAACAATATTAATCTTTTTATTTTATTTTATTTTGTAACCATTGAGCATCGTTATAGATTGTGTGTTTTTGCGGCACTGTTTATTTATTTACAAGTGGCTTAATGCTAAATGTAAAGCATTTTCGGAATTTTCCATCGCTATATGTTGGTTAGTATTGATATTGAGCAGATTGTTAGATTGGATATGTTTTTGAGTAAGTGTAGACTGTAATTTTGAAACCATGAGATCGCAATCGAGGTATAAATGTGAAATTCAATATGGAGACCGTGAGGTTGACAAAGGCGGTGTAACGCTGAAACACGTCCCGCTGTGCGCCATTAACTAAAATAAAAGCATTTCAGAGTGCTCTTGGAGTGCCTTTCACTTTCTTTGATGATTGAAGGCAAGTGAGGATTTGAAATGCGGTGGCGCGCGTTATGTTCGGCACCTCCGGCGGTCAGGAGAAGTCGAGCACTCTGGACCAAGTGTGGATATATATATATATAAATAAATACATATGTTAGAAATGGGGTCTTTGGTTGGCAGTCAGGTTACCCCCTGTCCAAGCAAGGACCCTCACTCTAGTCAGGGTAAGTCACACACAATCCAAAGTATCCCGTGCCCACCCTCTGGTAGCTTGGCACTGAGCAGTCAGGCTTAACTTAGAAGGCAAGGTGCAAAGTATTTGTGCAATAAATCACACAATACCATCATATAGCACTACAAAAATACACCACACAGTGTTTAGAAAAATATATATTATTTATCTGGATAAATGTAGGTCAAAATGATCAAAGATGCAATAAGTAAATGTAGAGATATCACTGAAAAGTTATATAAAGTGTCTTAAGTCTTTTAAAAGCAAACAAAGGGGGTTATTACAACTTTGGAGGAGGTGTTAATCCATCCCAAAAGTGACGGTAAAGTGACGGATATACCACCAGCCGTATTACGAGTTCCATAGGATATAATGAACTCGTAATACGGCTGGTGGTATATCTGTCACTTTACCGTCACTTTTGGGACGGATTAACACTTCCTCCAAAGTTGTAATAACCCCCAAAGTCTCTTTAAAGTTCAAAGTACCTGGTTCGCGTGAAAAATCTCCGCAAGGGGCCGCAGAGGAGGAGAAGCATGGAAACAAAGGGGTGCACGTTGATTTCTTGGGCCGCACACGGCGATGCGTCATTTAGTTTCCATGCTGGGACGGCTTTGAGTCGATTTCAGGTGCTCAGTCATGGATCCTCTTCGGGTTGCGGGGTTTTCAGACTCCCCGGGGACGGTGCATGGATTTCCTGCACTGGCAGGACGAAGTCACAGGACCTGTGTCGATCCGGTGGGTGTTGCATTTAATTTTCTACCGCAGAGCAGGTGCTGCGCCGATTCCTCTCCCGAAGTTGGGCTGCGTCGATCCGGCTCGGCTATGCATCGATCCAGTGGGCCGTGCGTCAAATTTTCAGTTGCTACGCCGGTGCTGCGTCGGTCTTCTCGTTGCGAAGTCGGGCTGCGTCGTTCCAGTTTGATGTGCGGTGACATTTTCACCATAGTGCTGGCTGCGTGTCGTTTCGGGCAGGCTGTGCGTCAAATTTTGCCATACAAGGAGTCCTTCTTGAAGAGATTAAGGGGGTCATTCTGACCCCGGCGGACGGCGGTTGCCGCCCGCCTGGCGGGAACCGCCATTTGGCCGCACCGCGGTCAAAAGACCGCTGGTGCCATTTCGACCTTCCTGCTGGGCCGGCGGGCGCTAACAATGTTAGCGCCCGCCGGCCCAGCGGGAAGGGGGCCTGCAACACTGAAGCCGGCTCCGAATGGAGCCGGCGGTGTTGCAGGTGTGCGACGGGTGCAGTTGCACCCGTCGCACTTTTCACTGTCTGCTAGGCAGACAGTGAAAAGCAGGCTGGGGCCCTGTTAGGGGGCCCCTGCACTGCCCATGCCAGTGGCAGGGGGGTGGGAGGCGATGCTCCTCCGCCCATATGGAGGAGCCGCCCCTGCTCTGGTCACGTGGGAGTTTGTCTTCAGCTGTTCTGTCTGTCCGCTTTTCTTCTCTATATGGCAGTTTCTTTCCCCTCACTTCCTGTCTGGTTCCTGCCCGGTGAAGTGTTGAGTGGCTTCTCTTTGGCTTGGGTCCTATGTTCCTCCTCAACAGGTCTTGTTTTTGACCTAGGCAGTACACAGGTGAAAATGCAACACTACCGGACAAGTACTTTTCCATTTAATTACATCCCTCGAAGGAGCGTTACTTGTCCAGTTATATCATGTCAACTCTCCGTTACTAATATGTGCATGTATGTCCAAAGGATGTCAACGAGAGCAGAACTGTCTGCATACCGGTTAGCGATCCCAACAGATGCGCACTGCATTTAAATGCATCTACAGTTTTTCCATAAAAGAACCAAATGCAGAAAAATACCTGTATTTACTTTAATTCAATCTAACACTTTTTCAGTGCCCTGTTTTGTTTGTCTCTTGCCCCCAACTGTTCTTATTTCCTTATACCTTCTTCCTCTTTTCCGCACTTCAATATCGAGAACAGCTTTCGAGTTTACATGTAATATCGGTGGTTTACTTTCCACTAGAGGGCAGCATTAGATCGCGAATACAGTTTTGGATATTTAGGTCTTATTCTTTGTCATCAATTCCCCGCTCTCTGGTCAATATTTTGACTTCTAAAGACACCGCTGAATAGCTACTGGAAGGCGGTCTAAGCACTTTTTAGGTCGAGCGAGCAAGCTTTCTGACCTGTTGTAATCTATCTGTGAATTTTTAACCACGCCCACCGCACGCCCATCACTATCACTCGTTCATGGGCTTGCCTTTCAAAAACCCTTTCTTATCATTGGTAAATGCTTTATGGTTGTCCCTCCTTGGAGCAGTTTGGTTACGGCTTGGAGACCCAGTTACATGAATAATTTCACATCTGCGAATAGGTTTGACTGTGAGAAAACTTCTTTTTCCTCTTGTGTCTCTTTTTCCTTTTGTGTCTCTCCTTCATGCTTCACGCTCACGGCGGGGCAAGGCGTTTTGGAGTGGCTCGCTCATGTCAACTGTTTTACTTTTCATTTTAAATTTAAGTGGCAAGAAAAGTCCAGCAAGGAATTTCCAGCGTTAACAGCTCTAACTCAAGCAAACACAAGACCCATTGAATTGCAAATGCTTTTTGACTTGTAGCACAAAGGGTTCACAAAAACACAGAAACAAACATTACTTAATTTGTTGAAGAATAAGGGCCTGTGCCCAGAGTTTCGCTCAGAGGCCTGCAGACGGCTTCGGCGCACAGAAAGCCAAGATGCATTGTTTGGAATCAATCTCAAATCTTTTTAATCGACTTCTAGACATTCCCTGACCCTTTAATCTCTTGCAGGTTCATACGTTTTCCTTCTTTACCTCTAAGGATATAAAAGTGCTAAAAGTCCAGTAAAGGAAATGCTTCTCCAAGGTTCAATAATGGCCCTCGTATCTGCCCACCGTACTCTAAAGTGTCTGGAGATAAAGCCAAGGTGAAACATTCTGAGAGACACTTAAGGACCAAACTCGAATCACATTTTCAAAGTACAGCTCTCTTTTCTGTAAATCAGCTCTGGAAGAAGGCCTGATAGTTAGCCTTCCTGGTAGAACATCTGCAAGAGGGATGAACAGAACATGCAACCTAATCAGGCAAACCCATGACTGCTGCACATAAGCATTGAGCAGCCGCACTGACAGGTGCATTCTCTGCAAAGAGAGAGTGGCAGAGATCTTAGAGGAGATGCGAAGTCAAGCAGAATCCATTTCAAAGCAGATGCTAACTGTCCCAGGACTTACAACCAGGGCTTCTCACACCACAAAGGGACTATCAAATTATCAACATAAATCTTTGTTTCTCCTCACTCAATCTCGCTAAGGACTTGGGATTGAAAGGGAAGGGGGGAAATGCAAAAAAGAAGGTCCTTTGACCAATTGCCAGTTAAACCATCCATCACCCAAGCCTTTTTAGGTTGAGCCTGCAGGGAGCACATTCGCTCTGTCGCTTGGCAACGATCCATTATATCTTTAACAAAAAAAAAAAAATAACATTCAAAAAGGAACTTAGAGCCCATCCATTACTGACTATTAGACCGCCCCATGATCACTCTCATTTAGGCCCATATTTACAAGAATCTGACGCACCAGTACTGATGCGACTGATTTCTTTCTCCCCACCACCACCTAACACCATGGGTATGCCGTATTTACAATATAGTGCACCATGGTGCATGTTAAGGCAATAGTGTCAACATTTTTGAAGCTATTTTGGCACCTTGCTGTACTAGCATCAAAAATGTTGACGCTTGTGCAGCAAAGTGCAAGGAAGCCCATTGATCTCAATGGGCACATCCTTTTAACGCCTGCTTTGAGCAGGCGTTAAAAATTATGCCAAATGGCACAATGGCATCTTGTAGATGCGCCATTTTTGTGGGACTCCTAATGCTGGAATGTCCCCTTGCATACATTATGCCTGACACAGGCATAATGTGGCACAGGGGGTCACAAAGTGGCTCAATGCATGCATTGCTGCACTTTGTAAATATGGTGTGGTGATTTTTGCCTCACTGAGTCACATTAGCGTAAAAAAAATGACGCTAATGTGGCGTAGGGGGGCGCTATAGCCTTGTAAATCTGGCCCTGAATTTCTTACTGATTGGTCATTGCCCGGGGGCATCGCATCTGGTTTCACTTTCTTCTTCGTGTTGTCCCTTTAGATAGAGCACATGGAAGTGTCCTTCCACTGGTCATGCGCGCCTTGAGGTACTTGTTTTTATCCATCTCATCCCACTTCTGCTCCATTGCTTGATGCCCCCAGTCCTCCCCCTCCTGACATGTTGCTTAATTATTTTGTCTGCTTCTGACCTTATAATTTAATGGAAGGGCATTGACTTCACTCACTTCGAGTCTGTAGCGCCGATTTCAGCTAAAAATCTTAGTGAGCTTATCAAATCAGCTGCTGTTTGAGTCAACTCCGATATCAAGTTGTAATAAAGAAAAGGTGATTGGGTGCGGCAGAGCTAAAAAGTAACTAGATTAAGGGAGACCTCCAGTGCTTAATTTGTAAATAACAAGGTGCAGGTGCTCAAAGCCCTTCTCTTAAAGACGCGGCTGCTGCAATTATATGTGCGAACACGGAATACTGAAGCACGTAATCCTGAAGCCACCTCGGGCCTCTTCAATTAATTTAAAACCACTCCTGCCCCTTCAGCTCACTCTTGCAGCTTTCTGCTTTCTCTCATTGTGACGCTTTTTCCTTTTTCTCTTCCTCCGTCTATCCCAAACGTGTCTTTTTCTTGCTGCAAATGCTGGAGGCCGAAGACTAAGCCCCGGCCCTCAAAAATAAGTGCCGGTGCTCAGCACCGGAACCAACAAGCACAAATTAAGCACTGGAGACCTCAATACTGAGAACTTACTTATATACACTACTGTGTGCAGGGGTCGTTTGTATAGTTGACACACATGATCCACTAAATTTGTTTTTGCTCAGGGTTTCAACGTCAATAAAAAGAGTTTATTGGATGACAGTGAGGCCCATAATATGCAGTTCTGTGAAGCTCACATACGCGTTGTGTAAAATGCATGACATTCTCATAACCGTGTGTTATTTTTAACATTACCGCTCAAACCTAAATTAGTCACTGAAAGCGCTTAGAGTTTTACACTTACACAGGGGTACTCGTAAATATTTCCTCAAGGGCCATAAAGCTTGATCTGTAGTGTGACGAGAACCGCACTGATGCCCGCAAAAGTGGTGGTGGGGTTGGGGTCTGTAAAGTGAGTGTAGGGAAGTGGTTTTCAAACATTTTAATGCTGCACCCCCCACAGTGGGAGAAAAAATCCATGCACCCCACTTCAGAATTTTTCACAATTATTCAATTAAGGTGGCAGTGTTTAAATATGTCCGGACTTATTCAAACATTGAAAAATGCAAAACTGTTTTTTTTTTTTTTTTTTTTTTGCTTAAAACAAAGCACTGTTATCTGCATGATGCTTCTTTTGGCCAGAGCCTGGCACCCCCCCACCCCCTCCCCCGGGATCACTAGTGGCCCCACTAGGGGGGCCCAGCCCCCCAGTTTAAAGACCACTGGTGTAGGGGAAGCAAAGCATGTACATCTATTGACTGAATGCACAATGTGAAAACAGAAAAGCCGGGGTCCACCCTGGCTTCCTCACTTGACCAAACCTTGTAATCTTAGGCAATTGTTTTATTAAACGACCTCTCCTTTTTCTTCATAATCACATAAGAGGTCCCTGAAATACATGACTTCAGAATGTGCAAGGCTGTACCAGTCATTGGGCATTTCTCCCGGAGGCTGGAAGGATGGGGGCCCTTTCTGTTATCAAGGGGGCGGTTTTGTATCAGTGCAGCAGTTTTGAAAGCACTGCAGAGTTTTGTGTATATCCAACAGTCTCAATGCAGCAATAAAAGTGCCAAGATAACTCTAGTGATTAGTCTACCTGCTGGAGCGCGATCAAAGTTTTGTCTAGTGTCAGTTTCGACTCAGCTAAGGTAGCGCAGAGGGTTAATCTGCCTGCTGCAAAGAACGTGGATTATGCAGATCGCAGAACAGTATTTTATGTGCATAGCTCAGTGGGACACTGCTTTTGTCCCAGAGATCTTTTTGTTAGTGTGCAGTTCATTAATGACAATCATAATCTAGCACAATGAGCTATGAACATCCATCAAAGAGCTGCATGCAAACTGCATAGTGCAGGTTAGAAAGTGATGTTTTTTTCCAGTCTTTGATTATCCTTATTTAGCTAAAAGGGTTTTGTTGGATAGAAATAATAAGCAAAGTAAACCCTAACCACTGTGTTACATTCTGAATTGTGAGTTTACTCTTCCCTAGACCAAGTACTTTAAAAAAAAGCCTACTAGCATGGATGATAGGTGAATCCTGCACCTCGCAGCCTTCGTTGTCTTATATAATGTTTTCTATACACTGATTTACAAATGTATGATTCATTGTCTCTGTGTGGGTGTGTGATGTAAAGTGCTCACACGTCTATGCTGGTAAGAGAGGCGCTATAAACAAATGAAATAAGTGTGAGAGAGGGGCTATGGAGAGATGAGAGACACTATTAGAGGGTGATGGTGAGTGAATCATTGAAGAGTCCCAATAAACATTGCTGTATCCTGGTGCACTGTAAGGTCATCATTTTATATGCTTTAAAAACCAATACAATTGAATATATAATGAAAAATGTGTTGTAGAATGCACCATTTTGCCATTTTTTTCACATTTTCTCAGCGGGTAGGGAGGGTGGGAGAATCCCCCCTGCCAAGCCCAAATGTAGTGGTCAGGCTCGCTCGCTATGTACCCTATGGGAGCTGGTCTGACAAAATTTGTCAGGGCTGCTTTGGGTTCCCAGTTCAGCCCTGAAGATGTGCATGTGTTTGATTTAATAAACTATAAAGTTGTCCAAAGGGTGCACATAACCGCGTAGGTCACTATTGGGATTGTTGTCAGGGTCAGTGGAAGCATGAATGTTTATAATACATGTTTGAAAATGCACTGATACTATCTGATGCACTGAGGTGAAATGGTGCTTCATGTTAATTAAATATACTTTTTGAATTCTGGAGAGACTTTATCTTATTTTTACACGTTTGTTGCAAGATGTCTTTAAAAATGGTGAAGTTCCTAAAGTTAAGTGGTGCAGGGCACCATATTTACTCACTTTCTTTAACTTCAGTTAACATGTTGTTGCTTGTCCCTTTATTTAACATCTTTTTAACATTAGGACTGGTTCCAGTAAATGCAGCCCAGTATATCTCTAACCAGCGGACCACATCTGAAGGTCAGGAGGGCTACTAAGGCCTCTGGGCTGTACTTTGAGTATCACTTCTCTAACAGGTGCTTTATTTTAGGAAAGCACTTGATGCAAGTTTTGTGAAAAGACCCTTATTAGAAAATATTTATCTTTTCTTTATATTAGAGTTTGCAGCATTCAAAACTAGTCAGCCTTATAATGCAAATTTAGACAATTCAACAGACAGATATGATAACAATGGTGGACTTTAAGACGGGGAAAAGTCAACAAGTTGCACACAGTCCCGCACTTGTATTGCTGAAAGGGCTGGAGAAAAGTCAGTCACATGCACAGACCAGTGGCTTTACCACTAAGGCTGGGGCATTGTCAATCACATGGACAGGACTGTAGCTGTCAAAGGCTGGTAGGGCCGGGCACAAGCCAGCCAGATGCACTGGTAATGCCTGTTAATGACAATGTGACTGGAGCAGAGTTAATAAAATGTAAGGCCTAACTCTTTGACTAACCTTTCCAAGCCTGCTGGGCTTTTACAAATCCTACCCTGTCCAGAAACATTCTGATGTCCAAACTGGCCAGTTCGCCCATTTACACTCCTCTTCTGGTTTTTTACTTTTGAGTTAAGCTTACATTGCTTTTAAAATTTGTTTCATTCTTGTAGATTGGGTATTTTTCAGTCTTCCCACTGACTTTAACAGCTCTTCTTGTTGCCCAGTAATGATCATTGGTTTGTAGTGCACAGGACTGCAGGTACCCAGTGATCATCACCGCCCGGCTTTGCCCTTCCTTCCATCTCCCATGATCCCACCTCCGACTAAAACATCTGTGCTTTGACTCCACGAATGTGATACATGGAATCATGATGGAATGATGCTGGTTGCATTTAATGCTAGCAGAAGTGAGTTGAAACTGTAATGTAAACAGGGCACATAGCTTAGAAATGTCACGTATATTGACACAATATTTTGCTTTTTTTGTCCAATACAGTATTTCTTTTCATAACATAAAATAGTGTTCAGATTTACTTTAATTTATATGTAGGGCTTCCGGTTTTTATGTTATTTGTGTATTTTACATTTCTGTCTTTATCTATCCGTGTTTATTTTTTGGCCATCTTACTGGTATTTATCTATATTTATTTTGTACTCTGAGAATAAATGATGTCCCAATTGCCCACAGGCAATTATACCCACAGGTAAACATTATCATTATAATTCACATTATACTCACATGTTAACATTATCATTATAATTCACATTATACTCACATGTTAACATTATCATTATAATTCACATATACGTTAAGTTATGTTTATATTTCAGGAATTCTCATCTTTGTTTTAACTCCCCATGCTGTCGATCTGTGCAGCTGTCGGCCTGCAATTCGAGAAAGACAGCATAGTGAGTCACTCACAAGAAGCACAATTTTCAGCATTTTTCCACCTTTAAAAATACACATTGTTTTATGTCTGAATTTATCTGTAAGATTCAGTAAAAAGGGAAACCTGGGAGCCTTATTTATATGTAGAGTAGCTTTTGCAAATTTTTCTTTGAAAATGAAAAACTACTCTAATCATTTGTCTATATCTTCATATGCATTGCTTCTTTATAGTAATCTCATTAAACGCTTACAACATCTGCCTTTTCAGTATGGCTTCTGGCTTCCAGTGAGCTCTGGGTCAGTGTCACAGGGATCTTAAGAGTTGTCTGTTTTCCATGTTAGTGGCTTGTGTCAAGTGGGTTGATGTGAAAATGGCTGCAAGTTGAACCCGTTCCTCATTCCGTGCGATGAGACGGGGTGGTGTACATCAGCTAAAACAACATGGAAAAAAACATACACAATGCGACCACAGCACACAAATATACAGTCCAATCAAATAGCAAGGATTTGTATCCCTGGTAGAACGTTTGAGGTTGAAGAAAGAATACGTGGAGGTCCCAAGTCCGTTGGAGAGAGTGTCTTTTATTGTAGGCACAGTTTACCTCAAAATAGATAGAGCGTTCTTCAAAATACAGCCAACACGTGTTTCGTCACTCAGGTGACTTCATCAAGTCTAGGCCATCCGGCCAGCTAGAAAAAGTTGGAGAGCCTGCGGTAAGGCAAGTAGGTAGAAATCTTACAAAATGAGTTCTATTTGTGGTAGTGTCTCCAGAGCATAATGTGCTAGGGGTCCCAGTGGTGACCAAGAAGAATGGGAAAGGCCTTAATAAGCCTTAAACCAAGATACCGTGTCAAAATGTGGAGCCGGAGTGGTCGTACGGCCGGTACAAGAGCGAGTGTGCAAAAAACATAACAGCCAGCTTACATGATTAGAGCAAGGTCTACAGCACCATCGCATCTTGGTGCAGTCTGGGTGTTGTAGTTCTGGTGTGCTTGCCTTAAAGTAACTGGGCACTAGATATTAGGTTTTACCCACCTTCCTGGCCCAGGCCTCACTAGGTGAAGCCCTACATCTGGTATCCACCCAGAAACAGACTGTACAGCAAGGCCTTCAGGCTGGAGCTTCTCTCAGGCTACAGAGATCTTACAGGCAATTTCTATAGACCGCGGCACCCTTTGTCTACATAGAAGCTTGAGGTCCAGTTTTCAGGTAAGGAGGGCCCAGGCCACTGCTCTAAATGGAAATGTAGACGTGCAGGTACTCTCTATTAACAGTGCGTATTTTCTCCTGAGAAGTGCTAGTACTCATCCATTGTAATGCATTGCCACAGTGCTGTGAAGTGCAGGTACTCTCCCATTCAAATTAAAAAAGTGCAGGTACTCAACACCGAACACTACCTGCCCATTCAAAGCACTGGTCCAGGCTGATGCAATCTAGTGCTTCAGAACTCTTGATATCAGAATTGGCAGCTGAGGTCACAGCTTAAATCTCAACGGGGGTCAGATAGTACAAGCCGAGGTCCAAGATACGTGCCACTGCTTCAGTGAAGTGACTGATTGGACCTATCACAGGTCAATGCAGCGACTAGCTCAGGATCACACTAAGTGCAGCAAGGCGCTTGAACCTGCCCAAGTGTCTGAATCTGGGTCCTACCACATAACAGTTACTGCAGCCTGGATTTTCAGGAGAATTGCAGCAAATAGAACCCTTGCTTAGTGCATGAGGGGTGAACCTTTATGCGTAGTTGTCACTTAGGTTTGTCCTTTCCTCACCCGTCTAATCTCAATCTCTATCTTCACTCATTCCCTCCTCCTCCTTCTCTCTCTTTACCTCCCTCTCTCTTCCACTCTCTTTTTCAACTTTCTCTATCCCTCTCAGAGACCACAACTGCATTGTTAAAAGGGCATTCTCCTGACCCAAAGCCCCTAATAAGGCCCTTGAGCCTGTTTTAGGCAGGCCTGGGTCCATGGCATTATTGAAGAGAGCTCTAAAGTGTGCTGCAGAGAGAAGGAGCCCCACCACCCATCCCTGAGGGCTCCCAGACCACAGGAGGCTGCATCGCTGAAGGGAGGTGGCTGGCGATCCAAAGAGGTTCGGAAAAATATGACAGTGAACTTGTGTAGTGCACAGAAATCTCTGTTGGTGTTGTTCCATTGATATCACATAATTTAATACATTTTAAAAAGAAAGATGAACCCCTGAATCATCCCTGCTGTGATTGAATGTGTGACCTTTGCTGTTAGACCATGTGTTATTTGTGACACAACAGGCGAGGAGCACTTTCTATTAGAAAATAAGGAGTTTCACTTCTCAACTTATATATGGACTCACACATTTCCGCGTCAGAGGGCCGCTCGCTTTAAAAAAAGGGAAAAAATGAAACACACACTTATCTGCCTGACTTCAGTAAAGTAAGGTTTCATGCACAAGTAACTACACTTGTTTCAGGGACATTTGGGCTGTTTGGATTCGCTTCAAAAGAGATCCTTGATTACGTATGATTTCTTGGTTATCATGCCTTGTTACTATACTAGGACAAAAATGGGTGGTAGTTGAATAAATCGTACATCTACGCAAAGAAAACATTCTGGTAGTATAGTGGGAAGTATCAACATCAAATCAGCAGTTTTACTTGGTGCTGGTCCGGTGGAGAAGCCCTACTAACAAGAGCTAATATCGTATTGATCCACCAGAGACCAATGCAAATTACTAGACAACAAATACCCTCCACACACATATAGGTTAGTGATTTAGTAAGTCAGAAACAATCCCATTACAGTAAGGATGCATAGATGACTGTGTAAAACTGAGAACCTTGTATTAACAATTCATATTGATCTTCGACAGCCGAAACGTGCTTCGTCACAAATGTGACTTTTTCAAGGCTACTGGTAGGGACATAGGAGCCGAAAAATAGAATAGAATCCACCAGGTCTCCAAATGACTGTATAATGGGAACACCTGTTAAACTTGCTAAACTTGTGGTCAAAAAGGCTATGGAAAGCCAGGTCGTCGTGGCTTGTTCCAATGTTAAAAACAATTTCAATATTGCTCAATAAGTTTAACAAAAGCGCGAACCAACACAACAATTTGATATTCACCCTTAAAGTAGCTACTGCTTCTGTCAAAGGGCAGCGCCCAGAATGCACACCATGATAGGTCCGTCTGGAATCCTACACATGGAGGCAGGAAGTCACTATTGAGAAAGAGCTCAGCCTTATTACTATCATCTTGCCTACAGAAGTGACCTCAAGACCAGTCTCAGAAAGCAGCGGCTCATGATAATGTCTCAGCTGCCGACAGCCAATGCCATGTCGCTGTGAGGGGTATTGTTTACAGTAAGGGGCTTTGAGTTCACCCATTGCCTACTATTCATTGGCTTTGTTGCTACTCTTATTTGAGGACTCCTAAAAAATATTGACAAAGCCAGCAGCTCTCACACATGTGAGACCTATTGGCTTTGCCAATGCTTGTTTAAAACAGGGTGCACAATTTGTGAAGCAGAGCTGACGTGTGGTATGCAAAAAGATCGACCAGAGAAGTCTTAAATATTTTGCAGATCTCCTAAGCAAAGGTTCTGAGATGGATGGAGGGTGTGACTCAGAATGCCTTCCATCAAGTTCTCCATTCTCTTATGTGGATGGTTAGAAACAAAGAGAAGAATGGAATTCCACACACAGAAGTGTTTGGAATGCCACCTCTGTCAGAATCTTGCAGTGACCTCCCTGACGATTCACATAAGCTTTTATTGAGATATTATCTTTCCTCAACAAGACTGCTTTCCCTCAAGAACATTTGAAGACCTTCTGATAGTTCCTTCCAATTGGAAGACTGAGCCAACTCTCCCAGATTCCCCAAAAAACTGGAAGTAAGCCCTCAGTGAGGATCCGACTGAGGTCCAACACTGAAGGGTATATAAATCCGGGATCTGAAAATAAATTTGAAGGGAAAATAACTTTCATATCCAGTTGTGAATGCATTGAGCCTCTTCAGACCAACGGGACAGCTGTGGTATTGAGCAAAAGAATAGTGGGGCTCAATGACACAGCCACACCTGGGTGTGCTTGCTGAGCTAGTGCATCATCCCGCCACTGAATGCAAGCCCCACCAACCCTAAATACAGACTCCAGGGGAGTCCAGGCTCCTTCCTCATGTCATCCGACTGACTCTGGTCATAGAGAGAAGGAAATTCAGGTGACAGGAAGTGTATTAAGGGAGTTTACCTTTTTATGGGGCATGATGGGAGTAAGATTATTTAAAAAAATGTATTACATGACTACGGCATTCTATCAAGGAAGAGGGGTGAAGAAGAAATAAAGCAAATTACAGACATAAATCTAAGTTTACAGCCAAAAATGCATCTTCTGTTGCACAGTAGTACACCATGGCCCTCATTCTGACCTTGGCGGGCGGCGGAGGCCGCCCGCCAAAGTCCCGCTGTCAGGTTACCGTTTCCGCGGTCGAAAGACCGCGGCGGTAATTCTGACATTCCCGCTGGGCTGGCGGGCGGCCGCCTTCAGGCCGCCCGCCAGCCCAGCGGGAAAGAGGCTTCCACGATGAAGCCGGCTCGGAATCGAGCCGGCGGAGTGGAAGCTGTGCGACGGGTGCAGTTGCACCCGTCGCGTATTTCACTGTCTGCGCAGCAGACAGTGAAATACATTTAGGGCCCCTCTTACGGGGGCCCCTGCAGTGCCCATGCCAGTGGCATGGGCACTGCAGGGGCCCCCAGGGGCCCCGCGACCCCCCCTACCGCCATCCAGTTCCCGGCGGGCGGACCGCCGGGAACTGGATGGCGGTAGGGGGGGTCGGAATCCCCTCGGCGGCGCAGCTAGCTGCGCCGCCTTGGAGGATTCCAATGGGCGGCGGTACACTGGCGGGAGACCGCCAGTGTTGCCGGTCCGACTGCGGCTTTACCTCCGCGGTCGGAATGCCCATTGGAGCACCGCCGGCCTGTCGGCGGTGCTCCCGCGGTCCTCCAACCCGGCGGTCATGGACCGCCAGGGTTGGAATGACCACCCATGTCTGCTACAATTACACAGTACTAAACTTCACTCACAGGGTGAGAGTTGCACAGATCAAGGTATGGTTTGTTTTGAGATATGGTGGAAGTCCACAAACTTCTAAGTTTGCTACCATTCTATAAAATGTCTGTAAATAGTCATAGATTTATTCCAAGAAAGGGCTGGAATGACTTGCCTTTCAGAATGAAAAGGCAAATCAACCGCAACAAGGGCCAGATGTACAAAAGCATTTTTGCAGTCAGAAATGGCCCGATTTGCTGAATCAGGCCATTTCCAACTGCAGAAATATTGTTTTCATACATACAAAACACAAATTGCGATTTGGTAACGTGTTATGGCATAGCAAATTATGTTTAGTGATTCTATATTTGGAAGGGGCTTGTTTGGGCGTCCCTTCCAAATACCGAATTGCAGTTCTGTGCATGAATGTTTTGAACCGAATTACAGTCACAAAATATTCATCTTTTACTGACGCCTCAAGGGTGGTGGTAACCATTCGCAAATGGGTAGGGGTCCGTTCAGGACCCTTTCCCCTTTGTAAATGTTGAAACATATATTTTTTTAAGAGGAGGCAGTGGTGCAAAGGACCTTTGGACTACTATCTACTTTTATAATTGAAACGTAAACATTTAATTTTATTTTCTGAAACGCATCCTATTTTTTTCTTAAGGAAAACAGGCTGCAAAAGCAAACATGGTCATGGTGGTCTGCTAACCCTAGCCAGCAACGATTTGTGTGAAGGCTGCAATTCCTAATGGGTCAAAAATTGAGATCTACCTCATTAAAATTCATGAGGTAGATCTATTTGGGACTCCAATAAGAATTGCTATCTGAAGTTTGTAAGTTATTTGCATTAGGAGTGGTGATTTCCTAATTATGATCCAGTGAAAATCACAATTAGGAAATTGCAATTTCTATTTTTTGTACATATAGCCCCAAATTTCTTGATGATTTAGGAGAAAAGGTTTCTCTGAAGGAAAAACCTCACCATGAAGAACAAAAAGGGAAACTGATTTGCACAGGGAGCTGCCTTTTCGGCATGTGGAGTTGTTCTGTTCGTAAGTAACAAACATCACATGACAGCCTAGGTAGAACGCCTGGAAAGCTGCAACTGGTGCACATTTCCATGGTATTAATTGGCATGTTTGTGAACTCACAAATGGTACACATTTACTCCCATTCATGAGAAAACGAGTATGGGTGCAAATGTGCATGTTTTTTGGACTCAGGCTTAAAAGCTTTCCACAATACGCCTTATTTCTGCCCTCTTCGTAGATAAGATAAAGTTGCAGTTGTGATAACCTGATCAGTTACGTTACAACGGGACATCATTCTAGATAAGGGTTGTGTGAAGATGTGTAATCAAGAAAAAAGGCAGCATTAATCCAAAGCCTTTATAGGCTAGACTGTATCCTTTTTTGATGTGGCAGTGTTTGAGAGAATCCAGAATTCGTGACAATGAATTGTTTGTTAGAAGCCATAATTTGTGTTCAGGCTCTATTTGACAGAGCTATGCAATGTATTTGACATAAATATTTGAAAGGACTAAGGGGCAGATTTAAGAAAAGTGGCACTTCACCTAGTGCAGTGCCACTTTCCTAGCGCCCCACTACAGCCACCATGTGTGTGCCGGGTTTAAAATACGCTATTGATGTACTGTTCAGCAGTGGCGTAGCGTGGGGGGTGCAGGGGGGGCCGGCCGCACCGGGCGCAACATCTTGGAAGAGACTAAATCCACGGGTTAGGGGGCGCAAATTACTTGCCTTGCCCCGGGTGCTGACAACCCACGCTACGCCACTGCTGTTCAGGGTTAGCGCCAACATTTTGGCACTAACCCTGAACAGTACATGGGGCCCACTGAAAACAATGGCATGCCCCCTTTTAACGCCTGCTCTGAGCAGGCGTTAAAAATGCTAAAAAAAATGATGCTATGAAATCTTTTAGATTTATTTGCACCATTTTTTTGGCTCCCCTAATGATGGAATGCCCCCCTTGCATTCATTATGCCTGGTGCAGGCATAATGTGGCACAAGGGGTTACAAAGTGGTGCCATGCATGCATGGCGCCACTTTGTAAATCTGGCGCAGCCATTTTGGCCTCGTTGGGCCACATTAGTGTACACAAAATGGCACAAGGAGGAGGTAGGGGCCTCATTGGGCCACATTAGTGTAAAAAAATGGGGCAAGGAGGTGATAGGATCTCTTAAATATGCTCCTACGTTTTCTGAAATTATTTCGTGCCAATCTTGTGTGCCACTGAGAAGGTAGGACAAGTGATGTTCATGCTTTAAAGCCACATGTGAAGTGACATTGAGTTGAACTGATACTCCTGTTGAAGCCATAAAGTGACATCGGTCCGTTTTGAATGCAGAGACTGCTCTATGTAACGTGTGCAACGGAGGAATCCAAGAGGTAAAGCACTGTATGTGTATGTCCGTCGATCACAATACCCTCTACTCGCTACTCTGACATGTTGAAGATTTGATTATTTTAATATCATCGCATCTGAAAGAATTTGTCTCCTAAATCTTTTTTTAAAATACCCTTTTCCAAATGTTTTCCGATAATGTATGTCAGTGTCTATGTTATGTGCTTTATCTTGTGTTTTGTTGAACTCAGCAGAGGTCTTAATCAATAAGCTTGAAACTATGACTATTGCCTGCAGAACTGCTGCTTGCTTGCTAACACATGCACACACCATGATGTGCACGACCATCATCGACGAGGATTTACGAGTGTATGCAGACTGTCATAACTGTATGACTGAAGAGGAGATACAGGTAACCACTGAGGGCTCTCTGGGAAGCATTATGACCCAGATCCCACAATGCCCTACTCTCTCCTTCAGCAACATTTGTTTATATTTGTTTTTATTGTGAGCAGGCCGCCATTTTCATTAGTGACGAGTCCGTTTGCGTGAGCAATCCACTAGATGGGGCCCAACACCATGTTTTCTCTTTCCCCTAATTATCTTTTAAATGTTTAATAACAAGTACTGCTGATCTCATTTGGCATCAAGGGAAGAGGAGCTCTGGTGCCCCACATTTAGTTTTGGGCTGTAGCCTTGCACTATCGTCTAACAAGCCTCTGGGGGTAGCTTAGTAACATCGTATAAAAGAAAGCCCAGCCAATGGTGACGGAGCAGGCTGTGCGAACTGGATATAACAGCAGTGTAATGGAGAGAGTCATTGTACGCCACGTGCTGCGCTGGGTTCGCATGATTGGTGGCACTGAATCTCTGTTGTGATTGGGCGGCTCCATCATGCAAATACCAGTGTTCCTATTGGACTGTGGGACTAATGTTACTTGAAATCTGACTGGACAGTCTGCCTAAAGTGATTGTCAGGTAGACTAACAATAAAGCTAGGCCATGGTAGAGGTCTGTGATTAGATTTGAGAGAGTGACACTGAAGGACCCTTGCGACAGTGAAGCTTGATCTAGGTGTGTGACCGTCTTGGACACTTGTGAGTACCCTGAAGGTTCCAACCAGGAATTTGACCCAGGGCCAGTCTGCAGACTGCATAGGAAATCAATGAAATATAAAACACAGCTGTTATTTCAAGTTACCTCAGGCTGCAAGTAGATATGCTCATCCTGAAACAGTGATGTTACTTCAGCTCAGCACAGGCACACACCCAACAAACTGTGCTGAGCTCATGGTGTCATGGACTCTTTGACGTCACTGTCATATCTAAGACTTAGGCCTGATTTAGAACTTGGCTGATGGGTTACTTCGTCACAACAATGACGGACTTCCCATTCCACGAAATCTAAATCCCATTGGATTATTGGATTGGATATTATTGGATATAATGGAATTTAGATTTCAGCGGAAGGAACATCCTCCACAGTTGTGATGGAGTAACCCACGCCAAGTTCTAAATCAGGCGCTTAGTCTACATCAAGCATGCCACACCAGGGCAGGGGAAACTATAGACACTCAGCCAGAAATCACATAATGCAGAGTCTAACACAGTATGCAACATGCATCCCTCCTCACTCTTAACACACACTCAAGACCATGAGTGTCTCCACAGGATACAAAGCACATTGTAATCATAATTGTATTTGTATTTATATAGCGCTTACTACCCATGATGAGGCATAAAAGCACTTTTCGGAGAGTAGCACACAACTCCGGAACACATAAGGATTAGTGGTGGATTAGTATAGGGAAACATGAGTTAATTTGAGCGGTGGGGTTGTGAGTCTGTTAGTTGGATTGAATAGGATAATGTGTTTCAAAGCTTTCATAGAAGTGGATGTCCTACAAATAAAATTAGCATATATATTGCTGTTTCAGTCAGATTGGTTCATTCGTAAAAGGGAATCCTTGAAGAAAGCAAAAAAACAGCATGCAACAATCTCAGGTTGCTAAAAGTATAATTTGCTGGTTTTATCAACTCATTAAAGTGCACAAAAGCTTGTGTCAGGGCCGGCTCTAGGGCGGTGCGACCGATGCCAACGCATTGGGTGATGACTTCGGTTGGGGGCACCATGTTTGCAGGTATGTTATGGTTTTAAAAACACCTGCTGCAGCGTTCTTTCCCTTCAGCAATTTTCAGGCAATAATAAATATGTCAAGATAACTCTAGTGACTAATGTTCTTCCTGTAGAGACATCGGAGTTTTCTCTAGTGGATGTTTCAAGTTAGCAGAGAGGGTTAATATGCCTGCTGCAAATAATGTGTGCCATTCACAAAGTGCAAATAATGCAAATAGGTCAGTGGGTTACTACATTTGTCAGAGAGGTTCTCTTAGTTTATAAGTTAAAATCCTAATAACGAACAGTCAGCTATTAAGTGTCAAAGAACTGCATGCATACTGCAAGGTATAAATTAGAGCGTTATGATTTTTTCCCAGTTTTTCATTAATCTAATTTTGCCAAAAAAAGGTTCATTTGGGTAGAAATCAATTCCTATTATTAAAGAGAATCCCAAACCACTGTGTTATACTTTAAATTCTGACTTTATGCTTCTCCAGACTCCACACTCTACACTGGTATGGGTGACCCTATAAAACTAATTAAATGCATCAGAGAAAGAGTATTTATGGAGACTTAACGGGCACTGTTAAATGGTGGTAGTGAGGGAATCCATGGCAGAGGTGATCATTGCGGGTGCCAACAAACAGTGTCGTCCAGGGTGCCACCAGTGGTAAGTTCAGCCTTGGCTTGAGTTACTTGCCAAGCCAAAAAATGTAAAGTGTGTTCCAGGTTACCAAGTTATCAATCTGTTCTCATGAAAGAGGTCAAGGCCCCTGGATATGAAGGCAGAATTACCACACATATGTGGGGCTATAATAGATGTGTGGGGAGTGGTCGAAGCCACAAGCTGTTTCTGGGATAGAAGAAACTCATCTGACTATGTTTGTTTGGAAAGTAAGGATATTATAGTCCTGCGATTCACTGGGCTATGGCCCAGTACAGACAATAGACCACAGACAAGCGCAGTGCTAGCTTTAAGACTGTGCAACTAGTGCTGCAACATCAGGCACCAGGCTTGAGGTTGTGACCTTGCATGACAGGCTTATCGGAGATAAGTGCAAAGATCTTTGTGTGCCCTACATTTTTCATAGGCTAATAACAATGGCATGATAACTCTGGTGGTTAATTGCCTTGATAGGGAGACCTACGATTTGTCTTGTCAGTTTTGACTCAAAGTAAGATTGATGGTGTTAGAAATTGGGTCTCTGGTTTTACAACTCTGTCCAAGTAACGCAAATCAATTACACAAGCTAAATTAACCTGTGCTCACACTGTGGTGGCTTGGTGCAGAACAGACAGGCTTAATTAAGAAGGCATTGTGTAAAGTATTTGTGCAATCCCTGCATAATAACACAGTAAAAGCACCACGAAAGAGTCTCCACTCAGATTTAGAAAAAAAGTTGATATTTATCTGCATGAAGAAGACCAATACAACAAAAATCCAATTAATAGTGATAATGATGTGCATTTTAGGAAACGTATGATTACCACAGTGCTGTCAAATAATGAACGATTCTGCTTTATACTTGGACTGCCACTTTCGTAGTAACGTCACTACGGTGTTATTTCAAGTCAGTTATAAGGTTAGTTGGAAAGTTTTGCGGAGTTTCTCCCCGTGTGAGTCTGGTTTGTGGGGGCAATACAGTCGCAGGTTGAAAGGTGGGCAGACTGGCAGATACTACCTCATTTGCCCCACAACCCTCAGTACCTGGTTTAAGTCAGTGCAAGCGGTGATGGGAGCTGTGTCTCGCAGGATGGAGTTGGGCACTGGGTCTTGGGTGACTGCCTCCACTTTGGACAAGGCAGGAGCTGCGGCAGGAGTGGGGATACCACACTAAGCTGCTCAGCGAGAGGGGTGGTGACTGTCTCCTTGTGAACTGAGCTGCGAGACACATGAGGGAGAGCGAAAGGGCCATGTGAGGCAGGTCTCCCTGGGCACAGCAGCGGACTCCAATTAGGACCAGTAGTGCGTCCACGGGGCACACAGCCAGGAGTTACAGTGGGCGGCGTCTCAGCTCAGCTGGGACTCAGACGGTGCACAATAAGATGTGCTGATGGAAACAAGTGAAGAAATTATGGTTGTGGGTCACAGAGTGTGAGCCTGCAAATCCTCAGGATGTCATGGCAGAAAGGGCAGATCAGGCAAGCCCCCCTGGACACTCTGGGTTCCGGGGAGATTGTCCTTGAGTCCTTGGAGTGCAGAACAGAGATCAGCAAGCAGCAGGGCAGCACAACAGGGCTGAAAGGCAGTTCCTGGAAACATTCAGGTCTGGCGAAGTGATGACCCTGGAACACAGCTGTCTTTACTCCAGCAGAGTTTCCTTGCGTCCAGAAGTGTACTGCATGAATGGGTCAAGAGACCCAGTACTTATACTGACAAGTGCCTTCGATGAGGGGGTGACTCAAATTAGTTCTTGTGAAGAGCAAAGGTCCCCCTTTCAGGTCAGCCTTGGCTCCAGACTGACAGTTTGAAACACAAGTGTGAGCCATTCCCAACCTCCTCCCCAGGAAGATCCATCAGTATCAAGATGAATGCAGAGGTAGTATCCCGAGTATCCCGTGTTGTGGGTATCTAAAGGGAATGCTCACCTAGCCCAAACCAGATGTGTATTGGAGATATTCTGTAGGCACACAGGGCAGAGAGTGCAGAGAAATGTCCATTTTCTAAAAGCGGCATTTCTAAAATAGTAATAATAAATCTGACTCTACCAGTAAAGAGGATTTATTATTATCATTCCACCAGTACTAAACATGATGCAGCTACCCATATTAGATCAGGAATTACATCTTAAAGATGTTATAAGGAGTTCACAATGCTGGTCTATGAGAGGGACAGGCCTCATAGTAATGAAAAAAGGAGTTATTCATCATTAGGACATGAAAAACTTAAAGGTACATGTCCTGCCTTTTGCTTACACTGTACCCTGCTCTATAGCCTACAGAGGGTCTACTTCGGGGGTGACATATGCAAGAAAAGGGGAGTTATGGGCTTAGCATAAGGTTTTAGAGGCCGAGGCAACATTACATATACACCCCCTCACCCCCTGGAAGAACGCAAGGACAAAATGAAATGATTGTAACAAGTGTAATCATGAAAAATCAGATACTGAAAGTTCAAAATTCAGTATATACAAATATGTACACCAACTACACAAGTCCGGATAGTGTACCAATCATTGTCCATGGACCAGTGGTCCCAAAATACATGGGCGAAGCCCACACAAGATACCTGACACGAAACAGTGAGAACACTGCACGGGCATCAGATCGAAATTGAACAGGCACCTCAGGGGGAAGGGGAGGGGGGGCACCTCAGCCGGATGAATGCACGACACCACTGCTGCACAATGGGGCTCCATGCCCACTGCTGTATCCTGGGGAGTGCAAAGCCACAGTCTCTCAAGTCTTTCCAGTGGGTGGGTTGCCCACTGCTCTATCCTGGGGAGTGTAAAGCCACAGTCTCTCAAGTCTTTCCAGTGGGTGGTTTGCCCACTGCTTTATCCTGGGGAGTGCAAAGCCACAGTCTCTCAAGTGTTTTCAGTGGGAGGTTTGTCCATTGCGCTATCCTAGGGAGTGCAAAGCCACAGTCTCTCAAGTGGATAGCATTCTCCACTGGTTCTGGAGTGGGCTTTGTGCCCAGAGTGCTTCATCCTGCCAAGGACTGAGGTAGTGGATGTGATTCTTCAGTGTTTCTGGAGGGGGCTTTGTGCCCAGAGTGCTTCATCCTGCCAAGGCCTGTGTGAGTGGATGTGATTCTCCACTGGTTCTGGAGGGGGCTTTGTGCCCAGAGTGCTTCATCCTGCCAAGGACTGAGGTACTGGATGTCTTTCTCCACTGGTTCTGGAGGGGGCTTTGTGCCAGAGTGCTTCATCCTGCCAAGGACTGTGTTGGTGGATGTGATTCTCCACTGGTTCTGGAGGGGGCTTTGTGCCCAGAGTGCTTCATCCTGCCAAGGACTGAGGTAGTGGATGTCATTCTCCACTGGTTCTGGAGGGGGATTTGTGCCCAGAGTGCTCCACATGCAGTGTGGCTGGTCCCAGTACCTCACATGGTTGTGTGTGCCACGAGATTGCCTAGGAACAGGTAGCATGATACGCCATGGAGGCAGAGACATACCCCACCCTAATGCGGCTTTGCCTTCCACCTGCAGGTGCAAACAGTGATGAGAGTCATGCCTCATGGAAGCTGGGCAAGGTCCAGGAAGTCTCCTCCAGCCTGGGACGGCTGCCCACTGGGGATGGTAGCCATGTCAGTGGTGGTGCCACTGTCCGAGCACGTTGCGGGGCTGGTGGCAGTGCTTGCGGCGGTGTCTGTGGCGGAGGTGCTGGCGGTGGTGCATGTGTCAGCACCTGTTGAGGGACACAGTGCGACGTCTCCTGCAGCCTCGGACGGCTGCCCTCTGGGGAAGATGCTGGGGACTGTTGCTGAGGCTGCAGACGTGCAGGTGGAGGTGCAGGTGGCTGTGCTGGTGGCGGTGCAGGTGGCGGTGCTGGTGGCGGTGCTGGTGGCGGTGCAGGTGGTGGTGTTCGCCGCCATACAGGTTGGTGTAGTGGTTGACAGAAGACGTGACTCAAGTCCCTCAGTCGGAGCCACCGTGCCCTGTCCTGACCTGCTCTTTGGCTTGTGTCCCTTCCTCACCTTTGATAGTGCCGCAGGTGTCTTGCCACTGTCCCCTTTTGTTTTGGATGAGCCCTTGGTGGCTGATAGGTGCGGCTTCTCCCTCCGGGATGTGGGCATCTTCTTCACCTTGGCAGGTGGCGGAATGTCCTTGGCCTCGCTACGTGGCACACTGGCAGCCCTGATGGGTGGCGCACTCGATGACCCTGCAGTTGCTGGCACCACTGTGCCTGGGGATTTGGGGCTGAGGTGCTGGGCTGGGACCTGGAAAGCCTGGCCCTAGGGGAAGGAAGGGGAGGGAGGTGTAGGGAAGAGGTCAATGTTAGCCAGGAAAAGCTTCTTAGACACACTTGGACGGGAAGATGGAGGGGGTTTGGGAGTGGAGGAAGAGGTAGTGGTTGTAGGAAGTGTACGTTTGCTGAATTTGGGTGAAGGTGCATGGGCTGGAGGCTGTTGTGAGGTGGATGGCTGTTGGGTGGGTGTGTGCCTGCGTTTGTGTACTTTGGGAGGGCGGCTCACAGACACACTGGGAGAGGACACTGGGGATGTGTGAATGGCAGTGGGGGTGGTGATTGCACGTGACAATGGCTGCCATCAGTGCTGAGGCCAGAGCCTGAAATGCTCTCTGTTGGGCCGCCTGGCCAGAATGAATGCCCTCCAAATATGCATTTGTTTGTTGCAAATGCCTCTCAACACCCTGGATGGCATTCAAAATGGTAGATTGCCCAACAGTGAGGGATCTCAGGAGGTCAATAGCTTCCTCACTGAGGGCAGCAGGGCTGACTGGAGCAGGGCTGGGGTGCCTGGGGCGAAGGAGATGCCCACCCTCCTGGGTGAGCGGGCACAGGACACACGCTGAGGGGCTGCTGGGAGAGTGGTGCTGGTAGGGGGGCTGGTTGATGTGGTGGGCACAGAGGTGCTCGCCACCGGAAGGGAGCTCCCATCAGAGGAGGAGTCGCTGTCGCTGGTGTATGCTCCTGTCCCTGTCGTGGAGCTCCCCTCGCCCTACGTCCCACTGGTGGCTTCAGACTCCATTGCTTCACCCTTCAGGGCCATGTGGGTTGCAGCTCCCTCCTGCTCCGGTGCCAATGCTCCTCTGCCTGATGATGCTAATGCACGCAAGAACAGGGAGACAAAACAAAAAGGGAGGGGAAAGACAGAAGAAACACATGTTCAGTGCATGCAACACCACTACCGTTGGCAGACACAACACACAGGGAGCAGCCTTATGCAATAAGCCATGCACTAACAGTTCCTAGCAAATACACATGCCCATGGGGGACGAGGCATAGGCCCAATTGCTGCACACCTGGAAGTCACAGGCGTCTGACTAGGTGTAGATGGCTATTACCAGTAGTGGGGTTGGGGTGCCACAGAGCTTGCCTAACAAGGGACCTAGCCTACCAAGTTCGCCCTGGGCTAGGGGAACCCACAGCCCACTTCGACCACCCAGACACCTCGTAACACATGCAGAGTCAGCTGAAGGAGAGTGTACTCACCCCCTTGTGGCTGCTGTGATGCCCTCAAGTGCCTATCCAACTCCGGATATGCCACTGCCAGGATCCGGTACATCAGGGGGGTCATGGTGCGACGGGCACCCCTTCCTCGTTGGGAGGCCATCCCCAGCTGGGCCTCTGCCGTCTTCTTGCTCCAGCGGCGCAGGTCCTCCCATCTTTTACGGCAGTGGGTGCTCCGTCTATGGTAGACCCCCAGGTCCAGACGTCCTTGGCGATTGCACGCCAAATACCCTTCTTCTGGTGGGCGCTGACCTAAAGGAAAAGTGAAGTAAAAATGGATGTTTCTATCCCGTACATTTCATCACACGCATTGTCAAACACCTCCCACCCTGGCCCGACATACATACACACACAATCCTGACATGCTGGCCTGTCCCCCTCCCCACCCTCTTCCATCTACGCCACTCCATACACTCATGTGCCATCCACCATGCTCACAGTGTACTCACCTGTTTGTCTGGAGGACCGTACAGTTGCGTGTACTGGGGGAGGACCCCATCCACCAGTTTCTCCAACTCCTCCAAAGTGAAGGCAGGGGCCCTTTCCCCAGACACTGTAGCCATCGTCGCTTCCAGACACAGGTCACAGCAGCACTTGCTGTGTAGGTCCTCTCCTGTAGAAGGTCAGGTATCAAGTGAGGGAACAGTAAGAAAATGGTGGCCACGTCCGCAGCGGTGCGTACTGTCACCGCCGGCGTACATCGTCATTGGCTCCTGGGACCCATAGGGCCCAATGTTAACCAATGCTGAATTGTGCTGCGGTCTTCGACCGCCCACCGCGACGGTGTACAACGCCAGCGCAGTTACCTCATTTCCCCTTGTCCCACCATACAGGTCAGGCAGCCGCCATTTCAGGGGGCCACATGGCATGGAAAAAAACTGCGTCACACCTATTTAGGCCTGGAATACGGACAGATAAAGGCACATTGCGAATTTTCAACTTTTAACCAAATAACACAATGTGATGCCTAAGTGTTGGATGACCCTCTGCTCGCTGTTCTCCTCCATAGGGCACGTCTGCTGTGGCAGGTGATGAGATGGCGGCACCCTCCGGTGTACAGACCCCTGGTGGACCTGTCAACAATGGAAGAGAGACACATCATTATCACATACAGACTTGATCGTGCAACAATCCTGGAACTGTGTGCCCAGTTGGAGACAGACCTGATTTCATCTATCCGCCATCCCACTGGAATCCCCCCTCTAGTGCAGGTTCTGTCTGTACTCCATTTCCTGGCCAGTGGGTCTTTTCAAACAACAGTGGCCATGGCATCAGGGATGTCCCAGCCAATGTTCTCTAACGTGTTATCGAGAGTGTTTTCTGCCCTGCTGAAACACATGCGCAGCTACATTGTTTTCCCTCAGGTGGAGGATTTGCCCACAGTGAAAGGTGACGTTTATGCCCTGGGACATATCCCCAACATCATTGGTGCCTTTGATGGTACACATATGGCATTTGTCCCCCCCCCGCAGGAATGAACAGGTGTACAGAAACCGGAAAAGCTACCATTCACTGAATGTGCAGATGGTGTGTTTGGCAGACCAGTACATCTCCCATGTGAATGCCAAGTATCTTGGCTCTGTGCATGACGCTTACATTTTGAGGAATAGCAGCATCCCTTATGTGATGGGGCAACTCCAGAGGCACCGGGTGTGGCTAATAGGTGAGCCCAAGGTCCAAATACAGTTGACATTGGTGTCTGGGTATGGGGTTGTCCCTAAGGGTTAGTGTCTGCCTAACAGTTGTCCCTTGATATTTGCAGGTGACTCTGGTTACCCCAACCTGTCATGGCTACTGACCCCAGTAAGGGATCCCAGGACAAGGGCAGAGGAACGCTACAGTGAGGCACATGGGCGAACTAAGAGGATTATAGAGCGCTATAAACCTAAAAGTACACTGTTCCTATTGAGAATAATATGTTAGAGTGAACGGAATATCTACAAGAGCAAGAACCCTCATGCATCACGATGGATGACTGGCTTCATCATTGGGAAAGCTCCTCGTTAGGCTGGTACTGCAATGTCTAACGGGCTCCCCCCGAGGGGGTGCTCTTAACCGGGGTGCTCAGATAGTCGCACATCCAAAACATTTATTTAATTTGAGTGGGTGCCCAATTAGAAGTACCCAAATGTCAATGGAGTGAATAGAAAAAAAATTAATTAAAATTGGTTCATCATCAACGATTATTGCTCATAGTTTAATCAGTTTTATGTGATGAAGACCAAGATTAAAAACAAATCAGAGAGTAATGGGTGATAGACAATGGTCACCTACTATCAAAAAAGAGAGGATAAACACTATATGCAATCTCTCTATAGCGGTTCTACATGTTTCGCGTCCGAATGGTCCAGCCGGATCCTATGACGCTTCCTCAGGACCAAAAAAGAAATTCTACTCCAAAATTTTCAAAACAAATACTCAGCAATATCTAAAGATAAGTAGTCACTTACTTAGTTCTACTCGTACAAAAAAAAGTCACCCTAAGTGGATAAAATATAAATCATGATCAATTTGTATAATTAAAATTACAAAGTTAGTGCACATGTGAAGTTAGTGTAATAACAGTGGCTCACTCTAGTGAAAATAAAATATTAACAATAACAGCTTACCATCCCCAATATCAGGATAGGGCTCTTAAAGGATCACAAGTCAGGAAAAGGAACTGATATTCTGTGATTCATAATCAAGAGAGGTTAGAATGATGACATAGAGAGTTTGGCAAATACTTGGCTCATAATTCGCCAAATCAAATGATTGCTAAACATGAAAACCGTTACCATTTTTGATATGGCACAAATACAAGCAAAGACCCCATGATCAGTAGAAGAATAACATAAATGAAGTAAATCATTAATGCTACTATCAGTCAGGAGGAAAAAATCTCATATCGTAATGTAGTAAGCTCAGGGGATTATTGTAGATGTTGCAGTCAAAGACTTGCCATCGACCTAATATCATTAAATAATAACGAGGTTAGGGCAAAAATAGGACTAATTTATCTGTAGTCCTTGCATATGGACATTGCACAGGGAAGGAGGATAATTGTTATATATCGATCCAATCCTAGTTGGCTGTGCGTCAACAAGGAAAGAAATGTAATAAATAAATACCCGTTGCGGATCGCTGGTCTTAAAACGTGTTATCTCAAGGTGCAAAAATGGGAAAGAAAGGACAGGAACGGGTGGGGGAAAAGACTTACTTGCAATTCCTTGAAAGTAGGCTGATTAACCTACCCCGCAGACCTGTGTCCAAGTAGAACATAGGTACAGCATTCTACCGGGGTTATAAAGAGGAAACCCCGATAAGCGTAACCGGAAAAGATTGCCGGCTCGCATTTAATGAAAAGTGAAAACAGACTTAAATTGGTAGTTTTTCTGGGGGAATACTAGCCAAGACTAACGGACTGCAACTACGGAAGTGTTTATTGAAACCGGAGTGAAAATTATCCGGTTCAATAGATCGGAATGTTCTACTGAAAACATAAAGAAGGGGCAATAATCGAAACTCCAAAAGCCCACAATATTTAACACAATTAAAAAATGTATGTGTTATTCGAGTATAAATGTAGAAACAATAAAGGTAAAATCCAGGGAGACAGAAGGAACATAAAGGTTATTAACCTGTTACAGGAAAAATAAAAGTAAATAGAAATAGTAATTAGAAAGGCAAAATCAGCAATGGTCGCTATTGATATTAAATCAGGGTCATAAGGGGTGGTATATGGAGCAAGGCATCCCTAAATGTATTATTCATCAAAAAGGTCTATGTCGAGAGGGCGGTCCAAGGTATATCATCATTTAGTCCCCGTGACACCGTCCCTAATTTAGATTATAGAGCTCACCTTCGGCCTCCTGAAGGCCAGATTCCGGTGCCTCCATCTTACAGGTGGCTTCCTATACTACTCACCGAAGAAGGTGTGCCAGATCATCGTGGCCTGCTGTATGTTGCACAACCTGGCTTTGCGACGCCAGGTGCCTTTTTTGCAGGAGGATGGGCCAGATGGTGGTCTTGTGGCAGCTGTGGAGCCTGTGGACAGTGAAGAAGAGGAGGCAGAAGAAGAAGATGTTGACAACCGAAACAACATCATCATGCAATACTTCCAGTGAGGCACAGGTAAGAAGATGTAACTGCTTCCCACATCTCATACTATTGTTGGAGCTAGCATAAGTCTGTCATTTTCACTCAGTGTATGGACCCTGACTTGTTACTTTGCCTTTCCATTTCACAGATCTGGGTCCCACTTTGTGCCCTCTGCTATGTTTACTGCTGGCCTACAGCTGTGTAACATTGGTATGTGAACAAGTACATTGACATTGCTATATTCCTGAGATTTTGCAATTACACATTTGTGAAAGCACAGACTGACTCCAGACTGTTTTGTGATTCAAGTGTGTTTATTTCTTTGCAAATAAGTGGAGGGGGTTGTAAAATGGGCTGGGGGTGTGGAGGAATCTCCATGGCAGAGTCCAGTCTATTTGTTTCACAGGTGCATTGTCCATTGGGGCATAGGAAGTGGAGCAATGGCAGTTTAAGGTGGACTGGGTGTCACAGTGGGACAGAAGGGTGACATTCAGGGTGGTCTTATTTCCTGGCGGGGGTCTTGGCAATGTTCTCTGTCTTGTTCCTGGATCTCAGGGACCGTTTGTGGGGTGGTTCTCCTTCTGCAGTGAGTGGGGTGCTGGTGGCTATTGTTCCTGTGGCGGTGCCTCCTGTCCACTAGCGCCGGCGGAGGTGAAGGGCTGTTCATCGTCCAGGCTAGTGTCAGGGGCCCATTGGTATGCCACTGTGTCCCTCCTGGATTTGCAAGGTCTGCCAGCACCCCTGCAATGGTGACTAGGGTGGTGTAAATGGACTTCAAGTCCTCCCTGATACCTAGGTAGTGTTCCTTCTGCAGCCGCTGGGTCTCCTGAAACGTGGCCAGTGCCGTGCCTATGGTCTCCTGGGAATGGTGGTAAGTTCCCATGATGTTGGAGAGTTCCTCGTGAAGAGTGGGTTCCCTGGGCCTGTCGTCCCCCTGTCTCACAGCAGTCCTCCCAGCTTCCCTGATATCCTGTGCCTCTGTCCCCTGAACCGTATGCCCACTGCCACTGCCCCCAGGTCCTTGATCGTCCTGTGTTAGTGGGTTTTCCTGGGTTCCCTGTAGTGGTGGACACACTGCTGATTGACGTGTCCTGGGGACAGAGGGATGGGCCCGCGTGGTGGGTGCTGTGGCGTTGTTTCCTGAGGGGGGAGGTTCAGTAGTGGTTTGTGACTGTGTCAGGGGAACCGACTGTTCCGAGGTCCCTGATGGTCCGGGCTGGTCATCTTGATCCAGGCGTGCAGAGCTGCTGTCATCACTGTGGGCCTCTTCTGAGGGGGGACTAGATATGTCTGGCACCTCCTCTCTGGTGACATTGGGTAGGGGTCCTGTTGGGGTGTGAATGCATAATCTTAGTATCTGTATGTGCCATCTTGTGCAATGGGTGAGTTAACCTCTGCTCCTGTGCTTGCATTATTGCCGTTGCCCTTGTGTGTTTGGTGATTTTGGGGCATGAGTGAGTCTCTCTACTGGACATGCTTTGGTGATGGGTGTCCATGCATTGGTGTTACATGCAGGGCTTGATTTTGGGATGTGTGGGTTGTGGTAATGGGGTATCTGTGGGGTATTGGGGTGATGGGTGTGAGGGTGAGGGTTGGAGTATGTGAGGTCATGCAGGTGGGGTGGCGGGGATATGGTAGTTAAGATTTGCCTTACCAGAGTCCAGTCCTCCTGCTACTCCTGTGAGGCCCTCAGAATGCATGATCGTCAAGACTTGCTGCTCCCATGTTGTTAGTTGTGGGAGAGGAGGTGGGGGTCCACCGCCAGTCCTCTGTACAGCAATCTGGTGTCTGGATACCACGGAACGTACCTTCCCCTGTAGGCCATTCCACCTCTTCCTGATGTCATCCTCTGTTCTTGGATGCTGTTCCACTGCGTTGACCCTGTTGGCGATTCTCCACCATAGCTCCATCTTCCTTGCAATAGATGTCTGCTGCACCTGTGATCCGAATAGCTGTGTCTCTCCCCGGATGATTTCCTCCACCATGACCCTGAGCTCTAATCAAAAAACCTGGGGTGTCTTTGAGGTGCCATGATGTGGTGTGGGTGATGTGTGAGGTGCTGTCTGTTGTGATGTGTGAGGGCATGTGTTGGTGTGTGTTGTTCGAGGTGCGTGGATGTTGTATAAGTGAAGGTGTTGTGTGTCTGTGGATGCTGGTGTTGCGTTAGCTAATCTCCCTCTCTGGCCTTCTTTCAGATTTTTGGTTGTAAGGGTTTGTGGGTGATGTGGGTGTGTGCTTTATATTGGATTGGATGTGTGGGTGTGGTGTGTGTATCAGGTGTGTGTATTTTGAATTGTCCAATGTGGTTGTGTTTTGTAAATGTGTGTGTATTTTGAGCGCAGCGGTGTGTACTGCCAATGGATTACCGCAGTTGAAAGACTGCCGCCTTGAATCGTGGGTCGTGATAGTGTGGGCGTATTCCTGTGAGCGTGACAGTGTGGGTATTGGTATCGCCAGTTTATCACTGACCTTTGGTGTGGCGGACTAGTGTGGGTGTCTGTATTGTGGCGGATTCTGAGCTGTGAGTCGTAATACCTGTAGCGGGATTCTGCAGCCGCGACTGTATGTTGGCGGTCTTCTGCACGGCAGTAAGTGGGATTTACCGCCAGGGTTGTAATGAGGGCCTATATCTTCCAGGAAGGATAGGGCCACCTATTCTCAGCAGGACCAAGGGGGAGGGGTGGGTAGTCTACTCTAGTCAGGACAATTAGCAGAGTAGCAGCAATCTGCCAGCACTTGCGGCTGAAGCACTGGTCTTCACCCATCTCGCGTCTCATGAGCCACAGAGCTAGAGGGTCTGGGCCCGCGGCACACAAGATTCTCTCTCCTCCCAAGGCCACAACCTCCTTCCCAGGCAGCCCTCCCCACCTCCTTCCCCCCACCTGTTTACCTTAACCTCCACCTGCTCCGCGCCATCTTGGATGCCCACATCATCTGTGCGGTCATGCTTTTAGAAGTGATCCTAGCCCCCAACACAACAATGGCAGAAATCGAAGATCTTGTCCTGCTGGGCTTTTTGGTGCATGTGGGGTGTGGCTAGGGTGGGGGATGAATGGTGCATGCTAAAGGATGCATCGTAGTGAGAGAGTGGAGTGATGGATACGGGAGATAATATAAATGTATGTAATAATGTTTTAATATGGTGTATTGTTGAAGGTTTTTATGTAAAATATATGCATTTGGTTATAAATGTAAAAATATTTAGGACAAATGAAAAAAAGTAAGGGAGCTGCTGATCTTGAGAAATGTATAGAATCATTTTGAATGTATGTTGATCATTGAAATATAAAGGGAAAGGAAAAAAGATACAAACGCATTAAGTGCAAACTGTTTGGATTTATTTTCAGTAAGACCACTTTGCACTTTGAGTCTCTATAGAAGAAATACAGGTTGTGAAGGATATTTTGCTTTGTTTATGTCTTCAGTTGTCCCCTGATCCCAGAACTAAAATCAGCCATATAGGGGATTTCCCTTTTTTTCTATGTGATGCACGTGCTTCCGGTAACCTTTTGGTACCTTGTATCTATCTGCATTGGTGTCTGGAAAACCCGTGTTTATCAGTCTGTCGGCTCAATGTAACCTGCAACATGGGTTTCCTGAAGAATCTCATCCACTTCTTTCCTGCATCAGTGATGCCTAAACACATCTGGGTGTCACCTTTATACCTTTGTTCATATTTATGTTTATTATTGCTAATTTGTAAAACTTTGTTGCAATATACTGCAAAATAAATCACATTTGTCAAGTTCTTGAAACAATGAGAGCAAATATACAGTTATTGTATTATTAGTCAACAAGAAGTTCAAGGCTTGATTACTAGTGTATAGAATGTGAGACTGAACTCAACCACTAGGCGTAGCAGTAATAAAGTAACTTGTTACCCACCCCGTTCAATTGTGTCCATCAGTTACCAACGTGCAAAAAATTAAGCGTGCCTAAGATTAAGTGCAGGCATCAAAATATTTAGACGAACCTTGACTGAAGGTGAGTTTGCCTTTTACCAGCTAGTGGGTGACATTTCTCAGAATTGCAGGCTTCTTTCAATTTCTGGATATTTTGGGGCATATTTAAGAAAAGGGGCACTGCAAACAGTGCAGCACCACTTTTCTTGCGCCCCTTAGTGCCCCCCTAATATCCACCATGTGTGTGCTGTATTTAAAATACGGCGCACCATGGCTGTAGTTAGGGGACTAGTGTCAGACTTTTTGATGCTAGTCTGGTGCTTTGCAGAATTAGCATAAAAAATGTTGATGCAAATCCTGCAAAGCACCCAGAGGCCCATTGTAACCAATGGAAGCCTCCTTTTAACATCTGCTCTGAGCCGGCAATAAAAGTGCCAATAAAAATGGCACAGGCATAATGCAGCGCAAATGTTTACAAAGTGGCACAATGCATGCACTACGCTACTTTGTGACTATGGCGCAGTGTTTTTGGCCTTCTAACGCCACATTAGCGTCAGAAAATTATGCTAATGTGGCATTAGAATGGCGCTAGGGGCTCTTAAATTAAATATGCCCTTTGTGTCTAATAATCGGGTGAAATTACAAACTTTTTCCTCTACGAATTTGCAACGTTTTTTAAGCCTTCCAATCATTGATATAGGCACACAAAGGGAGAAAGAAATATGCGAAAATATAGCACAAAATGACATTTATTTATCACGCAATTACAGGTAACCGCTTAAATTTGGAGTAACTACACGTAAAGCAAATTACACAAATTTTGCATATCCCTGGGTATAGGCCGAGATTTATGCTGGACTTTCACAGCGAAAAGGGGAGATTAATTTATACATGACTGGTCCAGCTCACTAGTGGTAGGAAAAACGTAAAAAAAGTAGAAGACTACCAAAAGGACTACCCTGTGGGTGAGGTTGATTGGCTAACACATTTTCATCCTTCACTTTCCAGATTTTTGGTTCTCCTACCAAAACGTATTTATGACTGGGTTACAGCTGGCATTCTCACATATTGGTAACTTGTAGTGCTTTGGGGTCATTTATCTATGGCTGTTGCTTGTGTGTTACCCATTAGCTTCTGGAATTAGTTTAAGCTATGAGGAGTAGATGTTCCACCCTCATACAGTTCACACTTGTGCCTCAACTCAGAGCCTGTTAATCTGAGCAGAGGGTGTAAGACCGCATGGTTGAGGAAATTTGATTCAAGCTTTATTATTTCCTGTGAATGGGCTGTTTGCCCAAGTTCTGTGGCACTGTGAGGAAGAAGGGTACCGTAGAGTAATCAGGGAGCTTCTCTATCTATCATGGTGCACTTGACAGGGAGATTCAGCACAATCCAGCCCATTGCCTCTTAAAATATTCATGCTCTAAGAGGAAGTCTGAGGTCAAGATTTTATAGGATTCAGTAGGAACCAGGATCCTATGATGATGGTCTCATTCTCATAGCAATCCGTTGATTTTTTTTCGGGAAAGGATGAGGTGCAAGTCTATTGTTTCCAAGCGTAAAGGTGCAGGGTTCTGATACTTAGTTCCAGATTTTAAAGAAAATGACAGAGCGCGAAGCTACGCCACATTTGAGAGCGCTGCGCTCCGTCATTTTCAAAACAAAGGGATGTGCTGTATTTAATCAAATACAGCGCATCCCTGTGTTTCCCCCTGCGCCGACACTAAGGGGGTCATTCTGACCCCGGCAGTCTAAGACCGCCGGGGCCAGGGTCGGCGGGAGCACCGCCGACAGGCCGGCGGTGCCCCGCAGGGCATTCTGACCGCGGCGGTTCGGCCGCGGTCAGAAGAGGCAAACCGGCGGTCTCCCGCCGGTTTACCGCTGCCCTTAGAATCCCCCATGGCGGCGCAGCTTGCTGCGCCGCCATGGGGGATTCTGACACCCCCTACCGCCATCCTGTTCCTGGCGGTTCGCCCGCCAGGAACAGGATGGCGGTAGGGGGTGCCGCGGGGCCCCCGTAAGAGGGCCCCGAAAAGTATTTCAGTGTCTGCTAAGCAGACACTGAAATACGCGACGGGTGCAACTGCACCCGTCGCACCCCTGCAACTACGCCGGCTCAATTCTGAGCCGGCGTCCTCGTTGCAGGGGCATTTCCTCTGGGCCGGCGGGCGCTCTTTTGGAGAGCGCCCGCCGGCCCAGAGGAAATGTCTGAATGGCCGCCGCGGTCTTTTGACCGCGGTGCGGTCATTCAGCGGCGGTACCCTGGCGGACGGCCTCCGCCGTCCGCCAGGGTCAGAATGAGGCCCTAAGTATGCTGCCGAGCACCAACGCAGTTACCCATGCACCATGGTGCAAGGATGGCTGAGCTGTGTGGGAGTTTGTTTTTGTGCAGGAAGGGATACCTTCCTGCACAAAAACAATCTTCTGTGATGATTTCTTCATTTTATGTGTGCTACAGAATCCAGCACACATAGAAAGAGCAAAAAACAAGACGAAAATGAAAATATTTCACATCATTGTGCCATTCTAACGCCAACCCTGGAGAGGCGTTAGATTTTGGCACTGCCTCAAGTTTATGTAAACACATAAATCTGGGGCAGCGTCAAAATGCAATGGGTGTTGCTCTGGCATGCCCACAGCAACACCCATTGCACGCCCCTTCCAAGCAAAGTGCTGCGTGTGAAGGGACTATGGGGGTTATTCTAACTTTGGAGGAGTGTTAATCCGTCCCAAAAGTGACGGATATACCACCAGCCGTATTACGAGTTCCATAGGATATAATGGACTCGTAATACGGCTGGTGGTAAATCCGTCACTTTTCCGTCACTTTTGGAACGGATTAACACCTCCTCCAAAGTTAGAATAACCCCCTATATGTACAAGGTGGAGTTAAGCCACAGAAAGTGGCTTCACACTACCTTTTAAATACGGCGCAGTGCACAGCGCCACTGGAGCATCACTAAAAGTGATACTCTGTGGCGATTGGGCCTTTTGAATCTGGCCTTTAGTGTCTCTTACATTTCTCTACAGCACAATTATATGACATGGAGGACCAGAAGGACCCAAAGAGTCAGATTCTCGCCATTCTTCTTGGAACCAACAGAAACCCGCTGTGGAGTACCCCAGAGCTCCTCCCTGAATCCAATCCTCTTCAATATTTACATGGGTCCTCTCACCAAAATCGTCAGATAGCACGGCCTCAACATAGTCTCCTATGCTGATGACACACAGCTAATTCTTTCCCTCACAGACAAACCATCAACAGCCAAGAGCAACTTCCACAACAGAATGAGAGCAGTCGCCGACTGGTTAAAAAACAGCTCATCCTCATCCTGGGACGACTCTTGGTGGCCAGCTGTCCTTGGGAGTGCCCCTCTACTCACTGACCATGCACACAACCCGGGCATCATCCTGGACTCCATGCAGATCATGACCCGCCAAGTCAATGCTATCTCATCGTCATGCTTTCACACTCTCCACCTCCTCTGGAAGCTCTTCAAGTGGATCCCACCCAACTCATCCTCTCCCTCACCCGCAACCCCACCACCGCCAAAACCAACCTACATGCCGCTCTCCTCGACACCGCCAACTAGATGACCACTAACCACCTCAAGCTCAACTCAAACAAAACCGAGATCATCATCTTTGGCCCCAACAAAACCACATGGGACGACTCCTGGTGGCCCACCGCCCTAGGCCCCGCACCCACCCCCGCAAACCACGCGCGCAACCTCAGCATCATCCTTGACACCTCCCCCTCCATGACACAACAAATCAATGCTCTAACCTCCTCCTGCTTCCACACACTCCGCACACTCCACACTCTAAAAAAAATCCTTCAAATGGATTCCCCCAGAAACCAGAAAGACAGTCACCCACGCACTCATCAGCAGCAGACTGGACTACGGTAACGCCCTCTATGCCGGCACCACACTCAAACTCAAACGCAAACTCCAGAGAATCCAGAACACAGCCGCACTCCTCGTCCTGGGCCTCCCCCGCCACAAACGAATCTCACCACACCTCAAATCCCTTCACTGGCTCCCCATAGACAAGAAAATCACATTCAAGATCCTCATCCACGCACACAAATCCTTCCACAACACCGGCCCAACCTACCTCAATGAAAGAGTTAACTTCCACACTCCCACACGCAACCTCCGATCAGCCGACATCGCCCTAACCACAGTCCCCCGCATCCAACGCACCACCACAGGAGGCAGGTCTTTCTCCTACCTCGCCCCAAAACCTGGAACTCCCTCCCCACCGACCTTCGCAAAACCAAAGACCTCCTGGTTTTCAGAAAGAACCTCAAGACATGGTTGTTCGATCAGTAACCCTCCCTGCCCCCCCGGACTCCTCCCCCCAGCGCCTTGAGACCCTCACGGGTGAGTAGCGTGCTCTACAATTTTTTTTTGATTGAGTGATTGATCCCCACCGAGGCAAGAAGGACGGTCACCAATGCACTTGTCAGCAGCAAACTCAACTATGGCGATGTTCTCTATGCTGGCATCAGGAAGAAGCTCCAAGCAAGACTCCAGAGAATTCAGAACGCAGCAGCTAGATTCATCCTAGACCTACCCCACTAAAGCCACATGTATGCACACCTTAGAGACCTGCACTGGCTCCCAATCAACAAATGCATCACCAAGCTCCTGACACACACCTACAGGACCCTGCACAATATCGTACTGGCTTACCTCAACCACCGCCTATCTTTCTACACCCCCGCCAGACAACTCTGATCGTCACAACTTGCCCTAGCCGCCACCCATAGAATCAGGAAGAGCCCAGTGGGAAGCAGATATTTCTCTTACCTTGCAGCGCAGACCTAGAACACACTACTAATGCACCGCAGGCAAGTCCCTCGCTGAATCAGTTCAGGAAGGCCCTTAAGACCTGGCTCTTCGACTGACCGGCACCCCCATGACAGCACCCTGAGACCCCTTAGGTGATAAGCAGCGCTATAAAATTTTCTGATTGATTGAACTAGGGGCTGCGTAATTCATTCCACAACTGGAGATGGCGACAAATTATTCTTGTGTGTTTTTAACAATGTTGGTGATTGCTACAGGGAAATGAAGCAGAGACTGCCTTGAGGTAAAAGTTACACTACAGTTTTACAGAGCTCATTGGTATTGTATTTTTGTATGTCTTTCCAGTTTTCCCCAGGTTTAATGTGATACAACATTGAATAAAAGCATTTACCTTATCCTGGGTTTTTTAAATATACTTCTGCTTCTAAGAATAGAAGGTAACTGATCTAATTTTTTCTAATTTACTGGTTATAATGTGGCTTATTTAATAAAAAAGGGAGTGCGACAATACATAGATTCATGATTAAAGCATAACGGTTTGAGAAGCCACAAAAAAAATCTTGGGTAGGTTATTGCATGTGCACATGAACCTACATCTGTTGAGTCAAAGTTGTTATGTGGGGTCAGCTATGGGGCTGCACTTTGAAGAGTGACCCCTAGCACTTTACTACTGTTTGTCAGAAAGGCAATTGGCAAGTCACAGGCACACTCAACCCTCATATGTCACATTTTGTTCACTTTTCCTTGAACCCCAGAGCAAATAGGGCAAGCCAAGAGACACTTCCGCAAAATCCGTGCCTTTCACCACACAGTACATTTTAATGTCTGCACACATTACACTATCAAAGAGTGTGTAACTCGCCTCTTTGCTTACTATAGACACAAGGGATACACAGTCTCAACAAACAGATTACATTGAATGTCCACATTTACCTCAAAGCATACATCATATTCCTCCTTGCATTTTGGGATGTTGCTGTTAGGGTAGGTCCCAGGTGAGTAACTAGGTGAATTTCAAGGTGAAGATGCGGAAACTGTCCTACTAGATGAGTAACACATCATGTTTGCACATGCATATAACACAACTTATTTCAAACTCCACCTCACTCGCAATAGTGCACAGAGATCTCCCAGAAGTCTCCCTCATGCCACCTATTAGTAGAAAATGCGGACATCATCAGTGAAAAAGCAAATAAGCTCTATGAAGGGCACTGTGCTCTCCTTGAAAAGCTACCTCCGTCTTCCTGATAATTTCACATTGCCACACTAATCCATGACCACATGCCAATTTACGCCACTAACCTTCTTCTTTCATTGTTCCTTTCCCTGTTTAAAATGGAGGCCTAACCAGACCTAGGGCCTGAGCCTGAGATTCCTGGCCAAGCCAGGTAGTCAAGTGCCCATTTTTTTAATTAGATGTCTATGTATCTTCCTCTCAACCAGCAATGGCAAAGGCAACTTGTCACTGGGCCTGGGTGTAACACACAGAATTTCGCTCCATGGAATCATGCGGAGTTACTTAAAAACTCTGTGAAATTCAATGGAGTTCTCCTCAGGGGCACAAAACGCATGTCACGCTGCTTGTGCTCTGATTCTAGCACTTGTAGGGCATTTCGGCTGAAAAATCCGCTTGAACGGTACCATGCTATTTTTGAGTTTATTTTGCTGCCTCTCAAGTAAAAATCAACTTGGGAAGCAGCCTCAGACTGTGACTGTTCGCATTTGTAAGATCCGTCTGGAAATCCTCCTAGTGACCCGAAATCACTCGAGGAGACGCTAAATCTTGCTCACCAGCTTGCATTCTGAAGCCTTGTGTTGTTCCGGGTGTCATAGCGTTGCTCAAACAAGGAACAAATTATGCCATACAGGCAGGTTGTGAATTTAGGGGGGGAACACAATGGTACAAAAGTAATGCGCAGTAGCCAAAGTTCTCCAATTCTGCTTATGGAGTTAAAATTCCACCCAGGCCTTGTTATTGAGGTCTCAATCTTGGTCAGGGTGGCACAGCCCAGTCTGCCTAATAAGCACTTCCAAACGAGGTGGGAGCCCACAGGATATGGCATGTCATGCCTTTCTTAATCCATGTGGGAATGAAAGTGGTGGTGGGTATCATCAGGGGGTGACAGCAGCACTTTTATGCCCATCCCTCCATGGCATGAGGAAAAGGGAGCTTCAGTAATGTCACTCAAGTTGTTGTTGATAGAATCAGTAGGCAGCTGACCCTATACTGCTCCCATCCCTCCATCTTGAGAAGGGTAACTGGCCTTGCATTAAAAGAAGTAAACTTCTCTCGGACTCTTCAACCAAGACAAACCTAAAGCTTGTGAATCTTCCGTTATGAAACAGAGAAGAGCCTGTTGACACTAACAAGTACAGTGACCACCTCCATTCAGGACATTAAAGACACTATGGGCCAGACGTACGACCTTTTGTTTTGTGACTCGCAATTTGCGATCCATTTGTGAAAAACAAATTGAGAGTCGCGAAACAAAATGTACAACAATGTTAACCACACTGTTTACGATTCCCAAATGGGTCGCAACGGACCTGCCTCATTAATATTCATGAGGCAGGTCGCAATTTGCTACCCATTTGGGAATGGCCAAACTGACAGAGATGGTGGCCTGCTGGGGTCAGCAGACCACCACGTCTGTGACTGCTTTTTCAATAAAGCAGTTTTTTGTTTTAATGAAGCCAATTTTCCTTGCAGGAAAACGAGATGCATTTCAAAAATAAAAATGAAAAGTTTTCTTTTCAGTCTTTCAGAGTAGGCAGTGGTCCAGGGCACCACTGCCTGCTCTGAAAAAACATTTTCGCTTCCATTCACAAAAGGGAAGGGGTCCCATGGGGCCCTCTTCCTGTTTGCTAATGGGTTAGCAACAATTTGAAATTGGTGTGAACTATGATTGTTTTGTGACCACATTCACAGTCACAAAACAATCATACATCCCCTTGCAAGTCGCAATTAGGAAGGGATGGCTTTGAGACGCCTCTTCCTAATTGCAATCCCTATTTTGCAAGTTGGTAACTGGATGCCAACTCACAAAATAGGGATGGTACATTGTAAAGGGCCATTTTGTGGTCACAAACTGGGATTTTCACGTTTTGCAACCACACAATCACGACATACACCTGGCTCTAGGTCCAGTTCTGTAGTTTTTTGTAATAGTTTGATGCATCCTCGTTCTGGGTGTTGTAATCTTGTTTCACTTCCATTGAACTAATTACACTAACACACCTCAAATCAATGATTTTTAGGTGGTTAGCTCAGGACTGGCTCTCAACACCACAAGGGGCCCCCATTCAGCACGCTATATGTGCAACATCAGCGACTCATGAGCCCCTCAACACACTCTGCCGAGAAGCCTCATCACTTTTAAAGATGCTTAGTTGATACCTTTCTTTTAGATAATTGAAAATGCTAATTTCCATCTAGAATTGGGTTCAAGCTAATTTCAGTACATCACTTTTGTCTGAATTGCCTCCTTTGTCTCTGAGTTAAGAAGTCAGAGTTTAAACTTTCCACCTCAGTACACTGCAGCTTGTGTGGTTCATGTCTGGTCTAGCGTAAAACTAGGTTAATCCTTAATGCCTCCCAATATCTATCAACACCCTAAACAATCCCACCTTATTTGATGCACGGTTTAGAGTTTTCAAACTTAGTGGGTACTTTTCTTCAGTTAGAGTAAAGTTACCAGCTGAAGCCATTTCCCTGTGCTTCTCCAGCCTCTGGCCTACCCACTGCTGACCATTTTTATTTTGTGTGTTAGCTAAACTGGTTCAACGCTGCAGCTCCCAAGAATGGGTAATTTGTACAGTGAAAGCCTAGACATAGAGGTAAACTGTCCCAGTGACATGGATTCATCTGCTAACTAGTATCAAACCCCACCACAATAGGCTGTTAATAATAGGTGCTTTTAAACTCTCTCTCCCAAACGAAGGTTTGAGGAATAAATAATCTGCTTTCAGATGCTTCACTAGATTGTTCTTATCATGCTTCACCGTGTGTCTCTATTCACTGCCCCCTCAGGCACATCACTTCCACACGCTCTTCCCTTCACTGTGCAGAAAAGCATAGCTACGTGTACCCTAAAGGGGTTTTATCATTAATCCGTCAGTTTAAACTCCACGACTAAAGCCATATTTTAATTCACCACTAGGTGTCGCTGCTACATTGTTTGGAAGTAGGTTTTTCTGATTCAAACATACAGGATGGTGAGCTAGTTCAAGCTTTGCGCTTCACAACAAAATTATTTGGAGCACGATGTACAAAACGATTTCAGCAGGGGCGGCTCCTCCATAAGGGCGGAGGAGCGTCACCCCCGCCAGCGACGGCAGCTGCAAACCCTTTCCCCAAAAACTATAATAAATTATGGTGATTATAGTTTTTGGGGAAAGGGCGGGGCCACGGGTGATGAGCATGTATGTTTGGCCGGCTGTCTCGGACTGGCCAAACACACATGCTCAGAAGGGTCTCTCCAGCCCCCAGAGGCTCCCAATCTGCCTGGTAACGCCCTAGCTGGGCGTTCCCAGACAATCCTGATACTGCTCTGAGGAGCATCAGGATAGGCAGCAGGGCAGGAAGCCTGTGCTGGAGCGAGACAGAAGAACAGAGGAACAGAGCACTTGGTATAATGTTATGTGTCGTCGTCCCAGTTCCCACCCCCTCTACGCATGCCGCCCGCCCCCTCGGCGAGCTGCGACTGTATTTCTGACATATAAAGAACAGATGATGGACAGAATGCTGAACAATGCAAACATTCACCCCCAGTCACAAAGATCTGGGTTTAATCCAGGGAGGACCTGCCCTTGCAGTTCGGGCTGGACTGTTCCCATGGGGAACAGGGTCAAGACTGATTTGCATATAGCTGGGTGCAAACTGATAGATTAAACCCAGATCTGTGACTGGGGTGAATGTTTGATTTGGTCTACATTCCGTCCATCAATTGTTCTGTTTGCATCTGTCGCCCCAAGTGGGAAGGGTATGCCCAGACGTGGGTCCTGTGCTCACTATGCCACCAGATTCAAGCTAGCCCAGCTGAAGAGGGGTGATATCCCAAAACCGGTCCCAGGATGCTTGTTTCTGGTCCAGAGAGGACCTGGCCTGGCAGTTTGGGCTGGACTGTTCCCATGGTGAACAGGGTCAAGACTGATTTGCATATGACTGGGTCCAAACTGGAATGGCATAGTGAAAAAAAAAACTGATGGATTAAACCCAGATCTGTGACTGGGGGTGAATGTTTGATTTGGTCTAGATTCCATCCATCAATTGTTCTTTTTGCACTTGTATTTCAGATGTGCCAAATCACAGCCTCAAAGATAAGAGGATGTGGAGTTACCACCAGCTGCCGAATTTGGAACTGGGGAACCAGGTTCAGAACCTGGGGGTTGGGTCTACATCATGTGATTCTGGAAAAGTCAATTAGAGACGATTTATAAGCTGGAAGAGAGTAAACACCTTCCATATAGTGATGGATTTCTTCTCTGCCTGCCCGAATTTCTGACAGAAAATAAATTGACTTTGGTGGTCAAACTCCTCTTGCTGTCTTTAATCGATCAGGTAGTCGGAGGTTTGGCTATATGTCTGCCTACCTAATTTGAATGGGCAGACATATAACTGTTTTTCAGTGCTTGTCACCTCTAGAAAAAACCTGGCGGTAAAGGGCACTGTAAGGTGACCTATGCCTTCTTTGCCATGAGAGAAACTCTTACGGCGAGGGGGGCATTGCTTTTTTAAATGATTTTCAAAAAGAAAATCCGGGTTTTGGATTTTCTTTTGAAAATAGAAAAGAAACTTTTTTTAGTTTGTCATACGGCTCCATCATGGCACCTTGACAGTGGTTCCTGTCAATGCTTAAAATACTTGCTGGGGCAGCGGACTGTTCAAATGGACCGTTCAACGTTTTGCAGACAGCACCTCCATCAGGGTGATGGAGTAATTTACTCCATTGCTCTGGCAGAGAAATGGGCCACCCCCAAAATATAAATCAGACCCTTAATCTTCTTGTGCGTAAAAAAAAAATCCAACTCTTTCCAAACTGAAGATAGCAATGGGTGACAGAGATGTCCCCTTCCTATATTTTAGTTGGAAAGGTATGCGGTGTGCGGCTAAAATTGTGATCACAAACCACTGATCAGCTACCAAGTCTCAAGTTGGGTTGGTAACTTATTCGCAAAGGTCAGGTTGTTCTGTGGCACAGCTTCCCCATTGGGAATCATATTGGAGGTATAAGAGAGATAAAGCAGTGGTCCACAGGTGCATTGCCTGCTCCCGCAGAAGTCTTCGAAAGCAAGAAATATATTTTTTAATGTAGCACCAGACTAGGGGTGGGCATAACTTGTGAAATTCAGTGTAGCATAATCATGTGGAATTAGCTAAACAAATTGTGAGATTACTCATAATTACGCAAGGAGAGTAATTCTGCATTTGGCGCTATCATTCAATGCAAAAATGTCCCCTTGCATGTAAAATGGGTGCAAGAATGCAATTTGCACTAAGAAACAGTGGTAAATGCAACAGAACATGAATAGCAAGCATGAGCAGCCTGTAACTAAATGTTCTCGGGGTAGGATTTTCACACAACTTACCCCCAGCATTTAGCCTTTTTGTCTTATTGTAAACTGCCCTCTTCGCATCAAAAATGGGTGCAAGAAGGCATTTTGCACTACAGAATGGTGCTTAATATGCTGCTGGGGTACAATTTCCCCCATCTCACTCCAGGCATCTAATGCTATTTTCTTGGCACAAAAGTGAGCCCTTACATCCAAAATGGAAAGCTAATAGTACTAAATGCAGCCAAACACAAAGAGCGAGAGCGAGCGCGAGCGGTCACTCACGGTTGCTAAATGTGCTCTTGGGGTAGGATTGTTTTCTCCTTAAACTATGCAAGCAGGAGCAGTCACAATATTATTAGTAATTTTCTTTTGGAGGGTAAGGGGGAATGACCACAATTGCTTCTATTATGCCAGTGTAATTAAAATTAAGCCCGGGCCTACACCAGACCCAATCGTGCCTTTGTTAAAAAAAACATTTCCCGTACAAGAACAGTGTTCTGCTGTCGCAGGCATGCCTCCATTCCAGCATTCTCAGAAAAAAGACAGAGGGTCACACATTGAAGTCTGAGTCATTAATATTAATTAAGCAGGCCATTTAATGATGCCTTATGATTGGAAAGTTAGTGATATAGCATAGTAGTAATTGGGTCTCTTCGCAAAATTACAGGCAGTTCGAACAAATCCTTTGCACAATTTGCATAATTATATGTAACCTGACTGTTATTTTCATACATAGTATACAACAAGAGAACGCAGTACCTTCCAGACAAAAGAAGGGAGGAAAAGACAAGGTAAGGGGTTGAAGAAAATCCCAAGAGTTCGGAAGGGGATCCAGCATTGGAAAAAGATCTCCAATAAAGAGCCCTCTTGTGGGTGACCGTCGGCATTGCAGCGCTGGCCCAATGAGAAGCAGGCCCTGTGATGAAGCACGACACCCACTTGGGTGTGTAAGGGCTCCTTTTCCCAAGAGAATGGATCCCCTTCTGCTCTCCTGGGGCTTTGTCCAGCCTCCTAACTTCCTTTTTCCTTCCTCCTTTTGTCTGGAAGAAACTGCATACTCTTGTTGTATACTGTTGATTGCATAGGAGACCGTACGCCAGACCTATTAGCGCTCCTGGTCCCCCCCCCCTTGTTGAGAAACACTGTTAATACATCAGGTCCTTGGTTCGCTATTGTGGCTCTGCTACATTGTTATTGATGCCAATAGACATCTGTATATCCGAAAATCGCCCATAAACATGGAATCAGGGCTCCTTTAAAGACTGGGAGTGTCCTTCCAGATGATCCAGTTTTCAACACAGATCAGAATCTCACTCGGTTGGTGGACAGGTGCAGGGTGGGGACTGAAGGGGAGTGAATGTCAGCATTAAGGCTTTGAGTTTTATTGATTGAGACCGAGGGATCTAACAAACCATTTACAAGACTTCTGTGTCTATACACATCCCATGCAAAAGTAACTATTTTTCAGGCAGCTGGTTAAGGAAGTGCTGTTTGGAGCATTTAGAGACATTGAATTTGTACTTTGCCTGAGATAGGTGTGACTTCAGAGTTGTGTGGAATAAGTTATCTTAAAGGGTAGCGTATGGTGTGTCCTGGTGGACAGAGCTGTTTTGAGCACAGCAGTTCCAAAATAGGGGCCAGGTGGAGCAGTTTCCCCAGGTGGGATACAACTCCACCCAATCACACGAGGCCTGGATTTCCAGCGCCCTGGTTTTCTCGGTGCAAAATACTTGGTCCCGTTTAACAAGATGGGAAAACTGGGATGCAAAATCATGGGCCGCCCGGATCACAGCCAAACCCCATTCCAAGACACTTGCAAGAGCATGGAAGGCTTCCACCTAAAAGCCATTAACCCCTTTTGCTCTGCACAGACAACTATAATACAGTTAGTAACCTCCTCAGAGCAGGTGGTAAAAAGGAGCAATTTCATCCCTGGAATCAAAATGAGTTCTGCCAATTATTCCCCATTTGAGAGGGAAACAAAACAACCAGAATAGTGGGATTTACATGTGGGGCACTGTCCGGAATCACTACAAACTACACAATATCCCATATCTAAACCAGGACCATTCGTAATTTGGGCCCAAATGGTGCAGTCGTACTATGTTGATGACGTGAAATGTTCTTTCTGACATGTACTTTTGGGATCATTGAATGTGAGTGGTGATATGTACTTAGAGGTGTGCACTTTTGTGAGATTTATTAACCACGAAGAGTATCTGAGCTACACCGTGCGCAGCAATTGCTTGTTTACTTTGTCCTGCTGGAAGTTGGGCGGGTGCACTACAATAGGGACTTGCAGCTTAAGTACCAGCTATGCGTTGGTTGTGTATGGAATGATCTATGTAATGTCTATTGTTGGAAGTTATACATGTGACCCATGATGTGCAGTTAGACTTTTAATGCCACTATGAACACAGTGATGCCCACCAACATCGGAGCTGTGTTGGATGTGAGTTGTGTATTATGTGTACTGTGCTGCGCGTGCACAATACACTGTGTATTGCTTCAACGAGTGAGCTTATTTTTAGTATGTAACTGGAATTGAAGTTGAACCTGGTGATATGTTATCAGCCTCTCTACATGAGGAAAAGAAAGATGGATGGGTCAACCCACTCCAGAAGATGCACTGATATTTGCTGGAAGTTCAAAGTTAAGAATAGTGGAAAACTCTGACATCCAGGTAGGGAAATCATAGGCACCCAGGCGAGGCTTCTCTCCCATAATGATATCTTGGGACATCAACAGTCCAACTGAGGATGGGACAGATTGGGGCCCAAGTTTACAAAGGTTTTGTTGTGCATGCTATTTACTATCCAGTGCAAAATAATGTGTTTTTAGCTGTTCTCTGCTGGAAAGGGCACTTTTCACAGCACGGAAAATGTTTTGGTTAAGGGGAATTAGTAGGGTGGATCAATACACACATTGATATGTTTAACAAAAAGCCCGACCTATTCAGATAGCCAGTCCAGACTATGCATAAAAAATAGACCTGGGCGGAGTTCGCAGAGTTGCGCAACGCGGTGCTCCGCGAAGTGCCCAAAAAGTTTTGCCACGTTACACAGAGTTTCGCAAGTGGTGGAGTGCAATATGTTGCGTCGTTCTCACTGATTTTTAGCGCCAGGTGTTTGTCCCACGCTGAAAAATCAGCACAAACGGCTCCCTGCACAGCGCAAGATGACGCTGCTTCTTTTCTGCCACTCCAGTTGATTTTCTACTCGAGCACCAGCTACCTTAACGCAAACGGAAGGTTTTTCAACACGAGAGGTCGCAACCATCTGCGACCGCCCGCGCTGAGAAATCTCTCCGGGAGGTGGTCTTGAGTAAGATTTTCCTTGCTCGCGCTCGCCAACTCACTGTTAACGAGCGCAAGCGAGGAAAAAATTCTGCTCCACTACGTGGAGTTTTTCGGAACTCCATGCGCTAAGCAGAGCATGGAGTATGAAAAACTCTGCAAACTCCGTGAGTGGAGCGGAGTTCACCGCCCACCCCAATCAAAACTTGACTCCTACTTAAAGCAGGCATAAATGAGGAGAAATATTTTACTTTCTCACAAATGGCAAATTGCATGTATGCAGCAGTGCACACGACAAATCAAACATGTGGGAACCTTCTGACTTTGTTTACACATAGAAGCTTGTACTGAAAGGGTATGCTTTCACACCAAACCCTCGCCAGACAGCACACACACACACCTGTGCACCATGGTGCGATGCTGTACATAACGCAAGGGAGCCATGCACAATGTAACAAAGCAAATTTGAATATTGCACTGTTTAAAATGAAAAACTAGTAAATCTGGCTCCTAGTCTGCATGAAATCGAAAAAAATCTTTTTTTTTCATAATTAGTGTAGGAGGCTGGCCTGGCTTGTAGTGGGTACCAGAGGTACTTACACCTTGTGCCAGATCCAGTTATCCCTTATTAGTGTAGAAGAGGTGTTTCTAGCAGTTTAGGCTGATAGAAGGTAGCTATGGCAAAGCAGCTTAGGCTGAACTAGGAGACATGTAAAGCTCCTACTATACCACTGGTGTCATATGCGCAATATCATAAGAAAACACAATACACAGATATACTAAAAATAAAGGTACTTTATTTTTATGACAATATGCCAAAAGTATCTCAGTGAGTACCCTCAGTATGAGGATGAGAAATATACACAAGATATATGTACACAAACCAAAATTACGCAGTAATAGCAAAAGGAAGTAATGCAAGCAGTGTAAAGTTGCAATAGATTGCAATAGGAGCACAAAGGTATAGGGGCAACACAAACCAAATACTCCAAAAGTGGAATGCGAACCACGAATGGACCCCAAACCTATGTGAGCTCGTAGAGGGTCGCTGGGACTGTAAGAAAACAGTGAGGGTTAGAAAAATAGCCCACCCCAAGACCCTGTAAGGTAGGTGTAAAGTGCACCTACAACCCCCAGAGAGCACAGAAGTCGTGATAGGGGGATTCTGCAAGGAAAACAAACACCAGCAATGCAACAACAGTGGATTTCTGGACCTGAGTACCTTTAAGACAAGGGGACCAAGTCCAAGAGTCGCGACAGTGTCGAGAGTGGGCAGGAGCCCAGGAAATGCCAGCTGAGGGTGCAAGGAAGCTGCCACCGGATGGAAGAAGCTTGGTGTTTTGCAAGAACGAAGAGGACTAGGAACTTCTTTTTTGGAGGATGGATGTCCCCCATCGTGAAGAAGCTTCCAGAGGTGTTCCCACGCAGAAATACCGCAAACAAGCCTTGCTAGCTGCAAGGGTCGCGGTTAGGGTTTTTGGATGCTGCTGTGGCCCAGGAGGGACCAGGATGTCGCCACTTGGATGAGGAGACAGAGGGGGCGCTAAGCAAGTCAGGGAGCCCTCAATGAAGCAGGCAGCACCCGCAGAAGTACCTGAATAGGCACTTGGAAGAAGAGTGAACCGGAGTCCATGCGAAGTCACAAAAGGGAGTCCCAGGATGCCGGAGGACAACTCAGAAGGTTGTGCACTGTAGGTTAGAGTGTCGGGGACCCAGGTTTGGCTGTGCACAAAGGAAATCCTGGAAGAGTGCACAGGAGCCGGAGCAGCTGTAAATCACGCGGTACCCAGCAATGCAGTCTAGCGTGGGAGGCAAGGACTTACCTCCACCAAACTTGGACTGAAGAGTCACTGGACTGTGGGAGTCACTTGGACAGAGTTGCTGAGTTCCAGGGACCACGCTCGTCATGCTGAGAGGGGACCCAGAGGACCGGTGATGCAGTCTTTTGTTGCCTGCGGTTGCAGGGGGAAGATTCCGTCGACCCAAGGGAGATTTCTTCCGAGCTCCTGGTGCAAGAAGGAGGCAGGCTACCCCCAGAGCATGCACCACCTGGAAACAGTCGAGAAAGCCGGCAGGATGAAGCGATACAAGGTTGCTAGTAGACGTTTGGCTACTTTGTTGCGGTTTTGCAGGCGACCTGAGCAGCCAGCGGTCGATCCTTTGGCAGAAGGTGAAGATGGGAGATGCAGAGGAACTCTGGTGAGCTCTTGCATTCGTTATCTGGTGAGATTCCCAAAGCAGAGACCCTAAATAGCCAGAAAAGGAGGTTTGGCTACCTATGAAGGAGGGTTGGCTACTAAGAGAGCTAAGAGCCTATCAGAAGGAGTCTCTGACATCACCTGCTGGCACTGCCCACTCACAGCAGTCCAGTGTGCCAGCAACACCTCTGTTTTCAAGATGGCAGAGGTCTGGGGCACACTGGAGGAGCTCTGGGCACCTCCCCTGGGAGGTGCAGGTCAGGGGAGTAGTCACTCTGCTTTCTTTTGTCCAGTTTCGCACCAGAGCAGGGCTGGGGGATCCCTGAACCTGTGTAGACTGGCTTATGCAGAGATGGGCACCATCTGTGCCCATCAAAGCATTTCCAGAGGCTGAGGGAGACTACTCCTCTCCAGCCCTGACACCTATTTCCAAAGGGAGAGGGTGTAACACCCTCTCTCAGAGGAAGTCCTTTGTTCTGCCTTCCTGGGCCAGGGCTGCCTGGACCCCAGGAGGGCAGAAACCTGTCTGAGGGGTTGGCAGCAGCAGCAGCTGCAGTGGAAACCCCGGAAAGGCAGTTTGGCAATACCAGGGTTCAGTGCTAGAGACCCGGGGGATCATGGAATTGTCACCCCAATGCCAGAATGGCATTGGGGTGACAATTCCATGATCTTAGACATGTCACATGGCCATGTTCGGAGTTACCATTGTGACGCTGTACATAGGTAGGGACCCATGTACAGTGCACGCGTGTAATGGTGTCCCCGCACTCAGAAAGTCCGGGGAATTTGCCCTGAACGATGTGGGGGCACCCTGGCTAGTGCCAGGGTGCCCTCACACTAAGTAACTTTGCACCCAACCTTCACTAGGTGAAGGTTAGACATATAGGTGACTTATAAGGTACTTAAGTGCAGTGGTAAATGGCTGTGAAATAACGTGGACGTTATTTCACTCAGGCTGCACTGGCAGACCTGTGTAAGAATTGTCAGAGCTCCCTATGGGTGGCAAAAGAATTGCTGCAGCCCATAGGGATCTCCTGGAACCCCAATACCCTGGGTACCTCAGTACCATATACTAGGGAATTATATGGGTGTACCAGTATGCCAATGTGAATTGGTAAATTTAGTCACTAGCCTGTTAGTGACAAATTTGGAAAGCAGAGAGAGCATAACCACTGAGGTTCTGGTTAGCAGAGCCTCAGCGAGACAGTTAGGCATCACACAGAGAACACATATAGGCCACAAACTTATGAGCACTGGGGTCCTGGCTAGCAGGGTCCCAATGACACATAACAAACATACTGACAACATAGGGTTTTCACTATGAGCACTGGGCCCTGGCTAGCAGGATCCCAGTGTGACAGTGAAAACACCCTGACATATACTCACAAACAGGCCAAAAGTGGGGGTAACAAGGCTAGAAAGAGGCTACTTTCTCACAATTAGGTCATACAAAAAAGTTGATGACAGGATGATTTTTTGCGATTTTAAATGACTTTATGAGTTAAGGTCTAAATAAACTTATTTTGTACTACTTTTCTACAAGCTACCTCAGAACTATTTTGAAAAGATATGAATATTTTCATTTAGCAAACAATTATTTTTTGTATACATAGGGACATATTTATGATGCCACTAGCGCCACCTTGTGCCACATTTGTGTCATTTTTTAAATGCAAATATGACAGTAACTTGGCATTTCCCATGCGCCATATTTGCAAACTGGTGCAATGCATGCAAACCTTTGCTCCTCATTATGCCTGCGCCAGGCATAATGTATGCAAGCGGGCGTTCCCATGTAGGGAGGCCCAGGAAAATGTCACAGTGAAATTTACAAGATTTCACTGCACCATTTTTAACATAATTATTAATGCCTGCCTAAGACAGGCGTTAAGATGATGCTCCCACTGAAAACAATGCGCTTCCCTGTGCTTTGCTGCATTTGCGGCAAAACTTATGGCGATAATCCAGCAAAGCACCACATTCGCCCCATAAATTATGTCGCTAATGTGGACACAACCGCCATGGTGCGCAGTATTTTAAATATAGCGCACACATGTGTGTCGTTAGGTGGACGCAATGGGGCGCTAGAAAACTGGCCTTTGAATGATGCGCCACTTTTCCATAAATATGGCCCCGGTCTTTAAAGTTTCAGACTTGTTGTTTCACCCCACTGTAAACAATAGACACTGCAATCACTCTTTTCTATGAAACTCCTGTTATTGATTTCAGAATGATGAAAGCCCAAGATAGTCCCCGGATGGATTCCCATCAATGACCTACAGTCTACACCCATAGTCCAACAAGCTATTACATTGGGGAATAGACCAAATTAAATATCAGTAGCTCATCTCTCTCCCAGACTCCCTTTTTTGATTTAAGAACAATGTACCAACATACCAAAAAAGTAACGGCTTGGCTATTTTCCTAAATAAAGATAGTTGACCTCCAGTTCAGTACACTGCCAAGAGATTTATTGGTGGAAGAGTGCTTTTCAAATACACAAACATAAGCAGAAACATGTTAATGTGGCTGAGTTGCCAATCGTATTTTATGTCCTATACATTCACGTCTTGCGCCATAGGCCACTGTTTTCAATCAATGATTATTCAATGAAAAAATATAGTTGAATCGCTTTAATGTCTTCTCGTCTTTTTTTTTTTTTTAAAGAAAATCTTTATCAGCTACATGTTCTGGGTAGGTAGCCTCTGGGCACAGCTGGCAATTAACATTTCTGTTTCCTGTAAAGCCTTTAGCTGTGATAGCCAAAAAAACATCCCTCCCCCAACGTCAGTGGTCCAGATTCATAACACCAAATTCCCCAGTGATTTATGACTGTAATAACTTTGGTAGCCTAAAAGAGCGTGGGGTAATTTACAAAATGACTCGACCTCTTGATCCGAGATTTCATCGGAATAAATTACCCCCCAGCTCCCCACCTCCGCTCAGAAGGTTTCAGCACATGGGTTTTGATTAATGACTGCAGTTTGAGCACGGATACTAAATATGATCCTGTAGCGCCCCCCGTGGGGCACTGCGTTAAATGCACACACGAAGGGTAGGATTTGGCAGGTGATAAGAAACACAACTCTAGTCACATCAGGGCCAAAGGCAGGTAGTGCTTAATTTGTAAATAAAAACGTACTGGAGCCCAAAGCCCTACTCTTGAACGTGCGGCTGCTGAAATTAAATGTACTAACACGGAATGCTGAGGCAGCGTAATCCTGCAGCCACCCTATGCCTCTTCAATCTAATTACAGACACTCCCTGCCCCTTCAGCTCACTCTTGCAGCTCTCTGCTTTCCCCTATTGTGACGCTTTGTTATTTTTCTCTTCCTCTGTCTTTCTCATATGAGTCTTTTACTCGCAGTAAATGCTTGAGGCAGAAAAATAAGAGCCAGCCCTCAAAAATAAGTGCTGGTGCTCCGCACCGGAAACAATAAGCACAAATTAAGCACTGCGTAGGTGCCAGCCAAAAAGAGACAATTAGAAGGGGGAGAATCCGGGGTCTGACTGGCCTATGGGGCAATATGGTAGTGCCTGAAGGGTAGGTCTGAAAAAGTCCATTTATGGACTATTTTTTGTGGCTGTTTGTGGAGTGTTTCATGGTCTAGTAGGACGATGTCTACTGCTGAATTCTCTGATATTACCAAAAACATTGCCTGCATCAAGCACTGATGCATGCACTGTCCCATACCTTGTAGAACATCTGTACAGCCTGTTTTACAAGTTCAAAACTGCCCTGATTTGCAAATGTGAACCACTTTTTCAGCTATCTGGCTTCTGCAGGCAGGTCGCTCCCCGCTTCGCCTCCCGCACCACCTCCACTCCGCATTTTGTTATCTCCTTTTCCCATTCCCGCCGCCACGTCCCCTGCGGCCCCTCCCGACTCCCCCCTCCTGCTCACCATTCCTGCAGATTCCCGCTGCTGCGTCCCCTGTGGCCCCTCCCGCCTCCCCCTTCCTTCACACTGTTCCTGCTGACTGCTTTTCCCATTCCCGCCGCTGCGTCCCCTGCGGCCCCTCCCGCCTCCCCAATCCTTCTCACCATTCCTGCTGACTCCTTTGCCCATTCCCGCCGCTGTGTCCCCTCCCGCCTCCCCCCTCCTTCTAACTGTTCCTGCTGACTCCTTTTCCCATTCCTGCTGCTGCGTCCCCTGCGGCCCCTCCTCCCAGCCCCCTCATTCGCCAGGCCCTCCCGCCTCCCAGCTGCCACTCCCACCCTCCCCTCCTCTTATGGCAGCCGTGGCGCGGCCGCGCCGCTGGCGCGCCAAAGGCAAGCCCGTTTGCGCCCGTCCGCGCCTGGACCGCGCCCAGCGCCAGAACCCCTTGCCCCAGCAACAGCCACCCAGCCAGCATTCGCTACAACGCCGACACCCACCACACACTCAACACCAGCCGAGACACCACCTGCTTCCAGGCCTCTCCAAAGAGCACGCAGGGACCCTTCTCCTGCCACAACTGCAGCTTCGCCTGCAACAGAGCCCACATATCTCCTAGGATCAAGACCAATTGCATACTCCTCAACACCCGCTCAGCACGCAAGCACGCCATCGAAGTCTGGGACCTGCTCAATTCCATCTCCCCGGACGTGGCCTGTCTAACCGAAACTTGGTGGAACGACTCCTCAGCACCCGACATCGCCATAGCCATCCCGAACGGATACAAAGTCGCTCGCTGAGACCGCACCAACAGAACCGGAGGAGGCATAGCCATCGTCCACAAAGCCACCCTTGAAGTCAAAACCACCCTGGATGACTCCTTCAACGCCGCCGAACTCCTTCACTTCCAAGTCCGCACCGACCCCAACACCACGCTCAGCGGAACACTCATCTATAGAACCCCAGGACCCAGGGCACCTTTCAGCAACGCCATCGCCGACCTGGCCTGCACCCACGTACTCGCCTCCACGGACTACATCCTCCTCGGGGACCTGAACTTTCACCTCGAAAACAACAATGACACCAACTCCACCACCCCGACCGAAAACCTCGCTAACCTCGGCTTCACACAGCTCGTCAACACACCCACCCACACAGCCGGTCAAACCCTTGACCCTATCTTCTCCACAAGCAACCACGTCACCTTCAACCATACCACCGAACTCTACTGGACCGACCACCACTGCATCCACTTCACCTTCAAGAAACAGACAGAACACCACCTCACCGAACAACCACCACGCCGCCGATGGGGCAAATTCACCAAACTTCAAGTAACCAACGCACTAGCCCAGAAACCGCCCGTCAACCCCACCGACCCTAACATCGCTGCACACAACCTCAAGCTATGGATCAACGACTGCGCCGACTGCCTTGCTCCACTCATAAAACCCTCCAACAACCACATCAACAAAAAAGCCACCTGGTTCACCGACGACCTCCAAGCCTCCAAACGCCACTGCCGAAAACTCAAGCAAATATGGCTACTCGAATGCACTCCAGACAACCACACGGCACTCAAGGATGCCACACGCAAACACCACCAACTCATCAGGCTAGCAAAAAGATTCTCCTTTAAAACCCGCCTAGAAAACAACGCCCGCGATTGCAAATAACTTTTCAGCATTGTAAAAGAACTCTCCAACCCAAACGCCACTGTCAACGACATCACCCCCTCCCAAGAACTATGCAACGCCCTAGCAACCGCCTTTCACCGAAAAATCACGGACATCCACAACAGCTCCAACTCCCCTCACACTCCAGACGCTCCTACCCCACCCACCACGAACTCCACCCGCTCCAGCCGACTGACCTCCTGGACCAACATCAGCGACGACGAAACCCGCAAGACCATGAACTCCATCCACTCCGGATCACCATCAGACCCCTGCCCACACCACATCTTCAACAAAGCAGACACGGCCATCGCACCACACCTACGGAAAGCCATCAACATCTCCTTCGAAACTGCAAGATTCCCAGACAGCTGGAAACACGCCGAAATTAACGCACTTCTCAAGAAACCAAAGGCGGACCCCAAGGACCTGAAAAACTTATGGCCCATCTCTCTGCTCCCGTTTCCGGCGAAGGTAATCGAGAAAATCGTCAACACTCAGCTCACTCGGTACCTCGAAGACAACAACATCCTCGACCCTTCCCAGTCCGGCTTCAGACGCAACCACAGCACCGAAACCGCCCTCCTCGCCACCACAGATGACATTAGAAGCCACCTCATCAATAGAGAAACATCAGCCCTCACCCTCCTAGACCTATCAGCCACCTTTGACACCGTATGTCACCACACCCTAAAATCCCGCCTCCACGCAGCAGGAATCCAGGACCAGGCCCTCGAATGGACCGCATCCTTCCTCGCCGGCAGAACCCAAAGAGTCCACCTCCCCGTACCAATCCAAAGCTTTCAACATCATCTGCGGCGTACCCCAGGGCTCAGCCCGACGCTGTTCAATATATACATGGCCCCCCTCGCACAGGTGGCGCGTCAGCACAACCTCAACATCATCTCCTATGCCGACGATACCCAACTCATCCTCTCCCTCACCAAGGACCCGCACACCGCCAAAACCAACCTCTACGAGGGACTAAAACCCATCGCCGACTGGATGAGAGATAGCCGGCTAAAACTGAACTCGGACAAAACAGAGGTCCTCATCCTTGGGCGCACCCCCTCCGCCTGGGACAGCTCATGGTGGCCGTCCCCCACCGACACTCACCGACAGCGCACGAAACCTCAGCTTCACCCTCAACTCCTCACTCTCCATGTCAAAACAGGTCAGCGCCATCTCCTCCTCCTGCTACAACACCCTCTACATGCTTCGCAGAATTTACAAATGGATCCCAACAGAAACAATAAAAACAGTAACCCAGGCCCTCGTCAGCAGCAGACTCGACTACGGCAACACCCTCTACACCGGTATCTCATCCAAACTCCTCCAACGCCTCCAAGGCATCCAAAACGCCTCCGCCCGACTCATCCTCAACATCCCTCGCCACTGCCACATCACCCCCCACCTAAGAGACCTTCACTGGCTCCCCGTCAACAAGAGGATCACCTTCAAGCTCCTCACCCACACACACAAGGCACTCCACAACACTGGACCATCATACCTGAACAACAGACTCAGCCTCTACACTCCCACCCGGCATCTCTGCTCCGCTAACCTCGCCCTCGCCTCCGTCCCCCGCATCCAACGCAAATCTTCCGGCGGCAGATCATTCTCGTACCTCGCCGCCAAGACCTGGAACACCCTCCCGCCGGATCTACGACAGACCCAGGACCTTCTTTCCTTCAGAAAACTCCTCAAGACTTGGCTCTTCGAGCAGTAGCAGCACCCTCCTCAACCCCCCCCCCCCCCCCAGCGCCTTGAAACCCTCACGGGTATGTAGCGCGCTTTACAAATTGATTGATTGATTGATTGATTGCCTAACTGGAACTCCTTTCAATTTGGTTCTGGGTTGCATTTTTTGTACCATCCCAATCCCAGGGGGGGGGGGCTATCCAGGCTTCTCTTTACAAAATCACATTCGGAGGTCTGACACACGCCCCTCTTCACCCTACCACTTACACAAGGGGTGTCTGCGCCAGAGGAATCTCCAACGGGGACAAGTCGTGCACTGAAATCTTTTTAGATTACAGAAGGTGCATTTTGTTTAGTCCCCCCCAATACTTGTGAGTGTTGGCAAAAAACTGACAGGGGAGAGGGCAAGGCTGACTAGAAGTCAAGAGAAGGTAAAGCAATGTAGAGGGTTAGAGATGCGATTAACACAACGTTAGCCGCTTGCAAAAAACACAATGAAGTTAAATGCTCTTTTGCTTGGAGTCAATTCGAAGGGGAACTGCTGTGTTACAAGCATGCAGGTGGTTGCTGATGCCCCTCTGAAGGTTGGTGTCCCGGGCATGGTCCCGCTAATCCATGCTAGGGGACGCCCCTGACGAGATGCAAAGTTCTCAACCAGCCACCCACAGGGGCATATCTTGGTCTGTAAGATTAGGGGTGTGGGGGAGGGGTGAGCTTCATATTTTGCAACAATCACCTGTCATGTTATTTTAAAATGCATTATAGAACAAGCAGGGCATAAGGGGGCTTAAGGGGCAGTAGAAAGGGAGAGGACTGCAGATTGTTAGGGGTACTAAGTGGGAGGAAACACAAAAATGTAAAATAACCAACAATTTTGAAGACCTTCAAAACAGAGCAGGAGAGAGGGTGTGTGTGTGTGTGTGTGCTTTTCTCAATGTGTGTATGTCAAAACCCTAGGTGATATCCAACACACACCACAACCGACATGTAGCAAGCTATTTACTAGAGTACTAGAGAATCCATTATTGGGGGAGTGTAACACCCCAAACACCCCCAAAGCTATGCCTTTGGCATCCCCCTCTGTTTACTCAGTGTCAGGCGGGTGAGTACTACCCTCTGTGTGGTGGGCAATGGCACTTAAGACATGCCGACTAAGGGTAGGAGCGGCTTGCTACCCAAACACTGGTCTTCAATGAACAGGTGTGGTTCAGGGGAAATGAATGCTGCGTGAGATGATAGCATTACTTCATTCTTTTGCCATTTTTTCACATGTTAGCACAGTATGGCAAAAGTTTCACCTCATTAGTACAAGCCCCACATCAAAATAAAGTAAAAAACAACTGGAAGATGACCAGCCAACCTTTCCATAAGGCCATCCACTACACGGTAACACTGTTCTCCACAATTTTAATAACTTGATCCATTTGAGCTAGAAACTAAGAAATATTTATAAGAGCTGCAGATTATGCAGCAGATGAAGGGGTTTGTGGCAAATGTGGTAAATCCATAATTATGCGGATAAAGCTGCAGATGCAGAATCTCATAATTCCAGTGGCCCTATATACAATTTTAGTAACATCAAAAGGGCTAACACCAGACCTAAAAAGGACTATCAGACTAACTGTAAAGGTCATAGCCCTTTCCAATTTTCCCTAATCAATGAACCTTTTCAGTGGATTTAGGAACTCTGACTGGAAATTTCTTGGAGAAGTTTAGAAATGATGAAAAGACCACATGCACAGTACTACAAAAATAAAACTCATCACACAAAACTTAGCAATAATTCTTGCATTGTAGAGGAATAGGTTGTTAACTTCCTGAGCCTTCTCAGCAGTACAAGACCTTGTAGCTAGCTGATAGCTCCCAAAGCGCCACACTGCTGTTCAACTAAAGCTCTGAAACTACTCGCCCAAAACAGTGCTACAAACTCTCCAATGCACCTACCAAAATGAACAAGACAAAGAAATGCCTCAGGCACTTGGCCAATTTCCCTGAACCCAGTGCTTAATTTGTAAATAAAAACGTGCTGGTGCTCAAAACCCTCCTCTTAAACATGCGACTGCTGCAATTAAATGTGGGAACACGGAATACTGAGGCGGCGTAAACCTGAAGCCATTCGGGCCTCTTCAATCCAAATAAAACCATTCCCTGCCCCTTTAGGTCACTCTAGCAGCTTTTTACTTTCTCCCTTTGTGATGCTTTTTCGTTTTTCTCTTCCTCTTCTTTCCCATATGTGTCTTTTGCTCGCAGCAAATGCTTGAGGCAGAAGAATAATCCCCGGCCCTAAAAAATAAGTGCCAGTGCTCAGCACCGGAAACAACAAGCACAAATTAAGCACTGCCAGAACCACTCATTCCAGATGAGGAGTTTAAAGCCACACCGAGGGATTTGGAGGCAACTGTTGCTCGGCAATGCTCCTAAGTGCATCTACTACTTTCATTTGAATTACGATTCAGCCTGTGAGGGCTGCTACATAAAAGTTCTCACATCATAAAGGTTGTGTTGAGAAAAGGTAGTCTCGAAATAGTACAGGTAAAAATGTTATGTACATTGTTATTCTCTTTGTCAATATTTACAGCCAGCCTCATGCAACAAAAAATATACATAAAAAATGCATACATGTAGACATACATAAAGGGGCTTCGGGTCAGCCTTCTTCATCCATTGGTCTGTTTAGCTGTCATTCACATTTTGCTTCTGCTCACCACAGCGTGCTCCCTGGTGCAATGAGTCAGTCCACTTCAGTCTTTGGTTATTTCTTTTTCCATGTTTAAATGACAGAATGTTTTTTTTTTGGTGCCACATGCATGTTGCAAATAATAATTAATGTAGCAACATACTAATGCCAAACCTATTTTCTTTACTAATGTTTTTTTTTTTTTCTTTATTATAATTTAACCTCGGTCTGTCTGTCATCTTATATATTGTGCTATGTTTCTACCTGGCTTACATTTTGCTTCTTTCCTACACAGGGTAGCCCAAACCCTCTACCTCTTCTTTAAAAAAAAAAAAACTACCTCCCTAGTTACCGTTACTTTCCCTTAATTGCTTCCCCCACCCTGCTGCCATTCCCTCTAAGTTTCAGCAACGAACACATGGCCTTCCATGCCTCTGAGTCCCGCAGGCTTACATTTAAGTGGCACACATATTTTTATATTTGTTTTGGATAATTTGCTTTCGGACGTTTTTACATCCACAATCTTTATTCCACATTTTTTAAATATCTCTACTTTTTTATATTCAGGTTCCTAGTTCTGGCATTAGCCAAGACATTTTTTTTTATCAAAAAAGTATATAATAATCTTATAGGGGCTTTACACCAACCCTCTTCATCCACTGGATTGGTGGTTTGCCATTCTAATTTTTAATGCCCAATTTAGCATACAGCATGGATAAGTCCAGGGAAACTGGATCAGCCCACCTCAGCCACTGGTTAACTTCACTGAGTGGGGTGGCGTTCTGCTCTTTTCACAAAGGGCATATCTACACAAAGTAATTCCCTTCGCTACTTGGGACAGCTATGACAAAGTGTGCTTTGTGAGGCCAAAAATATTTTATCTTTTAATCATTTTTTTTGCATTGGCCAGGGCCTGCTTGCAGATCAAAAATAAACGTTTTACAAAAATCATGACAAGACAAAAAAAAAAAAAGCAACCATTGACAAAGCCAATGCTGAATCTTTGCCTATGCTTTTTTCTATATATGATTTTGCAAGATTTCTAATGAAAAACCTCAACCAATGAGCACCGTATCCCCTCCTAGAGACTACCAGATGACATCAAGGCGCTAAGGAGGTATGTGCACCTCATTCATTATTTTTTTCTTGCTGACATTTTCTTTATTTTTCTTCTTCGGTTACTCTCACAGTGTTTAGCATCCAGGGTCCATTGTTACAATGCAACCGGTGCAGGTAAGTAACTGGAGCCAGGCTGGTACACTCTAGATCTATAGTTGGCACAAGAAGTCATATATATTGTAGACAGGATGCGGGCTTTACCTTGCTCATTGGTTAGAATCCCTCATTCAAATGGTGAGTTCTTACCTTGTCTGGGATGCTGATTCATGGTATTAGTCAATGTGTCTTCCTGCTTCAGAACAGAGCTCTCCCTGCATAATGAATGTGACTTTCTGTCCCCTTGTTTAACTGACTCCTGGTCTACAGTGTCTGTGTCATTCCACCCTCAAATTACTGCTCCTCAGTCCCTAGCGTTAGCAAAGTGGCATATATATATATATATATATATATATATATATATATATATATATATATATATATATTTATGATGTAAGTGTCTAATTAGTAGGCTCTTTAAGATTCAAGACATCAGATTATATAAAGACATGCACATTTTGGGCTTTTTTCTTGACTCTTAATGTACTCTTGAAATAACTGTTGTTTTGACAACCATGAGGAGCACAATATGTTAAAGACAAAAAAGCAATCATTATTTCCACATTTTCTGAATTAATTTTACAAATGTCACGATGCATTTTCTACAGACTGGAACCATTCTCCAGTTCAATTAATGGGGATATTAATGCAGTGTGGGCATAAGGTTCATTATTGTGAGTTTGATGAATACAGAGATCAGCAATGGAATGGTAACCAGAAAGGGGCGGCTCCTCTGCAGGGGCAGAGGGGTCACGCCCCCTGGCTGAGCCAGCAGATGAAAAATGAAAAATAAAACAATAGCTTACTATTGTTTTATTTTTCATTTTTCATCTGCTGGCTGAGACAGCAGGTTCAGGGATGGGTGGGGGTGGCACTGGGCCACAGTGAGGTGGGAGGCGTGGAGAGTGCACTAAGTGTGCATGTCTGTTTGGTCAGCCGTCTTAGGCCAGCCAAACTCACATGCGCACTTAGGTTTCTCCAACCCGGCTGTATACACAGCAGGGCTAGAGAAACAGCAGAGACCGCAGGCTTGTGTCTGAGCGGCAGTGACTGCCGCTCAGACCAATCCTGACGCTACCTTCATGCTATGGTTTGCATGTAAGCAGTGTCAAGATTGCTGGAGAACCTGTGCTGGGGCACCACAAGAGGAGCGAGGAGGCAGGAGACAGTGGTGGGAGAGAGGCAGCGCAAGGTGTTTTCTTTTTTTTTTTACCATCGTACCCCCACCTCCCTCGTGACATATGCGGCGGCCGCTGCTGGTAACCAGATAATCTTTGCAATGTGCCGGCTTGTCCTGTACCATGTATGGTGCACTTCCTATGGTAACTCTTAATCTGCATAAGGTAAATATAGTAACAGCCTATTATTTTTTTCATACTTGGAACACGGAGAGTAGCAAACAGTGACCTTAGCTGCTAATCTAACCCCCAGTCTCTTTAGACTTAGGTCCTGATTTATACTTTTTTTGCGCCACATTTAGCGTAATTTTTTAATGCAAAAGAGGTACAAACTTAGAAAATACAATTGTATTTTGTAAGTTTGCGCCACTTTTCCGTCAAAAAATTGCACTAATGAGGCACAAAAAAGTACAAATCAGGGCCTCGGTTTCTGCCTCTCTACACCATGACCATCATCCTGCATGGGGAACCTCACTGAGCAATGACAGGAAATCTATTTTGTTTAATAATAAAACTGATTAGCATAGATGAATGTATCTAATTGGGCCCATTTGCTGCCACGCAAGCCTTTAATTGCCATCTGTTAATTAGACATGTTTGCATATGCAAATGAAGCTGTGTTGTGTCAGGTTCCTCCAGGCAATGCCTGCAGAGCTGAACTTCCTTGCTTTGAAAGTGAAATACCAGCGTGGATAGGGAAGGTGTACTCACTTAAACACAAAATTTCCAGTTGAGGGATGCGCGTCCCATGAGCACCGGATTCCCGGTGAAACACATGACAGATCTCCACCTATATTATTGGACCGCGCTGGAGTGCGCGAGCCTGGAACGTTCCATATCCTCAAGTGAGGCTGAGCCCGTCCATACCTTACCTTTCGTCTTGGGGCTGAAGTTGACCTGTATCCAGAGTGGTGCAGAATAAAAATTACTAGTTTTTGCAAGATGTTTGCTTTTGGTATTTCTTGCCTATGCAAATCTACACTTACTGGCATTAACCCAGCTCATTGGCACACATTTGCTGAACCTTGGGAAGAAATAACCTTCAATGTGTTTTCTGTAGTCCTACAATGATAAACTTTCATGCAGACTGCGTGTGGTGGTTGCCATGGTTAGAAAGCACAAAACAATTGTTCTGCAGTTGAGATGTGCAGAACTTTTATTCCACAGGAGACATCCGGCTGCCTAATGTGAGCTCTTCAATTTCTTTAAGTGCAGAGTCTACTAAATTGTTTCTCTTAAGTGACAATTATTTCCAAACTCAAACATACTTCAACAACAATTTTGAACAAAAATGAAATTAGCTTTTTGTAAGCACAAAAGGAGTATTTAGTAAATTCGATCCGTTTTTTTAATGTATAAAGTTACTTGGAAAGGATGTAAGAAAACAAACTGGCTCCTTTAAAATTACGCATATCATCAAAAAGCTTGAATATAGTAGAAAATATGAGTCAAAATATGCAGAGTTTATTGAAAGAAGGCCACAGCTCTCCTTTAAATGAAAGTACAATTTTCCTGATAAAAGAGACAATAAACTCTAATGCTACTATCAAAAATTCGAACAAATTTGCGTCGCTAATAAAAGCACAACTTAAGCACTTTGTTAAATTTTATTTTTAATTTCCAGAAGTCAGTTAATTTCCACTCGCAATGTTATATAATTTCACATTCCTTTAGTGACGTTATGAATTTCGTCAAACTGGGTTGAGAACATGGGTTTCTTGCCTGAAAATCTTACAGCAATAAGAAAAAATATGATGGCTTGGATGCATAAATTAATCTCAGTAACTGTGAATCACTCTGGGTCTTATCCCAGTCCATCATTTACACCCACAATGCCACTCTAGACAGAGGGTGGTAAAATGCAAATCAATACTGGTCCTGCTCCAGTAGAAATGGCTCAGCTTTAACCACCAGACCATGTACCCTCTAGATGGGAGGTACAGAAGCTACACCACAAAACGTTAGCATACTTAGACCCAGTGCTTTTTTGGGCCGGTGTTTGCTGGCAGCAATCATTTTTGGGGACTGTCAATCATTTTTCCTCACCAGACACTGACTGTAAGCAAGAGAAGGAAAAATATGCAAAGAGGAAAGTGGGAAGAGAGATGGAAAAACCATTGCAAAGGGAAAAAGCAGGGATCAGCATTGGGGAGATAAAGGAGCAGGCAGTGTCTGGTAGTGGATTAAAAAAGTCTGAAGTGGATTCAAGAATATGCAGCCTTGGTATTCAGTGCATCGACATTTAAAAGTAGCAGCCGAGAGTTTATGAGCAGATCTCTGGCTCCGGCTCTCATTGCATCACAAATTAAGAACCGCTTACACTACATCAGTGAGGTATTGCTTGGATGCTCCATTCCTGTGGCACAGTGAGGACATCTGGGCTGCTTGTTGTTACAGCTGGATGGGACCTGCCCTGGCAGTTCAGACTGGACTATTTCTACTGAAGGAGGAGGAAGGCTGATTGCATTTGGTTACTTGCAGGGTAAGGTAGCATGGTGGTCCAAAACAATAATGGAATTAATTGTAGGCCAAAGTAATTACCCGCAGCACGCCTACAAAATGATGTGGGCGCCATTTTCTTTATTTACCAATCATCTCTCTACAAAAGAATCACATTAATTTGTTTCATTTATGTAGGTAGTGTTATTTTTATGATATGTCATGTAATTACGTTTCCATGTATTTGGATAGCTCAACCTGCGTTTTTACCCTTCAGACCATGTAGACCTATAAGTATCTCTGCTCTAACTTTGCTCTTGTAACAAATCTGAGGGCTCGCACCACCTCTACACGCAACGCTGTTCTGGGCTCTCGCGAGTGCTTTATGAGCAAATGCTTGTGCGTAAAACCAAATGTAGGGAGCTAGAGAAGTGCTTTATGGAGAGAGGAGCATTACCTCTAAGCAGTGATTGTGCAATAATCCAGCATTTCTTGAAGTTCATGGACTAAGTTTACAATATTGTAATATTCAAGTCTAAATGTAAATGATGTGCTTGTGATGGTGACTTCTGTAAAATAAATATTGAAATTAGGCAAAAAGAAAACTATACTGCACCAAAATAAATTGTTAAATTCTAGAATTTTAAATAACACATAATTCATTAAAATTTCTGAAAAGTGTAATTTTCTCATGTGGAAGACAATATCAATTTTGTAAAGACAATACCCCATCTCTGAGCAGGTACGTTAATGCTCTAAGGAACAGTACTAGCTTACTGTCTGGTGGGAATGCACCGGACAGGAATATCAAACCATTCCCAGATTTCATCACGGTCAGGCTTCCTCTGGTCCCCTCCCTCTTCCTCGAACATTTGCTGTCGGCCGATAGGACTAAGAGGTACTCTTTCACTTTACCAGGCACTGCATATAAAACATTCCACTGCCATACTATAGACACAATGGCCTGGTCATCTCCTTTTATTCAAGGGCATCCTGGAAGATGGCCTCGGGAGCCGAGGCCAATACCATAGCACACCAGCACCCTCGGAAAAGCAGATAGTGTGCATTCTGAGGGTGCTGAGCATGGGGGGACCTGCATCTTCCACGGCATGGTCATGGGCAGTGCACAGGCCACCCTGTGACCCTCGGCACTGACTGAGACAGCCACGGAAAGGCTGGCAGAAAGTGTATTTGTGACCAGCACAGTGGTGCTCCGTTCAGCGCCGCCGTGGCTGACCCTGAATCGGACCGCCATCAGCCCATCGGGAACAATGTTCCTGGTGGGGACAGCGGTCTTGAGGTGGTCTGACCACCATGGTTGTAATGTGGCGGTCAGGCCACCTGGAGTGCAGCGGTCCGACCGCCACTGTGAGGCTTAGGCACTTTCTGGCAGTCCTAATGCCTATGGATTTAAACTGAACATCCTAATGCCTTTTTGTAGGCATGGAATGTGATTTATGCCGCTATGCACCGAAAAAGTTAAAAGTCAGTTCTTAGGGCATTATTGAGACACCGAAGCAGAGAAAAGACATGGGAGTGGTTATAAGTCTTGTATTATGCCAAATGGGATTGGTTCTGGAAAGGGATTGCCACTCATGCGGAGGCAACACCGTTCTGCTTCCAGGGACATAATAGGGAGAAAAATAGGCCTGTGAACCAAAGTAAAAGTGGTCCTCATATTTGAAACTGGGCAGTTTTACACTTGGAAGGACCCGCTATATAGGTGTTTTGCAAAGTATGGAAGCATGGATGTCAGTTCACCAGCTGCGACCCCTGGTGACTTCTAAATGACGTCCATGTATGGGAGAATATGTGTAATTGTGCTTGCTGGAAGCAATACTTGTACTAATATCACAGAAACCAACAGCAAAAACTGGCCGCCGGACTATAAATGAGGCTCACAGATAGAAAAAAACAGGCCTTGTCAGACCAGACCTTCTGGCATTGCCAGATTTCCTTACATGCCTGACAGTGGCAGCAGCGTCGCCCATCCCCCCCCCCCCCCACCAGAAGCAGCTGCAAAATGAAAAACAAAAGCAGTAATAAACTGTGTTTAATATAGTTTTTATTTTTTAGGGGGCGGGCCACGGGTGATGACAGGGATAGAGAGGGAGTGCACTCCCCTCAGTGCGCATGTATGTTTCCCCGGCCATCTTGGGCCGGCCAAACACACATGCGCACTGGGCTCTCTCCAACCCAGCACTGTGTTGCCGGGTTGGAGACAGCTGGCAGAGGCTTCCACTCTGCCTTGGAGTGCCAAGCCAGGGCGCTCCGGCCAATCCTAACGCTGCTTTCATGCTGCCAGCAGCATGAAAACAGCATTAGGAGTGGCAGCAGGCCAAGCTGGGAGGCTGTGCCTGCTGTGACGAGGATCGAGGAGCGACGCGGCAGAGGCCATCGGCGGCGCGTCAGGTATGTTTTTTTAAATTTATTTATTTATTCTTTGTCATTCCCCCTTACCACCCCTGCCAACTCCGCCATCCTTTGCTGCCCATTCTGACCATCGCGAGCTGCGACTGATGCCGAACCGACTCTGTCTACTTCCTGTAGTGTCACAGAACACCTGACACAGGTTATACACTGAGGAGATGACTGAGATGGGAGGATGGGACTGTGGGTAGTGGCAGGGGCCTAATACAGACCACAGCGGTTCAGGCAGAAAACATTCCAGGGGCCCCATTCAGCCCAGTCCAATGAATATCTGTTATCTTGTGTTTCGCCTCCGGTAATAGGCCCCACCTAAACTTCAAAACAAGAATGTTCTGCACAGCCCACAATCCCTTGGTCTTTTCTTTCATCCAGGGTTCAGTGAAAGAGCCAGTAGGAGATGTGGAGGGGGGTTGGAGAAAAGGGGATGGAAAAGAGTGACAGTGATGATCGGGCCGCAGGAGAGAGGGCATGAGATGATGAGAGGGATAAACACTCACACCCTGCTGTGAGGGGGCCCTCGGCATTCCCATCTCGAGGGCGCCCCTCTGTGACCACCTCAGTTAGTGTGAGATCCGAGGCACTGCCCTCAGGAGCAGCTGCTGCAGCCCTCTGTGCGCCCTTGAGGCCTGCTGTCCTTATAAACATGAAAGTCAGTGACAGGTGTTCTATTCTGAGCTCTGTGACCTTGGGAGGATGGATGCCACAAACCCTCACTCCACACTGTGGAGGGGGCATCCAAACCATACCCCTTTTAATAGTGGTGCAAGGGCTTAATGCACCTTGCATATGGGCCATGGGGCCACCCTGCAAACCTCCCTTAAAACAGAATCTGACCATCCCAGGCAGCAGCAGTTCAAGCTTCTCTCACACAAACAGAACACTTCAGCACAGGAAACTGTAGTGCCATCTTTCTAGGCACACACACCAGGCAGGGTAAGGATAGCAACAATGCTGTGTCAGTTACACACGAAGAGTCAGTACTGCACAGACATTACTGTGAAAGTTATCGCACAAGCAGAACCCAGCCAGCACATGTAGTAACAAAACAAGGTACCCAGTAATACACTGAACAAGCAGTAGAACTAGGAGGATGCATTGCAGCACATACAAGGCAGCCACAGCAAGTCAGAAGTGGTGCAAGCTTCCTTCACACACAGACCAGCAGGCAGCAGTGCATGATTCCCTCACACAAAGTGCAGACCGAGCTGCCACAAGGCACAGAATGGTTACAGAGTGGGCAGATGTAGTGCAGGCTTCGCTCACAGTACTTTATCACGGTGTTGTATCAATCAAATGGAAGCTCCAATTCTAAGGTGCTGAGGAATGTTTTTATCCCTAGATCTGCTTCTTCATCACTTGCATTTTGTGTTGAAATAACCTGGTTGGATAAGAAAAAGTTGATCGATCTACCTGGAACTGGGCTGAGATAAACACAAGTCCGCTCTCACTGCTATCCAGATTGCCCTGCTCGCATCCAGATACAACACTGCATTGATGCTACATTGACTGTATGGACCGTGAGAGAAGAACATATACACATCATTGGACTGGGCTTTCCATGCAGTAGTGCTTCACTGCTAGAGGTAAGGGCAGGTTACATACAGTCCACTGTGGTGCACAATTTTACATGTGTGGCAAACAGTACAATTTTGCACCATCATTTGCATAAACTGATTCAAAAACACCAATTGCATTGCATGATCAATGTAAAAGCACCATTTTGTCCAGGGTGGTCAGTTTCAATATCACTTTTTCACAGGTTGATTGTGAAAAGGATTATGCAAAATAGCCTTGGGGTAATTTATGTAACTATTGTGGCTGTTACTGCAGGTGCTGAAGGGTCAAGAGAGCACCGTTTCTAAATTTACTTTTAATAGTGGATCATAAGGATTGGAGGATACAATGGGAGCATTTACATCCAGCATGTATATAGATCCAGGAGGACTGACTGAGGCATCAGGCATGTGATTGGACTTCATATTCTTTAATTTTAGGATTTCCGTGACACATGGCAGACCACATGTAGCAGCCTCAAACACTTTGCAGGGAGAAGAAAAGTAAGTTTTGTCTGCAAGCGGGTGGAGTGTCATAATGGATCATGGACATTTTGTGCATCACAAGAGTACGAGCTATGCCCTATCAATTCGGATTCATACCCCAAAGGCGAACAAAGTAACAATGAAATGTAACTCCGAAACAATGACTTCAAGATTTTCAGTTGGATGATCCTGGGGCTCAGAATGACATGAGGCTATTTTCAAGGGATGGTTGATAAACGCACGAGTGAAAAAATTAGCATAGACATCAATTTAGGGGTTGTCAGAGGTTGCAGCTGCTGCCCCTGGCGTGTTCATTGGTAACCCTGGTACTGACGTTGAGACCTCTGGCCTGTGTGTTATGGTCCAAGGGTTTTTTCAAACAATAGTGCATATAGGGAGAAATCTAAATTACACAGGAAACCCTAACAATGAAAAATGTATCCCTTTATTCCATTTCTTTGTCACATTGAAACGAGCATCAAACACTATTCAGCACTTTGAACAGAGCTCATGCAACAAAAGTATGAAATGTTTATAATATTTTTATTTTGTAGTTTTGTTTTGGAACAGAGAAGAACATTTGTGTAGCTTATTTTAAACATAGGTACATCAAAAGTTGAAAATACGATATTGAAACTCATGTAAAATCGAATGCTATACTTTTGGCCAGAACCGTAAACACGATGGTAGAAATTTCAAATTTTTGTAAGTCAATATAGTGAAATGACCATTCAACTGAAGAGCACGATGCATGGACAGACATGTATAGGGTGTTTAACATTTAATTCTCAAACAATATACGCTTTGAAACTGTATTTTATTTCTACATTTTAAGTATCATTAGAAACCTAGGGACCGAATGATCCGGGTCACATCTAGAGGAAGTGAGTAGCCATAAATCACATTTGTCCGGTCACAGAGACCCTTATAAAATCTCTACGTGTCTCTTTAAAAATCTGCAAGAAATGTGCCTGCATTGATGAAACCTGAACTACATGTTTTCAAAGGACATGTAACGTTACATCCTATGATGTCATTTTAGTCAAATGTCTCAGAATGTCTCTCCCCATCATTGATCAACAGTGCACATGATGTCACTTCCACTACCTTTAACATTTTGGTGAATCGACGTTCTTGCTAATTACTATCACATGTTTAAAAAGCTTGTACCAGACATGGATGTGGGCTCGACACAAGTTAGAGACTAGGCTTTTAAATCGGTATGAAGGCAGGTAGATGATGGGCCTACCAGCCCCTATCATTTACCAGAAAAGATTAATATATTTAGTGGCATATTTATACTCTGCGCGGGATTTGCGTCATTTTGTTTCATGCAAATCCAGTGCAAACATAACTCCATATTTATATTTTGGTGCTAGACATGTCTAGCACCAAACTATTAGAGTTAAAGTCATTTTTTTTTACTGCGGAAAACTACCTTACGTCAATGAGATGCAAGGCAGGCATTCCCGGGCAAAAAATGACTCTAAGGCTCTAGCACCTATTTATCCTCCCGTGCAAAAATTATGCACGGGAGGAGCAGGGCCTTAAATAATTGCGCTAAGCCTGCTTAGCGCCATTATTTATCGCCTGGGTATGGGGAGGCGTTAGAGACCATGGAAACAGCCTGCAGGTGTCTTTCCTTGCCCCCAGGGACACCCCCACCCACCCACACTCACACCTGGAGGACACCTAACTTGGCACTGTGCCCCATGGCCATGCCCAGGGGGCATGGGTCCCCTGGGCATGGCCATTGGGCTGGAGGGCATGTCTTCTGTCTTAACTGAGACATGAGTCATGTCCATGGGGTTTTAACATTAAAAAATGACGCTAGTCTAGGCAAAGGCATTCTTTTTGCCTCTGCCCGTACTAGAGTCATCCTCTGATGCTAAACCCTGTGTTCCCCCTATGCCTCCCGCACCCACCCACCTAGCGTCCTTTTCTATGACCCTAGACCAGAGGTCTCCAAACTTTTTAATGCCGCGCCCCCCCAGTTGAAAAATAAAAATCATTGGGCCCCCCCTCTGAATTTTTCACAATTATTTTATAAACATGGCAATGTTTAAATATGTCTAAACCTATTTAAACATTGCAGTTAAATACTGTTACCTTTTTAAAACTGCAGTAACATGCTTCTGCTTAAAACAAAGGCCTGTTATCTGTATAATATTTATTTTGGCCAGAGTCTGGGCCCCCCCTGGGATCACTTGAGGCCCCCCTAGGGGGGCCCGCCCCCCAGTTTGAAGACCTCTGCCCTAGACGGACCTTACCGCCGGCTAGTGTCACACCATAAATATGACGCCCAGCCAGCGTCTTGGTATGTCGCTAGCTGGCGTTAGCGCAATTCAGCGTTAAAAAGTATAAATATGGGCCCTAGGACTTTCTGCTGATGCATCCATTCTCCTGGGGAAGTCAGTATGTTCTAGCAGAATTATGGGAAGTTGTTGACTCTCCTATACTCTCCTTTAAACAGCGGTACCAGTCACAAAGCGACATCAGCGTGCAATGTGTGCACTTTCGCCTTTCTCTGTCCCCTGATGTGTTAATAACCATACTGAAATCCACAGGTGCACTAGTATACATCAATAACGTGCATGCAAATAACCCACTTGTTCAATTATGGGTTTTACCTCGTTTATTTGAGATTGGTTAAAAATAATTTTGCCTGTAGTACATTTCTGTGGAGTACTGCATCAATCTAAAAATACAGGAATGGTAGTTATGAGCAATTACCCGATTACTCCATATATCAGAATTACGAGTATTGTGAAAATCTTATACCTTCACAAATTTACTCAAGTTAATTTTGGCAACTATGATGAAATTTACTCGTGAAAATGCACGGGACATGTACATTTTGATGCAAAACACATCAAAATATGCTTTATTACCCAATGTTTGTGAATACTTGTAATAGGTGATGCTTACCTTCTTGATGAATTCAGAATCCTGTGATATGAGATTTTATTAGTTGTAATAAATATAACACCATCTTCTGGGCTCACGTCTCTTATACAATCCGGGCATTCATCTCTTATAGACACATAACACCTATTTGAATTTCCAACCCTTATGTATGTCTCTCAATTAACACTCATGGAGAATGTCCCGCTTATTGGACCTCAGTGTTGTAACCCGCCCTGAGATCCTTCCGCACTCTTCAAAAGTTTTAAACTCACTGCTTAATATGAGATGGTGGTTGCAGGTGGGGCCCACTGGCACTCATTTTGTTTGGGGACCGGCACTTATTTTAACTCATCATACTTTGACTCAGGGCAAGGGAGAGAAAATGCACACAAAGGAAAAAGAAGGAAGTAGAGAAAGACAGAAAATTAGGGACAAATGGAAAAAGCAGGGCTGAAAAGGTACCCGCAAGATTGCGATAAGGAGGCAGGAAATGCCTGGTGGTTAATTAAAAAGACATGAGGTGGAATCAAACAGACAGCCTTGGTATTCAGGACGCTGCCATTCAATCGCGCCTGCTGTGGACTCATGAGCAAAACTTTGAGCACCGGACCTTATTCTTTTAGAAATTAACCACTATTTAAACTTGCACAGATTTCAACGAAATCTCTCTTCAAAAACACTAAAGATTATTTGCCTTGCTGACTCAAAAGTTCGTGAGCTATATTTTAATTACCCCGATTTCACCATACGTGCATTAGTATGTTTACCACGTATGGATGTATTCCAATTATCCCGCTAACCACGTGACACCCCAGGGGCAAGACTATTTCCCCTTATACCTCTCCGATGCTCCCCCTGCTGACTCCTCTTCCCTGCCCCGATTACTCCCCGCTTGACGATCACGCTATTAAAACCCTCATGAATAAAATGAGCTGCACGTTGGTCCCTGCCACGTGCCGGTGGGCGTGACCTGTCCTCGCTGCTCTGATCACAACCCTCGTCTCTCATCCATTCGCAGCTTCACTCGTCTGCTTCCCGAAGCTGAATTTTCCGCATGATTTATTATTGTGTTGCAGAATTCCCGAAGAGGCCCCCCCCACCCCTCAAAGTAGCGCAGTCTGTACGAAGCCAGTCTTGCTGGGTCCCCAGAATTCTCCGCGGCAGCTGCTCGGTTGCCACGGAAACGAGGTCGGTGATGCTGAGCCGAGTTGACACTGTCCCAGATTGGCTGTTGGCGCCGAGCGTGGCGGGTGTGCGCGAAGGGGGTGATTATGTGCAGTCCAAACGCAGATAAATATTAAATAATTATATTTTTTCCCTAGGTGGGGCAGCAGGGGGCAGTGTGATTCCGCGTTGACTGGGTAAAAGAGTGCGAGAGAAAGATGAAGCGTTGACGAAGAAATAGTGGCCTTCGCGAGCTCACTTCCATCTTTCGACTCGGAGCCTCACAGGACAAACGTATGTAATTATGTCTCTCTTTTACTGCCTATTTGGCAGTAGGAGGGCTCATTTCCTCGATCGTATTTTATTGCTTTTATATTGCTTAATTGGTGTCACCACAGAGAAGCAGGCAAATAAAGCTGTCCCGCACCAGACCTACAGTGAAGAGGACAAAGACGAGATGAATGCAGTTTAAAGTACGTCTCTGTGTGACCAGAAAATGCACGACACACAGAACGACCAAGTAGCATTTATCAAGAACTAGACTGGAAATGCAATTTACAGGCACTAAATAGTTATATTTAGTGAAGTCAAAAATCTCATTATTATACCCATCATATGCAATATCTAGTTTCTGTAAATGAAACTACATAATACCAAGCTAAGGTTGTGGGCAAGTCAGGGAAATTCAGAAGCAGCAAGTGTCAGCAAATATGTCATCAAAAGAAGGCCCAGATGAAGGTTCCAACTAAACTGGGAAGAAATGTACTTGTTCCCATGACTATCTCTAGGAGAAGGAAAATAAGGCGTATTGGTCTCAAGAACAGGGGATGGATGCCCGTCTGCAAGGACAGAGCAAGTGATCTAACAAGCTTCACACAGTTAAAACATATGATCTTGTACAAATCATACAGGCTTCAGGTTCACCCGGCAGGAACCATTCAAAACCCAGCATCCTCCCTGTACTTGGTGTTGACCTCCTTCTCACAGATAATACAATGCAAACGTAATCTCTCATTGCGACCTTCATGTTATAGAACAAAGGAGTTATTACCTCTTCAGTTTTTCCTCCCAGTCATGTGTTGAAGTCACTGTCTGAACTAACTAAATGCTACTCTACAACCTTCAAAATGTAATCAAACCAAGATTAACATTTTAAAAAGTTCACCAAGTGGCTCTGGTATCCAAAATAAAAAAAGCGTTATGCACAGCAAAATACGTTTATTTCAAACTGGAGTGAGGCATCTAGACCCACTCATGTCAACTTTAAATGGCCCGTATGCTAACTAAAGTTAATCAAAATATATGATTCACTCAGAATATTAAACCTATTGGACCTGGCCCTTTTAGGCCATTTTTGCAGTGTCATCTCCAAATTATTTGCCTTCTCCATCTTGCTTTTTGTTGGCTTTTAAGACTCTAAGGCCCTCATTATGACATTGCCGGTAAGTGCCCCTTACTGCCATGCTGACTGCCGCCAACATACCGCAACGGTATACTGCTACGGGTATTATGACCCACACATAGAAATCCGCCACTATATAGACACACACATAAGTCTGCCAGCCCAAAGGTCAGTGATAAACTTGCGGTACCAAAACCCACACTGCTACGCCAACAGAAATACGCCCACAGCATCATGACCCACGAATCACCGCAGCGGTCATTTAACCGCAGTAAACCATTGGCGGTGCAGACCGCCGCGCTCAAAATACACACACACATACAAAATAACACCACATTGGACAATTCAAACGACACACACCTGAAACCCATACATACACCACCCACCCACACCAATATAAAACATGCACTCACACACTACCCACAACCTTTCACGACCCAAAGAATTTAACAAGTGAGAGAAAGACAAGCCAGATGCACCACTGAATCTGAGCCACAAAACATCATCACCCATACACCATCCACGCACCTCACAGCACACACCCCAACACGTCACCCCACACACCCTCACACACACCACTCACACTACACCCATGTACAGAAACTCTCGACAGTCGGTGACCCAGCCACATTCCCAAACCACCACAGAGCCTCCCCCTCAGGAAACACAGCACAGCACCCACCCAGTGGGCCCATCCCTCTGTCCCCAGGACACGCCAATCAGCAGTGTGTCCACCACTACAAGGCCCCCAGGCAACCCCACAAGCACAGGACGATCAGGGACCTGGGGTCAGTGGCATTGGGTACACGGTTCAGGGGACAGAGGCACAGGACAACAGGGAAGCTGGGAGGACTGCTGTGCGACAGGGGATGCTAGGCCCAGGGAACCAACCCTGCAGGAAGCACACACCAACATCCTGGGAGCATATCACCATTCCCAGGAGACCATGGGCCAAATACTGGCCAGGCTGCAGGAGGGACAGTACCTGGGGATCAGGGAGGACCTGAGGGACATCCACACCACCCTGGTCACCATTGCAGGGGTGCTGGCAGACATGGCCAACACCATGTGGGACGCAGTGGCACACCAACAGACCCCTGACACTAGCCACACCGAAGAACAGCCCTCCACCTCCGCCCACGCTAGTGGACAGGAGGCCCCGCCACTGGAACAACAGGCCACCAGCACCACACCCTCTGCAGAAGGAGAACCACCACGCAAAAGGTCACTGCGATCCAGGCAGAAGCCAAAGAACATGGCCAAGACCCCCACCAGGAAATAGGACTCCCCTGATTGTCACCTTTGTGTCCCACTCTGTCACCCTGTCCACCTTGAACTGACATTGCTCCACTTCCTATGCCCCCTTGGACAATGCACCTGTGATACCAATAGACTGGACTCTATTGTGGACATTTCTCCACCATCAACCCAGCCCATTGCAATACCCCCTCACAGAAATAAACACCCTTGGAACAAATACAAGTATGGAGTCTGTCAATTGATTGAAATATGTATTACTTAAACAAGCTGTAAACATTGCAATCCAAATGTACAGTTATATTTACATAGGTATGACCTGTAGTGGGCAGCAGTAAACACACCAGGAGCCAGAGTGGGGCACAGCTATCTGAAAATAGAGATGCCAAAGGGTACAGTAAGTGGCCATAGAAATAGGGAAATCAGGCTGCCATGTACAATGTCCAACAAAAAACTGCTATGGAAGGTGAAGTTACAGTGTCTTACCTGTGTGTTACTGGAAGTACTGTTGGACTATTGTAGTTCTGTTGTCCACATCCTCTTCCTCTGCCTCCTCCTCGTCACTGTCCACAGGCTCCACCACTGCCACACAACCATCCCCAGGCTCATCCTCCTGAAGAAAAGGCACCTGGCGTCTCAAGGTCAGGTTGTGCAACATGCAACATGCAGCGATGATCTGGCACACCTTCTTGGGTGAGTGATACAGGGATCCACCTGTCAGATGTTGGCACCGGAATCTGGTCTTCAGGAGGCCAAAGGTGCGCTCAATGATCCTCCTTATTCACCCATGTGCCTCATTGTAATGTTCCTCTGCCCTTGTCCTTGCATTCCTCACTAGGGTCAGCAGCCCTGAGAGGTTGGGGTAACCAGAGTCACCTGTAAATATCGAGGGATACCAGTAAACCACATACTCACCCTTAGGGCCAACCCCACACCCATATACCTACATCAACTGGGTGAGGACCATGGGCTCACCTATTAGCCACACCCGGTGCCTCTGGAGTTGAGCCATCACATATGGGATGCTGCTATTCCTCAAGATAAAGGCATCATGCACAGAGCCAGGATACTTTGCATTGACATGGGAGATGTACTGGTCCACCAAACACACCATCTGCACATTCAGAGAGTGAAAGTTCTTTCGATTTCTGAACACCTGTTCATTTCTCCGGGGGGTGGGACAAAGGCAATATGTGTACCATCAATGGCACCAATGATTTGGGGATATGTCCCAGTGCATAGAAGTAAGCCTTCACTGTGGCCAAATCCTCCACCTGGGAGAATACGATGTAGTTGCGCATGTGTTTCAGCAGGGCAGACAACACTCGGTCAGCATGTTTGAGAACATAGGCTGTGACATCCCTGATGCCATGGCCACTGTCGCTTGGAAGGAACCACTTACCAAGAAATGGAGCCCTGACACGACCTGCACTAGAGGGGGGATACCTGTGGGGTGGTGGATAGCTGAAATCAGGTCTAGCTCCAATTGGGCACACAGCTCTTGGATTGTGTCCCTATCAAGTATGTAGGTTAGGATAATGTGCCTGTCCTCCATTGTCGCCAGGTCTACCAGGGTTCTGTACACGGGGGGATGTTTCCATCTCCTATTCATCCTCAGTGGTTGAAGTCTAGGGTGAAAAACGGTGAGCAGAAGGTCATATTCAAACATATACTCAGATGAATATGCAATTTTTGTTTTACAGAAACAGTATGTGAACTTGTAAGTCAGTTGATGTGCCTATGTCTGATGTGATGCAGTTAGGTGCCTTGGCCTGTGCCCCTCTGAAATGGCAGCTGCCTGACCTGTGAGGAGGGACAAGTGGAAATTAGGTAATTCCACTGGCGTTGTGCGCCATTGCGGTCAGCGACCGCCGTGCAACACCGCATTGGTTATCATTGGGGCCTACGGGTTCCAGGAGCCAATGGCGATGTACGCTGGCGGCGACGGTATGCACCGCGGTGGACGTGAGCGCCATCTTCTATCTGTTCACTCACTTGCTACCTGACCTTCAACAGGAGAGGACCTACACTGCAAGTGCTGCTGTGACCTGTGTCTGGAAGCGACCATGGCTCGAGTGTCTTGGGAAAGGGCCCCTGCCTTCACTTCGAAGGAGTTGGAGAGACTGGTGGATGGGGTCCTACCCAGTACCCTTTACTTTATGGTCCTCCAGACCAACAGGTGAGTACACTGTGAGCATGATGCATGGGGCATGAATGTATGGAGTGCTGTATGTGTAAGCCACATGTGGGGGGGCTGAGGGGTCCTGGGCAGAGTGCTGCATATATGGTGGTCAATGTCTGTGCATAAGGGGGTGGGAGGGATTTGGTGGGCCATGAGTATGACAGTCTGGACGGTATGACTAGTAACTTTTCTGCTGTATTTTTCCTGCAGGTCAGCGCCCATCAGAAAAAGGGTATTTGGCGTGCCATCGCCAAGGAGGTGCTGACCCTGGGGGTCTTTGACAGGCGGAGCACCCACTGCCGCAAATGGTGGGAGGACCTGCGCCGCTGGGCAAGGAAGACGGCGGAGGCTCAGCTGGGGCCGGCCTCCCAACGAGGAATGAGTGCCTGCCATACCCTGACCCCCCTGATGTTCTGCATCCTGGCGGTGGCCTATCCAGAGTTGGATCACAGCAGCCAGAAGGGGATGAGTACAGATTCAGATTCTTGACTTTGCGTGCGTTAAGGTGTTACCTGGGTGGGGGATGTTGGCTGTGGGTGTCCCTAGGCCAGGACGAACATGGCAGGGTAGGTTCCATGATGGGCAAGCTCAGATGCACTCCAACCACAATACTGGTGGGCATCTACTACTGGGGTGGGTCCTGTGGGTTTCAGGTGTGCAGCCAATGGCGTTAGGCATTGTACCCCATGGGCTGGTGACCAGCACTGTAACTGGTAGTGCATGGCCTAGTGCACAGGGCTGTTCTCTGTGAGTTGTGTACGCCAAAGGTAGTGTTGTTGCTGGCATTGACCAAGTGTATCCTCTGTCTCCTCCCCCCCTTTTTGTTTTGTCACCCTGTTCTTGTGTGCAATAGCATCATCTGGCGGACGAGCAGAGGCACAGGCGATGGAGGGAGCTGCATCCCACATGGGCCTGGAGGTCGAATCCACTGACGGTGAGGGCACCAGTGGGACGGAGGGCGAGGGGAGCACCACGACGGAGACAGGAGGGGACAGTACCGACAGGGACTCCTCCTCCGATGGAAGCTCCCTGGCGGTGGCACACACCAATGTGCCCACCTCAACTACAGGTACATCCGCCACTCCCGTACCAGCAATGTCCTCCCAGCAGCCCCTCAGCGTGTTTCCCGTGCCCACTCACCCAGGAGGATGGGCATCTCCTTCGTCCCAGGCACCTCAGGCCTGCCCCAGTCAGCCTTGCCCCAGTCAGCCCTGCTGCCCTCAGTGAGGAGGCTATTGACCTCCTGAGATCCCTCTCTGTTGGGCAGTCAACCACAGTGAATGCCATCCAGGATCTAGCAGGGCATTTGCAACAAACAAATGCATACCTGGAGGGCATTCACTCTGGTGTGGCGGCCCACAGAGAGCATTCCAGGCTCTGGCCAACTCACTGATGATAAGCCATTGTCCCTGTCTCCAGCCTCCCCCCTCCAACTTCCTCTATCCAGTCCCAATCCCCTCAACCCCAGCCTATCCCAAGCACACCTTCAGACCAGCATTCACCCAAATCAACACACATAAGTGGCTCAGGCAAACAGAAGCACCACACTTCATCCCACAGGCACTCACACAAGCACCGTCCAGATGCAGGCACACCAACATCCACTGCCTCCACAGTGTCCCCCTCCTCCTCGTCATCTACCTCTCTCCCAGAAGCGTCTCCACTCACCCCTGCATGCACTACATCCTTACCACTACCTCCATCACCAGCAAGCCTATCACTACACGCCCCTCACTGGCAGTCACCACCCTCACATCCATGCACACGTCCCCTGGGTCCTCTCCCACTGTGTCTGTGACCCCTCCTCCCAAAGTACACAAATGCAAGCACACAGACACCCAACAGACATCCACCTCACAACAGCATCCAGCCCATGCACCTGCACCCAAACACACCCGACTGACACCTCCTACTACCACTCCCTTTTCCTCCACTCCCAAACCTTCACCCTCTTCCCACCCCAGTGTCCCTAAGAAGCTTTTTCTCGCAACCATTGACCTATTCCCTCCCCCCTTCCTTTACTTCGGGCCAGGATGGCCAGAACCCAGCCCAGCACCTCAGCCACCCAGTCCACGGCTACTGTGGTTTCTGCAGCTACTGCAGGTGTGAAAGGCTCCAAGGAGGCACCCGTCAGGACAGCCAGTGTGCCAGCACCACCTGCCAAGGCCAAGAAGGGGCCGCCACCTAGCAAGGGCAAGAAGGGGACACCAGCCAGCAAGGCGAAAGAGGAACCACCAGCCAGCAAGGGGAAGGAGGCACCACCAGCCAGCAAGGGGATGGAGGCACCACCATCTAGCAAGGGCAAGAAAAAAACACCAGCTGGCAGAAGCAAGGAGGCACCACCATTTGCCTAGTACAGGATGGGGCACAAAACACCAGCCATGGGACCTCAGCCATCCAGGGCTGCAGGGGAAGGGCTGGAGCCTCCCCTCACCACTGACAGCACCGCCACCAGCACCGCAGCCAGCACCGATACCTGCACCGCAGCCAGCAGCAGCTCCAGTGGGCAGCCGTCCGAGGCTGCAGGTGAAGGGCTGGAGCTTCCCACCTGTTGTATGTCGAGACGGGGCCACTCACCTGAAAATCAGGATGTCTGCAGGGGCGATGGTATGCCCCCTGACCTCCTGGAACACCTCTCGGCACTTCCTGGTGGACACTGAAACCCCGACAGGTGTCCCAAAAGGAAAGGGGGAGTGGAAGAGAAATAGACAAAACACTGCCACGACTTGCCGGTCCAGTCAGGCACCCTGTATCTTCGGGGGGCAGGTCGTTGTTGACAGAGTGATAGAGTTAGTGCACTCAACTTCCTTGAAACTGAATCTCTCTTTCTGATATGGGCACGGGAGCGGTAGAAGAACACCGGGATGCTCCAGCACTTTTCTTGAATAATAACTGGCACAATTACTAGCACTGCATTACCAAAAACCCAAACTGAGTACCATATCAATAAGTACTTCAACAATAGGGCTGGCTTCACAGAGATTCACTGTTGCGCACTACAATTAGAACTGTGGTTGCACTTATCATGCACAAGAAAGACAAACAAGGGCATTAATTAAATCACATATACATTTCCTGTATGCATACGGTTAAACTAAAATGAACAAAAACAATTCAAGAAATACAAATGTCCACTCTGGGTTTAAACAGTTACGGTGGCACAGTTTGATCTGGTTTCAACGTGCATGTGAAAGACCCTTCAAAAGCAAATTCCTCAAACCCGAAACACAGGCATGAATGACACAATTTAAATCCAAGAGGTATGCTATTAGAGAAAGAAAAGTCACGTAAATGCTCTTTTAAAATTGCACTGTCACTTTTTGTAGTACTTGAGCTCAAGGAGATTTCCTGAAGCACATTTAGGCAAGTAACTACATGTAGAATGTTCAGAAATGCATTTGTCTCTTCAAGATACGCACTGTGCCAAAATACGAGGTCTGAAATACACCAGCTGTTCTAGGAAAGCGCAACGCTTAAAGAACAAACTCCCTGGAGAAAACTAGTCTCTTAGCTGCAGTCTTTTCCGGAGTGCTGGAGGAATGCCTGGTGTCAGCTGGTACAGGAAAGAAGAAAAGAATTGTCTCAAAAGTCCTGAATACGAGGATGACAGCAGGGGCTGGACTGCTAAATCAGATACTGAGATCAGGAAGCAAAACAAAGACAAGCAGGGAGGCGTGCTTCACTCTGCTATTTATAGCCAATCAGGAAAGCAGTTGTGTTTCCACATGTGGATGAGTCACCACACCCAATTAGAATCACATGTCTACATCACACCCAATTTAGAAGCACTTGTCTACACCTGCTGACATTAGCAAACAAGAATTGGTAAAACAAGCATTGTTAAAACCAATTGTGTAACACAGCTCATTATGTTTAATTAGAAACATGAAGGTTTAACCATGAACAGAGATATTTTTTAACCCTAATCCCTGGGGATGCTGACAGATAATGCAGGAGGCACCTTGGGGATTCCTGACCACCACTGAGAGCACCGCCACCTGCACTGCGGACAGCACCGCTACCTGCACTGCGGCCAGCACCGCCACCTGCCCCACCGCCAGCACCAGCAGCACCAGTGGGCAGCCGTCCGAGGCTGCAGGTAAAGGGCTGGAGCCTCCCACCACTGCTGACAGCACCGCCACCTGCACCGCAAACAGCCCAGTGCCTGCACCGTGGCCAGCACCGCAACTGACAGCAGCAGCTGTCCCAGTGGGCAGCCGTCTGAGGCTGCAAGTGAAGGGCTGGAGCCTCCCACCACCACTGAGAGCACCGCCACCTGCAGCGCAACTGCCATCCACTGAGCAGCCGTCACCGCCGGCGAGCAGTGTGTAGTAGTGACTACATGGGTTGCAGTGCATTCTGGTCCCTGCAACACCTGTTGGTGTGACACCCAGGTGAGAGACTGTGACCTTGCCCCATCCAGGATGAAGCACAGTGGGCACAAAGCCCCCTCCAGAACCAGTGGAAGAAGGCATCCACTCACCGCCTCCTTGGCGGGATGAAGCACAGTGGGCAGAAGCCCCCTCCAGAACCAGTGGAAAAAGGCATCCACTCACCCCCTCCTTGGCGGGATGAAGCACACTGGGCACAAAGCCTCCTCCAGAACCAGTGGAAGAAGGCATCCACTCACCCCTTCCTTGGCTGGATGAAGCACACTGGGCACAAAGCCCCCCTCCAGAACCAGTGGAAGAAGGCATCCACTCACCCCCTTCTTGGCAGGATGAAGCACACTGGGCATAAAGCCCCTTCCAGAACCAGTGGAAGAAGGCATCCACTCACCCCCTCCTTGGCAGGATGAAGCACACTGGGCACAAAGCCCCCTCCAGAACCAGTGGATAAGCCATCCACTTGAGAGACTGTGGCGTTGCACTCCCCAGGACCAAGCAGTGGGCAAACCACCCACTTGAGAGAGTGTGGCTTTGCACTCCCCAGGAGTAAGCAGTGGGCAAACCACCCACCTGAGAGACTGTGGCTTCACACTCCCCAGCACCAAGCAGTGGGCATGGAGCCCCGTCCAGGCCAGTAGCATTGTACCATCTTCTGAATGAGGTGCACCCCCATTCCCCATCCCCCTGAGGTACCTGTGTTTTTTCGACCTGATGCCCCTGCAGTGTTCTCTCCGTATTGAGGCAGGAGTCAAGTGTAGCCTTGGCCTATGTGTTATGGCCCCGTGGGCCACTGACATTTTGGAGTGAGCATTGTCCCTCCTTTTGTATATATTGTACATACTGTTTATTGATTTAAGGGCGTATTTATCTAAAACTGTACTGTTACACTCATTTTAATCCATTCCTTTTGTCCTTGCATTATTCCTGAGGGTTACGGGGTGTATATGTAATGTTGTTGCATCTGTTTGTGTGTATGGTGTTGGGGTGGGGGTGTTGCGTGTTGCATGTGTGTGTCACTCTCTTTTTCCTTCCCCCCTCCCTAGTGTGCTAGGTGCAGTACTCACTGTGGTCGTCTTCGCCGGCGTTCGTGTTCCTGGTGTATGAGGAGTACACCAGCATCGTACAGCTCGACTCCATGGCATTGTGGTTCTTCCTTGAGTGTCGAGAGGTGAGTTGTTTCCCATCAGTGTTCTGTTTCCGCCATGCTTTTAATGGTGTTGGTACCGCCCCGGAAAAGGTGGCAGATAGGCCTGTTGTAATGCTGTGGGCGGTACATTGTCTTTCGCCTGGCTGTTGGCGATTACCGCCGCGGTGTTGCTACCGCTGTGGCAGTCGGTGTGTTAAAGTGGCTGTCTGTGTTGGCGGTTTCCGCAGTGGTCATGATTCCATTTTTTTTACCGCCGGCCTGTCTGCGGTGTTACCGCCGCTTTATCACTGACCGCCAGGGTTGTAATGAGGGCCTAAGTATTTTACCATTGCTCACCAGTGCTGAAGTGCTTTTGCTCTCTCCTTTACACATGGTAACATTGGTTTACACTCAATTGGCATATTTAATTTACTTTAAATCCCTAGTACAGCAGTACAACATTTGCCTAGGACCTCTGCATTAAATGATACTAGTGGGCTTGCAGAACTCAATTTGCCAGCCACCTAAGTAGCCCTTTAAACATGTATCAGGCCTGCCATTGTAGCCTGTGTGTGTAATTTTAAACTGCCCATTTCGACGTGGCAAAATATACCACCTGCCAGGCCAAAACCTTCCCTTTTAATACATTTACTTTACCTGTGCAGGGCGCAGTGTTGTTAAACAGTTGGACATGTACTTTTAAGTTCTATATGTCCTTTTATTAAAAAAACTCTTTCATTTGTTTTTCACTACTGCAAGGGCTACCTCTCTAGTAGAATACCATTGGGATTCCTTATTACATTTAATAAGTGTTAACTTTCAATTGGGAGCAGGTATACAGTTCGAGCTTGGTTTCTAAAGAATTGTCATTTACAGTCCTCTTTAATGGTAACATTGTTTTTTTAAGTCACAATTCAGAAAATACAACTTTTAGAAAGTTGATATTTTCTTGTCCTAACAATATGGTTCCTGCAGCCTATCTCACATGACTAGGTGTAGTCTGCAGTTGGAACTTGTTTATTGTTCACAGACAGTGAGACAAAGGGAAGATAAGTGTTGGCAGGATGGGTAGACTCAGACTTAATGAGGGGGCAAATCTGTTACCTACCACACTTGCACATCATAAAAGCTCTACCTGAATTCAATTTGCCACCCATCTAAGTAGCCTTTATACATGTATCAGGCCTCCCATTGTAGCCTGTGTTTGCAGTTTTAAACTGCCCATTTTGACCTGGCAAAATAAACCACCTGCCAGGCCAAAACCTTCCTTTTTAATACATTTACTTCACCTGGACAGGGTGCAGTGTTGTTAAAAAGTTGGCCATGTACTTTTAAGTTCTATATGTCCTTTTAGTGAAAAACTCTTTCATTTGTTTTTCACTACTGCAAGACCTACCTCTCCAGTAGAATACCATTGGGATTCCTTATTACATTTAATACGTGGTAACTTTCAATTGGGAACAGGTAGACAGTTTGAGCTTGGTTTCTAAAGAATTGTCCTTTACAGTCCTCTTTGGCATTTTCTTGTCCTAACAATGTGGTGCCTGCAGCCTGCCTCACATGACTAGGTGCAGTCTGCAGTTGGACATTTTTTATTGTTCCCAGACAGTGAGACAAACGGAAGATAGGTGTTGGCACGAAGGGCCTCTCAGAATTAATGAGGGGGTAAATCTGTAACCTATCACACTTGCACATCATAAAAGCTCTACCTGAGCACACTAGTTTATTGTGACCATTGACAAGCTAGGGCCAGGGCAGAGAGGCAGAAAACACAAAGCAGCTCTGGGGGTGGAAACCTCCAGCACCTTCTCCAGCTGCAGAGTGGGCACCAAGAATACATAATGGACTCTCAGACTGAGCACTTCAAAACATATGTAGACATGTGGAACACTCAGAAGAATGACTGCTGGGCTGCTTTTCTGCAAGTCAGACTGCCATTCTGCTGTCCTGGTGCCCTCCTGCCTGAGTGAGAAGGACTGGACTTGCTTCTTCAACCTGGGACCACCATAGTGACTCCAAGGGCTAGTTGAGTGACCTCCTGATCAGAGCGTCAGGGAAAGAACAGGCTCCAACAACCTTGTATCAAGCATCAGGATTCTACCAGCTGTGAGTCCTGGTCTCTGAAGGGGTGCCACCCCTGTCCTAGACCCTTGGAAGTTTGCCTCAAGGTGCTTTTCCAACCTAGTTGGGTTCTCAGCAGAACTGTTGCAGCATGACACACTGCCTCCTAAGAACTCTGCATCAGAAACACACTGCGATGCATAGCCTTGCATTGCAGACTCTCAGCCTCCCGGAACCACACTGTACAATGCATCTCCACACCAGGACCTTGCACTGCCTCGACTGCACAATACTTCCTTGACAAGAGATCCTGCAAAGCTCTGCAACCAGGATTTAAGGCTCTCTTGTTTAGAGAGTCTAACATGGTCCCCCTATCTGTCCCACACTCCATTGAGGACAGCCTGAATTTGTGATTTTTCACTAACACGACACCACCAGTTAACCAAAGTTGGGCTTTGTGTTTCTAGGCACTATTTGTACGTAAAGCTTTGCAATTGCCTATCGCCAGTTCTACTGACTGGTTTTTCGCTATTTTGATATTGAATAATTTATTACATTTTACTAAATGTTTCTAAATTTGGGATTTTTTCTTGTGTTGTGGTTTCACTTTATTACTGTTTAAAATGCTGCACAAATACATTACACATTGCTTCTAGGTTAAGTCTAATTGCATTAAGCCAAGCTACTATAGAGTTAAGCACAGGATAATTTGGGGATTGTTTTGTGTTTCTACCTGATAGAGATTGTGGTTAGTGCTTAAGTATGGTTTGACCCCCTCACCAACCAGTAACCCAATTTGAAACAAACCCCATATATAAAACAATGTGGGAAAAATAGTGAATTAATACACTTAAATAATGAATAGATTATGTGTAACTCATGTAAGCTACGGCTATGTGGGCTACAGGTTAGCATATGATTAAGAGCAAGTAAGTGATGATGACACATCATCATCAAGAAAAATTGTAACTGACAGGAGAAACATGGTACACAAGAGAACCAGAATTAGAATAGTACTGGATTTGAGAAGGATGTGCTGGAACGGCAGGAGGATGCCAAGCATTCTGTAAGGACTGAAGTGACAGGTGATATGTAAATGCTACCAATGGAAGGTATTACATGTCTGCTTTATAATATTGACAGTCATATTTTTAGTGGGACAGAGAACAGAAGTAAACTTGAATTAAATTCTACCCGAATGGTTACATATGTGTAAGTTAGTTTTGAATGAAAATATGTATATGTTATTTTTTGGGGGGTAAATGAACACTTGAAAAATGTTCAATAAGTGGTGGCTTTGTTGTCAGATAAAAATAAACAGATGTCTTACAACTGAAATGAAACTCCTTGAGGAAAGTGTTAAAATGGACTCCAAAACACTTTGGAAATGTGTAAAATGTCCAAAAGCAAAGTATTGGTCAATTAAAATGGATTTCAGATGACTCAGTTAAGTTTGTAAATTGAAAACAAAAATAACGTACACATACAGTTCAAAAGAATTTGAAATGGGTTGCTTAGTAAGATATTGTTTTTTTAAGTATTATGGAATACCTTGTTGACATTAGTGTTCAGGAGTGATCTCTGATTTATTAATATTTTGACAAGTGAAAGGCCTCAGCTGAAGGAAAACAAAAAAGAACAATTCCACAGACCTCAGAGATTTCAACCGAGTATGAATTGTATTCATAGCTATGAATTAACGCAACCAAGAAGTAGGCCTGGGCAGAGTTCCACAAATAGCGGAGTGCATTAGGTTGTGCTGTTTGCACTGATGTTTAGCGCCAGCTGTAAAGTCAGCACAAATGGCATCCTGCGCAACGCAAAAGGGAGCTTCTTTTTTGCGGCTCAAGTAGATTTTCTCCTCGAGCTGCATCTTTCTCAACGCGAACAGAAGATTTCTCAATGCAAGCAGTAGCGACCATCCGCAACCGCCCGCATTGAGAAATCTCACCAGGAGGTGGGCTAGAGTAAGATTTAATACTGAGGAGCGCGAATGAGAAAAAAACTCTGCAAACTCAATGAGCGGAGTTCACCACCACCCCTACCAAGAAGTGTAGAAAAATGTGACACTCGCAGCCTGGTAAATTCACTGCTGGCCAGGGGAGAGGTCTGTAGGGCTAACTTAGCTGGTGAACACTGAAAGACTGGCGATAACCCCCATGACAGCTCACCCTAACGAGACCAAAGGGCAACCAATCATCTTACTCAACTGATCGATCTAGTCAACACTCTTCCGCTATCAAGAGGCTACATGCTCCGGAAGACAGAAGTCCTTCAAAATCTTTGTACAGTGGGGCCCCACATAATGTCCATTGACGATCATGGAAGTGGTTGAATTGTCCTATTAAACACCCATAGATATTACACTTAACTGGGACTCAAGGGCAACTCAACTGACCGATCTTGCAAACACTCTTCCACTGTCAAGAGGCCACATGTTCCTGGGGACAAAATCCCTACAAAATCTTTGTACAGTGGAGCCCTGCATAATGTCCATTGAAACTAATGGGAGAGTTTTAATTGTCCCATTAAAACCCATAGACAGTTCACCTAACCGGGACTCAAGGGCAACCAATCCTCTTAATCAACCGATTGATCCTGCAACACTTTTATTCAATGAAGAGGCTGCACGTTCTTGGAGACACAAGTCCCTCAAACCCCTTTTACAGTGAAACGCCACATAAAGTTAATTGAGGCAAATGGGAGTGATCAAATTGTCTCGCTAAGGGACAAATAAGGCATCATAAAGGACATTCCCCACTGAGAAAGCACAATATGCTAAGAGATAATGAGAACTAAGGATAATATTGTAGGCAACCAAAGTGGTTCACCAAAAATGAGAATTGCCATTAGATCCCCTCATCTACAGGAATACTCCTCCACTAAGGAAACCAAGAACACAAATCTCATATTCACACCAGAATACATAAATCTAGGACAACAGGAAACCTGTAACAGAGGAAACATCATAAGGTTACTCAGAGAGATCCCTGAATTAAAATGCGTAACGTCTGATGATCTGCTAGCTGTGGTATTTCTGGCAAATGAAACCCCTTCGCAATCAGAGCTTACATTAACAACGTGGAAATCAGATGAAATAGCATCAACGCTCTTAACCTTTGCCAATATCTTTGAAAATTGGGGAATAATGCTAAAAAGATACAAGCTCCTTGGATGCGCATTCCCACTTTCACAGAGCAACAGACCCCCTCCCACCAGAGTGCACCCTGTTCATTCAATACTGTGGGGTGCAAGAAGCACTTCCATGAGTCGATCTGACAAGTCAAGGCTAAAGAAATCCCCCAACAAGTCTTCTGGTTCCAGATGGGACTGAATCCCTGCAGCCCTGAATGCCTCACGCTTTCCATGACACCATCATTCAAATGGTCCAGGTCCTGAGCGCACAGCCCTGTACTTACTATTTTGGAACATAGCAGGGGCAAAATCATTGCTTCAAGATGGATTGCCATCACTGAGTTGGGCAAATATTGATATAATTTCATTTCAAGCAAACATGGCCAGTGGTGCATCTCCCAGTAGAAGGTTATATGCAAGATCAAATCATGGCTACAAAATCAAAACGCAATGGAAGACCAAAAGAGGAGCCAGCAGTCTACATATCACTCAGTCTAAACATCAGTCCAGAAGAGCTTCCTCACGTAGACCCTGGCATCCAAATAATAGAACTTAGTAATTGGTGTCAAGGTAAGAGACCTCCAGTTCTTCTATTTAACATTTATGCTCACCCAAATCCAGTCAAGAAAAAAGCGCTTAGAGGAAAACAGCATCCACAATAATCATCCACAAGCAAAGAAATTGGAAATGGGACATGATGCTGATGGGAGATTTTAAACTAAATCTAATTCACACCTTAGATGAAGGTAGCATACTCAATGTCGACAACATATTTTGGAACGTCCCCACCCAAGCAAATTCAACACCCAAAAGTCCAGACCACATTGGGGAAAAATTTGTTATGACCCTTGAATTGAAGGTCTTGAACAGAAGATTTATAGATGATTCCCCACCAAATTACACTTACCATGGCTATAATTCATGATCAATTACTGATTATACAATCATTTCATTGCCACTGATTCAACTAGTTCAGCGCTTCTTAATAAAATACACAACAGACAGTGACCACACGTCAGCTTTTAATGCTAGGAATAGCTCCATGTACCCATGCATGGGCCCCAGCAGAAACTGGCTTGATACCGTACCTCATAAGGTGATGGACTATTTAGTTATGAATCAACTCAAGATGTATGAACAAAAAGGTAATAGTATCAATGTATAGCAAGATATGATAGTACTTTTTGCCTTCTTCCTCCTATTTTTTCAGATCTGATTTTGCTAGATTATTGTCTCTGCTCACTTTACCACTGCTGATCAGGGCTAAAGTGCAAGTGTTCCCTATGTAAATTGTATTCTTGATTGGCTTATCCATGATTGGCACGTTTGATTTACTGGTAATTCCCTAATAAAGTGCACCAGAGGTGGCCAGGGCCTGGAACTCAAATGCTATGAGTGGGCCTGCAGCACTGATTGTGCCACCCACATGAGTAGCCCTGTGAACATGTCTCAAACCTGCCACTGCAGTGTCTGTGGGTGCAGTTTTAAACTGCCAATTCGACCTGGCAAGTGTACCCAGGCCCAAACCTTCACTTTTTGTACATGTAAGGACCACTAAGGTAGACCCTAGATAGACCCTAGGGCAGGGTGCAGTGTACGTTAAAGGTGGTACATGTACAGATGTGTTTTACAGGTCCTAACAGTGAAATACTGCCAAATCCGGTTTTCACAGTTGTAAGCCCTATCTCTCTCATAGGTCATCAGGGGGGCTGCCTTTAGATAGCTTTAAAGTGCAGTTGCCCTTTGGGAGCAGATAGAGATGTTGAGTTTGGGGTCTCTGAACTCACAATTTAAAAACACATTTTTGTTGGTTTTTAAATTGTCTGTTTGAAAATGCCACTTTTAGAAAGTGGGCATTTTCTTGCTTAACCATTCTGTGCCTCTGCCTGCTTGTGTATTCCACGTCTGGGTTAAACTGACAGTTGGGCTGTTTGTGAATCTCCACTAGACAGTGACGTAAAAGGGAGCTGGGGAGTAGCTTGCATATCCTGATGGGCCATCTGGGCTAGAGTGGAGGGAAGAGTGGTCACTTACACCTGAAAGGGTTGTGCCTGCCCTCACACAATGCAGTCTCCAATCCTCTGGTGTGTGTCAGGGGCCAGGCCGGATCTTGTCAACAACAGAGACTTTCCTTTGAAGTTTGCCTACTTCAACTCAGAATTAGGTATAAGTAGTGGACCCAAAAACCCAGACTTTTAGAACACATCTGGATCAAGAGGAACCTCTCCCAAGTAGAAGAGCTGAAGAGCAGGAGGAGGAGTAATGCCCTTTTACTGGGTTGGCCTGCAGTTGCTGCTTCTGTCTTAAAAAGGGCAAAGACTGGACTTTGCTGTGTATCCTGCTTGTGAAGTTTCTCCAAGGGTTTGGAGTAGAGCTTGCTTCCTTTTGGAAGTCTCAGGGATATCCAAGACTTCAGCTTCATCTGCCTGCAGCACTGGGAACTGCCTGTTTTGTGCTGCAAAAGAAGAAAAACCACAGCGACGCCATCAACGATGCTGCTGCCTGCACCGTGACCTGATGACACCACACGGAGCTTTGTCCCACATCGCACCGCAACCCTTGTCTCACCAACGCCACCACCTGGCACCATCACTGAACCACTGCTTGCGCGTAACCTGTGGGACCCACACTCCGCATCGCCTTGCTCGCACTGCAGCTTTGGCATCCCAGACGGCGATGCTTCATGCTGACACTGGTGCCGCTGTCTGCACTGTGGCCTGTGGACACCGCTCATGCGGAAGCACCATCCCATCCTGCACCGCAGCCCCGGTCCACCGACACCAGCACCATTGACTCCAGTGTCGTCAACAGATGCCCCTGTCTGCACCGCGACCTGTGGGTGCCGCACAGAGCCCGCCCCGTGCCGCACTGTCGCCGTGGCCCTACTGACAACAGCACTTTAGCAACGACAACAACGCTGCCTGCACCATTGCCTTGAGACGCTACACGTTGCACCGCCCTACTTCACAATGCAGCCCATGTCTCACTGTTGCAGCAGGACTCCATCACTGAGCCGCTGCCTGCACTGTGACCTGTGGGCACCGCACATCACATCGTCTCGCTTCGCATTGCAATCCCAATGCCATCTACACCAGCGCTTTTGACTTCGTCATCAGCCCGGACTTAGATCTGCAATGCGTGTGACTTTAAGGGCCTAACGACCGTCGCACTGACCTCTGGAACTGACGCCTGCCAAGCCAGCGACGCTGCACTCCGGATCTCATCGTGAGGACCACAATGCCGTACATTTCCATGGTACTGTTTATTGGTCTTCTCAACACCTTAGCTGGCCTGAGACGTCGGGCCGGCCTGAACTGTTTGATTTGTTGTTCACAATGCTGTGATAGCCCTAGATGGCGCTATCAACTTCAAGGAACTGTATGTTTAAGTTAATTCTTGCAAAATTCATATCTTTATTACTGAATGTTGGATTTTTCTCGTTGTGGTCTTGTTTTACATAGATAAATATTGGCTATTTTTGTAAAACTGGTGTGGTGTCCTTTTGTAGTGTTTTCACTGTATTACTGTGTGTTATGTGAAAATGCTTTACACATTGGTTCAGAGAAAAGCCTGACTGCTCGTGCCAAGCTACCAAGGAGGTGAACAGAGGTTATCTGAGCTGGGTATATCCCTTATCCTGACTAGAGTGAGGGTCCCTACTTGGACAGGGTGCAAACCGACTGCCAACTAGAGACCCCATTCCTAACAATACAGCACACAGGAATGAAAGTTTTCTACCATGACCTGCATCATAGCTTTAAAAACAGTGACTGAAGAACAGAGGAAAGTGACGAGTAGAGAAGGACTCACCATAGTGAAGATTGGATATGAGCAGAGAATATATATATATTCACAAAAAAGCAAGTGTTACATGATATGTATAGGTATGGATTACTACATTTGTAGAACAAGACTTTTAAATTACACAGCAGTACTAATATGATAGTTAACATTTATAACTTATGCCACTGCTGTAATACTGTTCTACATATTATAATGTATGATTCATATTAACATAGTACTTATTACCATCATGGAAACATCCAAATAACTATATCTTGCCATAAACAGATGTATTAATTACAATTTTAAAAGCCATTTAGAGAGCATCAATAAAATATCTGTAACACTACAAAAATGCATACTGACATGAAAACATTTTATACTGCTACGTGGAGACACAGCAAGTTACAGTTATTTCAGTGTGTTGGACTGGAGTGATGTCTCCCAGAGTAAATTGTCATAGGCTAGTATGGACTGGCATGTCTCAGAGCTTTTTTGAGTTGCCTATATCTTTGGCGCTGTTTGATGAATCTTCACAACATTTTCACAAAACAGGTCTCTATAAGGTCTTGTTGCGCATGGAAAGTTTTGCGGTGATCCGTCAAGCGAGGGCAAAGATCAGTGGCAGTGAAAAAAGTGTGTTTCCCATGTTAATTCCCATACACTCTTTAGACACACATGCGGCCCTGAGCCGCTGGGTGGAATTACGCAAAATTTTGTACAAAAGTAGATTATGGTCTGAATATCTCACTTCTTTATTTGGTGTAAAGCTGTTCAGTAGTTTTTGAGATATTAAAGGGAAAATACATTTGTATATATAAGGCTGCGGATCCAGGGAGATCTCCAGCTGAGATCTGATTGGGTGCCAACGCTTCAAACAAAAAGTGTTGGAAGCCATTTTGGGACTTGGCTACCGCCAATAGGTATTATATATATATATATATATATATATATATATATATATATATATATATATATATATATATATAAAACACTCCACTTGTGGCGTTCCCTTTCGGCACCTGAACGTCAACGGTGAAGGCGTCAACGCCGAAACGCGTCCCTGTAGGTGAATAAACATGATTGAATTCGTTATGGCTGTGGAGTGCTGCCTTTTTCCTATATCCACGGAAGAGAAGTGTGCAATATATATATATATATATATATATATATATAATCAATGATGTTATCAAAGAAGTCATGAGTGCCTTACTTAATTTGTGTGGTAATTAGCAGTGCATGGGAAGGAAGTGAATTATAGCTACCTTAGGGCACAAGTTATAGTTACTTGAGATAACTCTATAACAGGTGAATTTCTCTGGTTTGGTATGTTTAAAATGTGAGCTTAACTATAACAACCCGGTAGCTGCTGTTTTTAAGTGAATTTCTATGTTATTTCAATTCTATTTCCTAACTATAACATCCCTCTAACCTTTGTTTTTTTCAGTGAATTTCCATGCTGTTTTTTAACTTAAAGTATTTCTCATTACTATACGTTAATCCAACCACCGCCATGCATGGCCTTTGACAGCCAACCCTTATAACCAACCAACCCCATGCTGTGCATGGCCTTCGGCCTTCAGCAGGGCTTGGCCCCAGTGGCCAGGCCCTGTGGCCAACCTCTATAACCACCCAAACCCACACCGTGCACAGCCTTTGGCCATATGAGGTGTAGGATGGCTGCAGGGCCTCTATAACCACCCAACCCTGTGCCGCACATGGCCCTTGGCTGTGCAGTCAGGGGTTGGCCACAGGTCCTGGCCTTCAGCCTGGCCCTCAGGCCAATCCCTATAAGCACCCAACTGAGTGCCGGGCATGGCCTTTGGCTGTGCCCAGTGAGAGTTGTAAGTAGGGCCTGGCTTGCTGCTAGGCCCTGCGGCTTAACCCCTATAACCACCCAAAGAGACATTGAGAGAGAGAGAGAGAGAGAGAGTGTTTTCAGGCTTTGATGAATTATATATTTAGGATGAGATATTTTCAGACAACTTGAAAAAAGTGTATTTGTCAAGTAAGTAGAGTGAGATCACCTTTCCGTATGTACCTTAAATATTTGAGGTTAAAAAATAAATTGTAATATGGAAATGACCATTGTCACACCTAAACTAGAACCCACAACCTTCAGTGTGATAGGCTGACACCTTAACCACTATGGCATTGATGACTTATTAAGTAATGAAATATAGCATGAGATACTAAGACTTGAACCTTCAACCTACTGGTTGACACTCCAATAGCTGTTCAGTAGGGCATTTTTCTTTTAATTTTTACAGTGAATTTGCGGTGACACTGCGAAGTTGGGATACTTTTTTTAAGTGTTTTTTTGCTCTGAAGTGGTCCCTCTGGGACCATGGAATTAGCATCAAGGGGTCAATATGTCCCTACACTGGCTACTTTTGTTTTTTATTTCACTTTTTTTTCTGGGACTCAGCAGAAGCAGCGCACCAAGATGGCTGCCAACACTTTGTTGTTTAAAGTGTTGGCAGCCAATCAGAGCTCTGCAGTTTTCAATAGGTCAAAGATGCCATATAAAACATATTAAGTATTGTAGGCAGCCTTGAGTTATTACACAAAATCATCTCAGCATGACATTTTCCGCATAACAGAAGACTGTGTGCACTGGGTACTTATCTATGTACATGTGCTTGTTTTGCTTTAGAAGATGTGTTATCTGTAAAGTTTTCAGCACAGTAGGAAGGCTGCAGGTTGTATGATCTTGAGCACCGCCAGACCTTGTTTTTTTAAAGTGAATAGGTGCTCTTTGGATAAGTTTTACATAGAGTGTGCACTGTTTTCTGGAGATACTTTTTATTGCTCTGTGGTGGCATTTCTCATAAGCTTTCACTGTCTGCAAACAGTGAGGTACAGCGTAATCTCTCTCCTTAGAGTGAACAGTGTTAACAGTACTCACTTTTCTACTAATAGCCACTTAATTTCTCAATGTAGGTTCAGTGTCTGTCAAGGGTTTTGATATAGTAAAAGACTGTCTGTTGTAGGGTATAAGTTATGTAACAGGGCTTGAGATTCTGGAGGAACTTGGTTTTCTCTGAACAGTTGTATACAGATTGAACACCATGTGCAGGAAAGGTTACCCTTTCATATGTGGTTCATAGTCAACATTAACTCGGCTATTCATGAAGTGTATGGTATAGGCAGGGCCACTGGAATTATGCAGCAGGAGAGTTGCAAATTATGCGGCAGGGTATGGTGAATTATGCAGCAAGAAAAGGCAAGTTATGAAGAATAATGTGGCAATTTTGTTATAGTATTGTTTAATTATTTCATATTTTTTGTATTTGGTGGAACTGTCTGGGCATTGATTGCACCTCAGTAGTACCAGTATAAACTCCAAATATAGCAGTAAGTAACAGAAATGTGAACAATTCAATTTTGCAAAGGGCCTTCACAGCTGGGCAGCATGAGTCTCTGCATTTTTATTAACTTTTAAACCTTATTACCTAGAAACAATGTTTTTGTTAAAATCTGCAGATGATGTGACAGATGATGGATTATGTTGCAAATGCAACAAATCTGTGTTTATTTGAAATGTGTGCATCCGCATAATCACATAATTCCAGTGGGCCTGGGTATAGGGTATATATATTGAGTTTATAAAGTGATACACATCACCTAGACTATGTAATAGAAAATAAAAACAAATGACAATCAAAAGTTATGAAAATATGTTAGTTACGGTTCAGCCAGATGTAGGCTGGAACTGTTGGAGCCCGCCCATTGCTTACCATTCGTTAGTTTTCCTGTCCATTTCATTTGCCTCTTTTGTTATTGATATATCAGCTTGTCCACCATGTGACTGTCTCTCCAAAGGAGCCTTTCCTCTTTACCTTTGCTTTGAATGGCTGGCATTTCCGCTTCAACTGCTTCCTTTTCAAGCACTGTTTTTTTCCTGTTAAGCACTCAATGAGAGTGCATGTGTTTTTGACCTGTTGAGCTTAGGTACTTATCTTCCCCTACACTCCGTGTGGCTCTCTGTTGCTCATATGCTTCTCCCCATTTCCTCCCCACACCCTCCATGTAGCTTTCTATTCCCTCCTGCCTCCCTAGTGTTGCTTTGGCTCCCCCACCCCACTTTGCTTCAGTTACCACCCCCCACTTGCTTTCATTAAAAACACTCTGCACGTTTCGTTTTCTTTTTAGTTGCAAATCCAACTCTGATCAATAAATAAAAAAAAATTAAGCACTGCATCATAGAGTAGGCATGACTGTATGTCATGCTCACAACCACACAATATCGTGGTGCTCACAGCAAAGGCTTTTTTTTTCATTTTCAAATTTTGCCATGCTGCACAGCATCAGAGATACTGTGCGGCATGGCTACAAATCATTAGCAAAGCCAATAGGCAACAAATGCAAGACCTACTGCTTGTTTGATTTTGCTTCTCATTAATCTCTCCTCAAATCTTTCAGGTCACTGTTGGCTGGTTAAGGTTTCTGTAGGCTAGACTCTGTAGCCTGCTGCTGCACCCGTTCATAGGAGAATGTCAAATATTTTCCCAGATCTCATACTGTGTGCGCTGTGAAATTCCAATAAAAGAGAACAATCTTGCACTTTAGAGAGACACAAAGCTAAGAAATGTAGTATGCCTTTCAGTTCCATCTGTTCACATGTTACCAGAAACCAGACACTGGGCCTTATTAAGACCTTGACGGAGGGGTTTTCCTCCATCACAAATGTGGCAGAAGTCCCGTCTGCCGTTTTATGATCCCATTATGTTCAATGGAGATCGTAATAGGGCAGACGGGATATATGTAACATTTGTGATGGAGGAAACCCCTCTGTCAAGGTCGTAATAAGGACCATTATCTCTTCTTTACTCCTGCATACTGGGTCACCTAGTTTTGTCTGTACTTTTTGTAGTACCTGCACCTCATTGAGGCTTTGTTGTTCCAGTTGGCTTTTTTTAGAAATGTGGTCTCTAGTTGGCAATGGTTTCCACCCTCTCCAAGTAGGAACTCTCACTCTAGTCAGGGTAAGGGTGTCAAAAGCTAATGTAACCCCTGCTCACTCCCTTGGTAGCTTGGCAGTAGCAGTCAGGCTTATCTCAGAGGCAATGTGTAAAGTGTTTGTAAACACACACAGTAACACAGTGAAAACACCACAAAAGTCCTACACACCAGCTTAGAAAAATAGCCAATATCTACCTGAGTGAAACAAGACCAAAACAGCAAAAATCCAACATACACAAGTAAAGATATGAATTTTCAAAGATTAAATCTTAGCACTTAGAAACACAATAGCTCCAACTGGGACTATCATGGCATCCAGAAGGAGTCGTTCCCAACAGTCCGAAGCCACTCATGAGGGAGTGTGGCTCGGCATGGAGTTGCACGGATCCCAGGTACAGTACCTTGGAAAACGATAAGAATACAAAGAGGTTGCACAGAGGCAGGGAGGTGAGGTATCGCTGGAGCCAGCACGGCGTTGGTTCGCATAGTGTTACTAGGGAGGTGAGCGTCAGTTCCTTACTGGTAGGCAGAGGAGGTGAGGCATCTGTTCCTTACGATTGCACGAGGTGATGCGCCATTGGTAGCGAGGCATTGGAATCCTTGCGACAAGGCAGGGTCGATTAATCTAGCAGGTCAAAATGTAAAGCGTCGAGTTTGCGATGTCTCGGTCACACCATCGGGCCATAGGTGCTGGAGCGGAGTCGGGTGTCCCAGACACGGGGGACAGGGCACTCAGGACTCACACTGTGGCAGTACTTCAGAGGCACTGAGGTGGCGTCAGACCTGTGTTGCAGGTCACGGTCGTTGCACTCAATTGGAACCATGCCTCCAGTGTCAGCAGCGGTGGGGAGTCAGACAGTGGCACCGGTTCCAAAGTCGCTCTGGAGTCGATGTGCTTGGTTTCTTCTTAGTTGTACCAGAGCTCACTTCCAAGTGCCCAGGCAGTGGATTTGGCACCACTTGGCAAGTCAGGACTCTTAGTAAGAGAACCCAGGAGCTGGCCCTGAGACTTCTTAACAGGAGGCAAGCTCAGTTCAAGCCCTTGGAGAACCTTGAAAAGCAGAATGTAGAAAGCAATGTGCAGTTCTTACACTCCCAGGACAGAAGCAGCAGGCCAGCACAACAAAGCAACAGGCAGAATGGCAGTCTTTCCTACTGCATCCAGCTCTTCTTCCTGGCAGAATGTTCTCAGTCCAGAAGTTTTTTTAACTAAGTGGTGTCAGGGGTCCAGTACTTATAGCCATTTCTATCTTTGAAGACGGCAGACTTCAAAGATAAGTTTGTGTAGTGCACAAGACCCTGCCTTTCTCTAGCCACAGACACACTCCAGGGAATTGGAGACTGCATTTTGTAAGGACAGACACAGCCTTGTTCAGATGCAAGTGCCAGCTCCTCCCACCACTCTAGCCCAGGAAGACTCATCAGAAAACGCAGGGTACACCTCAGCTCCCTTTGTGAGACTGTCTAGAGTAAATTCACAAACAGCCCAACTATCATCCTGTCCCAGACTTGTATTCCACAGACAGGTAGAGGCACAGAATGATCAAGCAAGAAAACGCCTACTTCCTAAAAGTAGCATTTTCAAACTTACAATTAAAAAACCAACCCCACTAAACATTGGATTTTTAAATCGTGAGTTTAGAGACCCTAAAACTCCATATCTCTATCTACTACCAGTGGGAATTACACTTAATATATATTTAAAGGCAATCCTGATGCTACTATATAGGAGAGATAGTCCATGCAATAGTGAAAACCGAACTTAGAAGTATTTCACTATCAGAACATGTAAACCAGACCAGTACATGCCCTACCTTTTAAATAAGTTGCACCCTGCCCATGGGGCTGCCTTGGGCCTACTTTAGGGGTGACTTACATGTAGCAAATGGGACGGTTCGGGCCTGGAAAGTGGTTGTACTTGCCTGGTCGAAATGGCAGTTAAAACTTCCCACAGAGACACTGCAGTGGCAGGTCTGAGACATGTTTACTGGGCTACTCATGTGGGTGGCACAATCAGTGCTGTAGGCCCACTGGTGGCATTTGATTTACACACCTTGGGCACACATGGTGCATTATATTATGGACTTACTAGTAAATCAAATATGCCAACCATGGAAAAAACAACCACCAATACGTTTTAGAAAGACAGCATATGCACTTTAGCACTGGTTAGCAGTGGTAAAGTGGCCAGAGTCCTAAAGCCAACAAAAACAGATTAGAAAAATCAGGGGGAAGAAGGCAAAAAAATTAGGGTAACCTGCAAAAAGAGCCAGGTCCAACAGCTTTCTGCTGCCTCCAGCCTTCTGTCTGATACACCCAGCCTGGATTTGAATGCCCCGATAGGTAACTTCATATCTACCTCAGCGGATAGCTGTGTTTTATCGATGTTAGTTTTATATTCAGGGTATCCAGGGTAACTTCTGTTTTTTGATGGTTGCTTGGACAACAGATTAGCTCTTTGCTTCTCAGCAACTGCTTCGGAAGATAGTAGCCGGCATTGAGCTTTGGAGCTAGACATATTTTTCTGTGACTTGTGCACTAAAGAATCCATTAGAGTTATAATCAAATGAGGTAGTGATAGAATAGTCTTTACATTGGTAGTCAATTGCATGATTGTGGTGGCCCACTGAGGTTGCACTCTGCTCACAATAGGCAGGCAATGGAGTTCAGTATCTTTCAAGTGGAGTCCAATAATTTGTCGACTACAAGAGCGCACTGAGTGAACCACCATACACAGAAACTGTTCTCCTTTAGTTCCAAATGTATGAATATCTGACCACGTCACCAAATAGCACGTTACCAGCGATGATAAGGTCAGTGGGTTATTTCCCAGCTTGGTAACGAAATTAGCACCAAAATAAATATTTTTGATGGGTATAGAATTATGAACATCATAATTCTCCTGGGACACTTTCTGATATTGTCCATGGTGGTACAGCTCACCTAAAGGTTCTTTAGAGTTTGTTGTATGATGGATTACGGTATAAGGTCTGTGTGGACCAGGTGTTATATTTCATGGTTTTCAGTCACAATCAAAAATGGCTGCCACCTTCCACAGACGGAAGCCCAATTCAATATGGTAGCGCCTGTTTTTCCTCTACAGGGTTCACGTCAACTCACAAATCGGACCAATGATTTAGGATGGGGAACTGAAAAGTAAGGAGGAATAATACAAGTCCAGCAGCATTAAGAATGAGCCTGCTCCATTAGCAAATTCCACAGATGAACCTCTACATACTGGACTGTGTCATAGCAATGAAAACAATCATGAAGGTAGTTTTCTCCAGTACTCCTTGCTGGTATTCCCCAATGCTGCCCTGGGGTTCTGGGTACTCTCTCAGGTGGCTCCCTCATACTGCACTTGCCCTGCAATGTTGCTGCCTGCCAGGGCATTGATGCAGACCGATCTCTAAGCTGTAGAGCCTCTTCCTCTCCTGGTACATCTGGTGCTCTTTGATGTCGCGACAGGTTCCCAAGTAATCTGTACTGTGGCTCCCTTTCTCTCCTGTTCTGCGCATCTTTACTTGTTTGCCAGTGTAATAAGGGCTCCTCAATCACTGTCATTACTCTTCCCAGAGCACTGATCATGTCTCCCTCAGCCATCAGATGCCCATCTGTTCTCCACGTATTGTCAGCGGTCTTTTCATGGATGCCATTTAGAATTTCTAGAAACCACCAAAGGTTGCAGCTCTGAGCCCTGGTTTGCCCCTTGTGACCTCTGGCACTGCCTTTGCCGTCCCTGGTTTTGGAGGTGGAAAAATAAATGCCAGGAATACAGGTCAGCTCGTTTTCATGGGCATGGGGGCTCCACCCTCGTGTTTTAATCACATTTTTTAATTATACTGATACTTACTGATACTGGTAGAATGTTCATGTATTAATCACTATTAGTGTGATAAACAATTGAGGGCACAGAATCGGGCTGTTTGCAACCAAAAGAAAAGCTTTTTCCTATGTACAAAACCTTAGTTTGCTATTCAGTTACCTATTACCAAATCCCAAAATGGGTTTGCAACTCGGTATGAGAAAAGGGGTGCGTGCCAAGGGCAAAACAATTGCAGTTACCGCCATTTTCAAATTGGTGGTAACCCATGTGCAAACGGGAAAGGGCCTCCAAGGGACCTCTTCCCATTTGTGAATGGGGATGCCAAAAAATTTTCAGGGCAAATGAAAAGGAAACTTTAAAAAATGTTTGTAATGCATCCCATTTTCCTGTAAGGAAAACAGGCTGCATTAAAAAAAATGCTTTGTTTAAAAAGCAGTCACAGACATGGTAGTCTGCTGACCCCCGCAAGCCACCATCTCTGTGAGTGCAGCTATTCCCAAATGGGTCGCAAATTGCAACCTGCCTCACGACTATTAATGAGGCAGGTTCCTTGTGACCCATTTGCGTATCGCGAACAATATCTGAGACACTGTTGTACATCAGGTTTGTGACTCACAAATTGGAAGTCACTAAAACTCGAAATTTCAGAGTCAACACCTGACGTTTGTACATGTGGCCCTAAGTACAAAGAGCTGAAAAGGGCTCTTTACCGGCAGCTGAAGTGAGTAAAATTAAAGCTTTTAAATGTATGTTGTGTGCATGAGTGCAGGTGGCAGTGTGTTTGTGTGAGACAGCGCATGTGTAAGTATGAGAACATAGGTCTGTTTGAATGTCTGAATGTATGTATGTATGTGACTGAAAGTGAGTGAGGTTGAGTGACAGGTACTTGCTGAGAATGAGTGAAATTTAGTGTCAGTGAGAATGAGAAAGTAATAGAAAGAGTGACTGCAAGCGTTGGAGAGTGGATGAGTATAAATGAGTGTCAGGGAGTGTAAGAAAAAGTGAGGGTGTGTGAGTAACAACGACTGTGAGTGAAAATGAGTGACTGTGATTAACAGTGGGTATAACTGTGAATGAGTGGAAAGTGAGAGTAGGAGTGAGTAGAAGTGAGAAAGTATGAGTGAGTGAGAGTAAGAGTGAATGTGAGTAAGAGTGAGTGAAGATGAATAAGTGAGTCAGAGTGAGTGAGAATAAGTGAGACTGAGTAAGAATCACTGAGTGAGTAAGTATGAGTGTGTCAGAATGAGAGTGAGTGTGACTGAGTGAGAGTAAAAGTGAGGGCAATATAGTAAGAATATGTGCAAATAAGCGCAGTGATGAAAATAAATGAGTGAGTTTGAGAATAACAGTGAGTTAATGTAAGTAAGCATGAGTGAGAATGCAGTGTCATGTTTGTGTGTGTGGAATTGTCCCTACATGCTTAAGGTAATTCTTGGCTTATAGAGGCGCCCATTTGCGAATGCTGGTGCTCGAATATTGGATGCAGTTTTTTGTCTGACAGGCATCTGTGACAAAATACTGTCACTGGAATACTAAAGGGAACTAATAAATGGCTTATGGGACGTCAATGGTGACATTCTGGAATAATGGAGGTAATTTATGGAAAGGTGAACCCATTGAAAAATTCTGGCAATGGATTCCTGGAAGAAGTTTTTGGGATAGGGGGTACTCTAGGCAAAATGATAGTTCTTGAATTATAGAGGTAATTCTTGCCATAAAGTAGGACAGAAGTGGCATATGAGAGGAAGGTAACCATGACAAAATGCTGGTTCTTGCATTCTAGGGGTCATTTTTGACATAAAGGTTACCCACTAACAGCAAATGTCTGACGTTGATATAGTGTATGGACTTTTTGACCTAAGGGACACCAAGGACATATGGATGGCACCAATGACAAAATGCAGGCCTTTGCACAGGCACTTTATAAGTATTTTTTTTAATCCGGTGACGTCCATAGCACATTTTGAAAAAAATGGCATCAACACATGCAGAGAGTGAGATTTCATGAGCTTGCTACACCATGAATAGACTTGAATATTTAATTAGTTCCTTTTCATAGCAAATGGCTTTTTAGCAAATTTATGTGAAATTCGTGCCTACAATGAATTTTTTTACCCCATTTTATTCAAACTTTTGTCGAGAAAAGAATCACCCTCAACCTTTCTAAAATAAGTCACTCACACTTGCTTTGCTCACTACATAATACAGGGCAAGTCTTACGTCCCACCATTTTCAAAGCTCACCAGCAGTGACTGATAGAAAAGAAGGTATACAGGCCCTCATTATGACTTTGGCGGTCTTTTACACAGACCGCCGAAGCCGCGGGCGCCAGAAGACTGCCAGTGCTGGTGGTCTTCCGACTGCCATTTTACGAGAACTGAAGGATTTCCACCACAATTTGGGTGGAAATCCTTCAGCAGTCGTGCTGGCGGTCGGTGCCATCACCGCCACACCAAAAGGAGTTTGTCTACCGTATTATGAGCAGTAATACGGCAGAGCAGTGTACTGATGATGGGGTGCTGCCGGGGGTGGAAGTGCCTGTTTTCTGCCGGACGACCTCCTCGACTGTCCAACAGGTGAGGGGGTGGGAGTCTTGGGGTGTTCTGTATGTGTGTGAGTGGTGTTGTCTGTGTGTGTGAATGTAAGTGTGTATGCATGTGTGTATTAGTGTTTGCGTGGTGGAATGCATGTGCATATGGGTGTTTGAATGCGTGTATGATTGTTGAAGTGAGTGCCTGTTGGAATGTTGTGTGAATGTGTGTATGGGTGCGTGTGAGTGAATGCATGTATGGAAGCATGTTTGTGAAGGCCTGTATGGATGCGTGTGAGTGAATGCATGTATGGATGTGTGTGAGTGAATGCGTTTATGTAAGTGTTGGTGAATGAATGTATGCGGGGTGCATGTGTGTGTATGCGGGATGGGGGTGCTGTTCTGGAAGGGGGTGGGGGTGCTGTTCTGGAAGGGCGGTGGGGGGTGCTGCTCTTGAATGGGGTGGAGGGTGCTGTACTGGAAGGGGGGTGGGTGGTTCTGGTATGGAAGAGGGGGGTGGGGAGGTATTGGGATTGCAGAAGGGGGTTGGGGGAGTCATCTGCCGTGACAGGAAAGAAATTTCCTGGCACCGGTAGCCTTTCCGCCAGGGTTTTTGTGGCGGTGCTACCGCCACGGAAACCCTGGTGGAAAGCCGACTTGTGATACCGCCGGCGGTCTTCAGTGGACCGCCGGGTCGGAGATGCTAATCTCAGGCCCAGCTGTCCAACCACCCTAGCAGTACAGGTGAGGATGTGGTGGGTTGGGAGAGGCCAACCTGCCACACTCATAATGTAGAGGTCTTCGGACCGCCAGGGTAATGATGGTGGCCACAGTGTCTTGCTGAGTACTGCTTACTTTCTTCGCTATCTTCCACTGGAACTGAGACATTATACTTTAGGTTTTATAAAATAAGTAATCTCAGCACTGCAATACACATTCCTCAGATTAAGTAAAACAGATCTAAAAACAAAGGCCTTTATAAACAAGTTGCTGCAATGTTTACTTACTGACAATTTATGAAAGATTATGGCCATCATTATGACTTTGGCGGTCTTTTTACAAGACCGCGAAAGACACGGGCGCCAGAAGACCGCAGTGCTGGCAGTCTTCTGACCAGCATATTACGAGTACTGCTGGCTTTCTGCCACATTTTTGGTGGAAATCCAGCAGTAGTCGCGTTGGGGGTCGGAGGTGCTGTGGCAGTTCCACCACCGGCGACGCCCTGCCAATATGACTCCACCAGCCGTATTATGTGCAATAATACTGCCTGGCGGTGTCCTGCTGGTGGAGGAGGGTGGAAGCGCCCCTACCCATTCCCTGTCGGATTACCTCCTCCCCAGACCAGGTAAGTTGATCGTCTGACAGATGAGAGGGTGGGAGGATAGGGGCTGTTGTGTGTTCATGTGTGAGTGTGTTGTGTCTGCGTGTGTGCATGAATGTGTGTATGCGTGGTTGTATGCGTGTCTGAATGTTGAAGTGAGTGCGTGTATGCATGCAAGTGTGAATGCATGTGTGTATGCTAGTGTGAGTGTTGCGGTGAATGGGTGAATGCGTTTTTGTCTGCGTGTTAGTATACATGTTTGGATGGGTGTATGAGTGCAGAGGTGAATGCGAGTATGGACCCGTGTGACTGAATGCGTGTATGAATGTTGAAGTGAATGCAAGTAAGGATGCTCGTGAGAGACTACTTGTATCAATGTTGAAGTGAATGCGTGTATGAATGTTGAAATGAATGCGTGTATGAACGTTGAAGTGAATGCATGTATCAATGTGGAAGTGAATGCATGTATGTAAGTGTAGGTGAATGAGTGTATGCGTGGTGTGTGTGTGTGTGGGTGTCTGTGAGCGTGTGCATGTATGCGGGGAGGGGGTGCTGTGTCTGGAGGGCAGAAGGAGGGTGGGGGAGGGGAGTGCTGTATATGGAGGGGCTGGGGGTTTATTGCTTGCTGGGGGGGAGTCGTCTACCAGTGACAGAGAAGAAATTCCTTATCACCAGTAGCCTTTCTGTCATGGTTTTCATGGCAGTGGTAGCGCTGCGGAAACCCCTGTGGAAAGTCGGCTCCTAATACCGCCGGCGGTCTTCTGTGGACCGCTGGGTCAGAGATGATCATCTCCGGCCCGGCGGTTCCGACGGCCACGGCGGTATGAATGGAGATTTGGAGGGTTGAAGCGGCCAACCCACCACACTCATAATGTGGCGGTCTTTACCACCAGCCTGTTTGTGGTGGGACCGCCACCTTTATACTGGTGGTCAGAAGACCGCCAGAGTCATAATGACCCCATATGTGTTTCAATAAAACCTTCCCCACTGACCTTCCCATGAGTGCTAGTGGCTTGCAAATGACCATAAATCTAAATATATTAACAATAAGGAATAATTTAATCTAATAATATACTTTATATCAATATGTGGCCTATATCGAATAGTACACAGAGATTTAGCCACTTCTGTTTCTCTCTGTGATTTAGCAATATATTTCTCATTACTGCACACGTACCCAGAACTATTAAATCGTGACAGCGTTTCCATAAATAATATAGGTTTCCTGTGCTGTGCTGGATTTGTTTTGGCACTATATCATCTTCAGACGAACAGATCATTTTTTTATGTGATACAAAGAGAAATGAGTAATGTTTCCCTTACATCGCACCCTAATATAGGTGGCATCTAAAATAGACATTTGTTTAAGTTGTATTGTTCGATTTAACATGAAGTTCTTGTGGAGCGTCAGTGACATTGTTTATTGTGATGTCATCAGGGCCAAAGTCATGTGAGATCATTTTTTTATATATATATAAGGGGCCTATTCACAAACCGCACTTTGGAGTATGGAAATTATTACTACACTTAAACTTTAGTACTCATTTACTACGAAATGGAATTCTCAAACCTACAGCAAGAGACCTCTGCTTTGTCTTATCTATCTTTTTTTGTGTGGAGATCTCTGACATGGTGATGGGAATATACTCACAGGGAGGTGTACAAATTAGTTCTAAATGAGGGAGGGCCCATTGGGAGCATGGGAAAAATCAGGGGTTAATTCCTACTAAACAAAAGACAGTTTAGTAGGGACGTGCTATTTATAACACACACCAACAATTCACAAAGAATTGCAATTCTCAAAATACATCACTAACATCACTACACTCCCAATGGTGCCAAAACATGCTGAAGCGTGCTACAGTCCAAACTCAGCATAAGTGATGTTTCACTGATTTCTACCACAACAGAATCAAAAATTCAGCTCAGGGGTATCTATTCTTTCAACTTCAAGTTGGACTATCTCGAAGTTCCAAAGATCCCCGATGGAGGCTGTCTCCTTCAATTTCAACAGAGATGGCAGTATTTGGTCTCAGACAACTCGGTTCACCAACTTGTTTCAGAAGTTTACTCCGTGGATATATCTCCCCAGTTTCCAGACCAGAATTTTGTGCGGGCAGCAATATGGGGGAATCCCTTTGTGGCAGCATTTCTTTGTTAATCAAGAAGAGGGCTTTCATTTCAGTACCCTTCCAGGAGAAGAGATGAGATGATATTCTTGAGTACTTTTGGTGAGGAAGGTCACAAATTACTGCTACCTCTGTAGAAAAAAACAGACTCCAGGATTGTGCTACACACTCTGTTTAGAAAAAATCTTCATCACAAACAGTGATCAAGGCTTTTTGTGAGCTGAAACACTACAAGTCTGCAACCATGACACTTGGAAAATAGAACACAGCGTGCACCACAACCAAATGAGTGTGCATTTGTCTGCAGAGGTGGCGGTAGTTTGTGAAATATGTAACAGGGAGAGCCCTAAACAGCCATGCACACTCACTTATTAGGGCAGGAGCAGATGGCTTTCGGGCATTTGGCATTCATGAAATGGTAGAATATATTGACTGTGCAGGAAAAATACGTATGGTTAACTAAAAGCTCCTCATTATGAAAACATTATTTGTATATCTGCATCTATTTGCTATCTACACAAATATACACCAATGCCTAAAATTACTAACTGTGATACTTACTGAAAATCCCTATAGACACTCTGCTGAGAGCAGACCAAAATTAATTCCAAAGTTGTTCCCAAGGATAAAACCTGTTTTTGTGCTTTACATGTATTACCTGTGGGGTGCTTGGACATCTTAAAAATTGTATGGAAATCATGCAGTTGTCTGACCCCATTCAGTAGGGTAAGCAGAAGATACTGGGCCTCATTCCTGGGTCCGGAGATTGTTTTATTCTGATGTCCTGGGTCTACTCTGGCTCTGCAAACTGGGATACATGCAATCCCTTCAGCACTTGACTCTCAGTAGCAGTGATGGCGAAGAGTATCAGGCTTCTCAAGGAACTTGTTGGGGTGCGAGGTTTTGTTGGGGTGCTACAGTTCAGCTCTCAACAAACATATCATTATAATAAAAAATGTTCTAACCAAGTTCTTGACTTTGAGGAAGAAAAGTATTTTAATGCAATCAGAATGTTACACAAACATATATACAAAATGCAGTATCGTGTCTTTGTGCTATGGGAAATGCGCAGCAAGAAGAGGATCACGTGCAGTTTGACCCTCAACACTCTCAGGATAGTCCACATTCTGTTGGTCTTTGTTACTTGTTCTTACTCAGGGAGTCTCTAGATTGAGCCATTGTCTCAGAGATCATCCTGATTCCTTCCAATAAGGCTGCTCTCCCGCTTCTGGGGCTAGCACAAGCTGGCAGTCCTTGTTGGAATTCTTCTATGGTTGCATTTGTGGCAGCTCCAGGCTGTCAACAAGGTTTCAGGAGTGTGCTGAGTCTTGACTGGTCTGGCAGCTCATGGTGCAGCCCTTTCATGGCTGTTCATACCCAATCAGTTTGTCCAAGTGTAGGCGGTCCTTTCTAATCAGTGAAGTATCTGATGAGCTTCACCAAGTGGGTGAGAGACCTGGACAATCACTGCTTCTGCAGGGTTGTCAGGCTCCTTTGCTCTCCCAGCAAAAAGGCTGACGTCTTGGTGCTTCAGGGTAGGCGATCGACACTTGCAGCAGTAGGTAAACCCATGTGAGGCCCCTCACATTTGGGAAGTTGCCTTCTAGGTGGACACCAGCTCTAGTTGTACAGATAGCCCTGTGAGTAGTCTATTGGGCACCCACTTTGGTGAAAAAGACGCTTGAATTGGAACATGAGGGTCAGTGAGTCCCACCTTTATACCATCAAGAGTTGCAGTTCAGCTGTCTGCACTTTTAGAACTGGTTTGGGGTGGTTCTACTTTTAAGTATCCTGTCCAGGACACTCTCCAGACATAGGGGGTCATTCCGACCCTGGCGGTCCATGACCGCCAGGGCCGGGGACCGCGGAAGCACCGCCAACAGGCTGGCGGTGCTTCCAGGGCCATTCTGACCACGGCGGTAAAGCCGCGGTCAGAAAAGGGCAACCGGCGGTTTCCCGCCGGTTTACCCCTGGCCCAGGGAATCCTCCATGGCGGCGCTGCTTGCAGCGCCGCCATGGGGATTCCGACCCCCTTCCCGCCATCCTGTTCCTGGCGGTTTTTACCGCCAGGAACAGGATGGCGGGAACGGGTGTCGTGGGGCCCCTGGGGGCCCCTGCACTGCCCATGCCACTGGCATGCACTGGCATGGGCAGTGCAGGGGCCCCCTAACAGGGCCCCACAAAGATTTTCACTGTCTGCTATGCAGACAGTGAAAATCGCGACGGGTGCCACTGCACCCGTCGCACCCCTACAACTCCGCCGGCTCCATTCGGAGCCGGCGGAGTTGTTGCAGGGGGTTTCCCGCTGGGCCGGCGGGCGGCCTTTTGGCGGTCGCCCGCCCGCCCGCCCAGCGGGAAAGTCAGAATGACCGCCGCGGTCATTTGACCGCGGTGCGGTCTTCTAGCGGGGGAACTTTGGCGGGCGGCCTCCGCCGCCCGCCGCGGTTGGAATGACCGCCATAGTCTTTGTGTAGAGTGATGCACCTCACAGCTGGCTAGTATCCAAAATGGAACACCCACAACAGAAGCACAAAGAGGTGTGAGCTTTCTGCACCTGGTTTCTCTCGGCCAGAATGAGAGTGATCAGAGGATAAACAAAACACTGGTCTCACTTAAGGAGTCCTCTTCCCCTTTTCACCTAATCTGCAGCTCCTCTCAGCAAAAGCTTAACCAAATTACTAAAGAAGTCTTGTCTCTTCTCTCCCCACTCCAAACTATTTGTATCCCCCTTCCAGTTTCAGGAATGCCTGCACACCAATTTCATAGTCTTGGAACACAACCACAAGCCACCTTGTTCAAAAAATCATGTAAAGTTGCTTCCTAAACTGGATCTCAAAGGCTTCCATGACTGTGATTCATTCATACATGCAATGTAGGTACCACACAGGATACATACACAAACATGCCAAGGATACACTAGTGATGTTAGTGCTAAGATTGGGATAAGTTAGAAGAGAAAATTTACACAAGTGCACCAGTAGGCACCCACTGTAGTGACAAAGATAAAAAGATCTTCTAACAATTATGAATTCACAAAACACTGTGCACTGCTGCACCCACTCTATGTATTGAACCCAAGACAGGGATAGCCCTGCTAAGTCTGTAGAATCTGGGTATGCTTGTTGAATCCTTCTAGATCAAAGTACGGGTCCATAACCTTACTCTTGTCAAGGTCCAGGCCTAGTCCATTGCATACACACTAGATTAGTGTTAAGGTAGAGCCAAAACCAAAAATCATGTCCCACACTCCAATGGCTGATTGAGTTTTTTTTTTCTTTGGTACTCATTCACCATCAGATGAAGAACTATTCTGGGCACCCATTCATTTGTACCTAGTTCTGCCAGATGCCACTTATCAAAGATGTTCCCTCACTGTAGCTATACCAGCTTCCCTTGGTTAATCATTGGTTCCAATTTCCTCCATTTTTTGATATTGAGTCCACTCAACCTTGATTGTTTCATCTGAATTACTTTCACTATCCAGCATGGAGATTTTATCTAGGGTGGTCAGCCATTCCAGAATCAAGGGAGGTATTGGTGATAGCCAATACAGATTCTTTGCAATGAGAATTAGGTCAAAAACAAGTTGTTTCAGATTGTCAATTATTACTTTATATAGTTGCCTATACAGTATGTACCATATATTATCAAATGTTCCCTTACCTCCACTTTATGCTTCATAATTTGGAAAGCACATTACCTAAAACCATCCCAAAGTTCTGAAGCTTTGGGCAACACACAAGCATGTGAACATCATCATCCCAGATTTGTCCACATTTCCAACATCTTGCTACCTGCTCTCTTCTGGTTTGTGACAGTTTTTCTGGTGTCCAGTAAATCATATGTGAAGTATAGAAATTACTTTTCTTTAATGCAGCAGTTTTTACAGAGGTAAGTTTCAGGAATACTTGCCATAAGTGTCCTGCTCCAATGCTAACAAGTATCCACCCCAAGAATACACCAGAACCATCTTTTTCAGATCACCAGCTTCCATCAGTTCCCAATACCACAGAGAAACTTCTTTATGCAGCGGGGAGGGACCTTTAATTCTTTCTTCATATTCACAAGTCCTTCTCCTACCACTGTTGACTCATCCACGATGATCTTAAATAGCAGTATTTAAACCTAGATATTTCCTCACCTATCTGTTCTCTTATAGCTTCCCACGAAATGAGTTTAGGACCATCTTTCAACTGGCTGTAATGTTTAATTCCTACTTTCCAAATACAGAAGAATTCATCTATCATCTACCATACTGAGAGACCCAGGCGACTCCCAAATTGAAGAAAACTCAGACCAATAATCAATAGCCACTAGTTTTCTGATATTAAATTACACTGCCATGAAGAACACCAGTACCTTCTGCTGCACCTTTTTTTTAAATGTAGATCCCCAAATTTATCTAAGAATCCTGCTCACCCTAATTCACAGATCGTAGAATGTACAAACTCCCTATCTAGGTATCATCCTCATCCACCAATACCAACCTGCAGTTCTTAAACTGGATAGCGTAGCAATACATCTGGAAAGCTAAGAATGCCAATTAGCTCTTCTCCAGTTTCCTCCTTAATTTTCTTCAAGCTAACCAAGGAGGTTTTGGCGCCCAGATGATTGATAGTAACTTTCCTTGTATCTTCTCTATCAACTCCTTTGTAAATGCAAATGGTATATTATTATTAAAGAGGAACTTCAATTTCGGCATAATACCATCTTAACCTAATTCACCCTCCCATAAATCGTCAAATGTAAATTCTCCCATTTGTGCAGCAGAACTTTTATCTCATTTACCACTCGATTTATGTTGACTTTTGGAATCTCTTAAATTTTCTTAACGACCTCTGTCCCCAAATACCTGACTTTAGATCGAGCCTGTGGGATCTGTGCCCAGTCTCTCTGCATATTTCACACCATCGGAACATGGTGGCTGCTACGGAGTAGGCGGTTGGGATGGAAAGTCTATGGCAGAAATTATGCGTCTTCGATTCTTTTCTCACTGGGCTTCTCTCTTTTCATTAGATTTAAAATGAAAGGGATTATTGGAAGGACTTTTGGCAATTAATCCACCTGATAGCCGCTGCTTTACCTTACATGCATTTGCCTGCTTACCTGGAATGGGAGAGGGTTCACATATGGGCAGAGGCAGCTCTCTCAGAGCATTGTGAGAGGAGCACGCTTGCATGTTTCCCGGCTCGGGTTGCAAGAGGCAGAGGCAGCACGAGATTGCGGAGCACAAGCTGCAGTTATAGGTCTCTACAGTGTGCAGGGGGTCTGGCAAGCTCCAGAATGTGAAGAATCTTAGGGGCATATTTACAAGCCCCTTGCACCACCTTAGCACCGCCATAGCATCATTTCTTTGATGCTAAGGTGGCTTTTCTGCTGCGCCATATTTACAAAGCAATGCAATGCATGCATTGCGCCACTTTGAAAATCTTTGTGCCACATTGTGCCTGCATCAGGCATAATGTATGCAAGGGGCATGTTCTGGCACAGGGAGGCCAAATAAAATTTACAACATTTCACTGCATCATTTTTAAAGCCTGCTCAGAGCAGGCGTTAAAATGACACACCCAATATATTCAATGGGCCTTCCTGTGCTTTGCTGCATTAGGGTCAAAATGTTCGACGCTACTGTAGCAAAGCACCACAATAGCGTCACAAATATTTGATGCCATTGTGCTAAGGACCGCTATGGTGTGCCGTATTGTAAATACGGTGCAACCATGGTGTCATTAGGTATGGTAGAGGGGTGCAAGAAAAGTGGAGCATCATCTATGATGCACCACTTCCTTGTGAATATGCCCCTTAGTGTGGTAGAGGAATCAGCCTACTCTAACAGAGGTGCGATAGATTGGGGGAGTAATATCTGCCATCCGCAGAGCTCTCAACAGTTATGTCCCCGGTCTCTTATTATAGACTAAATTGGATCAGAGGATGACAGGAACACCTGTGACCATGAACTGAGGTATTTAAGTACCGGGACTGACAAGAGGTATACCTTGAGAAGTCATGCCTTACTGCAAAAAAAGGTGAACTAATTGCCCTTGGGACATACCGAAGGGGGCCTCTGTGAGGATCAATATTTGATTGTGGTGATGATCTTTCAAAGAGTATTCCTCGTCAGCCGGGGTGAATGGCTCCCCCTAAATGTAAGAAGAATAATGGTTCAAGACTAAGGATTTTGAGCCAACAGAAAGTCTCCTGAAAGGGCATTGGCAAAAGTCACTCCTTCCTCAATCTCTTTTTTAAGATAATCATGCGTAAGGATATATCAAAAGGTCCAGTAACGGGGAGGACTGTTGAAGTCTTCAGGCTGGAGGAATCAATGAAGTTGGGGTGTCCAGAAAGGCTATTGGAAACTTACATAACCTGACAATAGAAACTCCAGACATGGAACAAAGAAGGAAAAAAGAAGGTGGGCTTCAGAAGCACTAGGCCCCCACTAGATAGTTTAAAGCCAAGGATGAATCAAACTGTACCTATGAGCTGTATATTTTATACACTAAGAGATGCTGAGGAAGATCAACAGAATGATGAAAGCTCCCACCCTGTAGAGGAGAATTAGGCAATTAAACTGTAGCTTCAGTATCAATGGAATCTTTCATAAAGGGTCTCTAGCTTGAATTCAGACAAATATTTGAAGTGTCTGAGTCTAATTAGAAATGGATTCAGGAGGCATGTCAGATGCTGGAAACCAAATTGGAGTCTATTTCTAGGAGGACAGATTTACCGGAAGAGAAAGCAGAGGAGCTGGGTCCTAAGGTGGGCAGTAACTCCAAAAGGCACAGAGGGCCCAAAATGAGTAATTACAGGACGAATTAGAGAGGTTGTTGAACCACTTCAGATGAAATAATGTGAGGTTTATAAATATTCCTTAAGTGGGAATCTGGGGTGGTCCTTGAAAAAAACATTCTGAGAGTCCCTTTCAGACTTAAAGGATAGAAGAAGCCAAGGAGAATTCTGGCTAATTTTTTGACCTACTCTGTTAAGGAATGGGTCTTGACCTTAGGATTAAGAACAAGTCCCATAAATGGCCAGGGATTTACGTGTAATATTAGGTCAGATATATGTAGGAATGCAGAACAAAGGCAGTGGAAACGTGGGCAAAGAATGGAAGAATTGAGGAGCAGAGGGGCAAGAGTGCAGTTAAGATTTCTTGACATGTTGAAAATAATTTGGAAAAGTCAGATGTATAATCCCAGATAGGTGGAGCAGGATGACACGTTTTTTAGAGGAGATGGGTAAAACAGAATAAGAGAAGAGAAGTTTAGCAGAGGTAGGTAGGGCATGCTACAAACTTTAGAGGTGTTATTTACTCCAGTGGACAAAACTCAAATTGGCAAAGCAGTCCCAGCCTCGTCACAGAGTGGGATGGGGTCAGTCTGTCACGAAGTGTCACTGATTGACACTCACCCTGGGCACTTCAGGGCTTAAACCTGAAGCGCCCAGGGCAAGTGTCAATTGGTGACGCTTTCCTCGTCACCCAGGGGAGGGCCTCGAGGCAACTTTCCTGGGCCGAGGAGATCACGCCCATAGGAGCTGTGACCTCCTCAGCCCAGCAAAGTTCAGCTCAGGCAGCCAGGAGTCTGTGCAAATCACGCATATCTGCTCCTGGCTGCCTGACCTGAACATGAAGAGTGTCTGTCAGGCTGAACAACAGACACTCTTCATGGGGGGCAAAAAGTGGGGGCCGTGGCCCCTCTGCCCTAAAGGATGGTCCGCCACTGTCAGGGAGTTAAAATAAGGGGGGGGGGCAATAATTTTAAGAAAGAACACAGAAGTGAGACTGCTTCGCTATAATACTAACTGAACTGGAATGTGGGTAATTGGGTGGTTTTCTGGGCCGCAGTCCCAATTTACCTGTGCAGGATTTTATAGCTCAAATAGTGACGGAGCTGCCCCTCTCTATGAAATGGCAGCTTCTTTTTAAGACTTTTCATCCCCTATAGTGAAAGGGGGAGAGTTCAATGTTGCCCTCAATGAGGACCTAGATAGATCCAGTAAAAAGAGAGCAGTGATTAATAGGAAAGTGGGGGAGGAATTGAAGACAATAATGAGGTAGTTTGAGTTAGGGGATATATAGAGGATAAGGGAGGGCAGAACAAGAGGGTATACATTCCAGAAATAGAAGCATGATTCCAAGATAGATTACTTCTTGATTCAGAATATCTTGATTGACAAAGTAAGGGACAGTAGACATATCTTAGCACACTGTTCAGATGACTCAACGGTGTTCCTGGCCCTACAATGCCCTGAAGCGAGTCTGTATGTAAAAAGGAGAGTGGATAGAACTTTCTTTTTAGAGGAGAGATTTCTGTGATAAATAAACAAAGAGTCTGTGGAGGTTTTTTAAGCACAATGAGAAGACGACTGGCGTAGGCATAGTAGGGGAAGCCTATAAAGCATTTGCAAGGGTTATGCTACACAAGTTGATCAGTTATAGAAATAGAAATTGTAGGGAAGAACGTAGGAAGGCAAGAGAGACAGATATGGAGCTAGAGTGTGAATGAAGGGCTGCCATGCAAAAGTATAAACCGGTGTTGACACATAAAGTAAAGGAGGAGCAAGAGCTTATTAAGAGAATACTGGAAAAAGAATTAGAAAGAAGTGGGTACTCAATAGTTTAAGACATTTTAAGTATGCAGAAAATGTGGTGAACTGTTAGTATGAAAAGTTAGGTCAGATAGAACTGGGAACAAAATAGTGGAACCTGCTTTTGATAGCAGTGGTGGTAAGATGTATAATTGAGATGAGATAGAGGCATTAGTTTGTAACAATTGTCAATCCCTATACTCTGAAGAAATGTCAAGGAGTAACCAAGAAATAAGAAAATAGCCTATTAATAAAAAAAGTCCTTGCCTATTGGAAGAAGATAAATCTTATCTGCAACAGGCAGTCAGAAGAGATAAACACATCATATTGTGGGATATGATTAGGCCAGATTGCATTCCAATTGAACTGTATAAGTAGAAGACGGAAGCTTTTGTTCCTGTTTGGCGTCATCTATTCAAGGACATTTTTAGGAAGGGAATAAATGTACTAGAGTCCTGGAATGAAGTTAATATCACCCTAATCTTAAAGCCAAATGAAAACCCCAGGCTTACCCCAAAGTTTTGCCGAGGGAAAAAAAAATCTGTATGGTGCACCCTTGTCCTTGCATCCTAGTAAAAGGTAAACTCTCTAGGAAAATAGCAATTGCTAGGGGGACACAGAAAGGATGTCCTATGCCACCGCTGTTGTTGTAAATATCGAGGCACCTTTCCTGGGCCGAGGAGATCACGCCCATAGGAGCTGTGACCTCCTCAGCCCAGCAAAGTTCAGCTCAGGTAGCCAGGAGTCTGTGCAAATCACGCATATCTGCTCCTGGCTGCCTGACCTGAACATGAAGAGTGTCTGTCAGGCTGAACAACAGACACTCTTCATGGGGGGCAAAAGGTGGAGGGGCGTGGCCCCTCTGCCCTAAAGGACGGGCCGCCACTGTCAGGGAGTTAAAATAAGGGGGGGGCAATAATTTTAAGGAAGAACACAGAAGTGAGACTGCTTGGCTATAATACTAACTGAACTGGAATGTGGGTAATTGGGCGGTTTTCTGGGCCGCAGTCCCAATTTACCTGTGCAGGATTTTATAGCTCAAATAGTGACGGAGCTGCCCCTCTCTTTGAAATGGCAGCTTCTTTTTAAGACTTTTCATCCCCTATAGTGAAAGGGGGAGAGTTCAATGTTGCCCTCAATGAGGACCTAGATAGATCCAGTAAAAAGAGAGCAGTGATTAATAGGAAAGTGGGGGAAGAATTGAAGACAATAATGAGGTACTTTGAGTTAGGGGATATATAGAGGATAAGGGCGGGCAGAACAAGAGGGTATACATTCCAGAAATAGAAGCATGATTCCAAGATAGATTACTTCTTGATACAGAATATCTTGATTGACAAAGTAAGGGACAGTAGACATATCTTAGCACACTGTTCACATGACTCAACGGTGTTCCTGGCCCTACAATTCCCTGAAGCGAGTCTGTATGTAAAAAGGAGAGTGGATAGAACTTTCTTTTTAGAGGAGAGATTTCTGTGATAAATAAACAAAGAGTCTGTGGAGGTTTTTTAAGCACAATGAGAAGACGACTGGCGTAGGCATAGTAGGGGAAGCCTATAAAGCATTTGCAAGGGTTATGCTACACAAGTTGATCAGTTATAGAAATAGAAATTGAAGGGAAGAACGTAGGAAGGCAAGAGAGACAGATATGGAGCTAGAGTGTGAATGAAGGGCTGCCATGCAAGAGTATAAACAGGTGTTGACACATAAAGTAAAGGAGGAGCAAGAACGTATTAAGCGAATACTGGAAAAAGAATTAGAAAGAAGTGGGTACTCAATAGTTTAAGACATTTTAAGTATGGAGAAAATGTGGTGAACTGTTAGTATGAAAAGTTAGGTCAGATAGAACTGGGAACAACATAGTGGAACCTGCTTTTGATAGCAGTGGTGGTAAGATGCATAATTGAGATGAGATAGAGGCCTTAGTTTGTAACAATTGTCAATCCCTATACTCTGAAGAAATGTCAAGGAGTAACCAAGAAATAAGAAAATAGCCTATTAATAAAAAAAGTCCTTGCCTATTGGAAGAAGATAAATCTTATCTGCAACAGGCAGTCAGAAGAGATAAACACATCATATTGTGGGATATAATTAGGACAGATTGCATTCCACTTGAACTGTATAAGTAGAAGACGGAAGCTTTTGTTCCTGTTTGGCGTCATCTATTCAAGGACATTTTTAGGAAGGGAATAAATGTACTAGAGTCCTGGAATGAAGTTAAAATCACCCTAATCTTAAAGCCAAATGAAAACCCCAGGCTTACCCCAAAGTTTTGCAGAGGGGAAAGAAAATCTGTATGATGCCCCCTTGTCCTTGCATCCTAGTGAGAGGTAAACGCTCTAGGAAAATAGCAATTGCTAGGGGGACACAGAAAGGATGTCCTATGCCATCGCTGTTGTTGTATATATATATATATATATATATATATATATATATATATATATATATATATATATGTATATAGTGGATTGGATGGAGGGGCAGCCAGTACCTCAGGCTGTGTTAGATCTACTAGCTTGCAAAAGCATTAGGAACTGCAAACTGCAAATATGTGTCTGCTGTCCAAATGACCTCAAGTGCAGTGACATGTGCAGACTTCACACCTGTGAAAATCAAACAGACGCAGAGAATGATGGCACCTATTCAGAAGAAGATGATGACGACGAATGTGAATGATAAAATTGTGTTTATGTTCACTCATGACATACATTGCCTATGTAAGATGGGACAACTATTATTATTTGAAATTGTAAGTGAAAATGATGCATGTAATCTATATCACTATATGAGGAATACAATGAAGTTTTATTGTTATTATTTTAATGACTATATTGTTATTTTTACAATTAATAATCATAATTACTTTTAAAATATATTGAATTTCATTCTGGTGGAATTAGATTTATGTTTCCACATATTATCATGAATTTGTATGCTATTTATCACAAATATGAAAATCATTACTTTTTTTGGCTCTGGTTGCTAATCCAATATCAGACAAAAGGTGAAGAGTGATGACTTGCTGGCACATATTTTCCATCTCTAGGCATCCATACCTTGCATCCCATCCTCTGAGTGGTACTGATGGCCTAGATTTGGGGTCCCGGCTCATGGCTCTTAACACAGCCTTCCAAATATCGATTCAGTATCTATTCACAAACACAAATTGTGATTAGGTAAGATTCTGTAACATCTTGCTGAATGACTGTTCAGGTTTTCAGAATATAAAAAGTGTAATGTTATGGTCAGAAAGGCTTCAATTTTATTAATCAGAGCCTTACTGACATAAAATAGCTTGGTACATGAGTCTTATTGTGACAGAAAATGTCTGCTTGTGTTCAGTCAAAGGGAAAGCAGGAAACAGAATGAACTCCAATAATTCACAATAGAGAACAATGCAAAGCTTCATGTATGTAATGCAAACTAAGCAAACCTGTAGTTCCAGACCCACTTTATTTGGAAAACATGCATGCCAACATCAGAGACACCAGACAGTATCAAGATAAGCATAGAAGTGTGAACCTGGCATTAACTGGCAAGTTAGTATTTCATCATTCCGAAGTGCTGGCATGCAGAACAGTTCTGCACATTGAACATTCTCAGTAGGTTCTGCATCAGTGAGCAAGATAGAAGTAAGCACTCTTTGGTACACACTGCAATACTGTCACAAGCAAGGCAACGTGATGCTCATCTGCATGGCAACATGGCAGAATGAGCACTCGCCATAGAGAAGTGTTGAGATGGGGCTATTGACAAAAGTAAGTTATGCTTGTGAGTAATATACTACTTTTGACTATTCACAAAATGCAATATAAATTCAGTAAAAGAAGGTGAAGCCTAAGTTACATATGCAAGTTACTACTAATAAAACAGTAGTAAATTTAGCATCACACATGGCCAACCCAAGTAGTACAACACCCTCCCATAGAAAATAACCGAGGCAGGGACATAAATGGCAATCCCAAGAAAAATAATGTTAGTTTAAATTTGCTTATTTCAATTAGATAAAGATATAAATAAAAATAATTTTATGTTAGAACTAAATATATACAGTCCTTATTTTTCATGTAATTATAAAATATGTTATCCTTTTTTGCAGTTAAAAATGAATACAATACAATTAGTTACATTTATGTAAATTACTGTTTATTCTATACATCACTTTTAATAATTATTAATCCATAATATAAAAATATTTTTTTACTTCATGTGAGATTCTTTTTAAATTTAAACTTCATAAAGAAGACTCGGCTATGAGTCCATAACATTCAGAAGTTTGTTATGCCAGTTTGCAGCTGATCCCTGATTGCTGCTTCTGCCAAGACTGGGTGGTGCCACCCTATGGAAATTATCCTGCACACGATGTGGTGATATACAAAGGAAGAGTCTGCCCGTGAGGGTGGGAATGCCACTGCCCCCTTTGACACAACTGGATGGGTGGTGATCATCAACAGGTAACATCGTGGCTTAGCAACATGACAGCGAGGCTAAGATGCATGGAATCCCTGCTGCATCCACTTGAGACTTTTTATTTTGCTCAAAAGATTTTTTTTCTTAAATAAGCACACAGATGGAAAGCGGGATATAAAAATAAAAAGTGTGAGTTCAATTACTCATTGAAGATACGGGGAAGTTAGTCAAAGAAGGGTCGGGAGCAATAAATAACCCTGTTCCAACAAATAGTGTAATAGCTTATGTCTGTGTTCTGATGTGAGGTCAAATATGGGCGTAATGTTGTATAAACAACAAAATAATTTCTGTTCTAAAGGCTGAGTTCATGTAAACCAGGAAGTAAAACCAGTGAATTTAAACCTTCATGAGGGCAAGAGGATATTGACCTTCCATGTAGTTCAAGGCAGTTTTGTATTAGAGAAGCATGTATCTTGTTTGTTCCAGATCTGCCTCCTCGGAGATCTCCATAAGGAGTGTTGTAGGAAGTACTATCTGCACCTCTAATAAATTTGACTCTTTCTATCCAATCAGGGTTCAATATATCGGCGGTGTTTTTCCAATTATAGATAATCATTTTTACAAACTTGAGTGAGCATTAGGTCTAATAGATATTTGTCTGTGCCATGTTTCAGGTTAGGTCCAAAGGCCCATTGATGAAGTTAGCAAAATCTTTAACTGGCTGAACAGTGAGAATTACTTTTATAAGTTGAATATTTCTGTCCAGTATGTTTTTAGTAAGGAACAGTAGAACAGCATGCATGTCAGGATGCCTACACCTGAGGAGCTACATTTCCAGCAGGACAGTTATCTTGTAACTTTAAGTTATGTAGATGATGGGGGTGTCTAGAAGGTTCAGTTTTTAACATCATTTTAGGCAATAGTGGTCCTGAAAAAGCACATATTTTGGTTAATTATTGGTAGTGGTCCATTTGTGCTGATTATTCTGGTGGTCTTCACTGGTTCTTAATTTGGCCCACTGGGACTCTTTTCAGATTTAACATGGGTAGCAGTCTCAGCAAAGATGATAAAGTCCCATTGCAATGTGCTAATATGTACTGCAGCTTTTGTCAAAAATGGAGAAAGAAGAATGAAGGGGAAATTAGCAATACAGTGAGATATTTAGAAACCAGGACAAAAAATAACTTGCATGGGAAAGATGAATAAATAGGAAGTGTCAAGTGGTGGAATTTAGGATTTAAAAGGCATGAGGAGGAATCAATACTAGTCAGCCATGTTATTTAGCAACTCCAGCGTTCTGCAGCAATAGCGACAGGCTCTGTAAAAACGTTGACCCCGCACTTATTGTCCTTATTTACAACTTAAATACTGGGTAATGTACATCAAATTCTTTAATCTAATTTAATTGATAATTATTTCCAATATGGCCTCTTGGCTTCTAATTTAGAGACATATGAAGTGTATAAGTTACAGGTAAAACACCGACTTTCCAAAGGTGAACATGTTAGTAGTGCACAGTTCCCCAAAGACCTTATGAGGATGTTTGGGGAGCTCATGATTACTTGACTAACATTATTTGGAAAAGGAATGCTGTTATTTGCACATGAAGCCAGATGTGGTGGTTAGATAAAGTGCCTAACTTATATATAAGTTCCACGAGCTACAGTTTTTCTTCGATACCTCTGGCCACAGCAGTGCCACGCACTTTGGCCACCAGGGGCTAACATTCTTGAGCTTGGAAAGTGCTCACTCATGGTGATTATTACTTAGAATTCATCTTTCTGTCATTGGTGAATTCCCGCTACTGGGAATCAAGTTAACATGGTACTCTATGTGTTACCACCATGGCACATGTTCGGCACCTGCAGTAAATGTTCAGTAAAACAAATAGCATTTAGTCCATTGTACAAATTATCATAAAAAACAAATGGAAAATTTAGTGAGCAGTGTGCCAAAAAAGAACAATAAAATATATATTTTTAATTAACAATTGGATCAATGACAAAAGCCAATGAAATTACCCTTTAAGACCAAATAGGTCTTCCAAGTGTCACACACCACAGACGCTTATTATTGGAGATCAGGGCCTGTATTACAAGCAGTGCCCAAGGAGTGTGTCTGTGCCCCCGGAGCATGTCCTGTCTCAAAAGATGCCCCAGACACTTTGCAGCCCCTTCTGTAATACCAATAGCACCTGCCCTATCTTTAGACTGTGATTCCACATTTGCATAGGGGTGTGGCCTCAAGCAAATGAAGGAAACACTTTGCCTCTGCCGCCATGCTGTATTCTGAATCCGGACACAAAGGCAATGAAGCATTCAGAACGTGAATTGACTTTCCACCACAATCAGATGGCTCACAGTCAGTATGCTTCCTGAAGGAACCTTCTAGAGGGTCTAAAGGAAGTCACATGGTTCCCCCAGACATCCCCTTGCAGGTGAATGCAGTCACTCACTGCGCGCACCTGCAGTGGGGTCTCTCTCAATGCTTAATTTGTAAATATAAAGGTGCCGGTGCCCAAAGCCCTCCTCTTAAACATGCGGCTGCTGCAATTAAATGTGTGAACATGAAATACTGAGGCGGCGTAAAACTGAAGCCATCTCAGGCCTCTTCAATCCATATAAAGCCACTTCCTGCCCCTTCAGCTCACTCTTGCAGCTTTCTACTTTCTCCCTTTGTGATGCTTTTTCGTTTTTCTGCTCATACATCTTTCCCATATGTTTCTTTTTCTCGCAGCAAATGCTTGAGGCAGAAGAATAAGCCCGGGCCTCTAAAATGCACCGGAAACAACAAGCACAAATTAAGCACTGCTCTCTTCATCTTTGTTAAACAGGCAGCGTTACCACCTGTGCAAAGAAAGATGGACGGACGGGTTCAGAAAGCCTTTCTGACTTTCACTAATGCGCTGCTACAAGGCAATGCGAGTTCACATCCACCCTGGGGGCCATGGGCGTAGGAAGTGTGGGGGACGCGGGGGACGTATCCCCCCCAGATTTTGGACGGTGGGGGACACAGGGGACGAAGGTAGGGGGGACAAGGGGACAAAATAATTTCCCCTTTTACATTTATTATTCAGAGGGCCATTAGCGCACAAAAGCGCTACTTTTAATAGCCCTGTAGCGACCATCCTCCAATCTCATGGTGACAGAATGAAGGTGAGTCCGGAGGCCCCCTGTGCCCTCTGCTGTTTTGTTTGTCCTGTTCACAGCTGTGGGCATTAAGGGTGCTCATAAAAACAAAGGGCACGTGGAGGAGAAGAGTTTTGGATGATTACTGTCTGCATCACCTGCTGCCGCCTTGAAGAGGAGCACTGCAGGAGGCCTTTAAGAGGAGCTGCAGAACAATGAGGAACATCTAAAGAGGAAACAGAGTCCCACTCACCCTGGTGCCTGCAGGCTAGAAAGGAGACTGTGAAACACAGTATTTGTATTTGCCTAAGATCACACTAGTTGGTGAAACAGTAAAGTGGAAATTGGGCCCAGATTTGACCCTTTCCCACAACAATTTAGGTATTAGACGGGTATATTTTTCTAAGATTTATGCTTAATACTTTTTTAACTAGGTAATGAAGGGCTTGATTATAGCGTGGCTAACAGAAAGAAGCCATATTTCATTTTGGGCCGTTATGCCTAGCGTTATTATTTATGTTGTTGTTATCGTTACATACTTAAGCATATTGAAGTTATCTTTTCTTTATCTTTTCTTCACTCTACTCTGAAACAATCTACCCTATGCCACTGCACCCTACACCACTTTTCTCCACTCTGTGCTACTCTACGCCACTGCAACCTATGCTGTTCTACTCTAACCATTGTACACTACACCCCTGCACTCTGTCAGTGCACTCTTCACCACTTTACTCAAACCAATGCACTCTATGCCACTGCACTCTATGCCAATCTACTCTGCACCACAGCACTCTATTCCACTGCTTTCAATGCCACTGTACTCTGCACCACAGCACTCTAGACAACTGCACTCTATGCCACTCTACAATACACCACTGTACTCTGCGACCCTCTAATCTGCAACATTACACTGTGCCACTGAACTCCACGCCACTCTACTCTGCACCACTGCATTCAATGCCACTGTACTCTGTCCCAATGCACTCTTTTCTGCACCACAGCACTCTAATCTACTCTACTCTACACCACTCCACTGTAGGCACTTCACTCTACTTTGAAATCATCTCCTCTACGCCACTGCAATCTACGCAATTCCACTCTTTGCTATGCCAGTCTAATCTACCCTGCACCACTCCAATGTACCCTGTGCCACTCCAATCTGCTCTGCACTGCTCTATGCTACTGCATTCTACATCACTATGCTCCACTCTGCAACAATCTACTCTTCACCACTATACTGTACTCTGCAGCAATCTACTCTATGCCACGGCACTCTATGCAACTCTATTCTACTCTGCACCACTGTACTCTAAGCCACTCTTCTCTACTCTGCATTACTCTACATCACTGCACTCTACACCAATGCATTCTATGCCACTCTACTCTACACCACTGCCCTTTATGACACTCTGCTCTGCAACACTGCACTCTGCCACTGAACTATACTCCTCTCTACTCTGCACCACGGCACTCTACTCTGCACCGCTCAACTATATGCCACTCTACTGCACTCTACACCAATGTACTATATGCCACTACACTCTATGCCACTCTACTCTGCATCACTGAACTCTACACCAGTCTACTCTACCTTGCACCACTCCACTCTACCATGCACCGCATCACTCTATGACACATCACTCTGAACCACTGCAATCTATGCTGTGCCACTCCACTCTGCTCCGCTCTACTCTTCACCACTCTACGCTACTGCACTGCACGCTAAACCAGTGCAGTCTTCGTCAATGCACTCTACACCACTTTACTCAAAACCAACGCACTCTATACCACCACACTCTACACCAATCTACTTTGCACCACTGTTCTCTATGCCACTTCACTCTAGACCACCCAACTCCACTCTATGACACTTCACTCTGACATTACACTCCATGATACTAGACTCTGACACTCTATTCCATTAAACTCTAACACTTTCTCCACTCTGTAACTCCCTACACAACTCCCTATATGCCACTCCATTCCACTTTACTTCACTCTATGCCACTCCACACCACTCTATGCCACTTCAATCTACGATACTCTACTCAACTCCACTGCACAACCCTCTATGCCACTCCACTATACAACAATGTACTATGCTCAACAGCACTCTACCCAACTTTCTCTATGCAAGTTCACGTTACTTTACTCTACTACAGTTCACTCATATTTATGCCTTTCCACTCTACGACACTCTGCCACTCCACTCTATGACACTCTATTACACTGTGACACTACTCCACTCTACTACTACTTTATGGCATTGGCGCCTGATTAGAGATTCAGATCTCCATTGATTGCCTTGTCACTCATATGAGACGTGAGTCAGATTTATCTTGGCCGTTTTGGTTACAAGCACTCTGTAACCCTTTTAACTCAAGCTTAACAAAGGCTTAGGATGATCCTGAAACTTGTCTAGGGGATCGAAATATCGTCGGCCAAAGTACCTTGACTTGAATTTGTGATATTGTACATAAGTTGGCATAAGCATAGGTACTATGAGCTAATGACTTCTTGATTCACTATTTGAGTCATTCATGTAAAAGTGGGTGTATAAAAGCTTGGAAATCATTATTGTGGATGCTAACCTTGTAGGAAAGTAGCCTCTTTCTAGCTTGGTTCCCCCCACATTTGGCCTGTTTGCCACTGTGTTTGAGTGTGTCTACTAGGATCCTGCTAATCAGGAACCCAACAGTTATGCTCTCTCCCTTAAATTATGGTTGTTGCATACTGGTAACCCAAGATTGGCATACTGGTGCCCCCTTATAAGTTCCTATTATATGGTACTTGGGTACCCAGAGCATTGGGGTTCCAGGAGATCCCTATGAGCTGCAGCATTTCTTTTGCCACCCATAGGGTGCCCATGCAAAGGCTTCTGTAGGACTGCCATTGCAGCCTGCGTGAAAAAGTGCATGCACCCTTTCACTGCCAGTTACACTGCACCAGGTCACTTATAAGTCGCCCCTATAGCAGGCCCTCCAGCCCTGAGGGCAGGGTGCAGAGTACCTGTGTGTGAGGGCACCCCTGCACTAGCAGAGGTGCCCCCACGACGTCCACGAGTGCGGGATGCCATTTTACACGTGTACTGGAAATAGGTCACTCCCTATTCCCAGCTACATAATGGTAACTCCGAACATAGGTATGTTTGGTATCAAACATGTTGGAATTATACCCCAAGGCTTTTGCAAGCATTGGTTGTATGATTTCATGCACTCTGGGGGCTCCTTAGATGACCCCCACTATTGCCATTCCAGCCTTCTGGGGTTTTCCAGGCAGCCCCAGCTGCTGCCACCTCTCAGACAGGTTTCTGCCCTCCTGTTGCTTGAGAAGCTCAAGCCCAGGAAGGTAGAACAAAGGATTTCATTTGGGGGAGGGGTGTTACACCCTCTCCCTTTGGAAATAGGTTTGGAAGAGGTAGCTTCCTTCCCCAGGCCACTGGAAATGCTTTGAAGGGCACATTTGGTGCCCTCCTTACATAATCCAGTCTACACCAGTTCAGGTACCCCCAGTCCCTGCTCTGGCACGAAACTGGACAAAGGAAAGGGGAGTGACCACTCCCCTGTCCATCACCACCCCAGGTGTGGTACTCAGAGCTCCTCCAGAGGGTCCCTGGGTTTTGCCATCTTGGATTCCAAGTTGGTAGCGAACTCTGGGAGCATCTGATTGGCCAGTGCCAGCAGGTGGTGTCAGAGCCATCCCCTGAAAGGTGCTTACCTGTTAAGCTGACCAATCCCCCTTTCAGGGCTATTTAGGGTCTCTCCTTTGGGAGGATCTTCAAATTCAGATTGCAAGACTCCAGCAGGAATCCTCTGCATCCTTTACTTCACCTTCTCACTGAAGAAACTGCATCTGGACCCTCCAGAAACTCCACAAACTGCAACAACGAAGCATAGACGACTTCTGCAACATTGTAACTTCAGCTCCTGCCAGCCACTGCAGCTGTTTCCCAGTCGTGCATCCTCAGAGGACAGCCTGTCTTCAGTCTGCACCAGAAGAATGAACGAATCTCCCTTGGAGTGAAGGAGTCACTCCCCTGCTTCAGCAGGCACCTCTCTGCAATGATGACCATCTGCATGGGTCCCCTCTCCTGACGAGTTGCATGGATCCTGTATCACGGGTGGTAGACTGAAGTGGTCCCGATGGTCCTGACATCCTACTGTCCAGCTTTGGTGGAGGTAAGAGCTTGCCTTCTCATGCAAGACAGTACCCCGTGCACCACGTGTTTTTCAGTTGCCAAGGCGTGTGGCATCCTTCTATGTAATTCTTTGTGCACAATGTAGCTCCGGCCCCCAGCACTCCTTCCTGAGATGCACAGCTTCCTGAGTGGTTCTCTGGCGGCGTGGGATCCTTTGATTTTGTGCTGAGTGGGCCTCCTTTTGCAACTCCTTTGTCCCCGTGCTGGGGGACTCCTGTGTGTGCTGGGTGGTATTCTGTGGGCTCTCTGAGTTGCTGAGAGCCCCCTCTGACTCCTCCTCCTGGGTAGAGTCCACCAGGTCCCTCCTGGTCCCGGGCAGTGCCATTTTCCACTAACCATGAGCTTTGCCTGTGCCAAGGCTTGTTGGTGGACTCCAGCGATGCAAACCAGACTGCAATCATCCATCCGGTGTGGGATATCATCTGCACCAACCCGCATCCATCTTCTTGGGTGCAGTACTGACTGTTGTTTTTCACCAGTGGTTCTTCTTTTTCACCTTGATTCGGGTTAGCGGGGGCTCCTGTCCTCCTTGGACTCTTCTGTGCTTCTTGGACTTAGTCCCATTCTTCAACAGGTCTTTAGGTCCAGGAATCCACCCTTTGTGTCTTGAAGTATCTTCTGGTTCTTGCATTATCTTCTTTCTCATGTTCTTGTGTGTTCTGGGAAAGTTACTGTGATTTACTCCTGCTTTCCTGGGCTCTGAGGTAGGTTCTATTACTTACCTTTGTTATTTTCTAATACTCCCGGCACCCCTCTACACACCACACTTGCCTAGGTGGGAAACCGACATTCGCACTCCACTTTCTTAGTACATAGTTTGTGTTTCCCCTAGGCCCATTTCTAACCATTGTGATTTTCCCTAATTGCACTGTTTTCTGTTTTTATTGCTATTGCTGCATACTAGTGTATATAATTGGTGTATTACTTACCTCCTAAGGGAGTATAGTCTCTATGGTATTTGTGGCATTTGTGTCACTAAAATAAAGTACCTTTATTTTTGTAACACTGAGTATTTTCTTTCATGAGTGTGAGTACTGTGTGACTACAGTGGTATTGCATGAGCTTTGCATGTCTCCTAGATAAGCCTTGGCTACAGCCACCCCTAGAGAGCCTGGCGTTTAGGCACTGACTACATTTCACTAATAAAGGATAACTGGATGTGGTATAAGGTGTAAGTACCATAGGGACCCACTACAAACCAGGCCAGCCTCCTCCAAACCACTGTACTATATAGGTTACTTTTAAAAATGTTCTTGTAATTGTCGACATTGGGTCATCCAGATGACTTGTGTAATGCCCGAATACCAGTCTTTCTCGATTTCCCCTGTTGATGTTTTCCCACTACATTTGATCTTTTATATTTTGATTGAATAAATGCATAAAACATTCCATTTGCATATTACTTTAATATCATTGTTTATGGTAGTGGTGTTGCATTTTTTTCCAGGGACCCCTGTTCCTTCAAAGTTAAGTTTACTGCTCCATTCTAGGAAACTCTAATTACTCCATGATACTATGCCACACCAGTCGATGACACATCATTCTCCTTTATGCCATTAACTTTGAGCCATGCTGAATAGTAGTCTCACTAGTGTACAGCATGGCTAAAACACATTGGCAAAGGCATTAGAACTTACATAGGCAAGACCTATTGGCTTTGCCACTGCTTGTTTATAAGGTATGAACTTTAAGGTGACTTGCAATATCCTTATGTACACAGGGGGTATTTTACCCCATATAATACATGGTCACACCACCAACTTTCCCACAAACCACTTAAAACCTTAGTGCATAGATTCTGTCATTCCAAGCTATTAAAGTAGAGCAGAAGAAAGAAAAGCAACATTCAATTTTTTGCTTTAAACAGCTTTATTATGCTCCTTGACCTGATCTGCCTTTTACCTTGGCTGCTAGCTCTGGCAGAAGGCATTGTAATGTCAGAACTCGACTGTAATAACCCTATCATAGTCATTTTCTGATGTCTTTTCTTTATAATCAGTGAATGTCTTTTCTTTACACGCTGTGACTTGGTGCATCACAAACAGCCGTTTCTAAAGAAATTAGTGACTGCAGTTTATACAGAGATTAGAGAATCCATGTTTATATAGACTGTAACTCCAAGAGTCTCTTCAGTTGAAATGCTTCTAGTTATGACTGATGTGGAGCTGAGCTTCCCAAGATCACACACAGGAGTAGAAGTGTTATTAGAACTATGGTTTCCGAGCACAGTTTACAACTATTGTACCTAATCGCTTTTGATCTCTCCAGTGCAGTTCCAATTGGCATGAGGCGAAGGGCATGATGGGTGTGGGGCGCAAAGGGTATGTTCTTCCTTTTTACCCTCCTACCTTGATTTGCTTGGTGCATGAAGATGCAAGGTTAATCAACATGTTGTTTTCACCAGCTAATTACTTTATGAATATAAATAACAATAAAATATACTTTCAGACTGTGTAAACATGCCTTCCTTTCTCCCTATTTCACTTCCAATATATATGATTGTGTATATTTATCGGAGCCTGCAGTTCGTAAACAACGAGCGATTTGTATAGGGTTGATTGAAAGTCCCCAAGGCTGTCCCTGTCCCCCCCAGAAATATATTGTCTCCTACGCCCCTGCTGGGGGCAGCACATTATGTGTAATATGGTGCACTGTCTCTTTTTGCGCCCGGCGTACCTACTTGAAGGAGTGAACAGGGACAGTATGTCCTAAGGATACAACAAGCCCAGGACTTATTCATCATCCTGAGACTTATGCCCAGAGAAAGAGAAAGAGATGCTAAAAGGAGCCGCAGTGAAAGATCAGAAAAGAGTGACAAGGGGAGAAATCAGGATGAAAAGAATCTGGAAAAGTGAGCAAAAGGGATAAAAGGAGGAGGGTGGTGGAAGGGGCATGAGGTGAAATCAAGCCCAAACATTCTTGGGGTTCGGCAACCCCAGCATTCAACAGTGCCAGGTGTGGCCTTCAAAGAAGGATTTTTGCCCCCTCTCTTATCCTTTTACAAATTAAGCACTGGAATACCTTCTGAACTCTATAATAGAAATGAATTCAGCATTATTTATAATGTCTTTGCCAATGTTACGTCTTGTCATGCCATGTTCTGTTATGAGATACGAAGTCTGGACCAGTAGGCAAAGAGGGGACCCATGGACAGGTTGATCAAGAACAGGTCAATCTGCAAAAATGTTATTATGTTGTTGTGTTATGTGATGTTACGTTATGTTATGTTATGTTATGTGATGTCATGTTATGTTATGTTATGTTATGTTATATGATGTCATGTTATGTTATGTGATGGTATCTTATGTTATGTTTCATGTGACTTTGAAATCAGGACATCCTTTGCTTTTCTGAAGTTCTTATTAAGTGGAGTGGAAGTTGTCTGTTGTAGGCTCTGGCCAAACTGTGCAATTCATGGAAATGCCCCAAAAATTATATGAATTTGCGCATCATTACACAAAATGATAGAATGACAATTTGCTCTATTTTTAGAGCAAAATGCATCCTTGCATCCACTTTCAAAGGGCAATGCATTTCACAGCAAAACAGATAGGACAAAATGACATGTGATATAAACAACATCTGCTCTTTTTCTGTTTAAATTGCTCCTGTACTGAATCTACAGTTTGTGTACCTGAGATTACGCAACGTGCCAAAATGTATCCGGCATTTCTCGTAGCTGCAATGCGAAATGCCGCAAATTACACAACATTACTCTGGTGTAAACTAAATCTTTCCTGTGCTCAGCCTGTTGGTATTGTATTTTGTTACGTTTCTGTCGTTTAGAAATGCATGGTGGCCGTCTTCTTTGGGGCAGACTGATATACTACTTATTAACGTGATACAATGGATAGCGCCTGGGTGCATCCTTTTGTGGATCTGTGCGCTGCATTATCTACATAAATGTTTATATTTTAGGTTATTTCCTTTTCTTCTGTTCTGCTGTGTTCTAAAGCTGTGGGTTCTAAAGCTGTATGTGTCCTTTTTGTAGTTCGGGTCCTCTGTGGTTAACGTGTATTTAATTCCATTCTAAATGCATTTAGGTCAGGTAAGGTTGAGGTGGCAAATTGTTAAAGCAAGTAAATGTGGAACCCAAAAAGGGTAATGAGTATATAATAGACTTGTGTTTTTATTTTTATTTTTTTGCAGTTAAAACGGAATTTGTAAAAGATGGCACACCTGTCAGTGTATGTGTACACGTGTGCCCTAGTGCACGTGTGGATGTGTGCACCTATTTGGGTGAGTTTTCAATAGCTGTATGTGTCCATCAGTGCATCCGTGTGCATGTCTTGGCGCAAGCATCCTTTTTGTGGCGTCTTACAAATCCCTTTTTAGCTCTGCCCTTTTAAAAAGTGCTGGTCGGAGAGTGGGAGACTCATTAAATGGTAGAACTGGAATGGCCCAGTTATCCCTGCGGGAGCCTCGCTGTCATATTCCATTAGAGTCTGATAGAGCAGCCCCCCAGAACAGGGAAAGAAGACTCAGCGAAGACGCCGTCGACCACCTCCGTGTGCACATCTCTCCAGTGCGACAATTTCCACTCATCTCTCTGTGTGTGTTCATCATCTGCCCAGTGCTTTCATCTCCCTCTGTGCACAGCTCACCCAGTTCCTCTAAATCACAGAAAGTTTGCATTATTTCCAGAGGTTCTATCCTGGGGATGCAAGGGCCCCAAGGCAAGGAAAACAAGCATTTGTAATGCAACGGGTCTCGCATTTGCTCGAGTTAGAGCTATTAGCGTTGTAAACTCCTATCCGGACTTTTCTTGCCACACAAATTACAAGATCGCGCTATGTAAAAAGAAGCGCGATCGCGCTAAAATTGAAAACACAAAAACCGACCGCGATTGCGCTATGTATACCCCAGCACGATCACACTGCATGGAAAATAAAAAGATAAAGTAGTCCGGAAACCATGCTTAAAACATCGAGCCTCGAATGGTTTCAGTAGTTTACCGGTGCTGTGTAGGTGGGCTAAACACCGGAAAAGGCAGGACGTATGCATGCCTTTCACAAATGAAAGCAAGCGGATTTTAAAAGGTAAGCCCACAAACCAATGAAAGTGACTGACGTGACGTGGGTGTGGTTAGAAGCCCAAAGAGAGATTACAGCATGGGACAGAGTGCTTTGTGCTCGTTGCTAAAAAGGGTCGATTTACTCCCGGCAGCATATTTAAGTTGTGATGCGCTGTCGCAGACTTGGCCCGTTGCAGCATTACACGGGTTTGAATAACAACTGGGCCCCTGGCTGAACCTCGCACTGCTGTCTGTGTAGCCCACACGTACATCTGCATAATTGTCTAAAGTTCTGAAAGCCCTTCAAAGGCCAGGGGTGGTGACATCACATGCTCCCAAGATGCTTCACTTCTCAAGATGGCATCCATCAGGCTATTGTCATCGTTCCTGGATTTGTAAATGGCATAATATGCAACGTGGTCAAAAATAATATTGGAGCAAGTTGTTAAATTGTTTTAGCGATGCCTTCCTGACTGCCATATTGAGCCATATAAAGAAGGTTAAATAAACGATTTTAAGTGTCCTTAGACCATGTAAGTGATGCCATTTTGGTAAGCAGTGGGCGTGGTGAATGATCATTCCAAATGTCGACCAGCTTCAGAGATTGCACTTGGGTTGACCATGTTACGTTTAAAGTGATGGTGACATTAGGGCTACTCTATATGGGGGGAGGAGCGTCGCCCCCTCCCCAGCCAGCAGCAGAAGCTGCAAACCTTTCAGAACGAAAAGATAATAAACTATATTTATTATCTTTTCGTTCTGAAAGGGGCGTGGCCAGGGGGGTGACATGCACTAAGGGAGAGTGCTCAGCACTCTCTCTCAGAGCGCATGTGTGTTTGGCCGGCCGTCTTGGGCCGCCCAAACACACATGTGCAGTAGGCTGCACAGGTTCCCAGTCTGCCTGGAGCGCCCTGGCTGGTGGTTCCCAGCCATTTCTGACGCTGCTCTGATCAGCGTCAGGATTGTCGCAGGGTAGGCTGGGAACCTGTGCCTGCAGCCTGCGACCGAGGAGTGGCACGCAGCAAGTTAAGGTAAGTTAAAAAAAAAAAAAACATGTATTCCCCCCTCTCCCACTCCCACTTCCCCTGCTGTCCCCCCTCCCCATTGCGCCGCACCAGCCCCCACCCCTTTTAGGAGCTGCGAGCCACGACTGGCTTACAGTATTATTGAGAACTTGCTTTGTTTCGGATCTGGGATGCATTGTGGGTGGGGAATCAAGATTGAGTTTTTGCAGTAAGAATGTGCAAACCTGCCTCTTTTCAAGCCTTAGTTGTGAAAAAAATCCTTTGTTATTTTTGTTAAATACTTTTTTTAAATCAATTTTACGTAAAAGCATATTTTAATAATAAACGAACAATCAGAAGCCATGCGAATAGCAGTAAAAAGAATATCCTTAGTTAAATACTTGAGGGCTCTGCACTGTACAAATGATGAAGGGGGCAGAGCATACACTTTTAGAGATAAGTGAACACCGTAATAGGTGTTTTGTGATCCAGGGCTTGAGCAATACATTCTAGCTCCCTTATTGAGATGCCACTTTGGTGCTCCTTTCCCTGACAATAGGTCCATTGTTGACTCTTGTAGTGGTTGGGTGGTCTCTCAATTTGTTATAGTTGTTTCACTTTAACCACTGCTTATACTTTAATGCTCTCAACTCACATACATCACATGGCCACGAACAATCACAGAATGTCTTGTAGAGCTTTTGCTGCCCTAGATTGATCAAGTTTTATCATGGCTGATGTCATTTTTTATACATTTTTGTATTAGCTCTAAATCCTTCTTCTTCGTTACATTCAGAACTAATTTGATAGCTATCAACCTCTGAGACAGAGAAATGGAAGCTAGCTCCATTTCGTGACTAGACTTTTAGAGATGAATTTGTTTCAGGTTGAAATTTAGACTGATGTTTCAGCCGGAGAGTGTGGCGAGGTTACTCAAATATCTAGGAGATCACTTGGGGCTTCAGGAGGCACTAGTAAACATGTGTCCAAGGGACCCTTTCCATAAGGCAGTTTTGTGTTCATAGTAAGTGAGCAAGACTGCATATGTCTCCTCTTCTGGTCCACCGCCTTCCTGGCTTGAAGACATCTTTTCAGTAGTGTCTATCTTTATCCAGTCTTACAAAAGATCCGTACCAAGCTACAATAGCATTTACAGTAATCTCACTGGTCCAGGGGTATACTATCTCAACCAGCTCTTCCAGAGAATCTGACCACAGATTTGAACATGCCAGGTGATTATTTCTTGACAAATAGTTTTGAAAAAGTGAGTGTCTTCGGGTTGTATTATCTAATCAGGAACTAGTGACAGCTAGATTACTGAAAAGCATTTCCTTGTCAAAACTCTTAAATAAACTGATGTCCTCACCCTGGGCTCTCTATCTAGTACTAAGAACTCTGGCAGCTCACTCATTACAACCATTGGAAGAGGCTGATGTGAAACATCTGACATTTGCACTAGCCATTTTGGAAGGGGTGAGATTTCACAAAGCAAGGGCCTTTACATGATGAAAGCCCTCCTAAATATTTTGTTTTCAGCTGGAGGATGCCTTTTCGCATGATCTATAATTAATGCCCAAAGGGGCGACATCTTGGCATAATGCCAATCAAGGCCCTCTTCCATCCTTCCTTCGTTCTCCTTCTTCGGAAGAGAAGCAGGCTTGACACACGCTAAATGTTAGGGTACTTAATCTGATTCAAGGACTACATGAAATTTCACAATTGTATGTTACTCTTGGCGTGACAGAGCAAGACAGAAAGTGTTAGAAATGGGGCCTTTGGTTGGCAGTCAGGTTACCCCCTGTCCAAGCAAGGACACTCACTCTAGTCAGGGTAAATCACACACAATCCAAATTATCCTGTGCCCATCCTCTGGTAGCTTGGCACAGAGCAGTCAGGCTTAACTTAAAAGGTAATGCATAAAGTATTTGTGCAATAAATCATGCAATACAACAGTATAACACCACAAAAATACACCACACAGTGTTTAGAAAAATATAGAATATTTATCTGGTTAAATGCAAGTCAAAACAATCAATGTTTGATAAGTACACGTTGAAATATCACTCTAGAGAATAATAAAAAGAGTCTTTAGTCAATAAAAAGCAACAAGTGTCTCTTGCAAGCACAAAGTACCTGGTTTGCATTTAAAATCTCCGCAAGGGACCGCAGAGGAGGAGATGCGTGTAAAATGGGGAGGTGGGCGTCGGTTTCTCCGGGTGCACACAGACGATGTGTCGATAATTTTTCATGCAGGGGAAGGCTTTGCGTCGATTTTTGATGCGCTGACTTGGATCCTCTTTGGGTTGCGGGGTATTTGGACACCCCGGGGACGATGTGGAGAAATCCTCGGTGTGCAGGACAAAGTCACAGGAGCTGCATCAATCAGGTGGGCGATGCGGGGAAATTTCGTTCACACAGCAGATGCTGCATTGATTCTTTCTCGCAGGAAGTCGGGCGGCGTCGTTCCGGCTCAGCTATGCTTCGATCCAGTGGGCAGCGCGTTGAAGTTCCAGTCGCAATGCTGGTGCTGTGTCGATCTCCTCTCGAGGAGCCGGGCTGTGTCGTTCCGGTTTGGCCTGCGGTGATTTTCTCACTGCGATTCAGGCTGTGCATCGTTTCTGGCAGGCTGTGCGTCAAATTTTCGCCACACAAGGAGTTCTTTGCAGGATGAAGTCTTTTTGGCCCTGAGACGTCAAGGAACAGGAGGCAAGCTCTATCTAAGCCCTTGGAGAGCACTTCTCAGCAGAGCCAGAGGCAGCAAGGCAGCAGGTCAACAGTAGGGCAGCAGTTCTTTGCAGAAAATCAGTCAGGTGAGTCCTTTGGGCAACCAGGCAGTTCCTCTTGGCAGGTTGCAGGTTCTGGTACGGAGTTTCTTCACCAGTGGTATCTTGTCCAGAGGTGTCTGAGTTGGTAGGGGCAGAGGCCCTGTTTAAATACCCAAATGTGCCTTTGAAGTGGGGGAGACTTCAAAGAGTGGCTTAGAAGTGTACAAGGTCCCCTTTCAGTTCCATCCTGTCTGCCAGGGTCCCAGTAGGGGGTTTGGCAGTCCATTGTGTGAGGGCAGACCACTGTCCTTTAAACTGTAAACTTCGTACTTGTATAGCACACTACTCACCCGTTAGGGTCTCAAGGCGCTGTACGCATACCGCTGTGGAACACCTCCTGGCTTTTCCCTGTGAGGTGCCCACTCCTGGGCAACCTCAAAGGTGAAGCCAGGCATCCCAGCGCTGTTGGGGCCGTTGTGGAGATTAAGCAAGCTATTGCCCAGAGTTACAGAGTGGGACCCATGAATTAGATTAGGCACCGATGCGAGAATTATCAGGTCCGAGGAAATTGAGCCCAAGACCCGCCGAGGCGGGAATTGAACCCTGGTCCCGGGCCAGATTATGCATCAGGGTCTGCCGCTCTAACCATTGAGCCACACTTCTCCTTTGACATGTAAGTGTCAGGCCCTCCACCCTCACAGCCCAGGAAGACCCATTCAGTATGCAGATGTGTGCAGGTGTGACTGAGCATCCTGTGTTTGGGGTTGTCCGAGTAAAATGCACAAGGGAGCTGTTAAGTAACCCAGCCAGACATGGATTGTAAGGCACAGAAGATTTAAGTGCAGAGAAATGCTCACTTTCTAAAAGTGGCATTTCTAAAATAGTAATATTAAATCCAACTTCACCAGACAGCAGGGTTTTGTATTACCATTCTGGCCATACTAAATATGACCTTGTTACTCCTTTCAGATCAGAATCTCCCACTCAAACAGTATAAGAGGGTAGCCCTGATTTTAGCCTATGAAAGGAACGGGCCTCACAGCAGTGTAAAACAAATTTAGGAGTTCTACACTACCAGGACATATAAACTACACAGGTATATATCCTGCCTTTTACCTACATAGCACCCTGCCCTATGGTTTACCTAGGGCCTGCCTTAGGGGTGACTTATATGTAGAAAAAGGGAGGTTAAGGCTTGGCAAGTACTTTTAAATGCCAAGTCTAAGTGGCAGTGAAACTGCACACACAGGCCTTACAATGGCAGGCCTGAGTCATGCTTAAGTGGCTACTTATGTGGGTGGCACAATTAGTGCTGCAGGCCCACTAGTAGCATTTAATCTACAGGCCTTGGGCACATGTAGTGCACTGTACTGGGGACTTACAAGTAGATTAAATTAGCCAATTGGGTATGAACCAATGTCACCATGTTTTAAGGGAGAGAGCATTTGCACTTTAGCAATGGTTAGCAGTGGTAAAGTGCGCAGAGTCCTAAAACTAGCAAAAACAGTGTCCAAAAAGTGGAGGGAGACAGGCAAAAAGTTAGGGGTGACCACCCGAAGGCTGTCAGGTCTAACAGAAAGCATCTAGTATAACAACCAGCCATGTGATTTGTTCATCTAATGCTCTGGCTTATGTTCTGGCTTGCATGATTGTTGCAGCCCCTTTGGCTTGAGGAGTTCAAGGGTTTTCCAATGTGTATGGCAGGCTATTCCGCTTTTGGAAATCTGGTGAACAACTCTTGAGCATAAAATTTCACTGACTGTGACTTGCATGGATCGGCCATGAAATTAATAATTCTCTACTTTGTAATAAATTATTTTGAGGTATTATAGCTATAATCTTCTTTAAAGTTTATTTACCAATAGCAGTAGCCAAAGGTGTTGGCTATTGTTGTTCTGTGCCTCGTCAGTGATGACTAGAATAAGGAAGAGGGATATAGAAGTAATGCCTGGATAACTTACTCTTCTTCATTAGTCATTAACACCTGCTCTCCATGGTCCATAATAGTTTTGGTGATAACTTGGCTACTTCAAACACACAAAAGGTAATGGGAGGAAAGCTTGCAAATAGGCTAACCACTGACAATCACTCTAGGTAGCATTACAACCCATCCACAGGTAGCAAGACTGATTTACATATGGCTGGGTCTAATCTGAGGTGGCATGGTAGGCAAACGAACAATGGGTTGGAGTTCTACCACAAGCATTTGCCAGTGGTTAGACTGTTTGCAAGCATTCCTCCCATCACCGTTCGTGTGTTTGATGTAACTCTCTAAGTGGTCAAAGGTGTGCAGAGATAGTGTTACCTTGCTCACTGTGCCACTGGAACTAAGCTACACCTGACTGAAGTGGACCAATCAGGCTGAAACTGGCCTTGAGTTGCTTGACCCAGGGAGGACCTGGCTTAGCAGTTTGGACTGAACTGTTCCTATTCAAGCAGGACCAAGACTGATTTGCAATATGGCTGTGTCCAATATTAGGTGGCATGCTGTGCAAAAGAACATGCAAAGATACCTGAGTGACTGCCAGTGGTTAGACTTACAAGAATTCCTCTTACCACTTTAGTATGTTTAATGTAAAACCCTGAATGGCCAAGGGTATGCCCAGATGTGTGCCACTGGAGCCAAGCTTCACCCGACAGAAGATTGCTTGTGTTCCAGTCCAGAGAGGACTTGGTTGGGCAGTTCTGCCTGTACTGTTCCAACTGGAGCAGGACCAGTGTTTATTTGCACATGGCTGCGTCTAATCTGATGTGACATGGTGAGCAAAAGAATGATGGGCTGGAATGCTATCCCAAACATTTGCTAGTGTTTAGACAAATTGCAAACCTTTATGCTATCTTTTTTGCGTGTTGGATGACCTGACTTGCATAAGTGGATGCTGAACATTCTAGTCCCCTTCATGGTATCTGAGTAAGGTTCATGAGGCTCTCATTGACATTCTTTAAAATTCTTGTCTCAGTGGTTGGGTCCACCTCACTAGTGTTGAGTGTGACAGGTATGAGTACAGCTAAGAGTAATGAAGACTATCAGCAAGTATTCATCAAATGAAGGCAATAGTTTGGTATTAAAATATATGCCATTTTCCTCATGTGGGAGGACACCTCCACTTTTTATAGCTGTACTTAACAGACAGCTGAAGCGAAATGAAAATTCCAATGCATTATAAAGTTTGCTTGTGAGTGTTCATCATTTGTGGGGGGTGTCTCTTCATGATTGTTAAACTAATTTGGAGGAATGCTATATTTAAAGTAACACCCACCATCATAAGAGAATCCATTATATGGGTAGGGAGCAGGCTATGTGTTTTTTCTACTTCAATGTGGAATGTATATTCATTTCTGAACAGCAAACAATGATTTGTGCCAAAATCTCATTTGTATTCAAAACAATCACTTGTGGCTGAATTCTCCCATATGGTCATATGGGATAGGTTGAAACATATTTTTGTGTGGGAATCTATCTATCTATCTATCTATCTATCTATCTATCTATCTATCTATCTATCTATCTATCTATCTATCTGTTACATATATTTCTAATACCCTTTCACTATTGTGAACAGAACATTATAAAAGTGATAACCCACTGTAGTGTGTCACATCAGTGGGTAACAAAACTCACAAACCACTGCTATGTTGCACTACAGCTCCACTACGCCACCCACTGGATAGTTGGCCGCTATTACAGCACAAATGGCAGTCACATTAATGCATCCAACGTTGCAAACTTCATTCTCAAACCAGCAGTTACAAAACAAACGAGCATTTGTAATGCAATAGGTCTCACATTTTCGTGAGTTAGAATTATTGGCATTGTAAATTCAGAACTGGACTTTTCTTGCCACATAATTTGGTCAACCCTGTCTCATAATTTTGTCTTTTCCTGCCACGTTTGGATGGTAACTGGCAGCTACTGACATAAGAAATCACAGGCCCATGAAGAGAGATGAGATGACTGCACTATCTCGTGTTGTATAAACGTCTGAACAGAAATTGGAAAATAAGGCTGGAAAAGTATTTTCTTTTTATTTTAACAGAATGAAAAGTTGTGCAAGCATTGTTGCCTCCCATTTCAATGAGCAGAGCAGCCTGAGAAGATTTATGGCCCGAATAAAGGGGATAAGCAATTTCCTTTGTGACATGTCGTGAGTGCTGGCAGGGAGGGGTCCTGGAGAGAGAGACTCGAGATGCAATGCAAGGCTAGGCAAGTTTTACATCATTGCTTCTAGGTTTAGCCTCATTCTACCAGAAAGGGCATATTGTGGTTTTGTGAGCAGTGAGCTAAACGATCGGGTGTTTCTTTTGTAAAATAAGCTTATTTTAGGAGCCAGAGGCAAACTAAGACAGCACTGCAATAAAGCCAAAACAAATGTCAGCGACATGGGAGCAGATGGTAGAAATGGAATGATGCAATAAAATGCAGGCCTAAAACACCCACAGTGAAAGGGGAGCACCAAAGAAATAACAAAAATAGTCAGTCTCAGCAACAGATAAAGAAACCAAAGTGGAATGATACAGTAGCTGGTCACTGCTCTGAAACAGAAAAAAGAGGGAGAAAAAGGCAGAACTGACCACTAGCAAGCAAGAATTTTTAAAGGACACTGCAACCAACAAATGAAATCGCTTTAAGACATAAGAAGTATACTAAAAGTATACACAAGGTCGATCGCTTACATTCGACCTAAAAAGTGTAAACCTCCATAACTTTCCCGACTACCAGTTGAAAGCAGTTGAAAACGAGAAAGCTCAGCACTTCATAGTGATTCATGAAGCCTCACTACATAGGGAGACTTCAAAAATGGAAGCCAACAAGGAATAAACAAAGCATCACCTTGCGTGCCTCCTCACAGTGCATGGTTAATAAGAGAAACTGGAAGATGTGACTCACCATGAGGGTGTCTGTCTACACTTCTTCAGTTACAAATAACGTTTTCAGGCAAGAGGTCAAACAAGAGAAAATATATTATTTATCAAAGTACATTCTAGTGTTAAAAGGGAACCCATATATAACTTTGCAAAATTATGTGAACATGCCAGAATAAAAGGCACCAAACAAGCTGTTAATTTAAGACTGTTTTATAAAAAGAAAATGTGTGCATACTTTAAGCTATAAAAAAGGAACACACTGAAAGCAGAATCCTAGACAGCCTCAAGTAAATAACCCAAAGCAAAATATGCCACTGTTATAAAATAATAATACATACCCCTACAAATTTACTACTGCTAATGTAAAAAAATAAAAGTATGAAAATAAAACTGGACTCCTAAAATTCAGATTAAAAATGTGCAGTTACAAAAAACAGATTATTAGTTGATTTTTACATCCTTTAATATTCTTAACAGGAAAAAAATAAACTAACTTACTAATAAAATGAAACATAATTATCTAGCATTTTTAGTACTTGCAGTAGGTTATCACTTTTAGAAAACCCGTTCATGTTAGTGACAAGGTTTTAGAAATATTTGGAACATAAAATTATAGATGAGAAGCCATCAGTTACAGGGATGTTTCTCACCTCCGGGTTCTGAGTGACGTAGACAACTTAAGTTTCACTCTTGTTGTCTATAAAGTCACTCAGAATCCCTTGGTGAAAAAAAAACCCATCTAGAAATAAATCTGTCTGTCTATCTATCTATCTATCTATCTATCATATGATATGTGATCTATAGAGTGCACATATACTCCAAAAGAGTGTCCAGGCACTAATTACAAAGCATGCAAAGTAGCTGATCATCATATTAAGCTTGTTGGAAGAGCCAGTTTTTAAAAAATTTCTTGAAGATCGATAGCTCAGTTGTAGTGTGAAGCTCCAGAGGAAGATTGTTCCAGGAGACCAGCCAAGGTAAGAGAATGATCTGCCCAGGATTTTTAGAAATCAGGCTAATCAACCATAGAATGACCTTAAATTCCTGGGGAGATATGATCACAAATTCTCCTCCTGAAGTAGCCCGCTCCTGTATTGTGTTGTGCTTTATGAACTAGGACCAGAGTTTTAAAAAGATCCCTTTTTTTATATGGAGCCCATGAAGCGCTTTCAGGGGCGGGGTCATATGTCAAATTGCAGGTGGTCCAGAATGCTGCAGCGTGTCTTCTGCTTGATATTCCAAGGCATACTTCAGTTAAACGGGCTTTGTCCTCTCTCCACTGGCTTCTGGTGGAACAGAGATTAAAATTTAAAACCCTTTGCATTATCCACAGATCACTACATAATAGAGGACCTCATGTGTTAAAAACTTTAGCGATCTTTTACAAACCCGTCAGAGCTCTTAGATCTGTATCTACAACTTTAGCTTTACTTCCTAAAGTCAAAAAAACTAGATGGGGTGGTGCGACGATGGAATATCGGGGAGCCAAACTATGGAACTCCCTCCCCCTTAGTATTCGATTAACTAGCCACAAACTTAATTTCCAAAAGGCGATTAAAACCTGGTTTTTAAACTTTAGTTCCCTTCTCTTGCTCCTGTTGTTGTCCTTTAGCGCTGCGAGGCCTCCTGGTAGTCAGGCGCTTTACAAGTGCAAATAACATAACATAACATATGGGCTCTTGGGGAAAGATTAAGAAGAATATGAGCTGCCTCATTCTCCACCACTTGAAGTATGTTAAGAAGATATTCTGGAAAACCCAAGTGTAGTGCATTTCTATAATCGAACCTGGGAGTTATCAATGCTTGGATCACCGTTTTCTTAACTTCAACAGACAGAAAAGGTAAATATTTTTTCAACATGCATATCAGCCCGAAACAAGAACCAACCAGGGATTGAATTTGTGGTTGGAAGGTGAGGCCGCTGTCATATTTAATTCCTAAATTCTTTACGGTGCTCTGCTGTTGGTCAGGGAGGGGGTTGTCTTTAGGACAGAAGGTTCTCCAAAAATCTGGCGATGTGAGGGCCAAAAAACAGAGTCTCAGTTTGTGGACAGCTAGTTGAACCCAGTGAGGCACATTAGAGAGGCTATCAATCTATCTTTCTATCTATCTATCTGTCTTTTTACAGTACTTCTCTATAGCACTTCTAGTGGTAATGGAGCGCTGTTCAATAAAGAAAGCTACAAATTACTTAGCATAATATGTATACAATTACATTTCATGGTAGACAAGTAAAGTGGTGGTAGAGGATGGAATAGGCTGGACTGGATAAGTATAATTTCATTGACTTAGAATTTAAATAAGAGGATGAGGTGTGTCACAGTTTGGGAGGGTTAGGTGCACCTTAGGTGCTGTCTGATAAGTGAGTTTTTGAAAAGGAAAGACTTGTAAAGGAGAGTTTGTCATGAGACTTTCTTAGTTGGGTTCAGAAAGCTTGATTCTAAGCTAGCAATGTTTCAAATTCCTTTTATCATATATATGCAGAATGTGTTAAGATATTTATAACCATTGTTGATTTTGGGAAGGGCCCATGACTCACAAGAGTGAAACCTGGAGTGAACCATGATTCCGTACCCCTTCCTAAACAATTGTAATAAATAGCATATTATACTTTGCATATTTGCATACATGATTTATGTCATGGTATTTTTTCTTGTGTACCTGCTTAAACGAAAGTTGTTTAACCAAACCCATCACCTAATGGGTTACCTTTGTACATTAAAGTAAGATCAAATTAAAGAGACCTCATAACAAGAGCCAAGGTTGTATTCTGTGTAAAGTAATTATTATATACTCATTGTACTGTTGTAATAAAATCGAATTTGACCTTTGTACAGTAGTAATAAATGTGTGCAGTTGCACTAAATAATGTGCTGTTTAAATCATTTTTCAATGCCATGGCGCACATATTTATATAGAAAGAAATTGTCTAGAGGAAAAACGCTGTTTTCTAATGCACAGATTGCAATGTACACTTATTTTGCACATGGAAACAACCCCCTTAATAATCATGAGGTCCCCTTCAATGTGATTTTATCAAGGCACATATGTTTATCACATTTGATCCTGGTTTTGGTCAAATCTCTTTTTTTTATAAACAAATACATATGAAACTGTGGCATGGCATATGGCATATATGTAAATGCACAAAGTGTACTATGCTATTTATTACAATTTTATGGTGGGAGAAAGGAGAATCATGACCCACTTGCACAGAGCTTACTATGCTATACCTTACCATTTTTTGTGGAGTTTCACCTCTTGTGAGTCATGGCTGCTCACCATATTCAGCAATGGCAATAAATAGCATATTGTACTTTCCATCTCTGAATATTCACTATGGCTATTTATCAATTGATAGTGTTGAAACAGAAACGTTGTCTGTATGATAATGATGTGCACCTCTGCCCTGAGTGCCTAACTGTACTGATGTTTGGATCCTTAATGTTGTTTTTGCTGTCACAGGCAAAGACAGATCATGTGTGTGTGCCATGACATAGGCTGCCTCATGGATCACTGTCTTCTTGAACCAAGAATGATGCCTAAAGTGCTACCTTCATAGTTGTGGAAGGCCACTACATTCACAAGGAATTAAGTAGCATGAGTGTGGTAGTGACAGCATACCGTGTAGTGATCAATAGGAGTGAGAAGGTATTTTTAGGATTCACCTGCAGAGAGCTTGTGCTGTACTTGTACAATCTCTTGTAAATACAAAAATCTTAAAAATGGGGCTCGGAGCCCATCCATTGCTTACCATCACTTACCACTGGTTGACTCCAAGATTACTCACTTTTTCTTGCTTCTCATTTGTCGGCACCTCCTCCTCACCTCTAGCATCTTCCTGGGCTTTGATCCTTCGTCCCTGCCATGGTACATGGACCAGGCACAGCTCCCTGTGGCCAATGTCCTTCCACAGGCCACAACGTCCTGCAGGTACTGTTTTTTATTTTCTTTTGCACATGCACTCTTATAGAGTGCATGTGTCTGCAGTCCCTCTCCTTTACCCTAATTTGTTGTATTTCAACCTACCCCAAGCCCTTCCTGCTCTCTGTTTTGTTTTGAAAATCGCCATTCCAACCCCTCCAGCTCTCTGTTGTGTTTTCAAAACCTCCTCAAAGGGCCCTGCCACTCTCTGTTGTGATTTCAAACCCACCGCTCCCACTTCAAACAGACACCGCACTCCTTCCCACTTCCTTTTGAGTTTTGACCCACTCGCCTTTCGGTTTCACACCATTCTCCATTTGTGTTACTTGACCCCCACAAGCTCCCTGCACTGTTTTCCACATACTGCACATAATGCAAGACCTATTGGAGTTGTTAATGTTTTTTAAAGATGTTGCACAGCACCATGGGCTGCTGTGCAACATGGCTTAAAGGAAAAAAGATGCAATGACGCTGTCAACGTTGGCAGCACCATGGTGCTTTGTTTCAGTTTACTTTGAGCCATGTTGCACAGCAGCCCAGGCTGCTGTGCAACATCTTTAAAAAAAATAACAAAGCCAAATAGCTCATGCACAGCTTATTGGCATAGTTAGTATTTTTCAAACACACTGCACAGCAAAATGGCTTAAAGTACACAAAAAATCGATATGATACGTTCAACACTTGCCGCACCCTATCGCTTTTTGTTTTTATTTACTTTGAGCTATGTTGCACAGCAGTCCATGGTGCTGTGCAACATCTTTAAACATCTTTAAAAAACATTAACAACTCCAATAGGTCTTGCAACCTATTGGCTTTTCCACTGCTTGTTAACCTGTGTCACTAGAGTGTGGCCTGTAGGCTTACACACTGTAATAGTTCCACTGCTGTGTTGTAGAAATGTTTAAACTCCAGTGTAAACAAGTGGATTTATTTAAAGCTGAATCTACAATAACGCCTCATCCACCCACCAGCTCTAGCTCTCGGTTTCAACTGACAGATTATGGAACCCAGAGCCAATAAGAACTTTAAGAAGTCCACAATTTCAACCCACATTCCAAGATACCACACATCTTCCTTCTTTTACAATAAAAAAATATAACACTCAATGAACTCATAGAACTTACAACATAAAGACATTAGACAGGAAAGCAAAGATATCAGCTACCATCAAGAATCTACGCACAGAACATTGCTGTCTAAAATAAGGTTCAATATATAGTAGAGACAAAACATAGGAAAAATGTAACAGAACACATATCAGCTATACACAGGAATGTACAAGAAAATAACTCTGCAAGAAATGATCTTGTAGTTAAAATGCAAGTAATAATGCTATCCTCTTCAGCATACACATCTATACCAAATAGGACCTGATTTAAAGCTTGGAGGTAACGGTCTTGCAGTCGGTTTTCCATCGGAAAACCTACCTGCCACCTTGGTTGTCCACCGACCCTATTTAGATGTTAGCAGGACCATAGGTAAAAGACAGCCCAAGTCCCATCGACTCTGCCAGGAACCTGTACCCGCACTGACAGCACCATCAAAATGGTGGCTGGCAGTGGGACTCCAGCCACTGTTCCCGCCGAGCCAATCACAATGTGTCTACCCACCGACGCAACTGTGGCAATGTTTCCTCCACCCCTGAGTGGGCAAATTGGAAGGAAAATGAGGTAAAAACGTACCTTTCTTACCATTTCCACTTCCGTTCTCGACTGGACAGAACTGGACGGGACCTGCTGGTGAAGCTGCCACTGGACCACGGAGGTCACACAACCCCTTGTTGCCAGACTCAAAGGTAAGCAACTTTGTATGTTGGTTGGTCACTTCACATTAGCTCGAGACCACTGCAGAAACATACGTCACAGTAATAGTTACAAAAAAAAAAACTTGTGCATGCTTATGTTAGTAAAACATCTATGTCAGGCATTAACGGAGACACACCTGTATAAGTCTTAAATTGATGACATACACAATTTTTATTTTGGTGTAAGTATACATTACCAAATGAATGCTTGCACCAAAATAAAAACAACATCACAATTTGTAACTATGTCCATGTGTGCACCTTGCAGTGGGACCTGTAAGTGTCATATTGTGCTTCCAGTTGTGAATGTGAGTCAGTACATGTGTGTGTGATAGTGAGTGGATTGGCTTGTTGAGGTAGAGGGAGCTGGAGTGGGTGATGTGGTTGTGTCTGTATGTGTGCCATATGCATGTAGATCTGATGTTTGTTGTGTATGTTTGGTTGACTGTTGTGTTGCTGTGTGCAACATTCAGGTGAGTGTTGTGGTCATTGTTGTGATGTATATAGTTGTACTTTTGTTTGAATGTGTTTGTGTAGATGAGTGTGTCATTGTGCTGGTAGTAGTTGTTGTATTGTATGTGGGTGTCGTATCAATAGTGTGTGTATGTTGTGTTATAGGATATATGGCATTGTGTGTTTTCTGTATGTATGTGTTGTGGTGGAATGGCAATGGTTCATGGTGTATATGCAGTGGGTTGTGTGTTGTGTAATGGAGGTGGAAATATGTGACTCATTTCCATGGGATGAGTGTTACATGCCTTGTTGTCCTGAACACTGCCATTGTACAGTGTACATTGGCTCCTGCAATGGTCTCCCTACTTCAGCAATCTGCCACCAGAAGAACACCTGCAAAAAAGTGAAACCTAAATATGGTCAGTGGGAGCCCGCAAGCCTGATGACTACGAACAGCACTCCGTCGAGGCGGTCAGCAGTTCAGGTGAAATACATCTAAATACGGTGGTCGGAACTCCGTCGACTTGACAGAGTACATGGGTCTGCCGCCACGGCGGGATGACAGTAATACCATCAACATTTAAAGCAGGCCCTTAGTCTTTTAAATACTGAGATGGTCTTCCTCCCTGCTGATGTGTCGAAACCAGTGACCACCATCTCTTTGTGCACATTCATTCTGTTTTCTTTTGCACCGCCCCATCACCCTTTTCTTCTCCTTGTTTCACAAGCACATCCTTCTGCCTGCACTTCACCACAATCACCCTACTCAGTTTCCAAATGCAATGGTCCTCCAGTTTTACTGCATTCTTAAACAGTTTGAGCACCTTCTGACATATCCCAAACTTTTATGACCTGATCAAGTCCATGGGTAACTTTACTCTGACCCAATCAACCACAGATACATCAGTCCATCTTACTGCATGACTGAAATCATAAAGCTCTTTTCTGCGAAGCAGCTTCTCCTGCTGTCTCAATTTCCAGTCATCCACCTCCTCCATAGTTCTTTTTTTAAGGTGATTATTTCAATGAGGACACATCTGGTAGTTAAGTTCCCTCCCTCTAAAAAGTTCAAACAGGGCCCTCCCGCTGACCGAATATGGAGTAAGGAGATACATTGCCACTATTGAATGAATTCCTCTCTCCAGTTTCTTGCCTCCAGCTTGCCTATCTCTATAGCCTCCTTTGGCACCTTATTAAACCTCTCAACCACCCCATTGGATTCAGGTGGTAAAGAGCACATTTCTTATGCTGGATCCGACTTAGCGATAGGACATTTTCTGTTTCCTGAAAAACTAACTGTACCCCCATTATCGGTTTGTATTGAATCAGGACAACCTCTCTGACAAAGCCTTTGTTTGCAAATCTCACCACATTCTTGGCCTCCACCCCCTGAGTGATCCAAATCTCCAGCTACCTAGAAAACAAATCAAGTAACACCAGAACATAATATTGCCCAGTCTTATTAGTTACAGGCCCTAAAATGTCTAGGGCTACTTGTTCCCCACATGTGACCACATGTGTATCTAAGTCACTTTTGGCCTACATTGGATTGGTGTGAAGTGATGCTCAGTGCATGAGTGGTGTTTCTGCTCAGGGTGTATGTGTACAAGGGAAGGGTACAATACAGAAATAATGCAGTACTGTGCAGTGTGTGCATGTTAAATGCATGCATTGGATGTATGTGTGTCTATTAGTGGTGCAGTACATGAAGGATGTAGTGCTGTGTAGTGCATGCATGTTAAATGCATATGCTGGATATATGTGTGCCAATGAGGGGTACAATACATGAAGATTACAATGCTGTTCAGTTTGTGCATATTAAATGCATGAGCTGTTAGTATGTGTGCTTATGAATGGTACATTACATGAAGGATACAGTGCTGTTCAATGTGTGTAGGCTGCATACATGCACTGGGTGTATCTGTGCTTATGGATGGGGTTCTACATGGAGTGCGCTTGGTTCCAGTTTGTGAGATCCAGGCCTGCATGGTAAAACATGAAGAGGTAGAGAAATCAGCCCAGGAGGGAGAGCAGGCTTCCCCTGTACACTTGAAAGTGTGTTCTTTCATTCAGTGAGAGGTTACAAGGAAGGGGCCTGGGTACATCTCAGGAAGGAGATGGGGGTGATAAGAGAATCAGAAAGTATAGGGCTGAGGCCCTGGGCTAAACTTCTGTTACACATATCAATGTGACTGACATCCAAGTGTGAACTCTGGTCATTTATCTGGGCTGTGTAGTGGGGATATCAGCTTTGGAGTCACTCTTGCAGTGGCAGAATGCTTTCAAGAGGAGGTAAAAAGCAGTGGAGTGGGCACTTTAAAGGAAGCAGACCCCCCAACATAAATGTCAAAGGCCCAGACTCTAAATTACGTTTGGTGTCTGGAAATGGACTATAAGAAGGAGTTTGAAACTCCAAAATTTGTCATCTGCCAAGGAGCCAGACGGGCTGTTTGAAGAGGGGAAGATACTCGTTATCTTCCCACGTCATGGGAGAGATCAAAAAAGGTTATCTGCAATGAGGAGCCATGAGGAACCACTGATCCGCAGGAGCACAACTGGGTGTGTAAGAGATCGGCGATTAGCAAGTGCAGTGCAGTGAACTTACCTAGACCAGCATCTTCTGCTTCGACACCGCAGAGAGGGACGCAAGCGAGGTCTCTGGACCCTCCAAGTCTGCGATGCAGGTAAGACTGAAATTGGGCCAGTAGGCCCTGGGGCATCTTGCTGACTAGAATAGCACATCAGCCCTGGAACACTTTTAAATTTAGAACAGAGTCAGAGTGGACTTTTGAGACTCAGACTTCTAGTGGGCATACCCTGGATGTTGTCTGTTGTGCATGGAGAATAACCACTATTGTTCGAGCAAGGAGGAAGTGTGGCAGTGACCTGCCAAGGAGACACTAGAGCCGCGACCTCAGGGGGGATTGTGTAGTTGTTTGTAAATGTCATATTTTTCCTTTGTATTGTTAATGGAAGAAATTAAACACTTCTATTTTTTCATAAAAGTGGGAATTTGGCTGGACAATGATTTCTTGTGTCTGCTGCATGCATGTTTAGTTGTGACCCTGTTTCCACTCCCTTGCATCCACACCTCCCCCCTGCTTGACCATGTTAGTACTGAAAGTCAAGTGCAGAAAGGGTACTTGGCCCAGTTGCTCAGAATCCACAGTAGAACGAACCCCAGGACATCAGGAATAAAAGGCCTCAACCCCCTCTGTTGGGCCCAGGTACCCCCGCTTTTCCTGTGGCTCTCTGAAAGGGGTTCAGATAGATAGATGGATAGATAGACAGGCAGACAGACAGACAGACAGACAGACAGACAGACAGACAGACAGACAGACAGACAGACAGACAGATAGATAGATAGATAGATAGATAGATAGATAGATAGATAGATAGATAGATAGATTGATTTTTTGTTCAGGGGCGACATCATATTTTGGGGCCACCCTACTATTTCTCTCTCCCCACGCAAAGACAACAAATAGAAAGTCCTTTATTAGCATAGAAATGGGTTTAATCAAATCCGAGGCGAGTACACATTATCTGAAGCAAAGTAGCTAACGTAAGGAGTTCGGAATTAATTAGCAACATAATGATAATAACTGCGTCTGCTGATTACCTCGAGGCATTGGGGCTCCCTGAAGACCTGGTACGTGCTTCCCCAGCAGCTGATGCGCACTTTGGAAACAAACTGCTCGCCCCATCGTGGAACAAAAGATAAGTCTGTAGATCTGTGAGATGGAAAGTGACAGTTCTATAAAGCTTATAAGAAGTATTATTTTTAAGTGCGTGTTAGGTTTTACGATTATTACTCTTATAATAATAATAATAATAATAATAAAATATATAGCTATATATGTAGTTGTCATTTTTGTCATTATTTATGTATTATTTTTATTTATTATTTATTTATTTATACATTACTTATAATATTATGTTACCATCATTATTTTTTCACAGTTGCTTTTTGGCATTGATATGTGCAACTTATACTAACACACAACTCACTGATTTTCCTCTGGCCCCCGAACATTACCCTGAACATTTACTATTCTGACCCAACTCATTCCCCTTTGTCCCTCATCACCCTGAGAGGATGAACGTCTGCGCCGCCCCCAGAGATCTGGAAAGCTGGTCAACGTGTTACATATAGTTCTCTTCGTCAGGCATGTAACCCACTGAGCTATCTTCCTTTCCGAGATGGAAAAGGACTGCGGCGTGAAGAGCGGCGCCTAGAAAAGGTGAAAAGAAGGAGAGGAAAAGGGTGAGCAAAGAGGTCACGAGGAAGGTCTGGGAGAAGAGATGGGAGGAGGAAGGGAATGGGGAAATAAAAAGGGAATGCAAGAGGAGAAGCGATATTGAAGAAGAAAAGTTTCTAAAAAGGTAGAACTAAAATCCAGATGAGCTGTGGGCATCAGTGGCGGGATGGACAGAAGGAGGAAGAGAAAAACAAGAAGTGAGAGGGCAGAGGCGAGGGAAGAGTGATCAGAGAGACTATAAAGGACAAGAGAGAATAAGACAGGTTTAGTGAGCGGAGTAGAAGGTAAGTAAATGAGTGACTGAATGAAAAAATGAGCTATTATGTATGTCGAATGGTACCTCCTAATAATTCATTATTGTACTGTAAAATACCTGAAACACTGAACTACAGAGTAAGCCAACCATCGACATACCCACGAGTTAGCACAACATTATTACGTAATTACCAAACATAGCACTCCATAACATGACCATAAAAATGTAAAAATATTTGTTCATCATTGTGCTAAAAAGGATAAACGGAATTGTACTATATAATAGAACTATTACTGTGTTATATTATAAATACAGCACTGAGTGAGATACATAACATGTCCAGGATTGTGCTGCAGAATATACCTCCATAAGTAATTTCATAGTTTTACCAGACCGTATTGTACCGCACAATGCACTGTGCCCTCATTGTACTTCCAAATATATCCCTGACTGGTTAAGTGAGTGCCCTACAGTAGTAACTTCTAACATGCATACCAGTATAATAATAGAAAATATCAGAATCCGGTGGAAGAGAGTAAATAATAATTGTACAACCTAGAAGAATGTCACGTATTATACAGTGACCATTGTTCAACATCAATATATTCTGTACTCGTGCTACAAAACATTCCACAGTTGTACTAAATAAGGCCATCAATGCGCAGTACAAAATGTCAGAATTCAACTGCAGAGTACGCTTGGAAAGGATGTGCCCACCATACTGAGCACATATTTTATACAATTCACCTACAAGACGTGCCGGTGTTTAATTTGTAAATAAAAGCGTGCCGGTGCCCAAAGCTCTGCTCTGAAACCCGCGGCTGCGACAAGCGCGGAATACTGAGGCAGCGTAATCCTGAAGCCATCTCGGGCGTCTTTAATCCATTTGTAGGTTTTTGTTTTTCTCTTCCTCTGTCTTTCCCATAGGTGTCTTTTTGCTCGCAGTAAATGCTTGAGGCAGTAACATAAGTGCCGGCTCTCAAAAATAAGGGCCGGTGCCCCGCACCGGAAACCACCGGCTCAAATTAAGTACTGAGCCGTGCCCATCGTTGTACTAAGCAAACAGCCAAACTGATGTCATCGTCTTCCTACACAATGCCCCCTTCGTTTTAGTGCGGACTAAACCCTCATTGTAACGAACAAAGATTGTTCTTATTGTTCTTCGGGATAGGTCCATCGTCAAAAGCCTTATTTATACAAAAGCATTTGCCACATTTTATTCTATAGATGTGACTTTATGTACTTAAGAAAACTTCCTTAAATAGAATTCTAACTGTGGTTTAAACCACAGAGCGGGGCTATCATTGTACAACAGAATATTCGAAAAGCTGTACTAATTCGCTGGGCCCATGATTAAGAGCAGTAACATCCAATATGTATATTACAAGTCATAAACAAGCTAGAACTGTAGAATATGAACTTCACTGTAACATTGTGGTGTCCATTAAGTAGATTGTTGCTCTAAAGAATATTGTGCTAAACTGCATTCCATGAATTTATTACAAACCCCCCTTAAATTTGTGCAAAAATGTTCTGCATGACCTGCTACAAACGCGGAGGGGCAGTTTGAAATATTTTGTACGAACTACTGGGTGGAACATTGAACTTATTTCATAATTTAGGCCCTGGGCAAGCAATTCACCATCCAACACCCCTCAGGAAGAAGGCACTAAGACCTCCAGGGGATTCCCTCTGCAGAATATGAAAGGTGTTGGATGACAAACTTGGACTACCATTGAAACAAGTTGCTGGTTGATATTATGTTTTAGCTGATGGTTAGGGGAGTAGTTATGAAACGCAGGCCCTTCTGATGGACCAAAGCAAAGCCGGGGAAGGGCAGTAGCAATGGAGCTTTAAGAGACTGAGAACTAGAGCTTGGGGTGGGTCCCCTCACATTCGAGATGCTCTCAGGAAGGGCCTAACAAGAAGCACTGAATGTGTCCCAGGGAACACCTGCTCAGCCCTAGAAGTAGAAAGGAGCAGATTCATAACTGACTGTCAGTTCATCTCACACCTCTGCCCTGCAGAAGGCCACAGAGAGAGCTTTGATTAGTTTGTCCTTTTTTAAATCAGTTGTATTGTTATCAATTGCTCGCTGCGCCACTGGAGTCAAGCTAGCCTGGCTGATGAAGGGTGATACCCTGAAACCGGTCCCAGGATGCTTGAATCCTGTCCAGGGAGGACCTGGCCTGGCAGTTCGGGCTGGACTGCTCCCACTGGGAGCAGGGTCCAGACTGATTTGCATATAGCTGGGTCTGAACTGGGGTGACGTGGCGAGCAAAATAACGATGGATTAAACCCAGATCTGTGACTGGGGGTGAGTGTTTGAAAAGTTTCATCACTCCGTCCATCATTGTATTTTGTGATATTGTATTGTTATCAATACCTCGATGTATGATTACAGTTAACAACAAGGCATTATTGTTTTAAAGATGACTAACTACTAATTAAGGAACATAGATCTGCCCCTTGTAAACAACTTTTAACCAGGTAATAGTTCAAAAGATAAACTATAAACTAACTACATTTTGTGGCTTTGTTAAGGAATACATGAATTATTAGGTGTCATGTCCCTTAATCCATTCATCTCAAACTATGCCTGAACTTCTGGAAATAGCCTGCTAGGTATGTCCATCTGGTCAGAAATGTTGATTTGAAAAGGGCCCTTAAGAGGCAATCAAGCGCATGACCTACATTTTTCAAAGTTCCATTGAGACGCAAACTATTTTCTTGTGTGTTTCTCTGAATATTATACCACAGAATCCCAGGCATAAAGACTCAAAGGCCGAGATTTATGAAGGATTTGCTTTGTCCTTGTGTTGTGCAAGGCGGTGCATGGACAACACAAAGGCTTTGGTATTCTTTACAAAGCTGCACAAGGCATTATTTGAGTGGCCTTGTGTGGCTTTGTAGGGAAATGTGATGTGACGCAGATGCCTCTGCTGTGTAACTTACTTTTTAGTCTGGCTGGGGTTCTATGGATGGAGTATAGGTGTTCCTAGGCACCCACCTATGGATTTTAGTGCATTTCCAGATTTACTAAAGCTAGAGAAATATCTTTATCGAGAAATATAATTATTTCTCCTTGTCATTGCCTCTTTCCATGTGTGCTGCATTCTTCAGCACACATACAAATAGGAAAAGGCCTCTATACTTGTACTATGGCGCAAAGAGTGCAGCAGTGCTAGGGAAGAGCAGGAATACTGTATATCATTGTAAATACTGAGTATTTCGGCTCTCTCCCTTTCTCTCATGCAAATCAGCAACTTTGCTTGATTCCTTTCCTGTGTTGCATGAAAGTTTAGTAAATGTGCTACATAATCTCCACATCTCTCTTTCACCCCTGATCCTCTCAGTGTGCAATACCTGACTCTCAATCCCTGCCCAGTATGTCACATCCTGATCCCGTTTTACACATCAGGAACATCAGTTTACCTGTAGGCAATTGCAATGCACCTCTTGGCTGGAACTAATTCCAAATAATTACTTTGTCACGGAACTTCCTCTCGTTATGTCTCAGCAATAGCCCGAATAAACACACTTCCGGTTCCATAGCACTGGATCCTTGCATTCCTATCACCATTAGTTTAGGAACAATTTTCCAGTACTGTCCTATAATTTAGAGTTTTCAGGTCCCATGATGAACGTTTTGCAGCTAATTCCAAATATCTTGTGCATTGAGATGAAACCGAAGGGTACATTGTGTTCAATGATATCAGAGTGAGATAAATGCTATACAAAAAGTTGAATTGTAACAGTTTAAATGTTGTATTTCGAGAAACATTAGATGTATGTCTTAATAGCATACCCCATTTATCGCCATTAATTACATCCCCATATCATAGTACTATTTCTCTTTAAATCCCTCATAGTCTCTAATGCCTTATTTAGAGATTCCGGATGGGACTCCATCACAACTGTGGTAGAATTCCCACCCGCCCTATTATAAGGACCATATACTAAAATGCACTAGTCTGCCTCATTTGTGATCCCATCTACCAAACACCAAGCAAGGCCCCTGGTCTCCTTAGAAAGCCCTTTAAGTAAAAGAGTCACTGCTGTCTTCCAGTCCCTAATGTCAATAACGTCCCTAACACTGGGCTCAGTATACTGCTTACTGCCCAAAGGCAGTTTATTGTACCCCCAGCGTACTGTAGAAGGCTGAACATTCAAGATCCCATTGACTGGAATAAGCTCCAGAATTGTCTGTAATTTCCCTGCAGAGTCTCAATCCCAGCCGAAGCCCACCATACCCATTGTCTCAATCTCAGCCGAAGTCCACCTTAAGTACTCATTGTTCTGTTCATTATGTGAGTATCTTTCCAGGATACTAGGGGTTTAGGTATCCTAGTGTAATCCTTCTGCTACACCACTTCAAACAAAATGTGTCTATTTGCACTAACCAGGTGATCTTCCCACAAGGTCTATTTAGCCCCATCAGCAGTCCCAGAATGTCTCGTTTTAATAAATGAGTCATTACATAGGTGTTTTAACAGTATGATTTAGCAGTAGGCGTTTCCGAAAAAAATCTAGCTACCCATTGGAAACTGCACAGCCATATAATATAGCTTGTAGTCAGAAACCATTAAGTCACTCTGTATGATTGGTAACTAACCCTTCCTCAGGGCTACACCATATCTATTGGAGCCTCAACCCATCATTACTGAAAGAAAGTCAAATGTTTTAAACAATGTTGCAGATAACTGACTGGTTTATCAGTAAAGTGGTACGATAGCCTTGATCATTTCTAAGTTGTGGAAAGTGTGTTGTTTTATTCAGACTATGCAACTGTTTTGTGACATAACCAATTTTGCTGGATCTAATTTGGAACACGTGACCTATGCCAGTTCACTCTAAGCAAGATACCCTACTAAATTAGTTTGAGATGTCCATAATGGAGGTTCACAAAGAATGACTATCTCTTAACGTAATTTAAAGCATCCTCTGCATGTAACTCTATGCACTGGGATCTGTTCAGCATAATTAATCATTATTTATTTTCTGTATTTTCAAAAATTCACCAAAGGTTTCATTGTGGTAGCAAAAATCAACGGTGAAAGGAGGCAACCCTGTGTTCTTTATCCCATCTTGTAAAGTGCACATCTCAACCATTCCATTTGTACTCTCGCTATTGGTACACAATAGAACAGCAACATCTATTCCATTATATAATCTCCAAAACCAGTTCTCAGTAACACCTAAAATATGTACTTCCAGCTAATAATGTTCAATGCCATCTCTAGATTAGAATAGATAACCAGCTGGTAAAGAAAGTAACTGGCACTTCCTCAATATCATGAAAAATATTTTGTTTTAGTGGAGGTATTGCACCCCGGTACAAACCCACTTTGTTCAGGCTGTACATGGGAAGTTAGAGATTTGGCCACTTGGTTTGCAATTGATTTGCAAGGATTCTATAAATGTGGTTATGCATCGATAATAACTGAAACAAGGGAATATCGTGTATATTTCTACTCCTTTCGACGGTAGCTAAACATTCAAGATTTTATTAATTGACAAGAAGGAACTATTCCTCACTCTAGTGATTTTGTACAAAGCATTTAGTTCTGGTGTCAATAAATCTATATATCTTTCATTAAGATCAGTTGGTAATCCATCCACCCATGGGCCTTTCCCAAAGCCCGTTCTGGAATCACTTTTGTGATGTGTTGTATCACGGAGCTTTAATGCGTCAATTTGGTCACGCAACAAGAAAGCTGACCTCACAACATTTACATACTCTTCCAAATCACAAAGTATATATAGATATTAATTTCAGAATACATTTGTGTCATGTCTAACAAAAGGCTTATAATCTCTCAGGCCCATCACCCTATTGCCTTTGGAGATATTTGTGGCCATACCTTTCCTATTATCTAAACTTCCTAGGCAGTCCTGTAGTTGGGATATTGCTTCTGGTTTTTTTCAGATATTTTAGCTTTCTCCCCATCTATTGAAGGAGACTTCCATAACTGTTTTTGCAGTCATCTATTTATGGACACTAGTTCTTTTTATCAACTTTTGGGTTCCATATGACATTTTAACACAGTGTACGCCTCCTTTTCTATTGGTGTATCAGTTGACGTTTGATCATTTTTGCCAAAGTAATAACTTATCTCTTGTCATATTGTGCCTCTGAGCATGAGGTCACAGTGTGCAGGAGCATGGGTCTGCCAGATGAGTACAGTTGATCATACACCCCACATCACATCTCCAGAAGTAGAATGCTGTGCCCATAAACAGATCTACAAAAAATTCTATCTATGAGACATTTGTGTGCAAGGCCTTAGAGCAAAAATGTGTTCAACCTAACATACAACTCATTGAAATTTGAATAATAAGAGCAATCTCTGGCTACTGGATTGTACACTAACCAGGAATCAACTGGATCCCATTTAACCACTCACTCTTCTGGTGCTTTGGCCATTCTTCTTATCTGTGACACTACCAATGGGGTTTGGGACCTGTAAAGAATAATGCACGTATGCAGTCAAAGTCACTTACAATCCACAATGGCAATGAAACATATCCTGCCATCCTTTCCAACAACAGAGAAAGGAAAGCAGTTTTGACAATATTAGGATTACGCATAATAGCCAGTAAAAGATGTACACCATCCAGCTTGCCCTCAACATAAAACATATGTACCTCACAATCAACTTGTGCCCTATGAGCAAAAGAGTGGATCAAGTCTGAGTACCATCTGTTACACAGTTGACCCCTCCAGGTCTACTTCATTTTCTCTTCTTCCACCTACTTAGCTGTGTTTTATTTAATAAAGCTATTTTGACCCCTATGCTTTTAAGTATGGGTGGGCAGAATGTTTCATTCTGCTCATGGAATTGGCAGCATTTTGGTCCATTCGCATTAATCTTTAATGCAGAATTCTGCCCAAATTCCACCAATTGCTACATGGCAGTATTTCTCTCTTGCAAGGCTCCACAAAATGCAAGCTGTCGAGCGCAACCAAGGTTTGGTGCCCTCAGCACGGTTTGCTAGCACAAGCCGTCGCAGTTGATCTTGAGTGGTTGCGGTCAGATGTCTGCCTCTCGAGTAGATTTTCTGCCAATCTGCGAGTTCCGCCCACGTCTACTTCTCAGGTGTGCATGAATTGTATGCCTTCTATGAACTTTATTTACAATGCTCACAATCCATGTTATTAATATATATTTAAATACTGATGTCACTGTGAAGGAGGTTCTTCATTAGAAGTGGGGACACTAATTTGAGTTGTAATTACCAAAAGGGGGTCATATTGTTTCAACTGCTAACTGTCCCAAGCACACTCTTACATACTCCATAAATGAGAACCCATACCATTTTCACCACAGGATGATAAGCGAATGGTTGTGTGACATAATACAGAGTACAAAAATATTGTGACACAAACATTGAAAACTCGTATATTTATTTTCTTAAACCACTTAGAAATAACATATTAACTAACAAATCATATTTGAAACATTAGAAACAAAAAATATATCAAGACCATATCTAAACAAATGTAAATCAGCAAAAATATTGATAATCAACGTACTAAAGAAAAATCCACCTTTAGCCAATGAAATTCAAAACCAAAACATTTAACAGGTAAACATAACTAAGGTAAAAAGAATAAAAACAGAGAATGCACCAAACACAGGCTGCTGCACTGAGACTTTTTTGCCACCTTATAACATCACTCGCAATAAAAAAAAGAAACTGTGTCCTCAAATAAAGTAAGTTTACTAACTCTATATAACTAAAACAAATATACTTGAAACCACTGTGCATTCAAAAAATAAAAATACATTTTCTCTTTCAATGTGTTTCCAAAGCAGAACTGTGAAACATCAAAAAGTGTCAGAAAAAGCAGGAAACAACTATTAAGTATTAAACAAGAAAGAATGTAAGTATAAAATGAAAAAGTTGTGAACTATTGCTTCTTAAAATCATAAACCCATGGCCAGTTTTAAATTAAATAAACTACATTTAAAGTTGAGAAGTTACAACAGCTAACAATGTTACTACTGATTTTAATTTATATAAACTTTACATCTTTATATCATTTGTTAATTTCAATTAATATATTGATATGTAATTTTTCATTTTTATTGCATTTTTAATATTAAAACTATTCACATTCTAAATCCATAAAAAGACATCAATCCTGTCAGCATATTAAAAATGATTTGTACCTAATTAACTATCAATTTAATAAATTATATGTTCACCTAAAAACATATACGACTTACATAATTCACATAATGTCACCCTCTTCTTTTAAAACAATAAATAATTGTTTTTACAAAATAGTTGGAAAATTTTTAAGTTTTAATTTATACTTCTTCATTTAGAAAACATATATGAACAAATATTTTAGAAGAGGTACACAATTACATCCTTAGTAAAAGGATGACTATAATTTTGATTAAAACATATAATAATTTATTTTTTAATTGTATATATAATGAAATATTACTTTTTAAATGCTTTCACAATTTTCCCAACAGATCCAAAAACCTATAACATAAATAAAACAAAATGAATAGAATAAATAGTCAAATGTGTAAACCATTAATAATTGATAACATACACATATCATGAATTTATTTTTTCAAATACTTCCCTCCCTATTACCCAGCAAACACAACAACCCATTAAAAATCATTAATGGTAACAATAGGAATACATAATTTATGTAATCAATGCAATTTATTAATGAATCATTATCAATATATACATCTTATAATTGTTTATATTTAAACACTACCCACTCTCTTTATTGTGCTGAAAAAAACATAGGAATTCACTGGAAAAAACAAAGGTTACAGGAAAGTTATAGTTAAATTCTGAATTTACTCACACAAAACCATTGAAATTAAGCGGTTATAGTTATGGTTAATTCAAGTAACTATAACTCACTCCCTAAGGTAACTATAACTCGTGCCTTCGCCATGCAAATCTAATTACTCTACATATTACATGACTGATGACACCTTCTGTAGAATCTTGATATTATCACTGCAACATTTGCAATAACATTATTGATTAAAAAACTGGGCATGGCGGGGGCGCTAGTTATAGTTACCGTAGAGCGTGAGTAATAGTTACTTGAGTTACTTGAGGTAACCATAGCTATCACTGCTGCCTCTCAGGGGCTGCGGGGCTGCCTCTCCGAGAACTACATTTGTTGCCTATTCATAAGAGGGTTCTTTTTTTAATCTTTGGTTCTGTTTTTTTTTAGGTCCTTCCATCTTATTGGCCACAAATATTTATCTGACCACTTCTGTCATTATAGGATGCAGAGAACATTTACATCTTCAAACTCTTATTTGTTAAACACCTCTACTTTCAGGCTAATATCTATAGGAGGCAAATCTTTGGTTGCTTTGGGATCCAAGTCTTGGAACCAGCTTCCTGATTCTCTTTGACTTATTATTAATGAAGCCACCTTTATGAAGAGCCAAATAGCTTGTTTGGTTTAATCCCTGGATGAATTGTGTCATCGCCTAATTTAATGTGTTCCTCCTTAGGGGACTTCTTTCTTTCTGTCCTCTTAGTTTATTTATTTTTAGGTGTTTTCTGATTGATTTATTTTACAACGGCTGAACTGAGGAATGGTGTTTGAGTTAGTGCCAGGATGCTCTGTTTATGTGACCGTGCACTTTACAAGTACCGGTTTCATTCATTCATTCATCTCACAGGGGAAAATTAAGACAACAGCAGTATGACCAAGTAAATGTACTACTCGAATTTCCATTGTTTATTGACAAAAACAAGTGATCCCATGTAACAAACACTTTTAATGTCTCGTTGATAAGTTTGCAATCTGTATCAAGAAAAATACTTAGTAACATTTGAGACAAAAATAATTCCTTTTCTAGAAACAATACAGGATTTCTGACAAGAAAACTCATATGGAAAAGGGGACGGGAAGAAAAACTGCAGTCAGTTCAGTAAGATATGAGGAATGACAACTGTTTTTTCTGGATGGCTAATAATGGATAACATCTAGGTATCACTTGTGAAAAATAACAACTTTGACTCTACAAAAGTCTTTAACAATCTAGTGTATTTCCATCCTCTGTTAACATATTTCTGCTACTTTATACTTGGATACATGGTAAAGTAACATTTAGAAATAAATAGTAGCAATTACAAATATCTGCCTAGAAAATGTTGTGAGCATCTGAGACATGATTTATACAAAACCATACAACCATATCAATAAATAATATCTCAACGCAGATATGCTTTTTAGTCTGCTTTAAGCTACCATCACTGTTATATCACAGCATTGGAGAAAACTGAGCTCAAATCAAAACCATGTAGGGTTAAGAGAAAACTCTTGTAAAGCTCAATTTGTTGATCTGTAAACCTATTAAATGCAATGTTAGGGGAAACATTTGGTAATGGGTTCCTAGCGCTATTACCCAAGTTCCTCTAAACAAACTTTGAAATGATATGCGCAGACCACTGCTGAGAGACGGTATACAGAGGAAATTAAGAGAATACAAAAGTGAAAGAAGATGCGCAAAAGGGCAGGCAAAGTCTGATTCAGTAATATTGCCTTATGTAGCTGGTGTCTCACTTCAGTATTTCTCTGTGGAAATCTTTACTGGATTATGCGCAATGAAGGTCTGAGAAACCCTCGACCAAGAAAATGTCTTAAACCATCGACTTAAACGATGATCCCCTATTTTGCCTGTATCACAGGCTGAGACAGAGGAGAGTGTGGTTAAGGCCATTCCTAAGGAAATAGAGAAGTAAAAAGAGTTTGTGGGGCCATGATAAAACGTGATGCCCCTGGGGATCCTGTGACTGTCCATGCCATGGAAATCTATGAGAAGTTAGCATGTGCAGGAATATTTTTTAGTTCAAAAGACACAAAAATTCTGATTTAATCTCAGAAAAAACTCAGTGACAGCCAGTTTTGGCGCAAGCAGGCCAAGGAGGAAAAAACTAAGAAACATATGGCTAGTGAGGAACTTTTAAGGCACCACTGGATAAAGGAGAGCTTCCTCTGCACAAAAGAAGCGAAAACTAAAATTCTCATAAATGGAAGGCTTGAATCTGACCTATGTCCTTTGTTTGGCCACAAGACTTTACAACATCCCCAACAGCTTCACGATATCTTAGAAAGTAAGGGATTCTCTTTGATTAAGTGTGTTCATTTGTGTCCCATATAAATTCTGGAGTCGAGAGGACAGTAATGGTTACATATGTGAGCTGTTCCTACGTCCCATTTATATTTCTTTCTTATCTTTCGTGAACAACATTCAAATGTTAGTGGTAGGAATTTCTGAATAACATTATACTCCTGCCCAACATATACTAGATGTTAAAGTTTCACTCCCTCATTAAGGGCATAGGTCTTAGGTTAAGGGTTGCAGCTGCAGAAGAAAGTTTTAGTGACCGGAAGGGCTTTCAGGAGCAGGATGTATTACTACATTATGGCACATAATCTTCACACAGCTGATCCTAATTAATCAATCAATCAATCATAATACTTGTAAAGCGCGACTAGTCACCCGCAAGGGTCTCAAGGTGCGGGGCAGTAAGTGAGAGGTCGTCGATGAACGGAGGGGATCAGGTGAAGAGCCTAGTTTTGAGGTCCTTTCTGAATTCCGATAGAGTGGGAGATCTTCTGAGGTGGATGGGAAGGGAGTTCCAGGTCTTGGCTGCGTGGTTGGAGAAGGATCTTCCGCCTTCTGTGGCCTTCCGGACATGTGGGATGGCGCTGAGTGTGAGGTCGGCGGAGCGGAGCTGTCTGGTGGGCGTGTAGAAGTGGAGTCTTGGTTGAGGTATTCTCTTCCGGTGTTGTGGAGGGCTTTGTAGGCGTGCGTGAGAAGCTTGAATGTGATTCTCTTGTCTATTGGGAGCCAGTGCAGGTCTCTCAGAATGCTTCAAAACTGTACTTTGTCTTTAGCCACTCGTGGAATAGACTTTGACCTGGCTCCATTCCTTCCTCTCTTCACAAAACTCTAATCAATGCTTAATTTGGAAAATAATGAGTCAGTGACCAAAACTCTGCTCAGAAGCCTGTGGTTGGTACTTTTAAAAATTGTGCACCAAATATCAGGGCTCCCTACTCTTGTGTGCACATCATGTCTCTTGATTCGACTACCAAACACTGTTCCCCCTTTATCTCCCTCTTGCTGGTCCCTGCTTTCTCACTTAATAATGATTTTTCTGTCTTTCTCTTCCTCCGTCTTTTCACTCTGTGTGTTTTTCTCTCATTTGCTCACGCTCAATATCTGAAGAGGAAAAATAAGTGCCAATCCCCAGAAATGAGCGCCAGTGGGCTCTGTCGGCACCCACCCAAATTAAGCACCGACCTTACTATAGAACAGGGGTCTTCAAACTGTGGGGGGCCCTCAAATGATCCAAGGGGGGCGCCAGGTTCTGGCCAAAAGAAGCATTATGCTGCTAACAGGGCTTTGTTTTAAGCTGAAAAAACGAGCTGCAGTAAACCGCTCTGTAATGGGCCATCACTAACATGTTTTGTCATTTATATCCAAGCTGGGTGTATATATCAAAAGGAAAGGGGCTCCAATTCCTCTTCAAACCCCTCACCCCAACTTCTAATATTCACACTGGGGATACGTTTGCACATTAGTGAGGCCTGCCTGACCAGAATAGTATGTTTGGCATCATGTATTTGATTGCATTTTAAAAATAATATCAGAACTTAAATGCAATGTTTAAATCAGTCTATACATATTCAAAAAATTGCCAATCTAATAGAATAATTATGAAAATTTGGAGGGAGGACCCAATGCTTTTTTTTTCACATGGCAGGGGCAAAATTAAAAAGTTTGAAGACCACTGCTACAGAATATTAGGCCTAGGAGGACTTTCTGTTACATTTGCACAATCTCCTGTAATTTCATGGTATGACTGTTGAGCGAATTTCGTGAAATTACAATATTATGCTAGGTCGTTGCACTGGAACAATGTGAATGACTAGAACACATGCATCAGCTGTTTGCAGCGCTTGTGTTTACTGTACTTGTAATTCAAAATGTATCAAAGTGCTAAAGGAAGGATAAAACTTCACTACATACCATTCCGTCCCATAGCTCCGTTGCCCTAATATTACAAAATATGACCTTATTATGGTTATCATTGTACAACCTTCACAATAAACAACTTGACCTGAAACTGACCTGATAGTGACAGAGCTTTCAGCAGCCAACTTGACCTTTCCAAGTCACCCGTCTGGTTTATAATGCCCGAGGTGGTCACAACAGCTCGCCTTGTTTCTCAATGCGTGAAATTATCTGTCTGAGGCTATCGATTCGAGTTTTGCAAAATGATTCTCCAAGAGTGAATTTCGTTTGAGGTGTCATACCATAAAAAAGACTGACATTTATTTGCGAGCACTAAATCGTGTATGAATCTAGATTAATGGTTAATGCATACTTCCACTAGTTTCTTTTTGTTTGTTTTTATGCATATGCGTTTTGCTTAATTTTCGCTTGCGAGAGTGTGCGCTCAGCAGAAAATGTCCAATGAGAACGGAAATTGGATGTGTGCCACAGGCGCTGCACTAGCCTGGTTTATCATTTCAGAAACTGTACGGAAAATACATTGAACTGGAATCTCGCGTTACTTTTGTACCCGTGTTGCGAGTGGGAAATTACACAATTTTCGCTTACACCTAAATACGGACACAGGGGAGCCCGCCCCTGCTTCCTGCATTAGCTAATCATTCCAGCAAGGGCGAGGGGGGCCCTGGCGCTTCTGGGGTGCCACTGACGCTTCCGGGAGGTCCCCATGCAGTTTAATGGCAACCAGTAAGTCATGGAGACTGGGAGGTGAGGGGAGCCCTCATCCCATCCTGAAGGGGTATCCACGCGTTTTGCGTCACGCGACGCCTCTCAGGCCTCCACCGGTCGGTGTTCAGGGATTAGCTGCCCTGGTCCCACAAACAGTTCATTTTCTTTGTCTCCCTGTTGTCGGGTCTCCGGGTCGCCTTCCCCGCTCACACTGCTCGGTGCCGAAACGGCTTCTTCGAAGGCCTTGTTTTCAGCTCTGAAATATCCCAGAAGGGAAGGTACGAGTGTTCCGTGAGCAGAGCAGACAACACCCCAGTTTCAAGCCGCGCTGCGAGCAGCTGGTTCGACGAGGCGCATCGAGGAAGCGAGGCCTGCGCCGCAGAGAAGAATTCAAGGTCGCAGCATCCTTCAGGATAAGGAACAGGCGACCCCGCAGGGCGGCCAGGGGAGGCGTACTTTGTGCTAGAGAAAGAGATCAGGGATAGAAACTGCACCCATTGATCCGGTAAAGCAACAATTAATGTACAGCTCAATCAGAGCATCAGCCCTGATCGGCAGCAACTCAACCACAGCCAAAACCCTGCAATTGCATCTTAACCCTGGCTGACAACCCCCATCCAGACACACAGGAGGCCCAGCCAGTGCACCTCCCCATTGGTCCAGAGGAAAACACTGAGACTCAAAGACTGAATGGCTAGTCCCAGTCTTAACCTGCAGCACCCACTCCGGTGCAGCACTGAGGCCCACACCCATCTAAGCCACTACACCTCCATCTTGGCTGCCAGCATCTCATTCCGTGTCAGCACCTACCGCCAGGCAGCTCTGTCAGTGCTCCTCAGTCCTGGTCTACATCCACTCATCTTGTTCCATCACCGATACCCGCTCTGCCAGTACACCTTTCCCTAGGCCTATGAAAGCAACCGGCTCCAGCAGCACTTGTTAGACAAGCACTGACACCCACTGTGTTCTCTGGTGCAAGGTATTAGAGTCCTAACCTGCTTCAGCCCTGGCTGCGCCAGTAGTGGGAACCTTTCTCTCAGTGCTTAATTTGTAAATAAAAACGTGCTGGTGCCCAACGCTCTCACCTTAAACACGCAGCTGCTGCAATTAAATGTGGGAGCACGGAATACTGAGGCAGGTAATTGTGAAGCCATCTCGGGCCTCCTTAATCCATTTACAGCCACTCTCTGCCCTTTCATCTCACTCTTTCTGCCTTCTACCATTGTGACACTTTTTCGTTTTTCTCTTCCTCCATCTTTCCCATATCTGTCTTTTGCTCTCAGTAAATGCTTGAGGCAGAAAATATATGTGCCGGCCCTCAAAAATAAGTACTGGTGCCCCGCACTGGAAACAACAAGAACAAATTAGGCACTGCTTTTTCTGTTGGCATCTCACTGGAATTCCGACATGCAGCCCCGCTTGCTATAATGTTACTGGGGCTCACTCTTAGCACTGGTTGCACTTCAATGTAATTCTGACCCACACTCAGCTCTGGTGTCAGGCACTTGAGTTCTGACCTGCAGCTCCACCTGCAGTTCTCGTGTTGGGGCCCACGCTTTGCATTTGTGGCATTTCACCTCAGACCTCACCTGCAGCATCACTTGCTATTCTAGTACTGGGACCCATACTCTGCTTTGTTGGCCAGGCACTGCTGTTATCACCTCCAGCGCCTCTCGCTATACCGTGTCCTGGCACCAGCAGCACTCCACTTTGTTGGCAATGCACTGGGTTTGGGACCTCCGGTATCAGTTGGTGTTCCCGTACTGTGACCCACACTCTGATCCAAAGGCTGTGCACTGGAGTAATGACCTCAAGCAATGGTTGCTTTTCTAGTACTGAGACCTACAACCAGTTCTGCTGGCAATGTACATTTGTCCTGACGTGCAACAACACTTGCTGTTCCAGTCCTTGGGACCTACCCTCCTCTTTAGTGGCAATGTACTGGAGCAATAACCTCCAGTACCACTTGCCATTTTAGTACTTGACCCCACACTCTGGTCCGGTCCCCATACACTAGAGTTGTGACATAGGGCGCCACCTGCTATTCTGGTGCTGGACCCCACCCTCAGCTCTGGTGAATTACCACCACCACTTGTTATTACAGTACTTGGAACCATACTCTAATCTGGGGGCAAGGCAGTCATGACATCAAGAACTGTGTCCTATTACAGGACTGGTACCCCCACAGTTATGGTGACAATGCACTTGAGTTCTGACCTGTTTCACAGTCTGTTGCTCCAGTACTATTACCCATGCTTTGCTCTGGTGGCAATACAATGTAGTACTACCTTGCTTTGCAACTCCAGTACTAGAACACACTCAGCTCTAGTGCAAGGCAGTTTAGTCACGACCTTTGTGAGAAATTGGGTTGTTGGATCCCTTCTCAAGCCACAGCCACAATCCCTGTCAGGATGAACAACAAAAGGTCACTGCATTAACCTGTGCTTAACTCCCTGGTAGCTTGGCACAAAAGCAATCAGGCCTAACTTAGAGCGAATGTGCAAAGTATTTATGCAGCACACAAACTGTAACAAACTGAAAATACAACACAAATAAAATGTGTTAAAATGTGTTTGTTTGTTTAATCAAAACGTTTTGGAAGTCTATTTTCTCAAAAAAGGCTATTTTTATCACGTTTTAAACTATTCTGTTTCAAAATATTTTATGCTGGTGATTGTGAGGCATCAGTTTAGAATGTTGATCGCTCGTCAAATCAACTGTCATTCTAACTGGAAGGCAGCAGAGGGCGCAGTACCACAATACTACTGCCAGCTCCCTCCGTCAGACAAAAGGTGAAGTTAACCATTTGCACATCCAATTGGTGTTAAAAACCCACAGTCTGGAAATTGTTAGCAATGATCAAGAAAAACAAGCATATCAGGAACACCGTCCGTCTCAATCTATTGCTGGAGAAGATGTTTCCAAACAATCCAGAAAGCACACAAAAATAAACGAAAAAGCTGCTCTTTATCTTCTACAACACTGAAACACACAGCAAACATGATTTCTTCATGGCATGGCGTTTATATGAACTCTTACATGGTATTCATTTCAGCACACAAGTTCCATGTTACCAGAAAATCCACAAAGCAGAACAGAATCTCTCTAAAAAAAGAGTCTGTGTAAAACATCCTTCATTTTTTCTTTTCTCCATGTTGAAAGTGGTTGGAAAGTTGAGATCTTCTGTATTTTACACTCAGGGCAGCGGCTGCTTCAGCCCTGTGATCCAGACAGACAAACACGGTCCCCATGCACCTGCCGTCTTTTACAATGGTGGGCGCTGCATGTGAGCATTAACATTTGGGCCGGTTTACCAATAAATTGAGTTCTGTTTCTAGTGAATTTTTTTTTAAATAAGCATGTTACAACTGTTATTTTAGTTGCGAATAAATAATTTACAGTTAAATGTTCCCTCACATTTTCAATTTAAATGCATTTCAATGTTTCGTTATAAATGACTTTCCTTGGATAAGGATTTACATGGCTTTGTTTCCATCCAAAATGCTTTATATGTTTTCGTTTTTCTATCAATTCACCTACTACAGATAAAGGGACTGTGAAAAATTGGGTTGTTGGTTGACTTGGGTGTGATCCCTGGTAAAGCAACAGCCACAATCCCCCGTAGGGTGAACCACAAAAAGTCACTTAATTAACCTGTGCATAACCCTTGTTAGCTTGGCACAAAAAGCAGTCAACCTAAAGGTAGAGGCAATTTCTTAAGGTAATTTCTTAAGTAATTATGCAGTACACAAACAGCAACACAGTGAAAACACAGCACAATAAAAATCCCAAACCGATTTAGAAAAAATAGACTTAATTGTAACATATTATTTGATACCAAAAACAACAAAATCCGATTAGTAGAACCACAGTTATGAATATTTAAATTTCAAGGTTCAAAATAGCAAGTCATAAGATTGACAAATAGGCATCTAGGCATCTTTAGCACCACAAACAAGGGTCCAGGAGTGGATGGAGACTGCTTGGTGGTCCAGGACTCTCTCAGGCTGGGTCCAGGTGCCAGTTAAAGATGGCGGGATCCTGTAATGTCCCAGTGGCTTTGAACTGGAGGTCAGCAAAATTAGCCCTTGGAGTCACTTCTGAAGTCCTGGTTGCAGGTGAAGATGCAGGGTTCTACAGCAGGGCTGGCACCTGAAGGTTCAAGGCAGGCTCCTGGCAGCAAAGCAGTCCTTCCCGGTACAGCAACAGTCTGGCAAAGTGCACAGCAGGTCACAGCAGGAGATCTGTCATTGATGGTTATTGCTGATGGTCGCTGTAGCACAAAGAGTCACATTTCTTGGAGCTTTATAATGGTGAGCGGCATGTGCAGCAAGTTCTTGGAGCGAAGGGCCTGAAATTTCAGGATTCCTCCTTTTCTTTGACGAGGAGCACATCTGAGGGTTCCTCAACTGAGGGTTCCATGACCTAGGGGCAGCGCTGAGGTATCAAGAATTCACTTCAGCAGAGGCCAGCAGAGTTCAGGCAAGTCCAGATGTAGGTCCAGGCAGGTCCACTACAGCAGGTCAGCTGGGCAGTTGCTTGGAAGCCCCTGGAGCTTGCTGTGTCCTGAATCACTTTAGCCTGGAAGGAAGGTTGCAGGTCCAATCTTCCTTCTTAGACAGCAAGGCAGACCTTATGAAGCAGGGTAGTCCTCTGACAGCAGGGCAGTTTTTCTTCTTTACTATTCACAGGTCCAGGAGTGTACTAAAGAGTGTGTCTGATGGCCCCTTTTTATACTTATTACCCACTTTGAAGTGGGAGAAGCTTCTGGAGTTTTCCACCCACAAAGTTGCCTGGAAATCCCTGTCTCCCTACCCTGGTCACAGTTTGCCTGGGGGCACAGTAAGCTGTGTGAAGTCCATTGTGTCTGAGCTGGGCCAGTGCCTTTGAAGTGGAAGTGTGGTAGGTGACAGATGGCAGCTCCCCCACCCGCTGTTAAGCCAGTATGGTTATGGCCCATCCTGCCAACACCCAGACACAGTATTCGGATGCTCTCTGGGGAAATACACAAATCCGAACCGCCAAATACACCTAGTCACATGATCCAGGAACAGGGTGCTGGGATTTTCATGACTGTGACTTAAAATCTGACTTTACCATTAAAGATGGGTTTAAATTACAATTCATCAGACACAAAACATGGCATTCCTACTTGCTTCAAAACAAAAGTTATCACTTATTGAATGTAATAAGGTAACCCCATGCTATCCTGTGGGAAAAATAGGCCTCACAGTAGTGAAACATTAAATTAGGTGTTTTTACTACCATAAAATGTAGAACTTAAAATTACATATCCAGCTTTTGTATACAATGCACCCTGTCTTATGGGCTGCTTAGGGCTTACCCTAGGGGTGATTTATATGTATTAAAAAGGAAGGTTTAGATCTGGAAAAGGTTCATTTTGCCAGGTCCAAGTGTAGTTTAAAACTGCACTTACAGTTTGCAATGGCAATCCTGAGAATGTTTTTTAAAGGGTTACCTATGTTGGTGACACAATAAGTGTTGTAGGTCCACGAGTAGCATTTAATTTACCAGCCCTGAGTACCTGTAGTACCACTTTACTAGAGACTTATAAGTTAATTGAATGTGCCATTTTGGTGTTAGCCAATGTTAACATGCTTAAAGGAGAGAGCACAAGCACTTTAGCACTGGTTAGCACTGGTTTGAGTCCTAAAACTCAAAACAAAGGAGTTAAAAAACAGGAGAGAGAAGGCAAAAAGTTGAGGGGTGACCCTGCAGAGGCAGCCAGGTCCAACAACTTCCAGCGCCACTCACTATTTAAACACTAGTACCCACACTCTGCTCTAGTGGCAATGCACTGCAATTCTGACCCATAGCACCACCTTCATTTCCACTACTGATTCCACACTTTGCTCTGATAGCAAGGTACTGAAGTCCTCACCTGTAGTGCGCCTGCTGTTCCAGTGGTGGGGCTTACATCCTTCAGAGATGTACCCCACCCCTACATTTCATCACCTCTTTTGCAGTAAATTCTAAACCCACAAAAACAATTCTGCCACTTGCTGTCACCAGGAATGTTGCAAGGAGGATTTGAAATTCTCCAGGCAAAATATAGGGCATGCTTCCCAAACCCTGTAAAAAAGTCTTGTTTTTTAGGCCTTCTGCAGTAATTTGATGCCACCACTAGATTACACCATAATGCTACCCTACATCACCTCATGAAAACAGTGACCAGGCAAGTCACTCTTGCAGTGTGTGCCACTATTGTAATACAAAAACCACTGGAGAATACAACCTCGCTGCTGCAAATGCTGTTTTCAGGGCATCAAAACTCACTCATGTGGTGCACATGCCTATATGATACATATTGAGACACATTTCTCCATACCAGTACCTATATTTACCTAATGGTACGCCACTGGGATATCATGCTCTTAACTCCTTCGCTGACAGGCCTTTTCCCCCTCAGGTGGCAGGCCTTTTTTTTGGCAATTTGGAGTAGTTCGCGCTTAGGCCCTCATGACTTTTTGTCCACATAAGCTACCCACGCCAAATTAAGGTCCTTTTTTTCCAACATGCTAGGGATTCTAGATGTGCCCAGACTTTGTGGGTTCCCTTGGAGGAGACCAAGAAATTAGCCAAAATACAGTGAGAATTTAGTTTTTTGAAAACAAAATGGGAGAAAAGGGCTGCAGAAAAAGGCTTGTGTTTTTTTCACCGAAAATGGCCTCAACAAGGCGTTTGTGGGGCTAAAATCATCATCTTCCCAGCTTTCAGGAACAGGCAGACTTGAATCAGAAAACCACATTTTTCAACACAATTTTGGCATTTTACTGGGACATACCCATTTTCACTATATTTTGTGCTTTCAGTCTCCTTCCAGTTAGTGACAGAAAAGTGTGTAAAACCAATGCTGGATCCCGGAAAGCAAAACATTTCTTAAAAGTAGACAAAATTCTGAATACAACATGGGGTCTTTTGTGTAGAGACAAAGCAATATAGCATTACATCTGATGGACGCTTCTGGTTGCGGGGATATATAGGGCTTGTAGGTTCATCAAGACCCTAGGTCCCCAGAGCCAATAAATAAGCTGTACCTTGCAACAGGTTTTCATTGTATATGGGTATACAGCAATTCATTTGCTGAAATATAAAGAGTGAGAAATAGGTATCAAGGAAACCTTTGTATTTCCAAAATCGGCCCAAGATAAGGTCTTGAGAAGCAGTGATTATTTGCACATCTCTGAATTCTGGGGTGCCCATACTAGCATGTGAATTACAGGGCATTTCTTAATTAGATGTCTTTTTTGCACACTGTCTTACATTTGGAAGGAAAAAATGTAGATAAAGACGGGGCAGTACCACTTGTTTTGCTATTCTGTGTTCCCCCAAGTCACCCGATAAAAATGGTACCTCACTTGCGTGGGTAGGCCTAATGCCCGCGACAGGAAACGCAACATGGCCACATCACATTTTTACATTGAAAACTGATGTGTTTTTTGGAAAGTGGCTAGTTGTGGATTTTGATCTCTAGCTCAGCTGGCACATAGGAAAACCTTCCAAACCTATCCATTTTTAAAAACTAGACACCTAGGGGAATCCAGAATGGGGTGACTTGTGGGGCTCTTACCAGGTTCTATTACCCAGGATCCTTTGCAAACCTCAAAATTTGGCCAACAAAAACACTTTTTCCTCACATTTCGGTGACATAAAATTCTGAAATCTGAAAGGAGCCACAAAGTTCTGTTCAACTAGCGTTCCGCTAAGTCTCCCGATAAATATGGTACCTCACTTGTGTGGGTAGCCCTTGTTCCAGTGACAGGAAATTCCTCAGAACACAACATGAACACATCACATTTTCTCAAAGAACACAGAGCTGTTTTTTTGCAAAGTGCCTAGCTGTGGATTTTGGCCTCTAGCTCAGCCGGTACCTAAGGAAACCTACCAAGCCTGTGCATTTTTGAAAAAAAGACACCTATGGGAATCCAAGATGAGGTGATTTGTGGGGCTCTCACCAGGCTCAGTCACCCAGAATCCTTTACAAACCTCAAAATTTGGCCACAAAACACTTTTCCTCATATTTCGGTGACAGAAAGTTCTGGAATCTGAGAGGAGCCAAAAATGTCCTTCCACCCAGCATTCCCCCAAGTCTTCTGATAAAAATGGTACCTCACTTGTGTGGGTACGCCTAGTGCCCGCGACAGGAAATGTCTCAAAACACAACATAGACACATCACATTTTCCCAAAGAAAACAGAGCTATTTTTTGCAAAGTGCCTAGCTGTGGATTTTGGCCTCTAGCTCAGCCGGCACCTAGGGAAACCTACCAAACCTATACATTTTTGAAAACTATACACCTAGAGGAGTCCAAGATGGGGTGATCTGTGGGGCTCTCACAAGGTTCTGGTACCTAGAATCCTTTGCAAACCTCAACATTTGGTCAAAAAAACACTTTTTCCACATTTCGGTGACAGAACGTTCTGGAATGTGAGAGGAGCCACAAATTTTCTTCCACCCAGCGTTCCCCCATGTTTCCCGATAAAAATGGTTCCTCACTTGTGTGGATAGGCCTAGTGCCTGCGAAATGAAATACCCCCAAAAACTATCTGGACACATCAAAATTATCAAATACAAAACTGCCTGTTTTTGCCTGGGGGGCACCTGCGTTTTTGGTCCTGGGCTCAGCAGCCATATAGGGAAACCTACCAACCCCAAACATTTCTGAAAACTAAACACCCGAGGGAGTCCAGGGAGGTGTGACTTGCGTGGATCCCCCAGTGTTTTTTTTACCCAGGATTCTCAGCAAATCTCAAATTTAGCAAAGAAAATCAAATTTTTCTCCCATTTCTGTGTGGGATCACTGCACCGGGACAAATTTCCTAACACCCAACGTTCCCCTCTGTCTCCCGATAAAAATGATACCTCACTTGTGTAGGAGGGCCAAGGGACTGTGACAGGGAAGAGCCAAAAACATGTCGAAATTGAGGGGGAACCAAAGCGAATCTAAAAGGGTAGTTTGAAAAAAAATATTTTTAGGCTGACAAGTGGGGCAGAATTTTTATTGTTATAGATGTGATAATGCTGGGTGGTAGAAATTTTGTGGATTCCTGCAGATTCCGTAAGGTTCCATCAAAAAATGTGGGGAAAATGTGTGATTTCCAGCAAAATTGGAGGTTTACAGGACATTGTGGGTAAGAAAATGGTGCAGCGTGCATGTGAAGCACACCACCCTGGACTCACACAGATGTTTAGTTTTCTGTTGTGTCTAGGTCTTGTGGATTTTTCTATATGGCAGCTTCCCAAAATCCAAAAAGTGCAGCCCTCACCATTCCAAGTGGGATGATTTTGAGAGTTAGCCAATCTCTCATGGCCCAAATGTAATACCAAAACCCAAAATAATCAAATGTCCTCTTGCTTGCCAAGGGATAATATGTTTTAGTGTGCAGGGGAGAGCATAAAGACTGTTACCCCCTTCAGTTGGGGTGGGGGCATAACCATGCCCATACTGGTTGGTAGCCACCAGCCCACTATTTTTTTGAATTCCCTGGCATCTAGTAAGCTTTCTGCCCCCACCCCCGGGGAGTGGATCGGGGGTAATTGCCCCATCTGTCCACCGATAGGCAGAACAACTTTGTCCCCATTTATTTGGGGTGGGGGTATGGCCATACCCCCACCCTCTTTTTTTAAAAACAATTCCTCCCTGGTGTCTGGTGCGGTCTCTGCCCCCTGGGGGTCAGATTGGCCTAATAAAAATTGGGCGATCTGGCCTAAAAACAATTTGTACCCCAAGGGGAGCGTACCTTGCCTGAGGGGTCACTCCCCTTTTCAATGTAAACAAATAAAAAAATCCCTGGTGTCTATGGCTTCTGCTCCCCCTGTGGGCAGATCGGCCTCATCAATATAGGCCGATCTGCCCCCCGGGGGGGGGGGGCAGAAAAGGCCTAATACAAAAATTGCCCCCTGGGGAGTGACCCTTGCCAAAGGGGTCGCTCCACTTATGCCAATTTCATTAAAAAAAAATCCCTGGTGTCTAGTGGCATCTACCCCCACCCCCGCCGGGGGCAGATTGGCCTAATCAATATAGGCCGATCTGCCCCGGGGGGGGCAGAATAGACGTAATAACATTATTGCCCCCTGGGAAGCAAGCCTTGCCAAAGGGGTCGCTCCCCTTCTGCCAATTTCATTAAAAAAATCCCTGGTGTCTAGTGCCTTCTGCCCCCACTGGGGGCAGATTGGCCTAATCAATATAGGCCGATCTGCATCCAAGGGGGGCGGAAAAGGCCTAATAAGAAAATGCCCCCCCCCCCGGGAGTGACCCTTGCCCAAGGGGTCGCTCCCCTTTATAAGTAAATAAAAATAAAAAAACTCCCTGGTGTCTAGTGGGCACTTCTGAATACACAGAATGACATCGAAAGTAAGTAAAAGCCTTTCCTTTCTTTCGATGTCTCTACCCGCCCCCTCCCCCCAGGCAGAAGAGAAATGCTAGCGCTCTCCCCATGGGCCTGGTGCAGGACGAGGTGATCTCGTCCCAGGCACACGGGAACCGTGTGTGAGGACGAGACCACCTCGTCCCAGGCACCATAGGGGTTAACACAAATACTATCAATAACAACAACAAAAACAACAATAATAATAATAAGCATTTTGCATTCATAAAGTAAAAAACTTACTATTTTAGAAAACTTCTTTGTTTTCTTCTGGAGGCAGAAACAATTTACACCCAGAATCACAAGACCCCACTTAAGGACTCGCAGTCCATTAAACACTTATGCAATTAGTGAAAAATCAGAATAGTTAATCGATTATTCTGTCAGTGAAATTCTTGCCACCCGTATATAGAGTCAACAACGTGCAAGTGCTTATTAAATAGAAACATCATCCAAAAATCCAATTTCATGTTTTGTCTCCATCGATCACAGGACCACTGTAGCGAAAGGACATCTTATTTGGATACAAAGCTGTTGAAGGACGGGTGTGGAATTCAATAAATTGAGTGACAGCACATGCTTTCAATGCTGCTATCCCTAAACCTAAAAACAACATAAAGTAAGCCATCTTTTTTACAGCAATTAAGCATTTAAATTTCAGTAAAATTCAGTAATGTGGCTCTCTGCAAAGGAATCTTAATAGTTCTCAATTACATAGCCTGATATGACTTACAGATGTAGTAAATGCTGGCTCCCTTAAGATGAATTAAAAATGATGTTGCTACCTAAATGTTATATGTGAAAAAGATTTAATGATCATTATCACAAAAAAGTGCTGACCATACTACTTCTGGGTTAGAGTAGGAGCAGATCAGATGCTGGTTGCGGAAACTATTCTTCAACGGTAATCGGGTGCCAGGATGTCTGTCAAATTAGGATATCTACCTTGGTCTACAACACTAACCTGTTTGTACTGGCTTAACAGGAGCGATGAATAGATTTGTAGGAGCAGGGAATCCCTAAATTCTTGTGACCCAGAAAGATACCTCAGTAAAACTCCCAGGGATGAATGGATCGGGAACAGTGTTAAACCTTAATTTCAAGAGGCAATGTGTTTCCAGAAAAGGCACCACACAACACATCAAAAATACAGTCATATGTAATGCACACTCACTCCAACACTCATGCAGAGTCATTGCAGCAATGCATGTTGTCTTGTTCTTTGTTCTCCTTCTCAGGTTTGCTGCCCTTGAAGCACGATTGACCTCTGATGACGCAGAAAAAGAAGGTCCGACATATATTCATGTATACCGTGTAACCGACATATATAATGAAGTGTGATTTTAATTAAAGAAATAATGTGCGAGGGAAATTGTGCCCTCGGGGTAGTTCGCCATCATTATAAACGAGCTTTATTAATCACGAAGTATTAAAATTGTAGTAATCCGTTATAATCGCGAATGTATGCAATGATTTTGTGTTTGAAAACTGTTTTGCTTAGCTTAAATTTAGTACAGGCTTTGGCCTAGTTGCTTGGTTTCAAATTCTAACTGCGTGATTTTTTCCTTGAACTAATGAAACATATATTCTTGCTTGAAGTTGTATTTTTCCAGTAGAAACTGGCTGGTACACTTGTCTCCAAGGTTTCGTGCTAGGCCGGTTACATCCCCTTTGATACAAGGTCAGTCTCTGCAGGTGCGGACAATGAAGGTACAGATAGTAAAATAATTGGCAAACCATGATACAATTTGTGTTCCAAGGCTCCAAGGACAGTGTATGCATAAATGAGCGCTAGTAAAAGACAATTTTTGATTGGACAATTTGAAGCCAACCTATGAACCCTCCAATGGAAGACCCTGCAGAATTTGGAATGTTTCTTACTTAAACCCACCGGACAAAGAGAAGTCAGCCATTTTCCTCGATGCCAGTTTGAAGCCTGATGCCAGACTCCATTTTGGACGACACCCTGATGCCCTTTTCTCTATCTGAGAGAAAGAGACTTTAAGAATTCTCACCCTAGAGACTTTAACTTTGATTTGCCCCTGTCTTGCCCATGCAGTAACTTTGCCCTATTCTCCTTGCCGCTGCAAGGAAGCTTGCCCTCAGTCTGCCCCTTTGAAACTTGCCCCATGCTGATCAACCGGTACCTGAAGGACGAAGACTTTTCTTGAATGCTGATTGTATTTGGTAAATATGAAAGGATAAATGTATTATGCATTGTGTTTTCCTTTTAGGTACCAACTGCTATTTTGATAGAGTCCTAGCTAGAAGTTTTCCAAATTTGTGTTGACTAAATTCGTTTTGCATGAAGTCCCACATGCCGATGCTAATTAGAGGTTAGTCGAGGTATTCATTCAATGTATCATGAAGAATTGAAATCTTGTTATGCTGACCGAATGTATGCAATTAGTCAAATACAGTTAGTCACATTGGTGATTTGCATTGCTATAACAGAGTGTATCATCATTCAGATTTTGCGTAGATTGCGTTTCTTCCGCCGTTATGGACAGCTAGTAATGTTCATATACATATATCAATTGGTTTTGAGACATATATATATCGTGCTAGCTTTGTTAATATAGGGAAATAAATTCACTAACTTTTAATAAACTGGTGTGGTTATTCATGACTGAAAGGTCATGGTGTGCCGAAATACCAAATGTTATTGATTTCCTGATGTGCTATATTGATCTATTAATTGAGTACTGATTACCGGTTACAATAGTTATTGATTGTTGATCTGAGTGACTCGACTATTGAGGATGAGGAGAGCCCGACTCGGTTAAAAGATTCACCGACCTCCAACGTGTCCAGGTACAGGTAATTTATAAGGGCTGGACGCGTTATCAGTAGATGGTAGCAGAGATTGATGGTTTCGCCCTTTGGGACCCCATCCGAACAATAGACAGAGTCAGGTTAAAATTTTCTTTGATAAAACAAGTTGGAGAGATGATGATGCCCTAAGTCCCCAATGACTTTCCCGGGATCTCGGAGCTTGCGAATGGAGGACATGGAGGTGTGAGAATGGTTTCGGCGTTTCTAGTGACGGTATGAGTGAAGTTAGGGTTTCGCGCTTGCACAGCTTATCGCCGCAGATTAATTGAGAAATTTGTGAGGATTTAAGGAGTTAAAGGATATTAGAGGAGTGTTCCTCCAAAGGTGTGAGAGTAGGGAAGTCGCCGAACTTCACGTGTGTGTAGCGCTTTGAGCAGAAAAATTGTCCACGTGGTTGTTGTTGTTGAGACGGGCCCTGCGAGGTCAAGAGACTCCGGAGTATGTTGAAAAGTGTATGTGACACTTGTTTGATGTTGTGATCTGTTCAGGTTTAATAGGTTGATCGGGCGTGGTCAACAAGTCGGTATGAATGTTGCAGAGTGAAAGAAAACTTCGACTTTGAGATTTGACGAATTCTAAAGTGCACTAGAATAGTTCATTGATCAGTTGAGAGTAAAGTTTGCGGGTCAAATTTTGCTTGCGAAAGTGGTAAACCGAGAAAGATGGAATAACTGCCGAGGCTAGTGAAAAATCCCTAAGGTTTCTGAAGCGATTGTAGTACCTTTCCTGTAGTAAACCGACAGATCTGTTTTATTCTTTTGGTAAAGTGCTTGCGTTATATTGCAGAAATTAGTTTATGAGTGAAGCCGAATGAAAAGAGGACAAGCCGCGGGACTTTGTCAGCCACAGTGCGTGAGTGTGACGTCACTAGGAGCCGCGCTGGGATAGGTCGGTTGGTGAGAAGGGTCGCGCACGGATTGGACGCAGTCCGTGAAGCGCAATTGGAAGGGGAAAGGCAAGCGAAGAGTATTCCGGGAATTAAAGTCACTTATTGATTACATATTTTTAGAAAAACAAAAGACGGAAAGATGAAATTTTTCAAAGCATTTAAGAGTGCCATGAGGGGAGATGTTTATATTAAAGCAAATGTAGGAGAAGAAACACCGCCTGAGGGTACACCAGCTTACATTGTCATTGAAGAAAAGGGTGTAGCGCCATGTCTTTGGCTAAAACAATGGTGCAAATTAACAGAGAAACATGGAAGTGTAGCGTTCCCTATCCACGGGTCGTTTAATTTAAGGGTTTTAGAAAATCTGAGATTTGCGCTATACGACATGAAAGTACCTCCAAGGCCAGCACAGTTTGAGGCATTAGCAATCTGGGAGCTAATAGCTAGAAACCAACAACAAAAGAAATTTGAGACAAGAATAAGAAAAGTAGAAAAGACACTAGCGGATGCTAGATGGGACAGCACACAAAAGGTTTGGAGATCAGACGTATTGCAGGGAATTAAATTGTTTCCAGCGATTGCCGAGGAAGCGGAGACGGAAGGAAGGAAAGCCACCTGTAAGACAAACAGGAGTCAGTCCAGAGAGGGAGAGAGCAATAGAAACTCGAAAAGGGGAGACGAGTCAGATGATGAGGAGTTCATTATACAATTGCTGAATGATCGCCCACCGCCATATGTGGAAAGCGAAAAAGGCTCAAGCATTAGTACTGCCCCTCCAGAACCAATACAGGGTAATGTAACACCAAATTTGAGAAGATCTCAGAGGCCGAGCAGCTCTGACATGCCTTTCTCACCACGAATACCACGGATTCAGAGAATGTACCCAGACGTGCCAACATTGAAACCTGCTGATAACTATCAGCCACAGGTTCAAAGGCACTGTTGTGATGAGCATAATGTGGGAATGACTTCCGATTCAATGGCGCAGGGAGGACAAAACTATCAGAGACCGACATTGATTCAAGCTGAATCAACACAGTTCTCGATGCCCCAAAAGCAAACGCAAGAAGCGCGAGTAGTAGAAAGCCAGTTAGGTATGCCAGCAATGATGAACCACAATGTGGGGATTAACATGCCACAGAATTCGGGGAACAGACAGAACCCAGATGCAATATCTCTTCCTATCACTGTAGGTCCACCAGTACCACTGTACATACAGGCAAATTCAAGCACCAGCGACCAAGGGTTAATGATGCAGAATGGGACAGGGAGGAGATGCATAGAAACCACTCCAGAAACAACTCCGATAGCGGCACTGCCAAATGGATCTGGGTCCTTGTCGGAATTCATTCCAATTCCAATTTGTGCTCCGTCAACCGTGGTAAGGTCACATCCACCACTATTAGTACCGTTAACCTCACAGACTGAAACATTACAGAAACCGTCAATGGCAGTTGATGTAACTGCTACCCTGATGGGACTGAACGCGCAACAGTTAACACAATGGTTCAACAGCCTGAATTCCCCACAGAGTACATCTAGTGGGAAGGGAGAAGAATACCTGAATAAAATAAGGTTGGGTATGGAGGCAGATGAACTGGTAGAGGGAACAATGGGTTTGAACAGATTGGAATCATACACAGAGGAAGAACTAAGATACATGTGCCCTAGGATTACAAGAGAAGTGAGCAACATACATAAAAAGTTACAAGAAATTGCAGACAGAAACGAGATCGATATAGGTAAGACCAAACACTTGAGCAGAAGTTACAGGTTAGACTTCGAGACAAAAGATTTTGGACACATGAGATCCGCAGGGATGAAAACACACCTTAAAGAGATACTGCAGAGTGCACAGGTCTGGAGATGTTTAGACAAGTGGGAAAGCAGGTGGGTCAAGAAAAAGGATAAAAAGAAAGAAAATACTTCGGAACGAAGTGAGAAAAAACAACAGAATGACGATCTGATAACCATGCTACCAATGAGAGAAACAGCAGGGGGAAAACTTGTGCATGTACCATGGCACAGGTGCGATATTCAATCCTTTACGGATGACTTTCCCAAATTAAGAGAGAAGCCGATTGAGTGGTATCAACAAACGGATAGATTTGTGAAACTCGCGAAGTGTCTCTGGGAAGACCTGAATACCTTATTTGAAATTGTGGTTCCGGCTGATTTGTGGGAAGATTGTAAAAGGGCTGTAGGTTGGCCGATGAGTGAACCAGAGAGAGATAGGGACACAGGTGCGCCATCACCTACGGTAATGAGTTTGTACCACAAGGTGATCGAGCACTTGAAAACCAAGGTTGCGTCGAAAAATGTATATTGGCAAAGGATTGACAGGACCGCTCAAGAGGTTAAAGAATCTATACACGCGTATTATGAGAGGTTGTTGAAAGCGTTTAAAAATTACAGTGGCACGGAAACGATTGAGCCAAAAGACATGCTCCATTTTGTGTTCAGGTTTGTGGAAAGGCTGAGACCCGAAATTAGCCAGATGATTAAATCGCATCTGATTTGTTGGCAGTCAAAGTTGATTGAAGAAGTGTTGAATTATGCAAAATACTGCAGTGATGAGATTGAGACAAAGCAGAAAAGATTGAAGGGGAAGGTGATGGTGATGCAGCTCAGAGCAGCTCAGACAGGTTTACAAGGTTTGCAAGGTTTTCAACAACAGATGCCGCAGCAGCAGCAACAGGGAAATGCTATGTTTCAGTCGCAGATGAGAGGCAGAGGCCGAGGAGGGTTTGTGAATAATGGTCCTGATTTGAATACCGTTATGATTCCAAATGGTATACAGGCAATGAAGAAGGTGATGCCATGTCACACGTGCGGAATCGTCGGGCATTGGAAACGGGAGTGCCCAATGATGGTGCAGGAAGGTGTAGGTCAGCAAAACAACGATGTCAATGCATTTCAGACTATGAGAGGACCGAAACTGAGAGGTCCGAACCCAAATTTTCAAAACAATATAAACCAGATGCAGGGTCTACAACCCATGCAACCGCAACAGGTGCAAATGCCTTGTGTGCAAATGACATAATTGCAGCCAATGCAACAGCAGTTTCCCATGGTACCTAATCAGCAAATGCAAATACCCTTAGCACCAATGAATCAGCAGCAAGCAATGCTTCCTCAACAGGTCACGGGTCAGGGAATGAGTCAAAATGACACAGTACACCAATTCCCACTACACAGCGAGAATGGAATAAACGATGTATGGGAAAGTGGAAGTTCAGATGAGGAGGGAAATTGTGTGCTTGCAGTATCTTTGGAAGTTGATCAAAAGGGTCCGTATGTGGAGGGAAGAGTTATGGGCCATCGCGTTTCATTCTTGGTTGACACAGGAGCTACACGTTCCACTGTTAGGAGTATTGAAGTGCCAAATTTACCACTTTCAGGGAGAACAGTTCAAGTAGTGGGAGTAGCAAACAGGTACCTGACAAACCCAATCACAGATCCAGTACAAGTCAGAATTGGTAACTATCAAGGGTCGCATAATTTTGTGGTATGTGACTCAAGCCCGATATCACTGTTAGGGAGAGACCTATTGTGCAAATTGGGATGTTCGATTATGTGTTCGAACGATGGAATTAGAATTCAGACGAGCAGTGATGGGGAAGAAGAGGACAGTGTGGAAGGGGATGAGATGGAGACTGTCGATGAAGAGTATCCTCTGATTACCCTTTTTCCGATGATCACTGAAGCAGATATTCCAGCTGAGTTACAGGAAACAGTTGGAAAAGAAGTGTGGGATATGACAGGAAAAGAGGTGGGATTGGTGAAAGGAGTGGAACCAGTGAAAGTGACTGTAAAACCCAATGTAACCTTTCCCCAGACCCCACAGTACCATATGGCACAAGACACCCTCATGAAAGTCGCCCAACTCATTGATGAGTTTGTAAAGCAGGGAGTACTGAAAGAAGTGTTAAGCAGTCCATGTAATTCACCAATTATGGGACTAATAAAGCCAAGTGGAAAGGTACGAATTGTGCAGGACTTGAGGAAAATAAATGACATAATAATTAAATGCTGCCCTGTAGTACAAAATCCAGCTGTGATAATGTTTCAAGTCCCTTGCGATGCCGAGTGGTTCTCAGTCATCGACTTGTCACAAGCATTCTTTTCGGTGCCTCTTCATGAGGACAGCCAATTTCTCTTTTGTTTCAAATTCTTAGACAGAGCTTACAGTTGGTGTCGAATTCCTCAAGGGTTTTCGGAGTCACCATCAATTTTCAATCAGATTTTAAAGAAAGACTTGGAAGCGTTGGAATTGCCATTTGGGTCAACCCTAGTACAGTACATTGACGACTTACTGATTGCATCCAAGACAGAAAGTGACTGCACAGCCGATACCATTGCCCTATTGAACCATTTGGGAAGGAATCTCCTTCGAAATTGCAATTCTGCCAGAAGAAAGTGAAATATTTGGGTCACCAAATAGAGAAAGGGTCACGAAAAATTATGAAGGAAAGAATAACAAGTGTACTTCAAATGAGTCCCCCAAAGACGAGGAGGGAGGTGAGGAAGTTTTTGGGAATGGTAAGCTACTGTCGCCAATGGATTCCCAACTTCTCAACCCTAGCAAAACCTTTGCTGAAACTGACCCAGAAGGATGCATTGGATGAAATTGAACTGAAAGGAGAAGAGATGGATGCTTTTATTGAATTGAAAGAATGCATGTGCAGGGCTCCAGCTTTAGGTATGCCTGACTACACAAAGCCTTTCACATTGTTTTGTCATGAACGTGATGCATGTTCCTTGTCTGTCTTGACCCAAGCCCATGGTGGCGTAAACAGACCGGTGGCATATTTTTCAGCTACTTTGGATCCGGTTGCAGCAGCACTGCCAGGGTGCTTGCGCGCCGTAGCCGCAGTTGGTATCAGCCTCACTCAGAGTGAAGGAATAGTGATGGGACACCCTTTAACAGTCATGGTCCCTCACTCAGTCGAGATACTTTTGACACGTTCCCGAACACAGCACATGACTGGTGCTAGACTTACAAGGTACGAAACAATAATTCTGGGATCACCTAATGTGCAGCTGAAAAGGTGCACTACGTTGAATCCAGCAACCTTGTTTCCCAGTGAAAATGCTGAAATTGAGAACGCTGAAGACATCGAGCACGACTGTCTTCAGGTGACTGAATTTTGCACCAAACCAAGACCTGATATCAAAGATACCCGATTGGAAGAAAATGATCAAATTATTTTTGTTGATGGTTCATGTTTAAGAGATTCACTGGGTGTATTGAAAGCAGGGTACGCTGTATGCACAGTAACAGGTGTTTTGGAAGCATCTTGGCTTCAAGGAGTTTACTCTGCACAGGTAGCAGAATTGGTAGCCCTTACTAGAGCTTGCCAACTCTCTGCATTGATGAAAGTTACCATTTACACTGATAGCCAGTACGGGTTTGGAATAGTGCATGATTTCGGACAATTGTGGTCACAGAGAGGCTTCATGACCTCTTCAGGATCACCAGTGAAAAATGGTGAAAGAATAAAAGAATTGTTACATGCCATTCAACTACCAGGAGAAGTAGCAGTGGTAAAATGCAGTGCACACTCGAAGGGATAAGATTATGTTTCTCTGGGAAATGGATATGCGGATCAAGTCGCAAGGTTTTGAGCATTGAACTGTATATTGCTTAGGGATGAATGGAATTTGATAAGTGAACCAGAACTCGAACCAAGCGAAATATTTGCTCTAAAGGTGATAGATACGATGGACGAATTGAAATCCTTACAGAATGATGTCAGTGAGGATGAGAAACTCTCGTGGACCAAATCACAATGTGTAAAGAGACTAGATGAATTATGGGTTTCAAGTGAAGGGAAATTCGTTCTTTCAAATAGCCTTTTGACACAGATAGCCAGATTTTACCATGGCCAAGCTCATCTTGGGAGGGATGCCATGATTAGGTTGTTTAAAACTGATTGGTTTAACCCTAAATTCCGTCAAGTTGCTGAAGCAGTTTGCCATTGTTGCGTCATTTGCCAACAAATGAACGCAGGGAAGGGAACAGTAGTAAATTTGAGCCACATTGGAAGAGCAGGGGGTCCATTCAGCAGGATGCAAATGGACTTCATTGAGATGCCTGTGCATGGAGGCTTGAAGTATGTGTTGGTGGTTGTGTGCATTTTTAGTCACTGGATTGAAGCATACCCTACACGCAGAAATGATAGTCTCACAGTTGCAAAACTACTCTTGAGAGAGTTAATACCACGTTTCGGATTCCCGATCTCTTTAGAATCAGATAGGGGAAGTCACTTCAATAATGAAGTAATAAAATTGCTTTGTGCAGCACTGAACATTGAGCAAAAGCTGCATTGTAGCTACCGCCCTGAAGCATCAGGTCTAGTGGAACAAATGAATGGCACATTGAAATCGAGAATGGCGAAAATATGTGCATCGACAAACTTGAAATGGCCTGACGCATTGCCTTTGGTACTAATGTCAATGAGAAACACCCCTGACAGAAAGACTGGACTGTCCCCACACGAGATTCTCATGGGCAGAGCTATGAGACTTCCAGCAGTTCCTGCAAATGCGCTTTTGAATATTACAGATGATATGGTGTTAGACTACTGCAAAGGTCTAGCTGATGTGGTTCCATCTTTCTCTCACCAGGTGGAGGCAACCACCTTGCCACCGATCCAAGGTCCAGGACACACCCTGAAAGCAGGTGACTGGGTCGTGATAAAGAAGCACGTGAGGAAGTCGTGTTTGGAACCCCGTTGGAAAGGACCTTTTCAAGTGATTTTGACGACTACCACCGCTGTGAAGTGTGCGGGAGTTCCCAACTGGATTCACGCCAGTCACACAAAGAGGGTACTGTGTCCCACAGATGAGGAAGTTGAAGCGCTGAAGTTACCAGTACCTGATAACAAAGTACCAAGCGCTGAGGCAGAGCAAACCAGAACTAGAAGCGAACAGGCAGAAATAGAGGAGGGAGAAATATTCTCTGAGGACGAAGCAACTGATTCACTTGGGGAAGACCAAGGAGGAGCCTCAGACAGCGACGAAGCAGCTGAAGGTAACAAAGAGCCTGAAGCAGCTGAAAGTGACAAAGAGCCTGAAGAAAGTAACGGTGACAAAGGGCTCGAAACAGGTGAAGAAGCAGGAGAGCCTGATCAGAGGAGGGCTTTCCCAGAAGCAGACGATAGAGAAAAAGAAAAGGAAAACCTGATTGACTCCCCAGAAGGAGGGGACAAGGGAGAACAGAACGAAACTGCTCAAATTCCTTCAGAAGAGATTGCAGGTCCATCAAATGGACACAGTGCAAAAAGAAGACCAAGCATATCGCCAGTAAAACTAAGAACTAGAGAAACTTTGAATGACAGTGAGTGAAAGAGAAAAGAAAGGAAGTGTCTGTTGTAGTACCAACACCAAGTGAAGAAAAGGACTTGGCCAAAGAGGAAAGTACCAGTGAGAAAGAATCAAAGAGAGATGCAAAATTGAAAAGAAAAAGGATACCGAGCAGGAGGTATTCCGGTCCGGAGTGGGCGTACGTAGCCAATAACGATTGGTCAGACGAATTCGTATCCCTCAGTCTTGAGAACGGAGAGGCAGAACTTCATTTTGGAAATAAAAACTTTATGGACTCTGTTGATTGAAACCATTGATCACTTGATTGACTTTTCAACCGGCTAAGACATTGCTAACTTGATTGACTTTTCAACCGGCTAAGACATTGCTAACTTGATTGACTTTGAAACCGATTTTGAGACAACGCTGCTAACCAATAAGAGACTAAGCTGCTAAAGAAAACGGTGTGAACATTGAACTCGTTCAGCTTTGTAAATACCTGCAAAACACGCTTTGATAAAGTGTCTTCAGCTTTCTGATTCTATACAGATCATGACTAGCTTCACTACACAGGGGAGCAAGATGAAGTATTGTAAATACATGTGTATAGGCTTACTGACCGCATGCGTACTAATAATTGTAGCAATAGTTCTTGGAATGCATGGTAAAAGTGAGAGCGAGACGAATGATGCTTCCACTTCTAAACCTATTATCGTTACTGAACTAACAGCTCTGAAGAGACTCGAGCAAGACGAGAGACACTTGCATGATAAGAAGGAACTTTCATCTAACGTTTTCTATCGCTTACTGTAGGAAGTTGGCTCTGTATGTGCTATTTCAAAGTAAGGAATAGCATGCACAGAGTCCAAGGGTTCCCCTTAGAGGTAAAGTAGTGGTAAAAATAGATAATACTAATGCTCTATTTTGTGGTAGTGTGGTCGAGCAGTAGGCTTATCCAAGGAGTAGTGTTAAGCATTTGTTGTACATACACATAGACAATAAATGAGGTACACACACTCAGAGACAAATCCAGCCAATAGGTTTTGTATAGAAAAATATCTTTTCTTAGTTTATTTTAAGAACCACAGGTTCAAATTCTACATGTAATATCTCCTTCGAAAGGTATTGCAGGTAAGTACTTTAGGAACTTCAAATCATAAACATTGCATGTATACTTTTCAAGTTATTGACAAATAGCTGTTTTAAAAGTGGACACTTAGTGCAATTTTCACAGTTCCTGGGGGAGGTAAGTTTTTGTTAGTTTTACCAGGTAAGTAAGACACTTACAGGGCTTAGTTCTTGGTCCAAAGTAGCCCACCGTTGGGGGTTCAGAGCAACCCCAAAGTCACCACACCAGCAGCTCAGGGCCGGTCCGGTGCAGAGTTCAAAGTGGTGCCCAAAACACATAGGCTAGAATGGAGAGAAGGGGGTGCCCCGGTTCCGGTCTGCTTGCAGGTAAGTACCCGCGTCTTCGGAGGGCAGACCAGGGGGGTTTTGTAGGGCACCGGGGGGGACACAAGTCCACACAGAGATTTCACCCTCAGCAGCGCGGGGGCGGCCGGGTGCAGTGTAGAAACAAGCGTCGGGTTTTCAATGTTAGTCTATGAGAGATCTCGGGATCTCTTCAGCGCTGCAGGCAGGCAAGGGGGGGATTCCTCGGGGAAACCTCCACTTGGGCGAGGGAGAGGGACTCCTGGGGGTCACTCCTCCAGTGAAAGTCCGGTCCCTCAGGTCCTGGGGGCTGCGGGTGCAGGGTCTCTCCCAGGCGTCGGGACTTTAGGTTCAAAGAGTCGCGGTCAGGGGAAACCTCGGGATTCCCTCTGCAGGCGGCGCTGTGGGGGCTCAGGGGGGACAGGTTTTGGTACTCACAGTATCAGAGTAGTCCTGGGGTCCCTCCTGAGGTGTTGGATCGCCACCAGCCGAGTCGGGGTCGCCGGGTGCAGTGTGGCAAGTCTCACGCTTCTTGCGGGGAGCTTGCAGGGTTCTTTAAAGCTGCTGGAAACAAAGTTGCAGCTTTTCTTGGAGCAGGTCCGCTGTCCTCGGGAGTTTCTTGTCTTTTCGAAGCAGGGGCAGTCCTCAGAGGATGTCGAGGTCGCTGGTCCCTTTGGAAGGCGTCGCTGGAGCAGGGTCTTTGGAAGGCAGGAGACAGGCCGGTGAGTTTCTGGAGCCAAGGCAGTTGTCGTCTTCTGGTCTTCCGCTGCAGGGGTTTTCAGCTGGGCAGTCCTTCTTCTTGTAGTTGCAGGAATCTAATTTTCTAGGGTTCAGGGTAGCCCTTAAATACTAGATTTAAGGGCGTGTTTAGGTCTGGGGGGTTAGTAGCCAATGGCTACTAGCCCTGAGGGTGGGTACACCCTCTTTGTGCCTCCTCCCAAGGGGAGGGGGTCACAATCCTAACCCTATTGGGGGAATCCTCCATCTGCAAGATGGAGGATTTCTAAAAGTCAGAGTCACCTCAGCTCAGGACACCTTAGGGGCTGTCCTGACTGGTCAGTGACTCCTCCTTGTTGCTTTCTTTGTTCCCTCCAGCCTTGCCGCCAAAAGTGGGGGCCGTGGCCGGAGGGGGCGGGCAACTCCACTAAGCTGGAGTGCCCTGCTGGGCTGTGACAAAGGGGTGAGCCTTTGAGGTTCACCGCCAGGTGTTACAGCTCCTGCCTGGGGGAGGTGTTAGCATCTCCACCCAGTGCAGGCTTTGTTACTGGCCTCAGAGTGACAAAGGCACTCTCCCCATGGGGCCAGCAACATGTCTCTAGTGTGGCAGGCTGCTGGAACTAGTCAGCCTACACAGACAGTCGGTTAAGTTTCAGGGGGCACCTCTAAGGTGCCCTCTGGGGTGTATTTTGCAATAAAATGTACACTGGCATCAGTGTGCATTTATTGTGCTGAGAAGTTTGATACCAAACTTCCCAGTTTTCAGTGTAGCCATTATGGTGCTGTGGAGTTCGTGTTTGACAAACTCCCAGACCATATACTCTTATGGCTACCCTGCACTTACAATGTCTAAGGTTTTGTTTAGACACTGTAGGGGTACCATGCTCATGCACTGGTACCCTCACCTATGGTATAGTGCACCCTGCCTTAGGGCTGTAAGGCCTGCTAGAGGGGTGTCTTACCTATACTGCATAGGCAGTGAGAGGCTGGCATGGCACCCTGAGGGGAGTGCCATGTCGACTTACTCGTTTTGTCCTCACTAGCACACACAAGCTGGCAAGCAGTGTGTCTGTGCTGAGTGAGAGGTCTCCAGGGTGGCATAAGACATGCTGCAGCCCTTAGAGACCTTCCTTGGCATCAGGGCCCTTGGTACTAGAAGTACCAGTTACAAGGGACTTATCTGGATGCCAGGGTCTGCCAATTGTGGATACAAAAGTACAGGTTAGGGAAAGAACACTGGTGCTGGGGCCTGGTTAGCAGGCCTCAGCACACTTTCAATTGTAAACATAGCATCAGCAAAGGCAAAAAGTCAGGGGGCAACCATGCCAAGGGGGCATTTCCTTACACAACCCCCCCCCAAACGAAAGAGGATGAGACTAACCTTTCCCAAGAGAGTCTTCATTTTCTAAGTGGAAGAACCTGGAAAGGCCATCTGCATTGGCATGGGCAGTCCCAGGTCTGTGTTCCACTATAAAGTCCATTCCCTGTAGGGAGATGGACCACCTCAACAGTTTAGGATTTTCACCTTTCATTTGCATCAGCCATTTGAGAGGTCTGTGGTCAGTTTGAACTAGGAAGTGAGTCCCAAAGAGGTATGGTCTCAGCTTCTTCAGGGACCAAACCACAGCAAAGGCCTCCCTCTCAATGGCACTCCAACGCTGCTCCCTGGGGAGTAACCTCCTGCTAATGAAAGCAACAGGCTGGTCAAGGCCATCATCATTTGTTTGGGACAAAACTGCCCCTATCCCATGTTCAGAGGCATCAGTCTGCACAATGAACTGCTTAGAATAATCTGGAGCTTTGAGAACTGGTGCTGAGCACATTGCCTGTTTCAGGGTGTCAAAGGCCTGTTGGCATTCCACAGTCCAGTTTACTTTCTTGGGCATTTTCTTGGAGGTGAGCTCAGTGAGGGCTGTCACAATGGATCCATATCCCTTCACAAACCTCCTGTAATACCCAGTCAAGCCAAGGAATGCCCTGACTTGAGTCTGGGTTTTTGGAGCTACCCAGTCCAGAATAGTCTGGATCTTGGGTTGGAGTGGCTGAACTTGGCCTCCACCTACAAGGTGGCCCAAGTAAACCACAGTTCCCTGCCCTATCTGGCATTTGGATGCCTTGATAGAGAGGCCTGCAGATTGCAGAGCCTTCAAAACCTTCCTCAGGTGGACCAGGTGATCCTGCCAGGTGGAGCTAAAGACAGCAATATCATCAAGATAAGCTGTGCTAAAGGACTCCAAGCCAGCAAGGACTTGATTCACCAACCTTTGGAAGGTGGCAGGGGCATTCTTTAAACCAAAGGGCATAACAGTAAACTGATAATGCCCATCAGGTGTGGAGAATGCTGTCTTTTCTTTTGCTCCAGGTGCCATTTTTATTTGCCAGTACCCTGCTGTCAAGTCAAAGGTACTTAGAAATTTGGCAGCACCTAATTTATCAATGAGCTCATCAGCTCTTGGAATTGGATGGGCATCTGTCTTGGTGACAGAATTGAGCCCTCTGTAGTCCACACAAAACCTCATCTCTTTCTTTCCATCTTTGGTGTGAGGTTTGGGGACTAAGACCACTGGGCTAGCCCAGGGGCTGTCAGAGCGCTCAATTACTCCCAATTCCAGCATCTTGTGGACTTCCACCTTGATGCTTTCTTTAACATGGTCAGACTGTCTAAAGATTTTGTTCTTGACAGGCATGCTGTCTCCTGTGTCCACATCATGGGTACACAGGTGTGTCTGACCAGGGGTTAAGGAGAAGAGTTCAGGAAACTGTTGTAGGACTCTCCTACAATCAGCTTGCTGTTGGCCAGAGAGGGTGTCTGAGTAGATCACTCCATCTACTGTCCCATCTTTTGGGTCTGATGACAGAAGATCAGGGAGAGGTTCACTCTCTGTCTCCTGATCCTCATCTGTTACCATCAACAGATTGACATCAGCCCTGTCGTGGAAGAGCTTAAGGCGGTTTACATGGATCACCCTCTTGGGGCTCCTGCTTGTGCCCAGGTCCACCAAGTAGGTGACCTGACTCTTCCTCTCTAGTACTGGGTAAGGGCCACTCCATTTGTCCTGGAGTGCCCTGGGAGCCACAGGCTCCAGAACCCAGACTTTCTGCCCTGGTTGGAACTCAACCAGTGCAGCCTTTTGGTCATACCAAAACTTCTGGAGCTGTTGGCTGGCCTCAAGGTTTTTGGTTGCCTTTTCCATGTACTCTGCCATTCTAGAGCGAAGGCCAAGTACATAGTCCACTATGTCCTGTTTAGGCTCATGGAGAGGTCTCTCCCAGCCTTCTTTAACAAGGGCAAGTGGTCCCCTTACAGGATGACCAAACAGAAGTTCAAAGGGTGAGAATCCTACTCCCTTCTGTGGCACCTCTCTGTAAGCGAAAAGCAGACATGGCAAGAGGACATCCCATCTCCTTTTGAGCTTTTCTGGGAGCCCCATGATCATGCCTTTTAATGTCTTGTTGAATCTCTCAACCAAGCCATTAGTTTGTGGATGGTATGGTGTAGTGAATTTATAAGTCACTCCACACTCATTCCACATGTGCTTTAGGTATGCTGACATGAAGTTGGTACCTCTGTCAGACACCACCTCCTTAGGGAAACCCACTCTGGTAAAGATACCAATGAGGGCCTTGGCTACTGCCGGGGCAGTAGTCGACCTAAGGGGAATAGCTTCAGGATACCTGGTAGCATGATCCACTACTACCAGGATATACATATTTCCTGAGGCTGTGGGAGGTTCCAGTGGACCAACTATGTCCACACCCACTCTTTCAAAGGGAACCCCCACCACTGGAAGTGGAATGAGGGGGGCCTTTGGATGCCCACCTGTCTTACCACTGGCTTGACAGGTGGGGCAGGAGAGGCAAAACTCCTTAACCATGTTGGACATATTGGGCCAGTAGAAGTGGTTGACTAACCTCTCCCACGTCTTGGTTTGTCCCAAATGTCCAGCAAGGGGAATGTCATGGGCCAGTGTTAGGATGAACTTCCTGAACAGCTGAGGCACTACCACTCTCCTAGTGGCACCAGGTTTGGGGTCTCTGGCCTCAGTGTACAGGAGTCCATCTTCCCAATAGACCCTATGCGTTCCATTTTTCTTGCCCTTGGACTCTTCAGCAGCTTGCTGCCTAAGGCCTTCAAGAGAGGGACAGGTTTCTTGTCCCTTACACAGCTCCTCCCTTGAGGGTCCCCCTGGGCCTAAGAGCTCAACCTGATAAGGTTCAAGCTCCAAAGGCTCAGTCCCCTCAGAGGGCAGAACTTCTTCCTGAGAAGAGAGGTTCCCTTTCTGTTGCTGTGTTGCAGTTGGTTTCCCAACTGACTTTCCTGTTCTCTTGGTAGGCTGGGCCATTCTTCCAGACTCCAGCTCTACTTGTTCACCCTGTGCCTTGCACTGTGCTCTTGTTTTCACACACACCAGTTCAGGGATACCCAGCATTGCTGCATGGGTTTTTAGTTCTACCTCAGCCCATGCTGAGGACTCCAGGTCATTTCCAAGCAGACAGTCCACTGGGATATTTGAGGAGACCACCACCTGTTTCAGGCCATTGACCCCTCCCCATTCTAAAGTAACCATTGCCATGGGATGTACTTTTCTCTGATTGTCAGCGTTGGTGACTGTGTAAGTTTTTCCAGTCAGGTATTGGCCAGGGGAAACCAGTTTCTCTGTCACCATGGTGACACTGGCACCTGTATCCCTCAGGCCCTCTATTCTAGTCCCATTAATTAAGAGTTGCTGTCTGTATTTTTGCATGTTAGGCGGCCAGACAGCTAGTGTGGCTAAATCCACCCCACCCTCAGAAACTAGAGTAGCTTCAGTGTGGACCCTGATTTGCTCTGGGCACACTGTTGATCCCACTTGGAGACTAGCCATACCAGTGTTACCTGGATGGGAGTTTGGAGTGGAACCTTTCTTGGGACAGGCCTTGTCTCCAGTTTGGTGTCCATGCTGTTTACAGCTATGACACCAGGCCTTTTTGGGATCAAAGTTTTTACCCTTGTACCCATTGTTTTGTGAAGAGGCTCTGGGCCCACCCTCCTGTGCAGGTTTTTGGGGGCCTGTAGAAGACTCTTTACTATTTTTAGTTTTGGTTGTCTCATCATCCTTCCCCTGGGGAGTCTTTGTGACCCCTTTCTTTTGGTCACCCCCTGTTGAAGTCTTGGACACCCTTGTCTTGACCCAATGGTCCGCCTTCTTTCCCAATTCTTGGGGAGAAATTGGTCCTAGGTCTACCAGATGCTGATGCAGTTTATCATTGAAACAATTACTTAACAGGTGTTCTTTCACAAATAAATTGTACAGCCCATCATAATTACTTACACCACTGCCTTGAATCCAACCATCTAGTGTTTTCACTGAGTAGTCAACAAAGTCAACCCAGGTCTGGCTCGAGGATTTTTGAGCCCCCCTGAACCTAATCCTGTACTCCTCAGTGGAGAATCCAAAGCCCTCAATCAGGGTACCCTTCATGAGGTCATAAGATTCTGCATCTTGTCCAGAGAGTGTGAGGAGTCTATCCCTACACTTTCCTGTGAACATTTCCCAAAGGAGAGCACCCCAGTAAGATCTGTTCACTTTTCTGGTTACACAAGCCCTCTCAAAAGCTGTGAACCATTTGGTGATGTCATCACCATCTTCATATTTAGTTACAATCCCTTTGGGGATTTTCAACATGTCAGGAGAATCTCTGACCCTATTTATGTTGCTGCCACCATTGATGGGTCCTAGGCCCATCTCTTGTCTTTCCCTCTCTATGGCTAGGATCTGTCTTTCCAAAGCCAATCTTTTGGCCATCCTGGCTAACTGGATGTCCTCTTCACTGGGGCTATCCTCAGTGATTTCAGAGGTGTTGGTCTCTCCTGTGAGGGAACCAGCATCTCTGACTATTATTTTTGGAGTCAGGGTTTGAGGGACCCTGTTCTCCCTAGATAGGACTGGTAGGGGGGAATTTTCCTCCAAGTCACTATCCTCTTCCTCTGAGTTGCCACCCTCAGAGGGGTTGGCCTTTTCAAACTCTGCCAAAAGCTCCTGGAGCTGTATTTTGGTAGGTTTGGGGCCCATTGTTATTTTCTTTATTTTACAGAGTGACCTTAGCTCCCTCATCTTAAGATGGAGGTAAGGTGTGGTGTCGAGTTCCACCACAGTCACATCTGTGCTAGACATTTTGCTTCTAAAAGTTGGAATACTTTTTAAGAATCTACAACTGGTTCTAGAATCTAATTCAAACTTTTACAAACTTTTAAACTCTAAAAGAAATGCTAAACAGGATCTAACACAAGGCCCTAGCAGGTCTTTTAAGAATTTAGAAAACTTTTCAAATTGCAAAAATCAATTTCTAATGACAATTTTGGAATTTGTCGTGTGATCAGGTATTGGCTGAGTAGTCCAGCAAATGCAAAGTCTTGTACCCCACCGCTGATCCACCAATGTAGGAAGTTGGCTCTGTATGTGCTATTTCAAAGTAAGGAATAGCATGCACAGAGTCCAAGGGTTCCCCTTAGAGGTAAAGTAGTGGTAAAAATAGATAATACTAATGCTCTATTTTGTGGTAGTGTGGTCGAGCAGTAGGCTTATCCAAGGAGTAGTGTTAAGCATTTGTTGTACATACACATAGACAATAAATGAGGTACACACACTCAGAGACAAATCCAGCCAATAGGTTTTGTATAGAAAAATATCTTTTCTTAGTTTATTTTAAGAACCACAGGTTCAAATTCTACATGTAATATCTCCTTCGAAAGGTATTGCAGGTAAGTACTTTAGGAACTTCAAATCATAAAAATTGCATGTATACTTTTCAAGTTATTGACAAATAGCTGTTTTAAAAGTGGACACTTAGTGCAATTTTCACAGTTCCTGGGGGAGGTAAGTTTTTGTTAGTTTTACCAGGTAAGTAAGACACTTACAGGGCTTAGTTCTTGGTCCAAGGTAGCCCACCGTTGGGGGTTCAGAGCAACCCCAAAGTCACCACACCAGCAGCTCAGGGCCGGTCCGGTGCAGAGTTCAAAGTGGTGCCCAAAACACATAGGCTAGAATGGAGAGAAGGGGGTGCCCCGGTTCCGGTCTGCTTGCAGGTAAGTACCCGCGTCTTCGGAGGGCAGACCAGGGGGGTTTTGTAGGGCACCGGGGGGGACACAAGTCCACACATAGATTTCACCCTCAGCAGCGCGGGGGCGGCCGGGTGCAGTGTAGAAACAAGCGTCGGGTTTTCAATGTTAGTCTATGAGAGATCTCGGGATCTCTTCAGCGCTGCAGGCAGGCAAGGGGGGGATTCCTCGGGGAAACCTCCACTTGGGCGAGGGAGAGGGACTCCTGGGGGTCACTCCTCCAGTGAAAGTCCGGTCCCTCAGGTCCTGGGGGCTGCGGGTGCAGGGTCTCTCCCAGGCGTCGGGACTTTAGGTTCAAAGAGTCGCGGTCAGGGGAAACCTCGGGATTCCCTCTGCAGGCGGCGCTGTGGGGGCTCAGGGGGGACAGGTTTTGGTACTCACAGTATCAGAGTAGTCCTGGGGTCCCTCCTGAGGTGTTGGATCGCCACCAGCCGAGTCGGGGTCGCCGGGTGCAGTGTGGCAAGTCTCACGCTTCTTGCGGGGAGCTTGCAGGGTTCTTTAAAGCTGCTGGAAACAAAGTTGCAGCTTTTCTTGGAGCAGGTCCGCTGTCCTCGGGAGTTTCTTGTCTTTTCGAAGCAGGGGCAGTCCTCAGAGGATGTCGAGGTCGCTGGTCCCTTTGGAAGGCGTCGCTGGAGCAGGGTCTTTGGAAGGCAGGAGACAGGCCGGTGAGTTTCTGGAGCCAAGGCAGTTGTCGTCTTCTGGTCTTCCGCTGCAGGGGTTTTCAGCTGGGCAGTCCTTCTTCTTGTAGTTGCAGGAATCTAATTTTCTAGGGTTCAGGGTAGCCCTTAAATACTAGATTTAAGGGCGTGTTTAGGTCTGGGGGGTTAGTAGCCAATGGCTACTAGCCCTGAGGGTGGGTACACCCTCTTTGTGCCTCCTCCCAAGGGGAGGGGGTCACAATCCTAACCCTATTGGGGGAATCCTCCATCTGCAAGATGGAGGATTTCTAAAAGTCAGAGTCACCTCAGCTCAGGACACCTTAGGGGCTGTCCTGACTGGTCAGTGACTCCTCCTTGTTGCTTTCTTTGTTCCCTCCAGCCTTGCCGCCAAAAGTGGGGGCCGTGGCCGGAGGGGGCGGGCAACTCCACTAAGCTGGAGTGCCCTGCTGGGCTGTGACAAAGGGGTGAGCCTTTGAGGTTCACCGCCAGGTGTTACAGCTCCTGCCTGGGGGAGGTGTTAGCATCTCCACCCAGTGCAGGCTTTGTTACTGGCCTCAGAGTGACAAAGGCACTCTCCCCATGGGGCCAGCAACATGTCTCTAGTGTGGCAGGCTGCTGGAACTAGTCAGCCTACACAGACAGTCGGTTAAGTTTCAGGGGGCACCTCTAAGGTGCCCTCTGGGGTGTATTTTGCAATAAAATGTACACTGGCATCAGTGTGCATTTATTGTGCTGAGAAGTTTGATACCAAACTTCCCAGTTTTCAGTGTAGCCATTATGGTGCTGTGGAGTTCGTGTTTGACAAACTCCCAGACCATATACTCTTATGGCTACCCTGCACTTACAATGTCTAAGGTTTTGTTTAGACACTGTAGGGGTACCATGCTCATGCACTGGTACCCTCACCTATGGTATAGTGCACCCTGCCTTAGGGCTGTAAGGCCTGCTAGAGGGGTGTCTTACCTATACTGCATAGGCAGTGAGAGGCTGGCATGGCACCCTGAGGGGAGTGCCATGTCGACTTACTCGTTTTGTCCTCACTAGCACACACAAGCTGGCAAGCAGTGTGTCTGTGCTGAGTGAGAGGTCTCCAGGGTGGCATAAGACATGCTGCAGCCCTTAGAGACCTTCCTTGGCATCAGGGCCCTTGGTACTAGAAGTACCAGTTACAAGGGACTTATCTGGATGCCAGGGTCTGCCAATTGTGGATACAAAAGTACAGGTTAGGGAAAGAACACTGGTGCTGGGGCCTGGTTAGCAGGCCTCAGCACACTTTCAATTGTAAACATAGCATCAGCAAAGGCAAAAAGTCAGGGGGCAACCATGCCAAGGGGGCATTTCCTTACACTTACTGTGTGAGTATGTTGAGACCATGGATGCGAAAGACTGTTATGTGTGTACACAAATACCTACCTCAGTAGTGGAAGGGGTAACATATCACAGCATGCCTCTTACATATGGAATTACATGTAGTATAGTAGCTTCCAGATTTTATGCTCAAAAAGACATTCATTATTTCTATACTAATTACGATGTTACTTTTGCATATGTCCCCATAATAGGGCACCTAAGTAAGATAGCTAGAGATTGGTCTGCCAAATTAATGAGGGAATTTTTCGAACCAATGTCCCCTTTCCACACAGCTCACGCAGATAGGGAGAACCTTACATGCTTGCTTTCACCAGTAGAAATAGAATTTTTAGACCGCACTGACGACAGAAAGAACGAAATGAAGGAGAAATTAGAGAAGGAATTGCACGAAAGGACGTCTGTAGATAATTATGCTTTTGCCGCAATAAAGACACAAGGGAAAATAGCTTTAGATACATTGCATGTGGGAAGATTTTGTATACATAGATTCCCATCATATTATGACACAGTTTTCGTGGGAACGAGTGAATGTAAACACACATACGCATTCCAACAAAAATGGACCTTCATGCTGAATGGACAGGACCCAGTCATTCCTGGAGTGTATTATATTTGTGGACTCAACGCCTATTATCGTCTTCCTAAAGGATGGTATGGGAGGTGTTATTTGGGAATAGTGTTCCCAAAGGTTTACCAACTAGACGACTTAAAGAAGTTTCCAAGGCTGTCTGAATCACATCGTGTTCAGAAAAGGGAGACAGCTGCTGGTGTGGTAGGAGATATATTTGGAGCTCTGATTCCTTCAGTAGGAGTCATATTGAATTCAATCAAAATACGGAAGTTGTCTACTATTGTGGATAACATGCTGACAAAGTTTTCAGGAGCTATAATCCTGATGGATGCTGAACTTGCTGCAGAAAGAGCTATGAGTCTTCAAAATCGGCTTGCCTTAGACATTCTTTTAGCAAAGGATGGCGGCGTTTGCAAAATGCTTGGCACGCGTCACTGTTGTACATATATACCCGACAACAGTGGAAAAATTAGAACGATGCTTACAAATTTTACTAAAGAAAGTGTAGATTTAAAGGAATTGAAAGAACCCGGAGTTTGGGAGAAAGTTGGAAAAGGATTTGCTTCCGTGGGAAATTGGCTCAGCAACGTTTGGAACGGATTGTTACTAAAAATAGTAAAGGGAATATTGATAATATTAATTTGTTTATTAGGCTCTTGGGGAACATGGAAAGCTTTCAAAATGTTAAAAGCAAGGAACAAAAGAAAAAGAGAAGAGAAAATAGAGAACAAAATGGTGGAAATGTATAGGGAGAAGTCAAAAGGGACTAAAAGAAAAAGGGAATTGACTGAAGTGCCAAATTACTATACAGAATTTTAATGGAATAAAATTTGTGGGTAGATTTGATGTGATGACATAATTAGTCATCAGAGGAGGGATTGATGACGCAGAAAAAGAAGATCCGACATATATTCATGTATACCGTGTAACCGACATATATAATGAAGTGTGATTTTAATTAAAGAAATAATGTGCGAGGGAAATTGTGCCCTCGGGGTAGTTCACCATCATTATAAACGAGCTTTATTAATCACGAAGTATTAAAATTGTAGTAATCCGTTATAATCGCGAATGTATGCAATGATTTCGTGTTTGAAAACTGTTTTGCTTAGCTTAAATTTAGTACAGGCTTTGGCCTAGTTGCTTGGTTTCAAATTCTAACTGCGTGATTTTTTCCTTGAACTAATGAAACATATATTCTTGCTTGAAGTTGTATTTTTCCAGTAGAAACTGGCTGGTACACTTATCTCCAAGGTTTCGTGCTAGGCCGGTTACATCCCCTTTGATAGAAGGTCAGTCTCTGCAGGTGCGGACAATGAAGGTACAGATAGTAAAATAATTGGCAAACCATGATACAATTTGTGTTCCAAGGCTCCAAGGACAGTGTATGCATAAATGAGCGCTAGTAAAAGACAATTTTTGATTGGACAATTTGAAGCCAACCTATGAACCCTCCAATGGAAGACCCTGCAGAATTTGGAATGTTTCTTACTTAAACCCACCGGACAAAGAGAAGTCAGCCATTTTCCTTGATGCCAGTTTGAAGCCTGATGCCAGACTCCATTTTGGACGACACCCTGATGCCCTTTTCTCTATCTGAGAGAAAGAGACTTTAAGAATTCTCACCCTAGAGACTTTAACTTTGATTTGCCCCTGTCTTGCCCATGCAGTAACTTTGCCCTATTCTCCTTGCCGCTGCAAGGAAGCTTGCCCTCAGTCTGCCCCTTTGAAACTTGCCCCATGCTGATCAACCGGTACCTGAAGGACGAAGACTTTTCTTGAATGCTGATTGTATTTGGTAAATATGAAAGGATAAATGTATTATGCATTGTGTTTTCCTTTTAGGTACCAACTGCTATTTTGATAGAGTCCTAGCTAGAAGTTTTCCAAATTTGTGTTGACTAAATTCGTTTTGCATGAAGTCCCACATGCCGATGCTAATTAGAGGTTAGTTGAGGTATTCATTCAATGTATCATGAAGAATTGAAATCTTGTTATGCTGACCGAATGTATGCAATTAGTCAAATACAGTTAGTCACATTGGTGATTTGCATTGCTATAACAGAGTGTATCATCATTCAGATTTTGCGTAGATTGCGTTTCTTCCGCCGTTATGGACAGCTAGTAATGTTCATATACATATATCAATTGGTTTTGAGACATATATATATCGTGCTAGCTTTGTTAATATAGGGAAATAAATTCACTAACTTTTAATAAACTGGTGTGGTTATTCATGACTGAAAGGTCATGGTGCGCCGAAATACCAAATGTTATTGATTTCCTGATGTGCTATATTGATCTATTAATTGAGTACTGATTACCGGTTACAATAGTTATTGATTGTTGATCTGAGTGACTCGACTATTGAGGATGAGGAGAGCCCGACTCGGTTAAAAGATTCACCGACCTCCAACATGTCCAGGTACAGGTAATTTATAAGGGCTGGACGCGTTATCACCTCTACTTCAGAGAACTCATTTCAGCACAGTCTCAATCGCTGTGATACTGCAAACGATCTGCCAGAAAGAACCATCCTCTAAACTCTCAGGAAAGTTGCTCTACATTTCTGAGCACAGAGGTGTATTTATACTATTGGGTCCAAAATAGGTCACCAATATCCAGTGGCAGTGGGTAATTTTTAGAGGGGTGGTGCGGGGGTAGGTTACACATGCACACATACACCTCACACACACCCATTTATTCACACACGCACTCACACACCCATTCACTAACCAATACACATATATTCATACACGTTCACACACACACACCAAACATTTACAAAAAATAAAACTTACCTCAGCAAGGAAGTCTCAGAGTTCACAGGAGTGTTGGGACTGCTGCCTTCCATCACTGGCTAACCTAAATTCGGAGTTCACAGGAGGGTTGGGACTGCTGCCTTCCAACATTGGCTAACCTAAAGTCAGCCAATGAGATAAGGCAGCAGTCCCAACTCATCACAGAGTGAGTTGGGGCAGTGAGATTGCTGACCCCATCCCACTCTGTGATGAGGTGTCACTTAAGGACACTCCGCACTGGATGCTTCAGGGCTTAAAATTGAAGCACTCAGGCCCGAAGCAATCCGTGACATTCTTCCTCGCCAAGATGGTGAGGGCCTTGAGGCACCTTTACTAGGCTGAAGAGGTCACGCCCAGAAGGATCTCACTTCTTCAGCCCAGCAAAGTTCAGCACAGGCAGCCAGGTGTCTGTGCATTTAGAGCATGTCAGCTCCTGGCTGCTTGACCTGACTTTTGTTCAGCCTGACAGATACTCTTCATGTCAGGAAAAAGGTAGGGTGGTGTGGCCCCTCAGCCCGTATGGGCAGGCCCCTGCTGCAAAAATCTCAAACTCTTGCACAACCATGTAAAGGTGATTTCCAGGATGTTCTTCATTTTCCCAAGTTACTGCTCCATTCTACACCCTGTTTTCTAAATATGCCTCAATAAACTCAAAGCTAGGTATGGATGCTTTTTAGCACAATAGCACTCAAGAGCATATTATGTCTTGGGGCCACTAAATCATAGCAAACAAGAGCATATTATTGTATAAAGTACGGTCTGGTCCTCACATGACTCACCTAGATTAGTTACTCAAAGAGGTAACAGGTCTCAGCCTGGAATGATGCTGAGAACCCCATCTCCACCTTCACATGCTCTGGGTCCAGGCAAACCCGGCCTGGGCTGTCTAGTGCTCTGGGTAGCCTCTGATGAGATTTCCGCTGTGACCCTGTCCCTAAACAATCGTCCCGATAGCGTCCCAGTGGAATGTTATGAGAAAGTGATAAAATGAGGCAACTTGTGCACATTTATAGTGTGATGCTTCCTCTGAGCAGGGACAACTGCCTCACTTTGGACACAACCTAACTCCAAAGTGCAGCGCACCCCCACTACAGTAGCAGTGTTCACTGCACTGCTGTATTTCCTTCCTACTGCACTTCCTTCTCAGTCAACCACCTGGTCATTGTCAGAAAAGAACAGCACAGAAGAACACCGTGGGACCTACTTACATTGACATCCATTGACCAAAGTGAGGGAACCATCACTTTTTCAAAAATGTTCTCGCTGCCAGTTTGCTATCTTAGTATTTCAGTCATAGCAGACGTTTATGCATCATTTTAGTTTGGTGCACAATCTACTAACTGCTGCATACATTTCAGATTTCAGCAAAGAAAAACATTCTAACTCACGCGGGTCAAACGTTAGTTTAAAAAAAGTGCCACACTTGGTGCTGTGCAGTGGTTAAACCTTTGCAAAGGATCTGGTCACCTTTCAGATGATCACTTTTTAGTTGCTGAATAATGTATTTGTCTCGAAAATGATTAATTGAAATGTCAAATTATTGTACTTCGAAACATCAACAAGCGTGAATATTGTTGTATAACAATATTAATTCAATAACATTGTATACCAAAAATATTTTTTCTATTGACTCTATGTAAAAAAACGAAAATATTAAATTAATGTATTTAAAACTGTACAGTAATGTAAATAAATAACTCGATATTGATAACTAAAATATTAAAATACACAATATCGATAATTCTATTTGTGAAAACAATTATAATGACAAATAAATATTTAACAACAATTAAAAACAGTCAACGTATATCCATGCAACTATTAAAAGTAAAAACAAATACAACTACATACATAAATATACCTTAATTATTGTTTTACAAATAGGGAAATCAAGAAAAATGAAAATTAACCAATGAAATGCAAACCAAAATCAGTTAACAAATCACTTTAAAAGAAGCAAGCAACAACAACTTTTGTGCCTTCACCCAAACAAGAATACAGAGGCCTGCCACACTCCCCAAATAAATAAAGCACCTACATTAGATCAGTACATATTTAAATGATTTAAAAGAAAAAATAATGTAAAAAAACTTCTGAAACATATTTCAGTTCAAATAAAAGCATTTGTATTTTCAATTATTTTGTCTACTGTCTTCAGGACTGCAAAAATGAACACAATAAATTCCAAAGATGCAACTCTGAAAAACAGAGAGTCCATATTACAAAATAACCTACCTGAAAAAAAGAAAAAAAAAAAGAAAAATATACATAAACAAGAACTAATGACAGTGTTAAATATAAAACAGTAGTAAAGTAAAACACACCTAGACCCAAATCTTTGTTCTCTCATATTTCAAATTAGGCATGTCCCTTTTATATTTTAAATTAGGCACCGATATCACCATGTCCAATGAATCTACTTTCAGAGAGTCACAGAAGGACAACTCCAGCTCACGTACCTTGAGTAAACCTTCAGTAAAGAACACAGCTCTAGAGGTACAGAAATGATTCAACAATTGCTATGGAAGGGACAAAACGGGTAGTGACCAAGTTGAAACTACAACCGAACATAACCACCCACATAATATGACAGACATAAAGGCCTTAAACTCAATTCCGGACCTAAAAGAGATCTCACTAGTTTAACAGCTCCAAGTGGAGCTATACTTAAAGAACATGCCCACAGAATTCCTAACCACTGTATAGACTATTTACCAACTGGACCTAATTTAAAAAGGAAAACATCAATAAAAATAAAAATTGAAAGCATAGATAAACCAGTACAAAACATTTTGGAGAGCTTGATATCCCAAAACGACTCACTATAACCCACACGAAAGCATGTTTCATGCTGTATGACAATTTCAACAATGGGAAATACATAGTACATTTGCTACTGTGAAGAAATATACAAATTCTAACACAATGTCCCATATTTCTCAAGAATGATACATTTAAAACATGCTCACCTCGATTTTGTCAACTCTGCACTATCCAAGGACAATAGCAAAACACGGCAGCCCTTTCTGATATCAACTCCTACAAAGCAAACAAAAGACAACATATACTGAACTCTCAAATATCAAAAAATAAAAACACAATGATTACTCATTCAATATACATTTTTCTAGACTTTAAAATTGCAATGATAGACATAATAGCATAAGTGCATCCAAACAGCCAAATACAAGGTTGTCATGTCCTGTATTGCAGAACCAAAATGGACTACCTAAAAAAAACTGCTATAAGCATAACATATTCTGAAAACAGCACACTTAAATTCCAAATAAAAAACTAAATTTTCACTAGCATAACTGCACCAAAGAAGGAATCAGAAGTCGTTTAAATAACTATATATTTTGCAAATTTAATGTAAATAAATTAGGCTCACTCTGAGACCATTTTGAGGGTACCTGAGTTGGTTGTTTGCATCACTCAGGACCCAGATGCCAAACCAGGTTCCTCAGAAAATGGCGAAATATATTTCAAAGTGCCCTAAAAAAATAACCTAAAACAGCAGAAGACTGGCACATCTCATTCCAAGCAACAGTAGGCAGACATCATCCAATACTATACCAATTTATTGAAATCATCCAAAAAGATAGGGTTTCATTACGACCCTGGCGGTCTACAGAGTGCCAGGGTCATGACAGTGGTCTGACCGCCACCAAAGCGGTAGTCCAACCGTTATTTGGCGGCGGTCAAACTGCCATATTATGAACGTGGCGGTTCGGCCGCGGTCGGATCGCCAGTTGCCCTCCACTGGATTGACTGCCGGTGCTGGCAGTCCTAATCCGCCAGGACAGCGCTGCATGCAGTGCTGCCCTGGGGATAACGAGCCCCCTCTCTGCCAGCTTTTACATGGTTGTTGCACTGTAATTTAAAAGCTGGTGGAGATGGGGTGCAAAGGGCCCCCCATGGACAGCTCTGTTGCGCTTTTCACTATCTGCTATGCAGATATGATAAGTGTAACGAGGTGTTGTTGCACCCTACGCACTGCAACATTGACGCCAGCTCCCTCATGAGCTGGCGTCAATGTTGTGGGCTGCTCCCCGCTGGGCCATCAGGCGGAAACAGCGCTTCCACCCGCTGACCCAGCGGGGAACTTGTAATGGGGCCCGCGAGAAGGCAGCCGCACTAGTGGCAACCTGACCACGGGAGTTTGGCGGGAGGGCTTTTCCACCTGTCAAACTCATAATGATCTCCATGGTTGCCAAGAACTATGAATCAAATAAGCACTATTCCAAACCCTAAAGCCTAACGTAGCCAAACAAATACAACACATGCATAGAAATATATATATACAGGACTATCACCACTAAACTACCTAAACTCCTAGCACACACCCTGTTACAAAAAAATCAACAATGAAAAATGGTTAAAGAAATGCAAAAATATGGTGCATGTACATGTTTTATATTTATTGAATATATAAAAATACACTAGTCAGCAAATATAAAGATATAAAGATATGACCATGAAAAACATAATAGTATCAATATAGAAATCTATGTGAAAATGTGCACAACAATAAATCACTAGTGTATAAATTCGAACAAAATAAAATCAAATACATCAAAGTATACCAACAAAATACATTTGTATATTATCAACAGATAAAAACTGATTGATACATGAAAAATAGCAAACAATTCAGGACAAAGAAACATGATTCAAGCAACATTTTCAGTCTAGAAATCCTACAATTAAAAAAACTAAAATTAAAACTTTCCATCTTGTAGCAGTAGAGTGTTTTCAAATATTCTCTTCAGCAGCTACTAATATAAAATAGGAACCCAAAAAATGTAAGAATTCATATGAAACATAAGTGAAAACTCTAATCCTTCCAAGCTAGAAAATAAAATCTACATTGTGAATATAACTCTTACAATCTGAAAAAGAAATTGTTAAACAAAAAAGGCCTGTATAGCACAAACCAAAAGATAAAATAAATTAATGTAAAGACTGAGATACAAAACACTATCTTTCATAATTCCTTTTTAAACAAAACCCCCCAAAATAGAGACGAAATCAAAAACATGAACTTTCCTTTATATTAAGCACATACACCATGATCCCAACACATCCTACAAACATAAACAAATAATGAATACCAATAGAAGATTATATATAGCCTTAAACATTTACACACAATCCAAATAAGACATAAATTACCCATACCCATACTTCGTAGTAACGCTCACACTCAAAACCCAAAACACATACAGTAGCCTGAAAAAGCATACCTAACACTGAAAAACACAACTAAACTACGAATGACCAAACATTATCCTCCCCTTATAGTCTGAATAAACTTTAAATATTATTTAAGATTCAGTCCCACATCCATCCTCCACTGCACTGGATGCAAACTAAAAATAAAAAAGCACTACAAAGCAACCGAGTAAAAGAAAGACTGTCCTAAAAACACATTTTTGTTCAATGGAACATGGGCAACAGAGGGGGAAAGTTACAATATTTTTAAAATATACATTAATCAATCTACTACTCAACCATCACCCAAAGAAAATATTACCCAGAGCCTAAAACGTCATTACATTATAATTAAAAAAATATATATATATTATTTTAGAATTTTTATGCACCACCTATGTTATACCCCTATTTTACCAAACAAACAAAAGAAAAAATATTACAAAAGTGTAATTAATATATTAACAACTTTTTTTTAAAGTTTAAAAAACGCAAAAGCTTCAGAATTAAAACAAATAAATGAACACACGTTTAAAAAAATTAAAAATGGAAAAAACACATTAACACAATTAACGAAAACAAACACCAAAAAATAATATTTTGCACGATATTCAAGTTGTATATATTTAGTACAGCAATGTTATTGTTAGAAGTAAAAAATAGGCATATGTACTAAAATACTATGTTCAATTCCTATATTCTGCCATCCATGATATTCTGACTTTGAGATTTAGTACCATTGATATTAAGGATCAAAACCTTAGCCCAGACAATGCTAAACTTTGTAGTTTGCTAAACTTTGTAGTTAATAGCAAAGATGGCAATGTAGTGGAACAATACTGCCACAGAATGTGTGCTGCATAACACCTCATAATTTGCCTATATTGCCACATAGATTAGTCCGCCCTGCACATAATTTGGTTCTTTATTGCTATATTATTTGAGTTGCACTGTTCTTAAAGGTAACAAATAGTGGGAACTGAATGGCACAATAATTACCTAATCAGCTTGATTAATGTCTGATGTAGAGTAGCAACTTCCATTTTAGTGTCTTCTTTTAATGGCTGGCTACACAGGTCTGCACTGGCAGTGGTATCCAGTATCCACGCTAAGGAAAGTTAATCTTTGGAAGCAGGCATGAGTGATGATGCTATAATCCAGTTAGAGTGCTTGCAAATTTGTTCTTGCCTACTGTAACCAGCCTTGCAAAGATTTCCTTTTTACTAGGAAATTGTGACTTTATAGCCCTTGAAATTAGTAAGAATAATGTGAAGTTGCTCAACCTCCAGCTTCAAAAATTGTTTAGGGCACACTTTTGCAATTTGTAATTAAATGTAGATTTTGTATTCATGCTAACGCGTTAGAACAGCAACTTGTAATATTGTGGTGTATATGTGTATTAAAGGTTGACATGTGCATAGAGCCCCATTCTTAACGTAAGGTCACCAAATGTCTCCTAGTGACCGATGATGCAATGCTATAATATAGGGCTTTTTTATACAGATCTCTGTTTTCAGGTGTCCAAGTCCACATGAAGAAACTAAAGTGAACTAGGACTAGAACTCCTAGAATGTATCATCTAGATAAGCTGAGCATCAGGTCTTAACCTCTTTGATGTGTGACTTCCAACATTCGTTTGTCTTGTTTGTCTCAAGTTTTGTGGACTGTCTTGCCTCATAGTGTTGTGCCCGTGTTAGGGGTCGCGGAACCCGCGGCGGCCCTTTTTTCCAGCCGCACACCGCAGTGGGAGCTGTGACCCGAGTTAAGGGTCGCGGGGCCCGCGGCGGCCCTTTTCTCCGGCTGCGCGCTGTTCTTTTTGCCGCGGCGAGGCCTGGGGCCCAGAATTGGGCGTCGGTCCTTGCCGCGCACAGCGCGCAACGCAATTACCGGGTGCCCCATTTCAGGGCCTTCCTTTCCTCCTTATGATTAATGGAGCCATGCCTTCTCCTTCCCAGCACACCATGCACCTCTCTTTTTCCCGGCATGCACCTGTTCCCTTTTTGCTATGGTGTCTGTTCCTATCTATTGCTATAGCCCCTTCCCAATCCAAAATGGTGGTTTTACTTCTTCCTGTCTATCACTTCCTGTCTAGGGGTATACAAGGGGAATCAATTCTTCGTCTCATTGCGTTGCAACACTTCTGCTGTGGTGGTCACGCTCCGGCTGGTCTTCGCTTGGACTCCAGTTGTTCCTGTTTTTTCCTCTGCTTTCCAGTATTTCCAGGCTTCTGAGTGCTAATTCCTTGTGTCCTCTTTCTGTTCCAGGGAGTTCCTGTTCGAGGTTTTTTCCCCTTGGGGTTTTTCCTCTGGGACTCCTTCTGGAGGGCACGGACTGTGGTGGCGTACTATTGTCAACAGCACCATGGCTACCGGAAGGGGTCGCCCCTACCTCGGTCAGAGTAGGACTTGCAGGAACCGGGGCCGCACACCATCCCTCTCTGATCCAGACTGTAAGCCGAGGGTAAATCGTGACTGATAGTGACCATGAAACCATGTCTGCCTCATGTCTGCATGTCTGTGGTTTGCGTCTCTATCCCTCGGGGGTAGATCTCTAAAAAGGATTCACTATGGCTGTATTTCCAATGTGTATACATGTGAGTTACTGTCCGTCACTCACACACAGAATTATGATTTTGGCGTACGGACAAGTCTACCGCCAAACTTGCAGGGAGGATGCCACTGTCATACTGGTGGCGTCCACCTAAGCGTACTACAATGTTCCCGCCAGGCTGACCGATGGGAAAATTGTATTATGCATTCCCGCCTGTCTGACCAGTGGGAACAGTGAAACAATATTAGTCTCGGCTCGAGGCCAATACCCTAGCATACCAGCACCATCGGAATGCACACTCCCTGCATAGCAGACAGTGCTCATTTGGGCAGGGGGTGTGGCACTGCCCATACCATGGGCAGTGCTGCCCACCCCACCCCCGTGGCCCCGGCACTGGCTTTCCACCAGCCTTTCCATGGCTGGTGACCACCATGGAAAGGCTGGCGGAAAGCTGAGTTGCAATCAGCACGGTGGCACTGAGTTCAGCAGTGAGTACAACTCAGGCCACCATCAGCTCACCGGAAACAATGTTCCTGGTAGGGATGGCGGTCCCCTGGCGGGTCCGTGCACCAGGATTGTGATGGGGTGGTTGGACCGCCTGCAGTGTGATGGTCCGACCATCACAGTGAATGTGGCAGTCCTCAGACCGCCACACTCCTAATGAGACTCAGAGCCTTCAGAGCATTTATCAAGGATGCCTGTATCCAGTAGATGTCTTCGCGTTGCTCTTCTGTCACTCCTCTACCATTCTTTTATGTGTAAAATGGTAAACTGGTGCATATCCCTTGGTGACTCACTTGTCCTGCTGGTGGACCCCTTGTAGCTTTTGTCCTGACAGCTTGTATCCATTGCACTCCTATAACTCACTCCTCTGTTGCCACTGCCTAAAAGAATTTACTTTGGTTGCATCTTTCCTCTGCATGCTGTGGATTAATTGTGATCACTCCTACATGGATTCAAATATTGAGAAAATCTTTCATGGCTGGTTGTATAGATTCAGTGTGTGTGGCTCCCTCAACATTTGCTATAAAGGGATTTTATGCCTTGGTGGTCCTCTATCATTCATGGGTTTACCCTATGTAGGGCCCTCAAGCAAGCACAAAAATAAATTAAGACAACTTGAATGTAATCTAAAACTCCTCTCCCCACCCTTACAAATGGTGCAGCAACATAAAATAGGATAAGAACACCACTGTGGTCACTCGCAGCCTAGCTACTTTTCACACTACAATTCAAGCAACCACCATCATGATATACAGCGCTATAAGTATGATAATATTTTTAGGGAGCTCATCAGGGATTGGAAGTGCTATTTAAATTGAATTACAATACAATATAGGGAAAAAAACAGGACTAAAGCAGAGAATCTTGAGCCTCGTGACATTTTATTTTAAATGCAGGATTTATGAGAACGTGTCTCAATGATATATGTTTTGCATTGTGATCGCACGATTACGTATCGCATCCTGCTACAGCTGCATCCACCCTTTCCCTATGCTTACTTTCACAGTGTGATAGTAATATGGTCAGTGTGACAAACAACATTTTTCAACAAAAGCACAGGCATTGATGGAGATGCTGGCCACTGAAGCCCTGCATTTGAACTATAGACATCCCTCCCTTCTCACTACATCCCATGGGAGAGATTGTTGCACTGACTTCTCTTCAATGTGTTGCAATTGGACGTGGTCAAAGTACTAACTGGTGGAGCTACCCTATCTAGCCATGCATCCATGAAGTAGCTGTATTTCTGTAGTCCACTTAATGCTGCAGGAAAGGCATGGAAGTATACCCAATTTTTTGCAAACAGGAGTAAGGGCTTCATTACGACTTCGGCTGTCTTTTTATCAGACCACCAAAGCCCCTGCAGGTAACAGACCTCCAGTGCTGGCAGTCTGTTGCCCGTCATATTAGGAGTCATTGGAGGACTTCTGCCTATTTATGGGCGGAAGTCCAACTACGAAGAGGCAGATGCATCGCCAGCACTGCCACCCAAGCAAGACTCCGCCCACCATATTACAAGCCGTAATACGGCATGGCGGAGTCCTGCTGGCATGGTGGTGCTGGTGGTGCAAGAACACCAGGACCCATCCCCTCCCGGATGACCTGTTTGAAGGAGAAGGTAAGTGTTCGTCCGAAAGGGGGGGGTTGTCTTTGTGTGTGGGTGTGCGTGTGTGTATGCAGAGGGGGGTGAATGCGTGCGTGTTTGTGATTGAATGTGAATGTTTGTGTGCATGTATGTGCACGTGTATGGGGGTGTCTGAGTGCGTGTTTGTGAGGGTGTTTGCATGTTTGCGAGTGAGTGGGGGGTGTATCTGCATGTTTGTGAGTGAGTCGGGGTGTCTATGTGAATGTATGCGTATGCTGAGGGGTGTGTATGTGAATGCATGTGTGCATGAATGGGTGGGCGGTTGTTTGTAAGTGTGTGGACGAGTGGGGGGGTGCATGTTTGTGGACGTGTGGGGGTGCATGTGCCGGCGACAGGAATGGGTAATCCTATCACTGGGTGCATGACCACCAGGGTTTTCGTGGCGAGGTGACAGCCACGGAAAGCCTGGCGGTCTGCAGCCTCGTAATCCTGCTGGCAGGCTGAGGCCTGCCGCTGGGTTGGAGGTGCGCACCAACGGAGGCGTTGTTGAGGTTTGTCATCTGCCAAGCCCCACAACTCGTGATGTGGCGGTCTTTCCCGCCGGGTCCGTGGCAGAAGCTGGAGGACTCATGCCAGCCAGCCTTGTAATGAGGGCCTAAAGGTCTGATTATGAGTTCCGACCGCCAGACCCGTGGTGAGGAAGCATTCACAGAGCTTGCAGTTTTCCCACCGGACCCATTACAAGTTTTCCACTGGGCTGACCAGTGGAAACCAAGGTTTCCCCGGGTCAACCCAGTTGAAAGATGCGACAGCTTTGGACTCGGCTTCACATAGTGCGAGTCCTATGCCATTGCACAGGGGCCCCCCCATCACACTCGGAATATGCACTGTCTGCAGAGGAGACAGTCCTCATTCTAATGGTGCTAGGGAGGGGGACCCCTTCAATGCCCACAATAATGTCGAGGCAGTGCGGGGGCCCCTCTGTCGCCACTGCAGTTGTCCTCCCCCAGCTTTTTCATGGCGGTTGAACCGCCATGAAAAGGCTGGCAGAGAACATGGTTGTAATCACCATGACGTCAGCGCCGCCATGTCTGATGACAGCCACGACTGCCGTCATCCCATCGGGATCAGAGATCCTGGCAAAGACATTGGTCTTTTGGTGGCACTGAACGTCAATCTTGTGAGACAGTGGTTAGACTGCCACAGCCACGGCGGACCGACCTTCACCATCAGTTTGCAGGTCTTTGGTCCTCCAGACTCGTAATCAGGCCCTAACTCTAGTCTTGCAATATTTTTAAAACTTTTTCTGTAAGCCTTTCTATAATTTCAACAAGTGGGGAGAGCAAAAACACTGCCTTTAAGTATAAGTCTAGCCAGATAGCAATGTAGCACTGTGTATACATTTTGGGATTTACAAATTTACATTGGAGAATGACGTTAAGTTTCAAATATATACAATGGTGCACTGAATTGTGGGACTTGTTGTTTTACATTTAGCATTGTAAATAATGTCTAATGGAATCACATGCATGTACTGTAGGCTGAAGGGGCAGGGCTAGCTGAGGATGTCACATATTGCATGAGACTAGCAACGTGGCAGCTATTTATGCTTCATTGTTGCTTTGCTGTCAGCAGATCAAACAGAAGGGCATCAGATGCCTCCCCTGCTAGGCCCAGGCGCAATCCTGTCAAGTTTATACGGTCTCTGTTTTACCACCTGAATCAGCCCAAACTTTCTGTTTCCAATCTAGGACTTGTGTTCTTGTTTGTCGCATATTAAACAAGCACTAGAAGGCCTGGTCTGGAGCAGATTGCCTCACGTGGACCTGGAAAATTTGACAAGTAAGCAACTGGGCTAGTAATTCCAGTGGCTATGTGAAGGCTGAGCCTAGTGACGATAAGAAGTGCTTTCCACAATACACGGCAGAGTTGCAAGTTCTCATCAGCATTCAGCTCTGAGCTTTCCTTCTACAAACCATTATCAAGGGTGAACACGTGCCAACATTTGTGAGAAGACAGGAGAGGGGATAGAATAAAAAAACATGAACCTTTTTATTTTCCAGTTAAAATTGCATCCTTATGTTGCCCAAGAAACGCAGACCTTGATCTGTAAGTCCTAATGATTACACTGAAATACGATAACACTACAAGTCAAGTGTGCAAGGATTGCTCAAGGAAAAATGGGAATTGAGGGCCAGATGTAGCACGCCGTTTGCATGGCGCAAACTGCGAAAAACGCAGTTTGCGCCATGCAAACGGCCTCACGCGATGCACATTCCCAAATTGCGAGTCGGAACCGACTCGCAATTTGGGAATGCGACTCGCAAATAGGAAGGGGTGTTTCCTCCCTATTTGCGACTCTCATCGCAATTCAGAGTTGCTTTGTGACCGCGAATGCGGTCGCAAACCAACTCGCAGTTACCACCAGTGTCACACTGGTGGTAACACATTCGCAAAAGGGAAGGGGTCCCCGTGGGACCCCTTCCTCTTTGTGAATGTCGACAAATATTTTTTCAGAGCAGGCAGTGGTCCTATGGACCACGGCCTACTCTGAAAAAAACGAAACCAAATGGTTTCGTTTTTTTTTCATTTTGCAACTCGTTTTCCTTTAAGGAAAACGGGCTGCAAAATGAAAAAAAAAATGCTTTATTTAAAAAGCAGTCACAGACATGGAGGTCTGCTGACTACAGCAGGCCACCATCCCTGTGAGTGCAGGGGCTTGCTATGGAGTCGCAAAATGCGACCCACCTCATGAATATTGATGAGGTGGGTCTTTGCGACCCCATAGCGAGTCGCAGAAGGTGTCTGAGACACCATTCTGCATCCGTTTTTGCGACTTGCAAATTGCGAGTCGTTCAGACTCGCAATTTGCAAGTCGCAAAAACGGATTTTGCAACATCTCGCCCTGAAAGTGTAGTCTTCGGCGCCCGTGAAGGCATCAGACACTTATGTCGGGTGGAACCCTTTTTACACAAACACGGCCATCACTAGAGTAGGACTGCGTGTGGATGTCGTCACTACCGCTTCCGGTTTGAGCAGCATTCCATAGAGATGGCCACCACCAAACATTGGACTTGTACTCATGTCCTCAGTGTCAGGCCAGACGAGGCCGGTTTATACAGAAGGCCTGGGCCTCCCAGTATTCCAGTCACGATGCCCCACAAACACAATACTCCATAAATTCCTACTAATTAACCAATTGAAGCATATGCTAATGGTGTTTGTCGCATTTTCAATTATCGCATGTATAATTAAGGACGTCCCACTGGCCCCTTCGGAGGTTTCTTACTTAATATCTGATTGCGCCTCTGCTGTCAGTGTTGTTGCACACTATCTCTTTGTGCAGTGTCTCTGCATGCGGTGCTTGTGTGCAATGTATGGCCCTGTGCTATTTTTATGTTTACACATCATTACAGAAATACACCTTTATAGGAGATCAGACCGTCCAGTAATTTACTGCCTTTTCTTGATAGAGTGTACATGTCTGTGTGAGGTTTGTGTTTGTGCAATTTTTCTGTTCATTAAACAGTGTCACGGTGCATAAATGGATGAATTTATGAATTTATTAGCTGGATCTGAATGTGCAAAGGGTTTTTGAATAATGTGTTTTTGTAAGGTGTGCTTTTGAGTCATTTTGGGAAAAGAATTTAAGATTGGGATTAGAGGGTTAAAATTTACTTCCATCCAAACAGTGGTGCTGGAACAATTTTTAAAGTGGGTGTGCTGGCCATGACATGACCTGACCTAAGTGCCTTGAGTTTACTTTCCAGGCTGATATATATATAATGATGTTTGTACTTTAATTTGTACATCAAGCATGCCTTTCTGAATTAGAAAACCTCTGGAATCTCTGGAATACTGAGGCCTTCTTCATTCACCGGTTACTCAGCAAAATTACAAATACTTGACACTTTCAATCAAATAAATCAATAGGAAACACAGCTCCATGTTAAAATAATTAGTAGCAGTTTGTCAAACTTATTTACATCCCATAAGGCGGTTTGTACTTGAACATACAGTAGATACTTCAGGAGTAATTAAAAAAACTCATCCTGGTTCATCCTTTTCCATCTGCAATCCAACAAGGATATATGGGGGAGGGGTGCAGCACAAAACCCTGTACCCTTGCTTGCAGCTCCATTGAATGCAATGGAGTGCAATGTGCAAAACTGATAGACTACATTGTATGATTGATAGAAAATAGTGCAGCACCATGTTTAAAATATAGACGCCTCTCTACGATCTCATCAGGATCACTCGTCCTAAACATGGCTGCTATATGCTATGTACGGCCTCGCGCTTTGTCCAAAGTAAAGCATGTAAACAACTGCACAGAGGTCAAACCGGTAGGATTTGTGATTTAGGTTAAAACTTACATGGCACATGTATATATATCAGACAATACACTGCACAACCCTTTACTTGATGAAGCTAATTTAAATATGGCTTTGCATCCAAACCCTAGGTTTTTGCTCTGGCCCACACTAGACATACATTAGTAGGGGGTGGTATGAAGGCGTTCGGGACCAGCCCAAGGGCCAACTTTCAAAGCAAAATAGTATTTGCGCTTGAAATTTGATCCATCACTGCTGATTTTTCCTGCATTGCAATGGTTTGACAGCACAAAACTTTAGGAAACCTTGGCGGAAATCATTTCTGTTAACTCACATCTTGATGCAAAATGGCCTCCCATACCTGGCGTACCAACATAAACAGTAAGCCATCCTGACACCCGTAATCTCCAAGCTTGATTATGCCAAAACCTATACCTTGGCACACCCATGTTCATTATATACAAAGTACAACTCATCAAAATGCCGCTGTAAGGCTTCTTCTCCGCCGTAACCTAAGAAAGCACATGACTCCTGTCCTGGAATCATTCAACTGGCTATCTACGGATAGAATGGAATGTTCAAGGCACCCTGAGTTGTCCATTGAACCTCCTATTAAAACGACTGACATACCTACAAGTTAAATTCTAACAATACAAACCAAACAGAGCACTGCATTCCAGGCTTGCATCCCTAACCATACCAGCTTACCATACGAAATCTGTAGGCAGCACTGCTTTCTCAGTACATGTGGGCAAGCTCTGGAACTCACTACCAGCCAATATTAGAAGCACCCTGGAGCATATACACTTTTGAAGACAGGTGAAAGCATGGGTATTTCCCTGCTAACTTCACCACTCACATCCCAGCAATAGAGCCCAGGAAACAGTTGAACCCTTAATCAGCCTAGCACAAGAGAGGCCTATTAAAGAATATAACAGAAAGAGACATATTAAGGAATATAACAGATTGTACTTGTTTTGTCTGAGTTTAAGTTTCTCACTCAAAGCAGGAAGTGGATGACTGTTTGAATGAACCTTTGACTATATAGCCTCAAGACTTAAAGCCCAATAATTTTCAAGAAATCTCTCTGCCATTCACAGAAATAGCTAACGTTCACAAAAATCTTCCATTATCACAGGGTTAATTAAGAGAGACATTTCCTACAATAAAAATAGCTGGAAAAGCCTGAACATGCCTCCCCATGAGAAACGTTTGTCTCTTTCAGAAGAGAAGGCATTTTACATACGTTTGAAATAGTCATCTTTGTATTTTGTTTGACTTGTTTAAATATTCTAATCAATTTTAATTTTAAAATATATTTTTGCCTTTTACAAATAAAACAACCAAACACAGCATAACCAAGTATATCATGCTCCAAGATACTCCAAATGTTATTTGAAACTGAATATGGATATTTAAATTAAGTTTCGCCGGAAGTTGTAGTTCTGCTGAGAATCCCAGTTTACCCCAAATCTATCTGGATGTATCAACTACTCAAGAAAGCAGGAGGAAATGAGGAGTGAATGGATGAATGAATGAATGTTCTGATTTTTAAAGCCTGAACAACTGCCACAAATTTTGTGCTGGAGCTAGTTAAATAACCAGAAGCACTGTCTATGGCACAAAATTACGATGAAATAAACACTAATTATCGTGTTTGATAGAGTGTATGTCAAGAGAAAGACTATTCCATGATTTAACTGATAGTAAGCCGGAAAACACAGGAGCACTTGCTGTTGCAGGTCGGTGTTGGGAAAATTCAGGGTGGAAGAGCGTTTGCCTGAGGATTACTGCAATGACTCATTCTTAGGTGATACACTGAGCAGATGCAAAATGTGTATGAGAATAAGAGGAAGATAAATAAGCAGGTTCTACATGAATGTCAATGAAATGACACATCAGCCTCAACAGAGTCATCATGCTTACCCGAATCCCAGGTGGATGATCCAATCATGAGAACGGTTGCTAATCACAATACCTGCGTCGCTCCCCAGCACACCCAGGAGATGGAGACCGACCAATAGCAGCAGACGCAAGAGTTCCAATCACGGACTAACAGAAAGAAGCCAAAAAAGGTTTCCAAATAAGGCCTTCTGGAGGGTAAAGGGACAATGAAGGTGCAGGAGGTAGAGTCAGTGAACAAACTTTACAGAAACAAAATGCTAATACAACTAAAAGTCAATGTCAGTCAAAAAGACCTGTCTTTAATGCAGTTTAGTAATACAGAATTGCATTTGCTCATTTTAAAGTGCCCATCCATGCAGTGGTTAGCGGTCTAGCTTTCTTACTTGCTATTTTAATGTCCAGAATTTCCAATCTCTTCCCTGTCTAAATACACTTTCTCCTACTGCTGAGAGGCAGTGGAATATTTTCATTGTACAAGGAAAACCTTGAGAAACTGAGGAGGTGCCATATAACATGTCATGTGCGATGCAATATATCAGGTTATTAGCAGTGCATGGTGGGGACAATTTATAGCTAGTTCGGTAAACTATAAATTGTGAATTTCAGAGTATCATTTTGGTTTCAAAATATCACATTAACTTTTGTTTTTTATGTGAAATTCTGCGCTTTTTAATGTTAGCTAGGATCTTATTACCACCATACCTTATATAAGCATAATGTCACTTTAAGCTTTATCATTTTTCAGTGAGTTTCTGTTTTTTTATCTTAATCGTGATTATAATTTTGATCATAATGACCAGATTCCTGCGCCCAACCCATTAGCTTGTGGCTAACCCCCTTACACATGCCCTTGGGTCATGCACAGCGTGGGTTGGATGGAGGGCAGCCTTGTCTGGTACTGCAATATCGAGGGGCGGGAGCTTGTACAGTCCCTCCCACAGGAGTACTCGGGTACCTCATGTGAGAGCCTCTAAGAGTCCTGTGAGAGAGCTGTGGCACCCACAGGTTGAAAATGTTTTTTTAACCTGATTTTTTTTTTATATCTCTGGGTGAGTCCCTCTGAGTCTGCCCTACAAGCACCTATTGATCAGGATGGCCCTACCCTATCACCTTATGCCCTCTTTCAGAAACCTTTTACAACACAAGGACGAATTGCCAAATCCTGTAATGACGCATGCAACATTTGGTTCACCGTTTCAGCCAGGTGATCAAATTGCTTGGTATCACAGTACCAGCACAGTAGTATCGAAATGGCCGATGGCAATAAGAAGCTTCCTTGGCTATCCAGAAGGCCCTATTTTTTAAAAACAATCGGACCACGAGAGAATTTGTCCTGTAAATCATCCATATATTCCTAACTTTTCAGAGTGTAAACCTCTTTTTGCCCCACCTGAGCCTCTCTTTCAATGCTAATTCCTCAAACACAGTCAAAAGAATATACACCAAATCACAAAAAGCACACTTGCTGAGTAAAGTTCTGTCATTTTGGCAAATTTGCTATAATTCAATTCAGCTGTTTTGTGTGTCCTGGAGAACAACGTGTGCTATGGCAATTAACTTGGGAAATATAACTCCATGAAGTTTTTGCAACCTGTTTTATTACACCACTGGACAAACCAGAACAGTTTTGGATTTTTGCCTTGCTCACTGTGACAAGCCCCATTTTTTAGTCTCTTTTTAGTCTCTTTTAGCGTCTCTTAAAAGAACAAAGCAGAAAATTGTACATATTCATTAAAAAGGCCTTCTCACTCATCGCTTCCATCTTGGGCTGGTGTACTTTGTCATAACTAGTTAATCAAAACATTACTTCGCCCCTCTGCTTTCCTTCTAATTCCCCATAGAGTGACATTTTTATAACTCTATACATTGTTTTATTCTTTTTGGTAAATGCACACCATCCGTTATCCTTTCAATAATATGTAACTTGTCATATCCATACAAAGTAAAAAAATCAATTCTATGTCAGGAAAGGAGGCGAGGATTATGCAGATCTTTCTTCACTCTTTATTCAACAGCAGGTTCAAAGTTCAACAAAAAACAATGAAGAACTACAACACCCATGAGGACGTTCCCATGGCAACCAATGTCCCATCATCATGCTTTCCGATGATATGTATAAATGTCCCTTGTCGTCATCATCCGTCCTCTTTCTTCACTGCTCCAGTGTCAGTTAAGTCTGCTCTTACTGCCTCTGAGTACTTTGTATTTTTTTCAAACTTGTTTGGCTCATAACACTTTTTTGCACGTTTACGATTGTGCCATTGTGAATTGACTGTTTCCTCTCACTTCTAGGGACGCTCTCCACGCACGCAGTAGGCTTTTTGCCCGAGCGCTGATTTGACATGCAGTGACGTGTGAGGCCCTCTAGAGGATGCTCTCTCGCGCCGCTCACCTAAACAGTGCGTTTTTCGAGCGCTCGACTCGCGGTTGCGCTCAGCGCTTTGAATTGCAGCACGACAGGGGTTTTTATTGAGCCAAGGCTCATTTATTAACCCTTCCAACCCCCATAAGAACACCGCTTTTGCGGTTGAAGAGACACCGCGTTGCTGTAAGACCGCTTCCCTTTAGGGACATAGCGCGACCCTGTGGGCGCGTCAAGAGACGTTAGGTCCTTTTTTGTTGGTTTTTTGGTGACAGGAGCGTGGGGGGCTGCCTTAATTATTTTATAGGGTGCTCTTCTGTCAATACTTTCCCTGAGTCCCACGATGCAGTCCGCGCAGGACCATGATTTTTACCCCAACATGTCCCCAGGGGAGGGCCCTTTGCAATGCTTTCTCCCTCCTGGGGTAGATGTGTTGGTCTCGCACGCTATTGCCCAGGCCCTGGCCCCTATTAAAGAAAGTGAGGCGCAAATGGCAGAATAGGTTTCCAAGGGGACTGGTATGTTTGGGGGGACAGGGGCTGAATTAAAGACTACTGAGGTCGCAGCTCCCAAGAAATCATGCAAGCGCGACGTGGGGCACCTAGAAGACTTTGATTGCCTTGCCAATGCCTTCTGTAAGAGTGCTCACGCGCATAAGCGCACACCCTTCCGGGAGGGAACTCAGCCTAGAGTGATTGGTGAAAAGCTTCACCACATATTGGGCCCTGATGCGGGGTCACCCAAGCGCATCGCAGAGGACTCTGACGCGGATTCCTCCACTGCAGAGGAACAAGACTTCGGCCACCCCTGGTGCCCCGGGGCCTCTGTGCCAGATCTGCAAGAGCAGTATGACTCCGGTTCAGATATGTTTGAACCAGAGGGAATCTATCACCCTCGGTCATCGGAGTGGCAGCTGGAACAGAAGGAGGCCAAATATGTGGCTAGTAAGATTCGTCAGCCTCTTGACAAAGAGGTGTGGGCTCGCCTGAAGGCCGAATGTACGCGTCCTACCTTGCCAGATAGAGTGGCGGCGACTCCTGACATAGATCCGAAGATGTGTACCTTTTTTGCAAAGTATACCCAGGACCCCAAGAAGGGTATTGACTGATCTTGGAGGGTTTTCCAGGACAAGCTACCCGATGTGTTAGGTCCCCTAACACAGATAATTCAACTGGCCGAGCGTGCAAGACAAACTGACACCCCCCTGCTGACGGATGTCGTGGCCGGGTGGCCCAGAGGGCAGTCTGTCTCCTGGGCAATGCTAATTGCGCCATCTCGGCTGAGAGGCGCCGTTCCTTACTTATCAAGATAGACCCCAAATTGGGGGAGTAATCTAATTCTGTGGCAGGGGCGGTTGCCCAAGGTAATTTATTCGGCAATCCGTTCGTCAAGGAGTTAGGCAAACTTGTCGCCACCTTTTCAGTGCTGGACAAGGCACAATCTTCTGTCAAGAAGATCTTTCTGGGGAAGGTTTTTGGAGGGGCCGGAGAGGCAGGGGCCACTCCTCCGGCCGCCTCTATCACCAATGCCCCAATTCCTATGGCTACAGAAATAATGGATGGCGAGACAGTTGTCAAGGCGCCTTCTTTCCCAATCAAGGCAGAGGGAAAGGCAGAGTGAACAGGATTGCCCCAGGAGGGGCGAATGCTCCAGGAGGCCCTACTGGTAAGGATTATCCTTTCTTCCCCTCAAATTATTTGAGAGAGGTTACACTTGTTCAGACACAAATGGACACACATAACCTCCGATGCCTGGGTGTTACAGAGAGTGACAGGGTTTCACATCGAAATCTGGGGAACACAAGTCCAGGACTGTCTTCCAAGACCCTTAGGGGGTCATTCCGACCCTGGCGGTCCATGACCGCCAGGGCCGGGGACCGCGGAAGCACCGCCAACAGGCTGGCGGTGCTTCCTGGGCCATTCTGACCGCGGCGGTAAAGCCGCGGTCAGAAAAGGGCAACTGGCAGTTTCCCGCCGGTTTACCCCTGGCCCAGGGAATCCTCCATGGCGGCGCTGCTTGCAGCACCGCCATGGGGATTCCGACCCCCTTCCCGCCATCCTGTTCCTGGCGGTTTTTACCTCCAGGAACAGGATGGCGGGAACGGGTGTCGTGGGGCCCCTGGGGGCCCCTGCACTGCCCATGCCAATGGCATGGGCAGTGTAGGGGCCCCCTAACAGGGCCCCATAAAGATTTTCAGTGTCTGCTTTGCAGACACTGAAAATCGCGACGGGTGCCACTGCACCCGTCGCACCCCTACAACTCCGCCGGCTCCATTCGGAGCCGGCTTCATTGTTGCAGGGGGTTTCCCGCTGGGCGGCCTTCTGGCGGTCGCCCGCCGGCCCAGCGGGAAAGCCAGAATGGCCGCCGCGGTCTTTTGACCGCGGAGCGGTCATTCAGCGGTTCCCGCCGCCCGCCGGGGTCGGAATGACCCCCTTAGTCTTTTCGGCAGCGGATTCCGCGCTGATAGACTCGTAAGTCCATGACCTTCTTCAGAAAGGAGCCATACGCAAGTCTGTCCTTCTCCCCAGGGGTCTCGTGAGCAATCTCTTTTGTGTAGAGAAAAAGGACAAGGGTTTTCGCCCGGTTATCAACTCAGATCATTCAACAAGTGGGTGATCTACAGACACTTCAAAATGGAGGGCATTCATATACTCAGGGATCTCCTGTTACAGGGAGACTGGATGATTTGTCTGGACCTCAAGGATGCTTACCTGGCGGTCCCCATGTTTCCCCCTCACCGCAGGTTCCTACAATTTCTTTGGAGGGATCAGGTGTTCGAGTTCACGTCCCTCCCTTTCGGCCTTTCTTCAGCACCGTGGTGTTTCACCAAACTGCTCAAACTAGTGGTGGAATACCTTCGCTCTCGAGGGATTCGCCTGATCATTTACCTGGACAAAATCCTCCTAATGGATCAGTCCAGGACCCAACTTATATCCAATGCGAGCATGACTATTCTACTCCTCCAGGATTTGGGGTTTGTGATCAACCAACAGAAATTGGATCTCCTGCCTTCACAGTCGATGACTTCTCTGGGGTTTCTCATAGACTCACAATCAGCCTCCCTCAGTCTCCCGAGCTTGAAGATCTCCAAGATCAAGAAAGAACTGATGAAAGTTATGAGACGTAACAGGATCTCACTCAGGCAATTGGCCAGAGTAGTGGGACTGCTCTCATCCTCAATTCAGCCCATTTTTCCAAGCCCTCTTCACTACCAGGCTCTCCAGCGTCTGAAGGCGCATCACCTTTGACGCGGATTAACGTATTCTGAGCTCATCTCCCTTACCCAGGAGGTCAGAACGGAGCTCCAATGGTGGCTGGATGACATGGAGGCATGGAATGGCAGGGTCATTTTCGGAGCTTCACTGGACCTTGTCATAGAATCGGCCTGGTGGGTTCTTTTGGGATCAGGTCCCTGACTCGGTACAAAGTCTCCTGTGTTGTTGCTCTTCGGATGGACAATGTGTCTGCAGTGCAGTACACAAATCGCCTATGGGGCACGCGTTCGAGAGCCCTATCGGAGTTGGAGAAGGATTTTTGGCACTTCTGCCTTCAACACCAGATTTCGGTGACTGCGGTGTACCTTCCGGGTTCCCAGAACACTCTGGCGGACTGGAATTCCAGATTTCTGGCGGACTCCAGCGTTTGGCAGCTGGACGAAGTAGTTTTTCAGGTGCTTATGGAACAATGGGGTCCTTATTCGGTGGATCTCTTGCATCCAGATGGAATGCCAAATTACCGATGTACGTCAGCTGGCGCCAGGACCTGGGGGTAGCAGCAGTGGATGCGTTCCTGCAGGACTGGGGGGCGGCATCAGGGGTATGCGTTCCCTCCTTTCCTTCTGATACCGAGGGTATCAGTCCAGGTACATCGTCAGGAGGCGTCAGTGGTATTGAAAACCCCTCTTTGGAGGTCATCGGTGTGGTTCACGTCACTTCTGGAACTCTTGTGCGACTTTCCAATTCGTCTCCTGGACTCTCCATCAATTCTCCGGGACCCTGCTGGGCACTTTCATCCTCTGGTCCTTCATGGCCACCTCGTTCTGGCGTCTTGGAAGATTTCCGAGCTCACTGGCAGGACTGCCGACTTTGACAGGATGCTGAGAAATCCATCAGACAGGCATGGGCTCCGGGAACATGTAAGCGGTACAGGTCAGCATGGAATAGATGGGCTCATTGGTGTGTGGAAAGACATATCGATCCCATGGGGGCCCAGATTACAGATATCCTGAATTTTCTTGCGAAGCTGGCAGAATCTGGCTTGTCTTATTGCTCCGTAAATTCCTTTAGATTAGCCATCTCTGCTGGCCATCCACCGCTGCAGAACCGACCGGTGGGAGAGCACCCTTGGGTATGTAAATTGCTTGAAGGTATCAGAATCTCCAGACCTCCGGAACCCAGGTATTTAGAGCTATGGGACATCAGTCAGGTCCTACCACTCTTATCCTCGTAGCAGGATAATCAACATCTCTCACAGAAGGAGTTGTCAGCTGAGTTGGCTATGTTGCTTTGTCTTATATCGTGCAAAAGGGTATCGGACGTCAGGGCCCTGGACGTCTCGGCTAGAGTGTTTTCCCCGGATGCGGGGACTTTCACTGTTTCCAGGAGGACTAATTGTAATATCAGGTCGGTAACCTATCCAGCTTTTCCCCATGCACAAAAATTGTGCGTGGTAGGATGCCTCAAAGTTTACGAAGAGGTGATGGACGAATTACGGCCACCTGGAGAACGCCAATTGTTGATTTAGTTGAAGAAACCTTTTAAGGCAGTCTCCTCCCCTTCAATAGCTAGGTGGATCAGATGGAGCTTGACAGAAGCAGGCATCAATGTATGAGTTTTTGGGGCACACTCCACTCTGGGTGCTATGGCTTCCAAAGCCATCCGGGTGGGGGGCAGGTTAGAGGACATTATGAATGTTGCAGATTGGTCATCAGAATCTACTTTCAAAAAATTATATTTTAAACCCTATCCATGAAGCAGCCTCCTTGGTGGTAAGCAAGTTTAAACTTGCATAATCCTCGCCTCCAGCCCTGTCATAGAATGAGAAATTTCCTAGCTAACGAGAAGGAAAGTTTAAATTCTATTAAGGACACGGAGGCGAGGATTATCCCACCCTACACAGGAAATGTGTTTCCCACCCAGGAGCTGTATGGAGGTACCATTTTGAGGTGGTAAATATATATATATATATATATATATATATATATATATATATGCTTACAGTGGATGCATCAGTATCTTGGTTGTCTTTGCTTCCTACTTGATAATTGGTTCATGTAATTAATACGGTTTGAAGGAGTAATGCACTTTATCAAGGACATGCTTATTTCCTATATTGGGTTTGTTTGGAAAAGAGTCTTTCATTCGCTTAATGTGTAATGTTGTTCCCGTAGGATCAGAGGCGTCAGCGACCTGAGAATATCTGAACTCCATTCCGCAGTGAAGTCGAGGACGGATAATGACGACAAGGGACATTTATACATATCATCGGAAAGCACGATGATTGGACATTGGTTGCCATGGGAACGTCCTCATGGGTGTTGTAGTTCTTCGTTGTTTTTTGTTGAACTTTGAATCTGCTGTTGAATAAAGAGTGAAGAAAGATCTGCATAATCCTCGCCTCCGTGTCCTTAATAGAATTGAAACTTTCCTTCTCGCTAGCTAGGAAATTTCTCATTCATATCAAAAACACTCAATCAATTATCTGCAATCAACTATTAAATTGTTTTCACTTTCTTAAATTTCATTATGCAATACTTGCATTTATGCAAATTATCTGATTCTTGATTTCTCAACCCTGGAGTACCCATGTCGGCCTTTTTTGAGAGTGCAAACTGATTACACATGATCCCACTCCTATGCACGGAAGCACCTGTCTCACTGGGAAGTCAGGCATTGAGTGGGATATTGTGAAATATTATATATATATATATATATATATATATATATATATATATATATATATATATAGATAGATTTATAGATATCTATATATATATATATATATATATATATATATATATATATATATAGAGATAGATAGATAGATAGATAGATAGATAGATAGATAGATAGATAGATAGATAGATAGATATATCTATGTATATAGATAGATAGATAGATAGATAGATAGATAGATAGATAGATAGATAGATAGATAGATAGATAGATAGATAGATAGATAGATAGATAGATCTATATATATAGATATATATATATATATATACAACAAGATGAAGGATCACAAGAAAACAACAGCCAGCCAGGGCATAAATCTGGATCCCAAAGGATACAATGAGTAACAAGAAAATGTATTATCCAAGAAAGAAGTGACTCAAACAGATGATCTCACCAAAGAACAGACACTACCACGTTTCAGCTTCTGCCTTCCTCAGGTTGTACAAGATGGTTTGCTCAGTGACAGCACAGACAGATTGGGGAATATTTATATTTATACAGTACCTACTGGTGGTCGTCAGTAGGTACTTATAGTTAAGACCTAGTTTCCAAAGGAAAGGTTTTTTTTTTTTTTGCTACTACCTTTGGCACTGTATGACAAATCTTCACAAAATGTTCGGAACTTGTTTGTCAATCACCTCAGCTACTGTCTGAAAAATGTAGGGGTGATTCGTCAAGGGGGAGACAAGAAAAAGGTAGGTCTCAAAATGTGATATTAGCAAAACAAAAAAACGCTTTGTCTATGGGAAAAGTTGGTCCTGACTATAACTACCTACTGGCTAGTGGTAATAAATATATATATGTATATTTTTATATATATATATAAGTCCTTCTATTTCCTTCTTTCAGAAAAACGCCTCTGTCACACGATGTCGTCTTACAAATCCCTTTAATCCTACATCGATTTGTATTAGGAAAGGAGATGAGAGAAAGTGAAGACAGTGAGAGTGATGTATCGACTCAGTCTGAGAGTGGAGGAGTAAAAGACAATATTTTAAAGGAATTCGACCTGATAGCCCAAGGGAGATCAATGGGACAAGCAGGAAGAGGAAGAGACTTTCATCGAGGAAAAGGCAGAGGAAGAGGAGGAAAAAGAGGGTTAGGAGTATCAAAAGAAAATCCTACAGGAATGCAAACAAGAGGTAAAATGACAACGAAGTAATGGAAAAAATTACGGTAATTAATCTCTCGAATAGGTGTATATCTGATTCTGAAAGAGAAGTTTTAGCATTTTTCCCGGTGACGCAGATTAACTATACTCAGAATAGAATTAATTTGTTTCAATTCACTAGGAAATTGAAATTAAAAAAATGGTTTGGGACGAAAGTACATAATCAAAGGATGGATAAGGAATGTATGCCTTCAAATTTAGAGATTAAAGATATAGAAATGTTGCATACTATGAGTGAATTGGATGAAAATATTGAAGCAAATCCTGACCCTATTTTGAATTTAGCGCAATTGGACATTGATATAGGGGGAAGATGCCCAAGTAATTTTAAACTTAAATCAACATTCTCCCCGTCTGTTAATTGTGATGCAATTAATGTTTTTGAAAAAGGTATAATAAAAGAAAGGAAGAGATTAAGATATGTGAAAAGGTCAAAATATGATAATTTGCAGTTAAGGCATAGGAAAGTGATTGAATCATTACGGAAGGATAAAAACATTATAACAAAGAAATCTGATAAGGGTGGAAATGTAGTAATACTATCTAGAGAGAAGTACATTAAAGAGGGTTTGAGACAGTTGCAAGATAAGAACCATTACTGTGTTTCGAGTAGATATGAAATGAAGGATGTGAAGAGGAAGGTGTTTGAAAAATTGGAGGAATGGAGAGATCAGGGACTTATTGAATGGGAAGAATATCAATTCCTCAAAGTGGAATTTCCCAAGATAGCGGCCTTTTATTTCTTACCGAAAGTGCACAAAAATGCTGATGATCCTCGTGGTAGGCCTATACTATCATCAATAGGGAGTCTTTTTTTTTTTAGAATATTTCCAAATATGTAGATTTCTTTTTTACGTCCTTTTGTAGAAACATTACCCTCTTATATTAGGGACACTAGAGATTTTTTAAGGATAATTGATGGAATTATCTTGGAAGAAGATTACCTTCTAATGAGCTTGGATGTTACAAGCTTATATACATGTATACCCCATGATGAAGGAATTAAAGCCTTAAGATACTTTTTGAGAGCAAGGTCCCTGTCGTATCTCTTGCACACTGAGATGTTGCTGGAAATGGTTTACATGTGTTTAATAAATAATGTCTTCATTTTTTAAAATAAAGTGTATCGACAATGCCAGGGGACTGCGATGGGCACTTGCTTTGCTCCCAGCTATGTAGGTTTGTACCTGGGTTGGTGGGAGGAACGGGTGGTCAGGGACATCACTGGTTTTGAAGATCAAGCAGTTCTCTGGGTGAGATATATAGATGATATCTTTTGTGTCTGGAAGGGGAGTAAGGAATTTGCAATGAAATTTGTGACAACCTTGAATGACAATTCTTTAAATTAGAAATTTAGCAGCGAAATACATCATTCTGAGCTGATATTCTTGGATGTGAAAGTAAGAGTGATTAATAATAAGCTAGAGTGTGAGTTATTCAGAAAAGACAAGGCTGGAAACAGCCTACTTCATGCTACTAGCAATCACCCTGAGAACTTAATTTAAAGTATCCCGTATGGGGAATTACTTAGGGCTAGGAGGAACTGTAGTCTGGACACTACTTTTGATAAAGAAGCATGCATTATGATTAAAAGATTTAGAGAAAGAGGATATTCTGAAAGTAGTATAGAAATGGCATTGAAGAAAGTTAAACAAATTAAAAGGGAAGATCTATTGGTAACCAAATTCAAGACTGATAAGTAAGATGAAAAACAAATGAGATTAATTATTGAGTGTAACACCATGGAACCTGAAGGATTAAATAAGGATGAGGAATTAGCCGTACACTTGATGAATTGAAGGATAAATGAATTAATGTTGTCAGGAAATTATGCACAATGTAGTAATAAAAGACTGGATAAGTATAATGAATTTTGAGGGATGTTTTTTCACAATTTCTTTTTTTTTTTTTTTTTTTTTTTTATAGAGAAGAAGGAAAATATGAAATGTCATTGGAAATGCAAAGGAGCTACTATATCATATAGAAAATATCTGGTGATGATAAATTGAATAATGATTTTCTGTATAATTTGAGTTTGACTACTCTGAAATATGTATTGATTAGAAGTAAAAGTAACTACAAGGTTTTTTGCTTTAGAGATTAATGTAAAAAAAATTATGAGGATGCTTGAATTGTAATTGCCCACTTGGGTTGGGTTTACCAATATGAATAAGTTGGTTAGAAAAAGACGGTAATGCAGAAGTGATTTGAGTTGAATAAATAGAAGTTGAATGGGAGGTAAACATTCCATAAATTAATAATGTGAATAGCATACCGTTGTGATTACAACCAGCATCTGAGGACCTTTTTTAAATATTTTATATAAGTATAAACCTTGTGTTGTAAAAAAGTTATTACGTTGGTTGACAATAAATATGATAAATGTGTTAGATAGTATGGGGTAGCAGATAATATGAGAGAATTTATGTTTTGGAAAATCAGAAATATGTGAAGTATAAAAATATGTGAAGTATAAATAAGTTTGTTCAATGATAAGAGAAACATGTTTAAAGATGGCCGCCGAATTTTGAATAAGGGAGTAGACCGTTTTTTTATGTTATTGAACTGTTGTGGGAATATATAGAAATGAAATAATAAAAATTTTGACTACAATAAAAAGAAATATCTTCCTCCTGGAGTGCGGTGGTGAAGTTGTTTGCAACTGTTTGTTTTTGGATATATATATATATATATATATATATATATATATATATATGTATATATATATATATATACACACACAAACACATATATATAAATATACACACACATATATATATATTCACTGCAAAAAACAAAGTTTACAGGGACATTATAGCTAGGAAATAGAATTTTAAAAAACATAGAAATTCACTTAAGAAACTAAATGTTACAGGGACATTATAGTTAGACTTACATTTTATGGTACCAAACCGTAGAAATTAATCAATTATAGTTAGAGTTATCTCAAGTAACTATAACTCATACCCTAAGGTAACTATAAGTTGTGCCCCCACCACCGCCCCTGAGGCACCTATAATGACCCAACCCTGTGCAGTGTACAGCCTACAGCTGTGCACAGTGGGGGTTGGCTGCAGAGCCTGGCCTGCAGCCAGGTCCTGCAGCCAAACCCTATAACCACCCAACCCTGCGCTGCACATGGCCCACATTAGTTTTAGTTCCATGCCCCGGGGGTGTGGCAGCCCTCGAGGATAGGGGGGCACCAGGCGGCCCAGCTGCATTAGTTTTAATTAGTGTCCCGGGGAAGGTGGAGGGGTTCCCAGGGCTGCGGGGGAGCCAGGCAGCCCCTGAATTACTTTTCATTAGTGCCGTGGGGAGGTGTCGGTCCCCGGTGTGGTGAGGGTTCGGTTGTCCCCCACATATTAAAATGGCAATGCCTCCAGTACTTGGCCCACCCGAGGGCCTCAGCGTTATCAAGCGTGGGAGCCCACCCTTGTTTTTCTTTTAAACTTTTGGCAGATCTGCAACTTTTCCAAAAATGTTTTCAAAATGTTTTTTTTTTTGCTTTTTTGCTCCGGGGAGGGTCCACTCTGGGAACCCAGCACCAGAGCTAAGGGGTCAAGGTATCCCTACCAATTTTTACATTACACACAGCTGAAGCAGAGTCTCAAGATGGCCGCTAACTCTTCTTTGTTGAATTGTTGGCAACCAACCAGATCTCAGCACGAGATCAGGAGGGTTTGCGAAGCCTTTGCATCCCTATATATACAAGTTTGTATTTCAGTTAATATCCCAAAAACTACTAAATGGATTTACACCAAATGATAAAAGGGGCACTTTCCGGACCAAAAGCTACCTTTCTGCAAAATTTGGTGTAATTCCGTCCAGTGGTTTGGGCACTACCGCTGTTCAAAATCACTATGGAAAAATGAATAGGGAAAAAGTGTTTCTTGGACCCCACTTCACTTTCCAGATAGATGCTGAAGTGAGCATCGTATTTTCTTGGAAAATTTTGTTAAGATTCATCAAATAGCATTAAAGTTATTAGTAAAACAAAAAATGCTTTTTCTATAGAAACTAGGGTCCCGTCCGCCAAACTCTCAATGGGGTGTTTGTCACTGTGCTGGCTACCTCCCACCGGCCCCATTAAGACTTTCCCTCTGGGCTGACTGGCGGAAACCAAGGTTTCTGCCCCTCTGCCCAGCAGGAAAGTGGCAGCAGCATTGGCACCGGATCGTAATCCAGCTGGCGGCAATGCTGCTGCCCGCAGGGGACACCAGCACCCTCGTAATGCACACTGTCTACACATTCCTAGGGTGCTGGGCAGAGGTACCCCTGCACAACCCAGGCCATGGGCACGGGCATGGGCAGTGAAAGGGCCCGCCGTGGCACCCTGCACCTGTTCTCCACCAGCCTTTTCATGGAGGTGAAACCGCCATGACAATGTTGACAGAGAACCAGGTTGTAATCAGCAGGGCGGAGCTGAGTTCAGCCCCGCTCTGGCTGATTCCAACCTGCAACGCTTTCAGCACGCTGGGGTCTCTGATCCTGGCGGAGATGGCGGTAGGTTGACGGGGCTGCCCGCCAACCTTGTAATGTAGCACCTGGAGAGCCACAATCACGGTGGTCCCACAGCGACCACAAATACGGTGGTCTGAGGACCACCACACTCGTAATTAGGCCCTGGTTTTTAACTCTAGCTACCCAGTTGCAACTAGGTAACATATATATATATATATATATATATATATATATATATATATATTAGACAGAACTTAAGAGACCGGCAGAGCAATGTAAGACAGGGAGCTAGTAAAAGAGAGGAATAGAGAGACAGACAATAGAATGAGAGAAAGAAGAAAAGAAGGGAAGAGAACATGAGACATAGAGAGAGCAGTGGGAAAGACAATTCAATAGAGTGTGTGTGTGTGTGTGTGTCTGTGTGAGTGTGTTGGGAGAGAGGGAGAGAAACAAGGAGGCAGAGTAGACATGAGGGAGTAAATGGGATGTGAGGGAATAACAGAGATCTTAGGGAGTATGATGCTAATTAATAGGTGATAATGGGAAGGGCAGGCAGTAGACTGAGTGAACATGTTTAACTGAAAAGCATAGAAAGAGATTGACAAGCATGCAATTTTGAAGGAATGGGTTTGAAGGCAGAGAAGTCAGAGAGTGTGTTATAGGAAAAATTGGGAAGTGCTGAGGTGCAGTGGAAGAAGGGGTGGGAGGAAGCAGAGGGGAGAAGGGAGAATGGAACTAAAGGATGCTGTAGAGGACATAGGTGCCTGTAGATTCCATGTCCTCAGAGTTTAATTTGTAAAAGAAAGAGTGCCGGTGCCCAAAAGCTCTGCTCAGAAGCCCACGTCTGGTGCTACTAAGGCCCATATCTATACTTTTTTAGCGCTGCATTTGTGCCGCTTTTTGACGCAAAAGTGGCTCAAACTTACAAAATACAATTGAATTTTGTAAGTTTGCGCCGTTTTTGCGTCAAAAAGCGGTGCAAATGCGGCGCTAAAAAAGTATAACTATGGGCCTAAATGTCTGCGCGCTGAATACCAAGTTGGCGCAGTCTTCATTTCACCTCATGCCTCTTTAATCCACCAGCAGATACCGCATTCCTGTTCATTTCACGCTGTCTGATGAAGAAAAATAAGTGATGGTGCCAAAAATGAGTGCAAGTGGCCCCCATCGGCAACCACCGCCTCAAATTAGGAACAGCTTGGCTGTGATTGATGACTATTGATCCTGTGGTTTATGTAGACTGAGAAATTAGTCATTAGGACTGAATATTGCATCCGAGAAGCACCGAATACCAGAGGAGCCTCGTGCAGATACAAGACCGCACTGTGCAGCCGGACAGGGACCATCAAGGTAAAAAAACGTGCTTGTCTCTGAACTCGACGCCATGGCTTCACTGACGATGCTGCGGGAATGATAAACTCAGTCTGACCTAGAAGTGCCCTTGAACACTTTGTTGTCTGATCACAGGCTCTTTGGAAAGCTGTCTTTTGAGACTGGTGTTTATAAAGGTTGTAAGCGTGGAGAGAGCTCCAGCGCCGGGCTTTGAACCCCAGAGCTTGCATCAAAGACGAGGATGGTCCATTCTTAGGGGAGCAAAACTGGTGGCTGCAGGAACAAGGAATGCATCTGCAGCACCATGGTGGAAGAGGACCGACATCTTCCGCAATACGATCACACAAAGGCCTGACTCCGTCAGCCAGGAGCAATGCAGAGCCCGTGGTTGAATGAGTGATTGAAAAATAGCAACTGAAAAGTGATGGCTCTATTTACGATGCCTTGGAAACCGGTTCATTCTATGATGAACACCACCTGGCATTGCTGTGTGATTATTTTGAGTATGAGAAGAGTATGCAAAGATTTTGCAACCTTTGTGAAGGTTCTTGCTAACATCACGAAGGTTGTTGTGGTTTTCACCTAGACAGTGGCACTTAAACATCACGGCTTTTGCAATGATTATGGTGCACAGATGCCTATTTAAGACTAACATAGTGGTTCTCCCTAAGGGTATGCAAAATTTGCGTAATTTGATTAAGTGTAATAACGTGAAATACCAGCAAAATTATGAACAATTAGTCGACATACAAATACGTCCTTTCATAGTAGCCCTAATTACAACCCTGGCGGTCGGTGATAAAATGGCGGTAATACCGCCAACAGAATGGTGATAATTACCGCTAAATTATGACCATGGCGGTGAGAACTCAGTTAGACAGCCTACCACACCGACCGCCAGGGCGGAAATAACAGCCACCACGGCGGTAGAAGCCTACAGCCAGGCGAAAGCCAATGTTCCACCCACCGTATTAAGACAACCCAATCCGCCACCTTTTCCGGGGCGGTACCAAAGACATCAAAAGCCTGGCGGAAACACTGCATAGAAGGTAAAGGACTCACCATTGGAGAAACAGTGAACAACCACATCGCCATGGAGCCCGAGGTGCCGATTTTTCCAATGATCCTCTACGTCCTGCTCCACCACAAACACCAACGACCACGGTGAGAACAGCCACCTAGCACACAGGGGAGGGGGGAGGAAAAAAGCGTGAAACACACATGCAACACCCCCAACCCCATACACACAATCGGATGCAGTAATAAAACATATTTACCCCGTACCCCTCAGGAATAATGCAAGGACTACAGGAATAGATTAAAGTGAATGCAATAATATAAAAGTAGTAGAAATACGAACATTCTATCTAATGGTATATAAATATGTACAGTTCAAGGGACACTGCCCAGTCCTCAATGCGCGTGGGCCACAGGGCCACATGCCAAAGTCCAAGGCCCCACTTGTCTCCTGCAGCAACACGGAGAGAACACTGCAGCGGCATCAGTTGGAAATTAGGCAGGCACTTCAGGGAGACGGGGAATGGGGGGGCACCTCAGCCGGCAGATGGAACAACACCACTGGTCCTGGAGGGGCAACATGCCCTGTGATTGGTCCTGGGGAGTACAAGGCCACAGTCTCTCAAGTGGGTGACTTGCCCACTGGTTCTGGAGGGGGCATCATGCCCTGTGCTCTTGTTCCTGGTGAGGATGGGGTGAGTGGGTGCCGTACCCACTGGTTCTGGAGGGGGCATCGTGCCCTGTGCTTCAGATCCTGGGGAGTGCAAGGTCACACTCTCTCAGCTGGGTGTCATTCCCACAGGATTTGCAGGGGGCAGGCCGCACAACAGCCCATGAAGGCAGGACTACAGACCGTCCGCCGGCGGTGACGGCTGCTCAGTAGTGGTGCTGCTGATGCTGGTGGTGGTGGTGGTGGTGGTGGTGGTGGGAGGCTCCAGCCCATCCCCTGAAGCCTCGGATGGCTGCCCACTGGTGGTGGTGGGGCTGCTGGTAGTGGTGGGGGAGGCTCAGGCCCATCCCCTGCAGCCTTGGACAGGTGCCCACTGGTGGTGGTGGTGCTGCTGCTGCTGGTAGTCGTGGGTGGAGGCTCCAGCCTATCCCCTGAAGCCTCGGACGGCTGCAAAACCATGGTTGGTGGTGGGGGCTCCGACTGAGTCCCTGCACCAGGCCCCTTGCCCTTCCTGGCAGCACTTGGGGAAGGCTCCTTGTCCTTCCTGGCAGCACTTGGGGCAGGCTCCTTGCCCTTCTGGGCAGCACTTGGGACAGGCTCCATGCCCTTCCGGGCAGCACTTGAGGCAGGCCCCCTGCCCTTCTGGGCAGCACTTGGGCCAGGCTCCATGCCCTTCCGGGCAGCACTTGGGGCAGGCTCCTTGCCCTTCCTGGCAGCACTTGGGGCAGGCTCCTTGCTCTACCGGGCAGCACTTGGAGCAGGCTCCTTGCCCTTCCGGGCAACACTTGGGGCAGGGTCCTTGCCCTTCCTGGCAGCACTTGGGGCAGGCAGCCTTTCATTGAGGCTGGCTGGTGCTCTGGATCCTTTCCCACCACAAGTGGGTGCGGAGACCACTGGGCCCATGGACTGGGTGGCTGAAGTGCTTGCCTAGGTTAATGCTACCCTGGCCAGACGTGAAGAACAGGGGGGGGAAGAGGTCAATGGTAGAGAGGAAAAGCTGCTAAGGGACATTGGGGTGGGAAGAGGGAGAAGGTTTGGGAGTGGAGGAAGAGGGAGTGGTTGTAGGAGGTGTCTGTCTGCTGTGTTTGGGTACGGATGCATGGGCTGGATGCTGTTGTGAGGTGGATGGCTGTTGGTTGTTTGAGTGCTTGCGTTTGTGTACCTTGGGAGGGGGGGAAAATACACAGTGGGCGAGGACACAGGGGACATGTGCATGGCTGTTGTAGAGGTGTCTGTCAGTGAAGAATGTGTTCTGCTAGATGTGCTGGTGATGCTGGTAGTGGATGAGGATGTAGTGCATGCAGGTGTGAGTGTAGATGGAACTGGGAGGGAGGTGGAGGAGGAGGAGGGGGACACAGTGGAGGCAGTGGATGTTGGTATGTCTGCATTTGGATGGTGTTTGTGTGAGTGCCTGTGGGATGATGTGTGGTGCTTGTGTTTGCCTGTGCCACTCTTGTGTGTTGTCCTGTGTGCATGCACGTCTGCCTGTGTGCTTGGGATAGGTTGGGGTTAAGGGGAATGGGACTGGGAAGAGGAAGTTGGAGGGGGAAGGGTGGAAACAGGAACAATGGCTGCCATCAGAGAGGAGGCCGGAGCCTGGATTGATCTCTGTTGGGCCGCCAAGCCAGTGTGAATGCCCTCCAGGAATACATTAGACTGTTGCATTTTGGCTGCCAGCCCCTGGATGGCATTCACAATGGTTGACTGCCCTACAGAGATGGATCTCAGGAGGTCAATAGCCTCCTCACTCAGGGCAGCAGGGCTAACTGGGGCAGGGCCTGAGGTGCCTGGGGCAAAGGAGATGCCCACACTCTTGGGTGTGCGGGCACGGGCAACTTGATGAGGGACTGCTGGGAGGGGGTGGCAGCTGAACCTGTAGCTGGGGTGGGCACGGAAGTGTCCTCCACCACCAGGGAGCTCCCATCGGAGGAGATATCTGTGTCCAAACTGTCCCCTCCAGTCTCCACCGTGCTGCTTCCCTCGCCCTCCGTCCCACTGGTGCCCTCACCGTCGGTGGACTCTACCTCCTGGGTCCTGTGGGATGCAGCTCCCTCTGTCACCGGTGCCTCTGCTCCTCCGCCAGATGATGCTAATGCAAATAAGGACAGGGTGACAAAACAAAAGGGGGGGGGAGACAATGGATACACTTGGTCAATGGCTGCACCAACACTACAGTTGGTGTACACGGCACACTCACACATAGGGTACAGGCCTATGCACTATGCAATGTACTACCAGTAATAATGCGAGCCACCAGGGCATGGGCAGGGACACATACCACCAACTGCAGCACACCTGGGACCCACACAGCCCTGCCCAGTAGTGGATGCCTACAAGCTAGGTAGCATAAATATCAATTCAGAACCCTGGCTAACATGAGACCTACTCTGCAGTGTCAGGCCTGGCCGATGGGCACCCACTGACACACATCCCCCACCCGGGTGCCCCCCTTACCATGCGTAAGTTGGAATGATGGGCACTATACTCACACCCTTGTGGCTGCTGTGATGCCCTCAAGCGCCCATTCAGCTCCGGATAGGCCACCGCTAGTATGCGGACCATCAGGGGGGTCAGGGTTCGATGGGCACCCCTTCCTCGTTGGGAGGCCATCCCCAGCTGGGCCTCCACCATCTTCCATGCCCAGCGTCTCAGGTCCTCCCACCGTTTCTGACAGTGGGTGCTCCACCTGCCGTAGATTCCCAGGGTCCGCACGTCATATACCCTTTTTTTGATGGATGCTAACTTGCAGGGAAATACACACAGGGAAAGGTATTAGTCAGACTGTCCTGCCTGTTACACTCATGTCCCACCAAACCCCTTCACATTGCCATTTGCACACCCAGGGCCAAGCATACAAGCTGTCTGCTGCCCAAGGGCCATCCACCATCCCCGTACACAAGGCCTTCACACACACCAATCCGTGCATTCATGCCCCATCCATCGTGCTCACAGTGTACTCACCTGTTGGTCTGGAGACCCATACAGCAGTCGGTACCGGGGTAGGACCCCATCCACCAGTTGCTCCAATTCTGCCGAGGTGAAGGCAGGGGTCCTTTCCCCAGTCACACGAGCCAAGGTAGGTTCCAGACACAGGTCACAGCAGCACACGCAGTGTAGGTCCTCTCCTGTTGAAGGTCAGGGAGCAAGTGAGTGATCAGATAGAAAATGGTGGTCACGTCCACGGCGGTGCATACCATCACCGCTGGCGTACATCACCATTGGCCTCTGTATCCCATAGGGTCCAATATTATCCAATGAGGAGTTGCACTGCAGTTCCCGACAGCCTCACGCAACGGCGCACAACGTCAGTGGAATTACCTCACTTCCGCCTGTCCCTCCACACAGGGCAGGCGGACGCCATTTCAGGGAGTGTAGGGGGCAGGCCCTGGATTATGACTGCGTCACAGTACACAATTGGAAATACAGGACAAATGCCACATATACATCAAAAATTGACATCATGCATTGTACTGTTCTGGCTACAATGTACAGTTTGTGACGGGCTCCTCACTCTTTTGCCCCATAGATTACTATTCCTGCGGATCAATATGAGATGGAGACATACCCCCATGTACAGACCCCTGGTGGACTGGGCAACAATGGAGGACAGGCACATTATCCTCACCTATAGACTTGACAGGGCCACAATCATGGAGCTGTGTGCCTAATTTGAGCCTGACCTAATATATGCTATCCGTCACCCCACTGGGATCCCCCCTCTTGTGCAAGTGCTATCCGCGCTCCATTTCTTGGTAACTAGTTCTTTCCAAGTGACAATGGGCTTGGCAGCAGGAACGTCACAGCCAATGTTCTCAATAGTGCAGACCAGAGTGTTGTCTGCCCTGATTAAACACATGTGCAGCTACATTGTTTTTCCCCACATGGAGGATTTGGCCACTGTGAAGGCTGACTTCTATGCAATGGACAATATCCCCAACATAATTGGGGCAATTGATGGAACATATATTGCATTTGTCCCCCCTCCAGCAAAATGAGCAGGTGTTCAGAAATTTAAAGAGTTTTCACTCCAAGAATGTCCAGATGGTGTGCTTGGTGGACCAGTACATCTCCCATGTCAATGCTAAGTATCCTGGGTCTGTGCACAATGCCTTTATCCTGAGGAATAGCAGCATCCCAAATGTGATGGCCCAACTACAGAGGCACAGGGTGTGGCTAATATGTGAGCCCTGGTTCCCACCCAGAGGATGTTGGTGTATGGGTATGGTGTGGGCCATATGGGATAGTGTGTGGCTAAATGTTGTCCCTCGATATTTGCAGGTGACTCTGGTTACCCCAACCAATCATGGCTACTGACTCCTGTGAGGAATCCCAGGACAAGGGCAGAGGAATGTTACAATGAGGCACATGGGCGAACAACAAGGATAATTGAACGTACCTCTGGCCTCCTGAAGGTCAGGTTTTGGTGCCTCCATCTAACAAGTGGGTCCCTGTGCTACTCACCCAAGAAGGTCTGCCAGATAATCGTGGCCTGCAGCATGTTGCACAACCTGGCCTTGAGACACCAGGTGCCTTTTCTGCAGGAGGAGGAGGCTGGAGATGGCCGTGTGGCAGCAGTGGACCCTGTGGACAGTGAGGATGAGGAGGCAGAGGATGAGGATGAGTACAACAGAACTGCAGTGATTCGACAATAGTTCCAATGACACACCGGTAAGACAGTGTTACTTCACATTTCATTGACATTTTTTTGTTTACCTTTGTCACTGGCAGGCTGTTATTTCCCACTTCTATGCCCACTCACTGTACCCTTCGGCAACTCTTTTTGCAGATGTTGGTGCCCCACTATCGCTCCTGGTGTGATAACTGCAGCCAACTACAGGTCTATCCCATGTGAACATTACTGTACAGTTGAATTGCAACGTTTAATCCTGGTTAAACGAATACATACTTAAATCATTTGACATACTCCATATGTGTATTTGTTCAAAGGGTATTTATTGAAGTGATAAGGAGGAGTGGGGCAAGTGCATTGGGATGGGGTGATGAAGGAGGAAAGTCCAGGGTAGAGTTCCAGTCTATTTGTGGCACAGATGCATTGTCCACTGGGACACGGGAAGGGGAGCAAGGGTAGTTCAAGGTGGACAGGTTGACAGAGTGGGACACAAGGGTGACAATCAGGAGAGTCTCATTTCCTGGCAGGTTCTTGGCAATAGTCTCTGGCTTCAGCCTGGATCGCAGGGAATGTTTGTGGGGTGGTTCTCCTTCTGTAGGGGAAGGGTGCTGGTGGCCTGTTGGTCCTGTGGCAGGGCCTCCTGTCCACTAGCAGCAGCAGAGGTGGAAGGCAGTTCAGATGTCTGGCTAGTGGCAGGGGCCAGCTGTCATAAGACTGCCTCCCTCATGATGTTGGCCATGTCTGCCAGCACCCCTGCTATGGAGACCAGGGTGGTGTTAATGGCCTGCAAGTCCTCCCTGATCCCCTGGTACTGTCCCTCCTGCAGCTACCTGTTCTCCTGCACGTTGGCCAGGATCTGGCCCAGCGTATCCTGGGAATGTTGGCATGCTCCCAGGATCTCGGTGAGTGCCTCCTGGAGAGTCAGTTCCCTGGGCCTGTCCTCCCCCTGGTGCACAGCAGTCCTCCCAGTGTTCCTGTTGTCCTGTGCGGCTGTCCCCTGAACTGTGTGCCCACTGCCACTGACCCCAGGTACCTGATTGTCTTGGGTATGAGGTGTGCCCTGGGGTTCCTGTAGTGGTGGACACACTGCTGATTGACATTGTCCTGGGGAGAGGTATGGGTATGCTGGCTGGGTGCTGTGGTGGTGTTTCCTGAGGGGGGAGGCTCTCTGGTGGTGTGTGGCTGTACCTGGGTAACCGACTGTCCGGAGGTCCCTGATGGTCCAGGTTGGTCATCCAGATCCAGGCGACCAGAGTCGCTGTCATCACTGTGGGCCTCTTCTGTGGGGGACTGGATAGTGCTGGCACCTCTTCTCTGCTGACATTGGCTGGGAAACCTGTGGGGATGTAAATGCAGTGTTATTGTTTCTGTGTGTGATATATTGTGCATCGGTTGCCCTCTATGGTTGTATTCGCCCTGGCAACTTTAACTTGTGTGAGTTGGTATGTGGTGGGCTAGCTGATTCTCTCTAGTGTGCATGCTTTAGTGATAGGTGTCCATGCAGGGCTGTGAGTGATGTCCATGCATTGGTGGTGCATGCAGGGCTTGGCATCGGGATGGGTGATATGTGATGGTGGGGTATGTGGGAGGTGGTGGAGTGATGGGAGTGAGGGTGAGGTGGGAGTATGTGTTGGCATGCAGGTAGGGGGGTGATAATAGTAGAGAGTTGACCTACCAGAGCCCAGTCCTCCTGCTACTCCTGCCAGGCCCTCAGGATGCATGATTGCCAAGACTTGCTCCTCCCATGCTGTTAGTTGTGGGGGAGGAGAGGTGAGGGTGTAACGCCAGTCCTCCGTACAGAGAGTTGGTGTCTTGCTGCAATGGAACGTACCTTCCCCCGTAGGTCGTTCCACCTCTTCCTGATATCATCCCTTGTTCTTGTTCATAGCTCCATCTTCCCAGCAATGGATATCTGCTGCACCTGTGCTCCAAATAGCTGTGGCTCTAACCTGATGATTTCCTCCACCATGACCCTTAGCTCCTCCTCTGAGAATCTGGGGTGTCTTTGTGGTACCATGGGTGTTGTGTGAGTAGTGTGGGTGAGGGTGTGTAGGGTGATGTGTTGGGGTGTGTGATGTAAGGTGCATGGGTGGTGCATAGGTGATGGTGGTGTGTGGCTCTGGTCTTGTCTGTGGTCGTGGTGTCTGTCTCGTGGCAATGGTTTGTAGTCGTAAAGGGTTGTGGGTACTGTGGGTGTGTATTTTATAGTGGTGTGGGTGTGATGTGTGTATGAGTGTCAGGTGTGTGTAGTTTGAATTGTCCAATGTGGTGCTGTTTTGTTTGTGTGTATTTTGAGCGCAGCGGTATGTATCGCCAATGGTTTATCGTCATTGAATGTCCGCCGTGGTGATTCGTGGGTCATAATGTGGTGGGCGTTGTTCAGTTGGCGTAATGGTGTGTATTTTGATATGGCCAGTTTATCACTGACCTTTGGTGTGGCGGAATTGTGTGTGTGGCGGAATAGTGACGTATTGGTGTGTGTGTGTCATAATATGATGAATGGATATCCGCTGGGGCAGCGGTATGTTGGCGGAAGTCAGTGTGGCAGTAAGTGGGTGTTACCGCTAGTGTCATAATGAGGGCCTATATATTTTAGCACGGAATGTGTCCTCGTGTTCTGTTATTCAAATGCGTTATCGGCAAATTTGTATAGAGAATGCCACATTTTGAAGTACATTTTTACTGTGAATGTCGTGTCATTACGCAATGTGGCGTACTTGCAAAATTTCTTGTTAGAAGCGTAACTTGAAATTCCCTAAATTACACAAATTACACTGGTATAAATTAAATTTCACTCTGGCCTAGTTTACTATACGATATATTATGCCAAAAATAGTTTGTGTTGTTTTTCTGCTCAATGCTGTTACAACAAGTGAAATGTACACAGTTTCGAGTTTGGCTGGTATCCATTAGAGTGGAAATTATTTTGCTCCACTGTAAAAATTATCTCACAATGCAGAAACAAACCTAGCCCTGCAAGGTGAAAAAAAAAGCTGCCAATCTTCACGAAATGGGGATAATCAATAACTTCGCCAAGCATTGCTGAAGAGCTAAGACATTGCACACTCCTAGGAACCCTTGATCAAATGGTGGTAAACACTTTAGGCTTGTGTGACCCATCCTAGATCAGTATTATAGACTTCTTTGACCCATTCCAGGTCAATGTGAATAAGGTCTTAATTTAAAACAATCATTGTCCAAAAAAATGATTTAGGAATGTTTTTTAGGAACTTTTTATGGCTTACGTTGTCCTAGGTATTTAGAGTTACCACAGTCATGAGCAAAACGTTTCAGGATTATTCATTATTTTGTTAGAAAACTGTATAGCTTGTGTTATAACTTATATCCTGTTAAAGATGTACATACCATGTTGACTTGTTCACTGATGTTACTGAAACATCAAAATGTGTTTGCATCCAATTGACACTTTTATTTTAAAACGTTTGACTGAAGCTACGTTGGTGGGAATTTTTTTTTTTTTATTTCAACGGTTCTACTTTTATAGCACAAATATGTCATTTTTATCCTTCAGAACACAAAGGCCCAAATTTAAGAAGGGCCTTGTGCCACCTAGCGCCACGTTAGCATCCATTTTTTTTACGCTAATGTGGCGTTGGGTTGGCAAAAACGTTGTGCTAAATTTACAAAGTGGTGCAATGCACGCATTGCACCACTTTGTAAGCCCTTGCTCAACATTGTGCCTGGGCATAATGTATGCATGAGGGGCATTCCTCCGTTAGGAGGCCCAGGAACACTGGTGCAGTGGAATCTATGAGAGTCCACTGCCCCTTTTTGTCTCGTCATTTTCAATTCCTTCTCAGTGCAGGCAGTAAATTGAAGCACACCATTTTTTATAATGGGCCTCTACGTGCTTTGCAGGATTAGCGCTAACATTTTTGGTGCTAATCCTGCAAAGTACCACAATAGCATCTGAAATTATGACGTTATTGATCCTAAAGTGCGCCATGATGCACAGTGTCATGAATACGGCCACACATGGTGACGTTAGGGGGGAGCAATGGGGCGCAAGAAAAGTGGGGCTTCATGTAATGGAGCGCCACTTTTCTTAAATCTGGGCCTAAGATTGTTAAAATGGATCAACTCCTGACCCAAAATGGCTGCCAGTTGTACATGTCTTGCGGAGAATAAAGGTATTCTAGCCAGCCCATACAGAACTGCCCATCTATCGTACCTGCTTTTTCTTTTTTAGAACCATCATACAGAGCTCTGCTCGTGCGTCAGGTCTTAACAGGTTATCTGGCATGCCTAAGTGGATTACTCTAAAACCTGGAAGGGAATCATCAATAATTTGTCTTAAGTGCAAATGGGACAGCAGATGGGTAGGGTCACAAGGTCACTTGATACAGAATTTGATCTCTTCTGTGAAAACTGGTTTAGCTCCGAGTAGCTTTGTGAACCGAGGATGTTCAGGATGTATTCTGAGGACAGATAGGAAAGCCCTGCTGTCACCAAACTGGATTTAAAGGAATGATTTAGACATGGTATTATGTCATGTTATGTTCTGCTATGTGTCTCTTATACTGCACTCTACTACTCATGTTTGTTTATAGAGCACCTTCTTTGTCTGAATGGTTCTAGGCTGGACACTGGCTGCATAATTTGAGCACTTTCACAATGGAGCCTGCTGGAGTGGTTGTACGACGGTGTGGTTGAAGAGTTAACTGTAAAGGAGGACTTAGATGAATGGTGATTTTAAAGGAAAAACATGAATACCATGCTGAAGAAAGTCTTAAAAGAACTGAATAAATTGTGCCATAATGTGGCGGGAATAAGACAACTAGAGAAGCAATGCTGTCAAGGGGTAGTGGTACACAGAAGAATAGAGGTATCAGGTATCATTTTGTGGGAACAAAAAAGAGAATAATAATCTATGCTACAAGTTTAGGGATTTAAGGGATTGACAATCCCATCATATATATATAACAGAGGAGAATATGCCACAATACAGGAGAGCAAGGGCAATGTTAATATTAAGCCATAATTCAACTAAATTAGAGGAATGAGTGACACATTGCCATAGTAAGAGGCAGGGCTGAATTTACCATATTGAAATATGGAAGATAGAGGAAAGACACTTCTATAAACCTAAAAACATAGAGGATGACATACAGGAACGAAGATAACATTTCATGTGCTGTGAATTAGACGGGTGTAAGTTACATAAATAGACAGCCCATCAAATCACTAGTGTGTGCATGTGTGTGAAGCAATGGAACGACTATTATTATGTCAAAGGTGGATTTAGTGATGTGAAAAGACAGATAGATAAGCCCTTTTCTGATGGCCTGTAATGTGGAGTCCAGGACCTGATGCTCCGGAACTGTCAGTATCCTTCTCACCTGCTACATATTCAGTGTGCAGAATTCTGGATTTTGGCACTACTTGCCTTGTGAAATCTTGGGGAAGTCAAAGCTTCCTAAAATTCTACTGCCAAGTACATAAGTAAAATATATGAAAAAGTGATGGATGGAATGCTGTAAATAATCCAGCCATTGGTAATTCTTCGGGCCATCTTTATTTTGCACACCAGGACACCTCAGTTTGAACCTAGCCATACTGTAATCAGTTTTGACCCTGCTTCAGTGGGAATGGACCAGGCCAAACTGAATCAGAAATGAGTGCATGTTATTCGCAATTCTCCGGAGAAGGTTCCTCAAAAATGCTTTTTACTAAATCTAACTTTGGACTCACTCCCTCACCTAAGTTGGTAAGTCCAAGGTACGCAACCGAGGTCACTAGGAATTTGCACTTCTCCTTTTTAAGAGTGAGCCCAGCATTTTGTACACTACACAAAACAAATTTCAAGGTTTATCATGCTCACCTTTATTCTTGCCGTACAGGAAGAAATGTCCTGGAAGAACAGGATTCTGGGCAAATCATCTGTGGGATTTTGGGTTACTGTTTGAAAGGGGGGAAACCCTACTTAATCAGCAACCGCAGATCCAATCATGGTGAAGTCAAAAGCAAACCCCAAATGAACCTATGCTTAACAAAAGCACTCAAGCTTAATTTATAGGTGGATGTGTAAAGTATCTATGCAGCACTTCTAATAGTAATATAGAGAGAACTAAGAAAAGCCCACACCTCTTTGGAAAAATAGAGTAAAAGTTAATAACTTATTTGAGACCAACACAACAAAAATCCAATCAGTGGTACTGGTGATATTGATTTGAGTGGAAATACTGCGCAGAAGTGCAAAGCAACAACTGTGGTTATCTAGCCACGGTGGACAAGGACGAAGTCACAAGAGAGAGTGCGCTGGATAAAGGGCCTAAGTTAGGCCTACGTTAGGCCCAATGAAAATGATACCTTAAATCCTGGTTGTGGAGCGTTGCGAGAACCGATGCTGAGGATGCGTCATGGAGCAACAGTTCTGAATAAGTTAAAAGCTGCAAAGCGATGTCCTGCATCAAAGATGCATCCTGCAGCGGCAGTTTTAATGAAGCCGTTGATGTGGTTTGTGATGAGAGGTCCTGCGTTGCCATCGAGGATGATGTCAATGAAGGCTTGCGGTGAAAATACCTGAGTTGAGGATGTGTCACATAGTGGTGGTTTTCAGCAGTTACTAGCTGCAATGCAAGGTCTTGCATCGGGGGTGTCATGCAGCGGCCAATCTGATCCGGTGCTGCGAGGAGAAGCATTGTGCTGTGTTGGTTCTGACAAAGAGACAGCAGCTTGTCTGGCAGAGCACCTTCAGGTCCACTTTCAAGGATCTAGGAATGGGGTGGCATCACTTGGGGGGCAACACTCAAACCAAATAGAGTCCAGGTACTGGGTTCAAGGTGTTTGGAGCGTTTTTTTGTCCCTAAGGCTCTGATCAGGAAGCCAGCCAACTAGTCCTTGGAGTCACTCTGGGGATCCAGGGTTCAAGAAGCAGGTCCAGTCATTTTCATTCAGACAGCAGGGCAGCAAACAGCAGGGCAGAAGTGTAGCAAGGCAGCAGATTAGCACTCTTTCTTGCAGTAGAGCAGCACAGCAGTCATTCTGATTCTTCCACAGGCCTAGAGTTGGGTGTGGGGGTCGAAAATGTATACTTGGTGCCAGCTGTGAAGTAGGAGAAGGTCCTGGAGGTTTCCTCCCCCAGAGGTGTTTGGAATTTCCTGCTGCCCTGACCCCGTTATGTCTGGCAGCACAAAAGTGTGAAATCCTTTGGGAGTGTGCTGAGGCCATGCCTTTGTGATGTGCAACTGTGGTAGGTCACAGCTCCCTACCACTATCAAGTCAGAGGTGTCCCATGCTGCATATTCCCACTTTGTCTCACTGTTTGGGAGAAATAGACAAAAAACTACACTTAGTCATGTGACCCAGGATATAGGCTGCAGTCACCAAATAGTTGGGACAAGAAAATATCAACTGTCTAAAAGAGGCATTTTAAGAATTGTATCTTAAAATATGACTTTACCATTAAAGAGGGTTTTAAATTACATTTGTTAGACACCGCACTCGACTTTCCTACCTGCTTTCAATTGAACGTTATCACTTATTAAATGTGAAGGTATCACAATGCTATCCAATGGGATAGGCAGAACATTAAATAATGAAAAACAACTGTTAAATGAGTTGTTAAATGTCAGGGTATGTAAAAGTTAAAAGTACATGCCCAACATTGCACCCTGCCCTACTGCCTTATGGGCTTTTTAGGGCCTTTCCTACTGATGTCATATGTATTAAAAAGAATATTTAGGCCCGGCAAAAGGCTTATTTTGCTAGGTCAAAATGGCTCTTGAAAACTGCACATACAAGCTGCAATAGCAGGCTTAAGACATGTTTAAATGGCTATTTAAGTGGAGGCAGAATCAGTGCTGCAGTTGCACTAGTAGTCGTTAATTTACAGGCTCTGGGTACAGGCCGTACCACTTTAGTGGGGCTTACAAATAAATTAAATGCGCTCATTTGGTGTAAACCAACTTTACCATGTTTAGGGGAGTGAGGACATGCACTGTAGGACTGGTTAGCAGTGATAAAATGTGCAGAGTCAACTAGAATGAGATCAGCACAAAATGGAGAGGTAAGGCAAAAAGTTTGGGGGAAGACTACCCTAAGGCTCATCAGTCTAACACCATCCAGTACTTTTTTTATTACCCTTTGGAAACATGCTGCAGCATTCGTAAAGGGCATTCGTACAAACCTGTAAGCTCCCAAAGGTGTCTAGACTCACTGTATAAGTTGAAGATAGATCCATCACACTAAACAGCTTTGCAACATTAATCATCGTAAAAGTTTCTCAGATATTTGGCAATGGATGACAAGCCATTGAATGTTCTTATTCAACCCACACAAGTCAATATACATTCTTTTTTCCCTCTCTTCTTAGATGCCAAGACAACAAAGGGAGCCATCCAGAGGACTCTATGTTTTCAATTACACTATGATGCAACAAGTTTTGAAGTTCTTCTTTGAGAGGACCTAACATCATGTTAAGGACTTGTCTCACCTGATGTACACATTATTTAAATTTTCTTCAAAACAATCTTATGCTCAAAATCCTTGAGCAATCACAATTAATTCTCCGATACTTTGGTAAACTCTAACCAAATATCTTTCAGAAAGCCCAGGTTTCTCAACAAAAGAGCACATTCAGATGGTTTGGATTCAGGTTTATTCCTATGTGCCCTTGGTGCCCTCTTCTAATCAAATTATCGTCCCGTCTAACAACAGACACCGGCTACTGTTTCTCTGTCCTGGAACTGAATCTTCATAATAGAGTAACCTAACACCTCAATTTTTACACCCCCATACACCACTCGGTTTATATCAGATGTACGAGGTTGAATAGCATCTCAAATATATTACTCAAATTCATTTTTTAAATCATTGCATAAGGCAAATGGGAGGCAGCCAGCACCAGCAAGTTTTTTTCCCACAACCTTAATTTTGTATTCCAGCAAATTATAGGATCATAACCAAACCCAACATCTTCTTGTATATTTAGATTTAGTTGCTTGTCGTAATTTAAGCAGTTCACAGCATGTGCTTTATCAGTGCTACAAATCCTCGCATAATGGCCTTTCTTCCCACACTTCTTACAAGTTGCTGACTTATCAAATCATCCTAGACTATTTGAGAGATGTCCACACTTGTAACTTTCACTATGCAGTTCCTTTTGGTCTTTGGAATATTTTTTGCTATCATTATTAAAGTATAAAACTATACCACGCACCCTAAACATGCAGTGCTTATTACCTCACAAATAATATCGCTCATGATGTGTTCTATGACTTCATTGATAACATCAGTGCAACATCTGAGTGCACATCATTGATGACAATACTGTGCACGGCAAGAGCGCAAGTTAAATTAAATCAGTTAACTTTAATTGGTGAATCTCATTGTTTTGTTAGCTTAAAATGTAATGTTTTAACTGACATTTTCACCTAACTATCATGGCTTCTCAACTTTTGGTTTTTTTAAAGTGAATTTCTCATTTTTTTTTTAAATATATATAAACTGGGTACTTATAGTTTTGGCCAGTCTTTTTCAACAGGATTTTTTGTCAGTGTTCTCCTTGTCCATCTCACATCCAGTAAGAGCCACATGCAAAAGAAAATCCCATTTCTCACACGATCTATGTTTAACAACACCCTTTTCACATGCTTCAATGTGGTAAGTTTTCACTGCTGAAATCTGCATATGACCTACAATTGTAAGTTCAAATCTCATTAGGATAAATTCTGTGCTTCATTTTTTCATAAGTCAATTAAGGGAGTGTTGTTAAGTTGGTTAATACCATTTTTTACTGGGCAGCGATACAAGAAAACTCTGCCTGCCTAATCACTATAGAAAAAGTATGCGTTTTTTGTATTGGGCAAGCACATTACATAAGAAGGTCAGTGTTTTAACAAATGACCAGACTAGGCCTGTGATGGGTGTACCAGGCACCGAGTGTCTCCCAGTTAAGCTGGGAAGATGGGGGGCGTTTTATCGCCAGGGTGGCAATTTTGATGGTGGTGTCTGGGTCAGACATGTTTCATGCCTGCTGTGCTTTAGCATTTTACAAACAATTCAAAACAAATACTTTTACTTTTAAAGCGTACATACATTTTAAAGCTGGTTGTTTTTGCCTTTGGTTGGTTTCTGTCACCTCCAGGGTCACCACAAGCAGTTCTGACATTTGGAGGTTCTGAGGAAAGGAGGGTAAGTGGTCTGCTGCTGTGTGGTTCCGAGTCCAGATACAGTGCCCAATGCAGATATGATGAACACACTTCAAAAATAAAAAAATTGTTTTTATTATGTGACTGTGGCAAGGCTTTTCAGTTTTGTAAATTATACCATAGCATTGAACGGCAACTATTAGAAATGATAAATTTTAAACAATAACTTAGAAACATTCATGCCCCCGCCTCCACTGCCCTGACAACAATACTATTAGAGAACCGGAAAGAATGCTAGTTGCCACCCCTAATAAGTGGCCTAGGATATTACTATATATGGAGTAACAGTATAATGTTTTGTTTTTGTGCAGTACACCCTGTGAATTGATGTAATTCACGGTGCTCTCATGCGATGATAACGAAAAAGAAGGCACTAAGAAAAAAGTAATTGCCAAGGATCACACAATGTGGTTAAGCTAAAGCTGGGATTGATGCAAGTTTTCCTGGTTTCAAGTTGTGTAATTCAGTCACAAATTGTTATCTCTTTCGCTCTTCCATTTTAGATCAAAGATTGAACCTTTGTGTTTAATTCTTTCAGGTGCTAAATCAGTGAACTGTGCTAAATTCAGGCTATGCATAGGTTGCAAGGATTGGTAGTGGTAGCGTTTGGGGATGATCATGTTTTAATGAACAAGCTAAATGAAAACCAGCACACACGCCCTTGGTTTGTGCACTGGAGACCATGGGCCAGATGTATGATTCTGGCCCAGTGCGATTCAGTAATTGCGATTTTTAAGAAATCGCAATTACCGAATCGCAAAGGGCCATGAATCACATTTGCGATTCGGTAATTGTGATTTCTTAAAAATCGCAAATGCAATTACCAAATCGCAAATAGCCATACTGGCCCCATTCGCAGCTATGGGCCTGCTGGCCCATAGCTGCGAATTTTTTTTTGCAGAAACAGAAATCGCAATTTGGGAAAAGCAAAGGGCCAGGGTGCTGGGGGCCTAAGGCCCCCTCTCCTGCACCCCATTTTTTTTTTTCCACATGTAAAGTACACACATGCCAAAAGGGCATGGGTGCTTTACATATCAAATTTAAAAATGCAGTTTTACTGCATTTTTAAATTTTGCACCAGGTTACCACCTGGTTGCAGGTCATGGTATTTTGCACTTGCAAAATACCATTCTGCAAAAAATCGCAATTTGCGATTTTTTGGAGAATTGCATTGCGACCTGGATTTTGCGAATCGCAAATTGCGATTCACAAAATCCAGGTCGCAACGCAGAAAATCGCAATTTTTGCGATTTTCTGTTTTTGGTCTGCGAATGCATTTGATGCATTGCAGACCCTGATTTTGCACTCGCAAACGGCCGATTTCGCTGTTTACGAGTGCAAAATCAGATGATACATCTGGCCCCATGTTCTCTACACAGCTAAAAGCCTTTATTCATTGTCATCCATTCTTGAATTAACTCATCAACTCACTTCTCGCCCATCCACTAATTCAGTCTCTGAACCATGCAGCCGTCTCAAATTTCTAGCCACCAATTTAATGACTGTAAAAGATCTGATAATAAAACATTTGTTGTCAAAAGCACCATTTGCATTAAAAAAAAAAAATCTTAGCGGGAGACTCACTTCAATTCCCACATATCTTCACCCCGCAAGTGTTATACTTGTTCGCTGCGCTCGATTGCTACATGCAGTACAAGGGCCAGCCTAACAAAATTGCCAGGGCTCCTTCTGGTTTCCAGTCCTGCACTGGACAAGACTTGAGCAGAAATAAAATCTCCAACAAGACTCCTGGCTCCCCTGACTATGGAAATGATTTGTAAATTTAACAGGAATTTTATCCAACCGTGTATACCTGGAAAATTGTATGCCCTATTCTTATTACGCAGTCACACTTAATGTGCGTTCATCAATCAAGGAAATTAAAAACATGATTTGTCACTCTAGGATTCGATCATGTGATCTTCAGGTGACCGACACATGTCAAACAAGCATTTGCAATGCAATGGGTCTCGAGTTAGTGCTATCAGCGTTGTAAAATCCGAACTGGAGTTTTCTTGCCACATAAATAGATAATGAAAAGTAAATCAGCTGACCTAAGCACGCTGATTCAAAGCGTCACGGCTGCCATGAGCATGAGCGCGAAGGAGAGACACAAAAGGAAAAAGAAGTTTGCTCACAGTCAACCATATCAGTAATCGTGCAATTATCCATGTAAAATGGTCAACGCCCAAGGGGGTAACAAAACGGCCCTAAGGAGGTACAAACGTAAAGCATTTACCAATGATACCAAACGATTTGAAAGGCAAGCCCACGAATGATTAATACTGATGGACGTGCGGTGGTCGTAGTTAAAAGCCCACAGATAAATTACAACACGTCAGAGCGTTTGGGCGCTCGACCTAAAAAACTACATTTTAGCGGGGCGTAATCGTTTTGGCTACAACTTTTCCAAGTGAGGGCTTTCAGTACCATGGACAGCAGCCTCACAATTAAAAAAGGTTTATTAGAATCTTGAGTTTTAAATGCACAATGCAGGTTCTTTTCTGGTCAGTAGCGTTCCGTCCTGGAGCGCACACTATTGTTTTTTTGACTATTTCAGAGATTGAGCGTTAAAATGTAATTTATTTTATCGTCTCCAAAATGCTAAATTGGTCTCATTTATTACTCTAGGGATCGGACAATGGGCTGTTTTTCTTTGCTACAGGGACCTGACGCTTGATTGTGACAGCTTTCCAGGAATCTGACACCATACTTGGGCCACCGCAAAAACCCGACGAAAGAGTGTGACGTCACTCTATGAATCGGACTTGGTATTGAGCACCAGTGGGAGAACCTGACGTCACACTGTTATATCTCTCTTCAGGTTCTCCCAGGATACTGTGGCAGTAGTAATCTGACATGGAGGATCCTGTCGGAAGCCCGTGACATCTCTCCAGGAATCTGGCCTGATACTGTGTCAAATTCTGGCATCACTACAGGAGAACAATTGTGTATGTTGAAGAACCGCGAAAAGCTGACTCCCGAATTTAACATCAGTACTCCGACACAAGAACGTGACGTCCATCTTAGAAGCAGACGTCAGCCCCTCTGTGAAACCATAGAGATCAATGTCTATCTATACTAGAGAGCAAAACACGTGTACCATTAAGAACCCCATTGCTTTATAGAAATACAATAATAATTGGCGAACTTGAGGCGGATTTCAACAATCAGCACCATTTTGTTTGACCGTGTCAGCTCTCCCTTCGTCCTCCAGCGACAGCTCGCCCCCTGTGTCTCCTCACACAAACTGCGCCATTTCAGGATGAGAGCAGAAACCTGCAAAGCAAAGAAATTACAGCAATTGGCGGAAATAAATTATAGGTGTCGACACGTTTCTCTGGTGACAAGGGCCGTCCGTGCTGTTTCTGATCTAAGGGGCAGCAGAGAGAGGTGTTGTCAGTGAAGCAGAACTGACGCAGAGTCACTTAATCGTCGGACTCGCATTGAAAGGCTGATAGGGCTGGGGAACAGTCAATCACGTCAGGCCTGCCAATGAAAGCAAAATAAGATCTGAGTCAAGATTAATTAATCGATGTATTCAGAAGGTGGTAGGGCTTGGGCAAAGTCAGCCCCATGCCATAAGAATATTTTGTGAGAACTGTTCATCACAGGATTTTTAAGACTTTTGAGGGTCTCGTTGAGCAATTTCTTTGACTTTCATGTTTTTGGGGCAGATTAAATGGATTAATTTGATTTGGTGTCTGTAACAAGTTTGTGTTGCTTTTTCTGTGCAAACAAAGCGTTGCCTCCGGCTAACTGTGAAATGGACAGAAGAATAGTTTTCCTGGAGCCATTAACACCCCCCTAGACCCACTACCTCTTTGTGTAAACCGAGTGAGACAGTTTTAACAGGCAATAGACCTTGTACTTTCTGGAATGTGGCTGTTTGAACACTCCTATTTACACCACGATGGTGAACCGGGAGCTAAAAGCAGCTCCGGAAAATGGGTTTATACCTGCTCGATATTTTTCCAGTGAGTGAACAGGAGGCATTGGTGAGGCAAATTACATATGTATGTAAGTATGCATACCGGCAAAGGTCCTAAAAAATTAAGTCGGGGACTAACCAAGTTAGGCAGTATTCAAATTACATCATAGAACATGACATCACAGCGCGTGACATCACAACCTGTGACCTCACAGGAAGGCATCAGATCTGAACACCTCAGACACATATTTAGCAGTTCCGTCACAACTATATTTTAGTGCGTTGCAAGATTTAACAAGTGAGATTTTGCTTTGGGGTTGTGCAAAAATGTTACGCAACCCAGAAACAAAATCTAGGCCTCAATTTATAAATGTGTTTTTTAAAATCTTTGCAACAAAGAAATTGGCACCAAGGAGAGATCGCAACGTAAATCAGTTCTGCATAATTGGTTGCAAAGTCTGCATTTTAAAATATCTTATGTGGTTAAGGCACCTGCTGCAGTGATCTTTCTGTGCCCAGCAAAGCACAGGGAATAATAATAATGGTAACATTACACTGAAGGTTAACACATTTCCTGGACAGATCTATGTTTTGCCTAGTCTCAGCTTTGAATCAGAGTAACATTGAGGGTTAATGTGTCTCCTGTAAAGCACTTCATGTAATATGCAGATGAGAGAATTTTACTTTCTGCAGATATGTAAGTGGGCTAGAGTTTTTAACACACAGATACACTTGTAACTTGCAGATCACAACTTGTAAACCTAATATAGCACAGGGAGCTATGAAGGACATGTGATTCCTATGCCTTGCAACCCTCGCTGTATTATGCAACACATCCTGTACAATCGTTTACACACAGATCATGTATTGTCAATGTATAATGCTTATCTATGATATAAAGCGCTGGGACACCTCGCATTGGGATGAGTAGTGCTATAAAAAAAATAAAGCAAAATGGTGATATTTAAAATATTTATGTGAATACTGGGACAGACCAACACATCAGGCCTGCTTCCAGTATATGCACTTCTTTTATAAAACCATGCCTCTTGTAAGTACCTGTGAAGTGATAACAAGCTGTGTGCCTTTGTTTTTTTATTCTTTTGCAGTTAGGTGTAAGGCTTCAGGCAGCTTCCAGCAAGGCAAATCAATAAAAGGAGGCCTGAAGGCCCCTTAATGTCGGCCTTTGTTCTGAGGCAGCAGGAATTTTAAATAAGAAAGCCCCCTCCCGTCCTGCATGTGGCTGCTAGAACAAACGAAAGCACACAACCTGCAGGCGCTGCTGAGAGTGTCCTGCTACACCGGGACAAATGCATCATATTTTGCGGGGGCCAGTTTCGAAGCCGGGTGGACGGCGTTCACCCTGTGAAAATAGGGGGTGGACCCCGGTCCACCCGCGTGTACCGCAGACTTGTGCCCTGTATGCATATGTAGCAGCCCGTTGGTCCAGGTGCTCAGACAGAGAAAGTAAGAACGAGAGAGAGAGAGATCATATGTGTGTGTTTAACATGTGTGTGTTTCTTTGTCGTTTGTATAACCCATATGTATTTTTGCACACTTTCTAAAAGAAAATGTGTTGTGACACCTCTCAGCTATGGGCATATAGATCGTTTTGAAAATTAATTAATCCATAAAGGCAAAGGCCATGAATTTTAATTGATCATGTTATATTTAAAAATGTATTAAAAACAAAACAACCTGAATGTTCTGTAACTGGAAAATTGCTAACAAATGTAATGGGTTTTGCATTTCTCAGTGCATGCATAAATGCATGCATTTATGCACAGATGGAGACAGAGCAACCCCACCACACGTACACATACCCAAACAGATGAACACACAGGGCCCGATTCACAAAGGTAAACTTAGGCGTTTGGTCTAAACTTAGACCAAATGTCTAAGTATATGACTTTGGGAATTCACAAAGGGCATTACGAGTAGTATCTTCAGGTTTGCACTCGGGGCGTATCTATGTTTAGTCCAAACGTCCAAGTTTACCTTTGTGAATCGGGCCCTTGGACACAAAGCTATCTGTAAACAATGCATTTGTAACTTGAAAGGAAAATAAACACATAACATGGATTCACCCACTGCCAGGACACAGGCAGACAGGACATATATAGGTAAGTTACTTTCCCTATGTTTGTTGAGTGAAGAAGGTGATGCCTTATCCTCAGAGAGGTGAAAGGCTGGATCAATGCAGATGGGATTGGAACAGTTGTGACCCAAAGTCATGGGAAGGGGAATTGCCCTTTCCCTATGCCAAGGAATCCCATATTAAGGAAAACCTAAAAATGGAGACATGAGAGACAGACGTGCAGACGGGTTCTAGAGCAGCAATACGTCCTCATAAGGAGCCGGAGAGTGTGTCTTCTGCAGGGTTTTACGTAGGCCTGCTGTCCTGAGCATGACACAGGAAGGTGGGCCTCTCTGAGTCACTCTCATGAAAACAGTTTCTGTTTTCTGCATGAAATCTCGCCTCCTGAGCTGTCAAACATCTTTAAAACACACAGACCCCATAGCAGGACAATCATACTTCCAACCACCTTATGCACATTCATTCACTCAAGGCATTGAGGAAGAAAGGAGGCTCATCAGACCCCTGGTCAGTCCATGCCATTTCTAGTCACAACTGTACCAGGAATCATACTCCTGACCTGCCCTACGTCACCCAACACATGAGTGTACACAGACATTCTGCTAACACTTCAGCGTCCTTTTGCCTCAAATGCAAACATCAGTTGTACGGGCTATGGCTTCTGACACGATGCAGCCAAACCCCAGCCCACTTGGCAATATGTAAAAGCAAAATCAGTCAGAATATAGTCATCTCACTCACAATCATTAGGCAAATAATTCTAATGTTCAATTTGTCCATCAGAATGACCTGAGGTACATCTCTGTAATCTGAGGACTCTTACTGCCAGGCGACAAGAGGGTAACTCTGCTGTCTGATCATTGTACTACCTGTTCATCTTCGGTCATACATCTGGTGTGTGAGGCATGGGTCCAGAAGACTTATCATTCTGGAAAGATAACTCTGCTGTCTGAGGCATGGCTCCATAAAGCTGTGCCCTTGAGACATAGGTCCGCTGCCTCATGTATGGGTCTATAAGACTTGTTATTCCTGAGAGGTAACTCTGCTGTCCGAGGCATGGCTCAATAAAGCTGTGCTCTTGACGCACAGGTCTGCTGTCTGAGGCCTGGGTCTGCAAGGCTTATCGTTCTTCAGAGGTAACTGCTGTCTGCGACATGGGCCCTTAAAGCTGTGGTCTTGAGACATAGGTCTGCTGCCTCATGTATGGGTCTACAAGATTTGTTATTCCTGAGAGGTAACTCTGCTGTCTGAGGCATGGCTCCATATAGCTGTGCTCTTGACGCATAGGTCTGCTGTCTGAGGCATGGGTCCATGAAGCTGTGCTCTTGACGCACAGGTCTGCTGTCTGAGGCACGGGTCCATAAAGCTGTGCCCTTGAGGCACAGGTCTGCTGTCTGAGGCCTGGGTCCGCAAGGCTTATCGTTCTTAAGAGGTAACTGCTGTCTGCGGCATGGGTCCTTAAAGCTGTGGTCTTAAGACATAGGTCTGCTGTCTCATGTATGGGTCTGCAAGACTTGTTGATCCTGAGAGGTAACTCTGCTGTCCGAGGCATGGTTCTGACCTGACTTGTCATTTTTGAGAAACAGGTCTATTGGGTGTGGTATGGGTCTGCAAATCTTGCGCTCTTGAGAGATACTTCTTCTGTCTGAGGCGTGCGTCCGCAAGAATTGTGTTTTTGAGAAATAGGTCTGCTGTCCGAGAAGACTAGTGCTCTTGAGAAATAACGCTGCTGCCTGAGAGTTGAGCTTGTGCCATCTGTGTAAATAGCACAGCTGCTCTGTTGTGATGTGTGTGGCTGGGGGAGGGAGTGGGTGACAACTCTGCCTGTAGCAACTGCGTGACATTGTTCAGGGACAAGTATATCAGTCGATAGGTAGTGAAGACCTGCACTTCGGGACATCATAGCAAAAGAAGCGCCGTCCCAACGCACTCACTCCAAAATAGTGTGACAAGGCAGTCTGGCAATGATGCCTTAATACCCTGCTTGTGAATTTGATCAGGATGGCAGTGGTGCCAACATTGGAGATGTCCTTGTTCCGAGTATGGAGCAGCTCCTGTGCCGGGTGTAAGGTGGTACACAATGCAAGCAGGTGCCAGCTTTACGCGTAACCACGTGAGGGTCAAACGCTGACATCCTGACGGAACGAAACTTGGAAAATCTGTTAAATTAAAATGTTCAAATAAAATAACGCGTTAAAAAGATACCAAGGTCCCACTTACGGGGAAATATGGATGTTTTTCATCAATTAAGCATCTTTCAAGACTCCGGCAGAGCTGGAACGGTGTCAGTAACATATCAAACATCTGGATGACATCTGGACATTCTCTTTGTGGACCAGTCTGAATCCTCCTCCCTTTGGGGAAAACCGACATATGGTGACCCCTGCTTCAGCTGTGTTACCGTTTCAGTCACACTAAAAAATAATGTCTCTTCCATCAAGTACCTACCCGTACAAATGGAAGCCAGGCACGTGCGCTCCCAGCGCACCACTCGGTTGCTCATTTCCAAGACGCACTGGCTCTGTGGACTCCATTTGCACCGAGGCCGCTTTGACGGCGGCGATTGCCTGAGCATATTTTGCAAATTAAGGCACAATCACTGCGTCTATTGTCTTAATTCCTGGCGTGAGTGCAGGCGCGTGGCTCGCAGGCTGCTAATGCATTCAGCGCCCGCAGCTTCCCGGCAGCACCAAACTGCGAGAAATTTGCATACGTAACCTGGGAGCTGGCACGGGCTGAGCGCCGCTTCCACCCGCCCATCTCTGCGGCACTTGGTAGTACCAATGATTGGATCAAACGCCTTTAAAGAAGACCACGTGCCAGCACACTGTAGACGCCACAGCAATCCACGGTACTCCCCAATATATATGATCTACACAATCCGGCCTTTACCGAGAGGGGCTGGATAAAAGGGTCAGAGTGCAGCAATTGCACCTCCATATAATGTTTACATTTTGTGCCATACTTTTCCACTTTATGGGTGCCAATAGGAACTGCCCGCACACCTCTTAACTACCGACCCCTGATAATGGTGGGGACACCATGCAAGGCGGGCAAAGGTATGACGTTTTATGATGTCCCGTCTTGAAGGCAGATCCGACCTTTGCTAAGATAGTACCTTGGGCATGGGCGGAGAGAAATTTGGCGTCCATGCTGGTAGTAGTGAATTAAATGAGGCAGCAGGGGGTCCCTTTTGTGTTCACTGGTCAGTACCTGGATAAGTGTGGAATGGCCCCTGAACCAGTGCTTAATTTGTGCCGGTGGGGGGCACCTGCACTTATTTTTGGGGGCCCGCACTTCTTTTCCTGCATCAGTCATTTACGGTGAGCAAAAGACACATATGGGAAAGGTGGGAGAATAACAAGCATCTGCAATGCAATGGGTCTCGCGTTTGCTCGAGTTAGAGCTATTTGTATTGACAATTACTAACTGGACTTTTCTTGCCACACAAACTGAAAATAAAAAGTTTTGATTCTCTTATCTATTTAATTATTGTAGACCTTAAGTAACATAAAAAAATGTTAAATAAACTAAACTTGAAACATCTCACTGCCTTTAAAACTCCAGAATCCTCCAGAAGGTACAAGTAATTTTGATTCATGATTGTGCTTAACTTAAAGCCATGGAGTGAGCACTAATGCACAGGCAGGTAATGCATACTCTCCGAGAGATGATCTGATACCACCCAACCTAGTAAACATAATACCCCCGACTACACCCTGTCAAAACAAACATGAGTCTATAAGGCTAGAGATGAAAATATCTTAAAATAGCCCCAGTTTCTGCTGCACCACTTCCACAATCTAGGCTATTGGTATTTTATTGGTATTTAAATGACGTAATGGCTACTAGCAATTTAAACTGTGTTCTTTCCATTGTCCTTTTTCTGTTTTGTTTCCTGTATTTCTTAGAATGGGCCATGCAGTGAAGGGTGTCACAATAGATCTCACCAACCAAACTGATGCCATTAAACAAAGTAAGGTTCTAGAATGCTTATTGTTGGTGATTGTTTATCTGGAAGGACTGGGTGATGAGAACTAGTGTTTTTTCTTTCACTGAATGGACCACTTTAATTCATTCTTTAACATTTGTTTGTGTTTTTTTTTTTCTTGGAAAACATCAATTTTGCTGTTATCTTGACCTCTTCTAATCCTCCTTCTTTTTCAACTATTCACTTGAAATTAAATCACAGGAGTGGCTACATTCGTCACTCCAACCTTTGTCCGCATCTGTAATGATAGGGAAATATATTGCAGATTAGGATCCTCAAGGGATAAAAATCCTTGGAATAAAAGTAAAAGCCATTCCCTCCAAAATTTGTGAAAGGAACTCTATATTACCGTGCAACTTTACTAATGAAGACATAAAATAAACAAATTTCAGCTTTTTCACAAGGCGCTTCCTTTACATCTGCAGAACAAGACCACTTTAAATGTCCTAGCACAACCCTAATAAAGGAAACACATTAATATTTCTAGTATTCCCTTTTAAATAACTCATTAAGAAATGAGTAGGAGGAAGCTACAAGGGGTCTATAGTTTATTTTCTGATGTTAATTACCAACATTTACCAAATGTTTTGGTCTCAAGTGCAAGTGTATCGTTTTCAGTTAAGTATCCAATTAAAATTAAATGAAAAACACAGTAGAGGTTGGTTTCGAGAGATAGGTTGTTTCAGGTTTTCATAAATCTATAACTCGAATTGAGTTATAGATATATGAGACCCTAAAACAATCTGTCTCTCAAAGTTTACTTAGATTAGCGTTAGGGGAGTGGAGTGATATATCAGTTTCTTGAGGTCCAATAGTCCGCTAACAATTGAGCACCTGTATCCCACAGGAGAGGGTGGGTCGAGATTAGTGGACACATTTAGAGATCAGAATATTGTTTTTCTGTGTTTTAGAATGCATCCACAATTATTCTGGCTTCTGAAGTATATTTATCAATTATGCAGTTTTAAAGGTATTTTAAAGTGCAAACACGATGCTAAATACCCCCTATGGTTTACCATCCAGCATGTCCTTGTCCTGGACATCTTCTGTGTCAGGATAGCAATGGTCAGGAACTCCTATTGATCTCCTGGTTTTTCTAAGGGGTCATCAAGTGAGAGTGTTTGTGAGGCCACTCAATCTCTTTTTCTCCTCTTTTCATAATCACAGCCTGCAAGTGTTGGGATCAAGGTTCCAGGGTGGGCCTGTTTGGCCAACATCTGGCATCTGGTGGGTCATGAACATCTGAGTCAGCGTAAGCATCACCAAGAAGTCCTGTAGCTCCCCTGGGTTTCGCCATGTGGGCCTCCGACTCATTAAGTCTCAGCTTTTGTTTGTGAAAGACCTTTTGTCGCTCATACCAAACACTTACAACTGGCTGAAGGCCAGTTCATTGCTTACCACTAGTTGGCATTTTGTCACTTTCATTCGCTTGCTCCTTGTTCAATAGCTTTTTTTCACTACCAGTGTTTGTTTCACCCCTGAAGCATAGATTATTTGCCATTCTTTTGACCGGATGACTTGTAGCCTTTTGCAGAAAACATTGGACAAGGGAAGAGGTAAAAAAGATAAAACCTATTGCTGTTGCCAGCGCTTGTGTGTGAGTAGAAGGGCTTCTAGATGTTATAACCAATGCTATGCCACCTCCAATTTTTTCTGACCACTTAGACCTCTTCCTGCAGTAGATGCATTCATCTACTGATCTATCTCATGGTGTATACACCTGGCTCATTGTACAAATGACTGAACCTTTGCAGACTCGTCTACACTAGCGCACTTCCCAGGTTGTGTTTTCGTTACACTTCCTGCACCTCCTACTTGTATACATAAGGTTGTGCCTATATGGACGATGCTAATAAGAGGCATGCAATGAGACAAATACCCTCTAACCCTTATGACCAGGGTAATGAAAGTGGTTCATTACCCTGGTCATAAGGGTTGCGTGTACAGATCAAGGATGCTTTGACTTGCCCTGGTAATGCCAAATTACTGGTCATTACTGACCCAGGCTGATTGAATGTCAACACCATCAGCATTTTATGAGAAATAACCCGAGCGCCAGATAATTTATATTATCGGTTCTTCCACTGCAAACCATTTACTGGATTTTTGCATACTCCCAGACCTTGGGACCATTTAATTAATTGAAGATGTTCGTGACCACCAGACAGTCCTCTCACACTGCAGCTTAGGTGCTACCAATTGGATTACCTTGTCCTGATGATGACCCCCTTTGACTCACCTAAACCACGGGGTCGAAACGTCGACATATATCTAAGAGTGGATTATATAAATACAAAGAAATCTTGTGAGACTTCAGGGCTTCCTAGACTGAAGGAGCCACTAGAAGTTCAAAACATTTTCTTAACCACCCTTGTACATACTGTATATATCACTTTCAGCTTTCTGCACCTTTTATCACTTTCACTGTTTTTATTAGGAGCACCTATCTAGATGAACGCAACTTTACATACACAGATTGAATTTATATGCAAATGTCTGGAACAACATGCTTAAAGTAATATATGTAATACATTTCTATTGATACCACATTAGTTGTGCACAGAGATTTTCTTTCGACATATATTACAGTGGAAGTCTAGGTTACTTCCCCCTTGCATTGACCTTTAAATCTAACCAATGAGGGGCATGGGCATAGCTTCCGGAAGGGATTTTGCGGGGAGGAAGACCCCACAAATAAATGTATCCCTGGCCTGGTAGTTGGGTGAGAGGGCCCTGAGTTGGATCATCTATGTCTGTGTCAGTTTTTCATTGTGGGCTAAGAAAAAAAATACAAAGCAGTGACCTTTTCTCTAAAACAGGAATGAAAGAGAGGGGGAGAGATATTCATTTTGTGTCTAAATTTCAAAACATGAAACCAGATAGCCTGGAATTAATACCGGCTTCCCTGCTTGTCCAAGGTGAGTGATTCTAGGCAAATATTTTATTGCAAAGCCTCCTTTAACTTTATTATCACATGTGAGAAAACCTTTCAACACATGAGTTTAGGATGTGCACTCAGCAAGCACCTGTTATGTTTGATTCAATAGATTATAATGTTGCTCCATTTACAGTAAGAATGTAGGCCCCGTTCAGGGTTTACATGACTGCTAGATTTACATGAAGTGCAGTACAAACATACTGCAAAATGACATGCACAAACTTCACTTTTAAAGTACTTGTTTTTTGAAGCACTACAAGAGCAGTTTTGTGAATAGTGTTTTGCATTACATTTGTAGTACTATAAAACGTAATACAAAATACAATTTCTGGCCCTTCGTCCTGGTCGAGATATGTAAGTTGCGATTAAGGAGTAAATTTACAGTTAGATTTTGTGGATAGCCAAAAAGTAATGATCTTACTCAAAAGTGCAAATTACCTTGGTGAATCAGGTCGACACAGTGACTGATTTACCAAAAAATAGTAAATCTGCACCCATAGAAGAATTCCTTGAAAGGGTGTAAATTCTTTTTGGAATTCACAAACATTGGCAGTAGTAGACTTGGAAAGCTGCAGCAATCTCAGCTTTACAAGCATGCTACTCACAATGAATATCCAACAGGTGATGGGATTAATATTTGCAAATAGTCTAACTAGTGGCAATCGCTAGCTGTAGCACTCCCCCCACATCGCTTTTCAACCACAGAGCTACTTTAGATAGAGGCCCACCTAATGCGAACCAGTACAACCCCTGCTCCTTATGGAAACAGTCCATCCCAACTCTTGGTCATCTCACCCCTCCACCCTGCAGCCCACTGACTTTTGAACTGAATTTAAGAGTCGCACTTCCCAAATCTCTCTGACTAAGCTACAACCCTGATAAGGGGACTACAGGGACCTGCAACACACACATTGCACTGTGTGCTACATAGTAAATGTTCCCTTCACTTGACCAATACCAAAGGGTAAAAACACAAGGTGATTCTAAAAACTCCTGCACAAAGCGGTATGCCAGATTGTGTTTAGAGACTCTGCAGAGATGTTAGCACCTGGTTTCAAAGCATCCACACAAAATCAGCAACAGCCTCAGAAGCACGTGCTTTTTTGCCTGGCACAAAGACCTATCCCATCGCCAGGGACCCTCCCCTCCAAAAGCTCATCTTCAACTAATCAGACAGTAACAGGGTCATGGCCCTGCAAATCTTCAGACCCTATCCCTCCCCACAGGTGCCCATAGGCACTTCCGTTATCGCTACTATGTTTTGTACATAATTTATTCAGCTTTTGATTGGCCTTCCCTCCATTTAAAACGGATGCGTTTGGAGGTCACCAAACATTGTGCTTTAAGGATCTTGAATGCATTTTATTAGAAGAGGGCACCTGATTACTCATTTTAACCCTTTGCCTTGTCTGCTCTTCTCCACTGCCCTACATAGATCTTAGGCCCTGATGTACGATGCCTTTTTGAGGTCCCAAACAGCAAAATTGCTGTTTGCCACTGCAAAATGGGCAGGTACGATGCAGGGGCGGCTCCACCACTAAGGTGGAGGAGCATCACCCCACTGGATTGTAGAAAAAGGAAAAATTAAATGATAATAACACTAGGTTATTATAATTTTATTTTTCCTGTGAGTAAGGGGCGGGGCTGGAGTGGACCAGAGGAGGGGTGGAGGAGAGGTATGTGCACCACAAACTGTGCATGTCTGTTTGGCCCGCCGTGTTAGGCCGGCCAAAAAGACATACGCACTTTGCAGTTTATCTACACGGCTGTATTGCACAGACGAGTTGAGAACATGCACAGGGTCCCACTCCCAGTCTGAGCGGCGAAGGAGGCCGCTCAGACCAATCGCAATGCTTCTGTCTTGCTGGTGACAGTACATCATGATTGGTTGGGAGTCTGTGTGCAGCGGGGAAGAGAACAGAGGGGAGATGAGCGCGTCTCCCCAAGAAGGTAAGTGTGTTTTTTAAGGTTTTTTTTCCACCACCACCCATCCCGTCCCACCCCACCATCCCCGTTCAGTGGCAGCCGCTGCCTTTCTTAAGAAGCTGGTGGTGTCAGTGGGCAGATGGCATAATTGTCTCCCACCCTCCCATCCCCATAATCTGAAACGTGTGGGATATAAAATACTAAATTGATCCCTAAGCAACAGAGGGGACCCCCAAAGCAGGGTCACCTGGACAACACCAAAGGTAGGGTCCAACAGTTCTGATTCAACTGGTGGATGTACACACCAGCTCGGGGGCTAGGGTGCCCAGATCACTGGATTGGGCACAGGGCTCCAGCTCCTGGCCATCACATTGCAGCCCCATGGCAGCTTGGTGTTTCGGGGGTGGAACCCTTGGCATGAGGACAAGGCATGGTGAGGCGGTGGGGACCACCGCCCACGGATACAGGTGGTATGGTTGTACCTGTGTGGTCCAATCGTGTTTAGGAATGCGGGAGGTTTCATTGTGTTGTGGGCGGTAACAAGCCATGTATTGCTCTGTATGATTTATTACGTGACTGAAGTTTCTCTGTCTGATTTATTTGATTTATCCATGTGTCTGAATTGCTCACATTTTTTATAATTTCGGATAGAAATTTTGATAATGCCTTAGTGCATTTTATTAATCTTCCTAGTGTTTTAAGGGTGCTATGCTCAATTCTGTAATAAACTATTCCTCTCAAAATCTCTGTCTACTCTTGTCGGTGTTTTGTTGGAATTATGTTGGAGCTAGGGCCAATCTGGGGGCATCCGGGTCCTAAGTTCCCTCTTATTGCTACTGTGAAACTGGTTCCCCCTTTACCGGGATCTGTGGGTGATCAGCGTTGTCACAAGAACTAAATTATATAGAAATTAAGGGCTCCATTATCTAATACTATTATTTTGTGTAAACATTTCCTATATTCTGATTCCATTCATGAAGGTCACCTTATTTTGCTATGAAATGATCTCCCTCTATGGAAGGCAGGAAGCATTTTACCAATGATTTTAAATGCCTGGAGATGTACCTAGGTTTAGAAGGTCATCTGCTCTTTGGACTGTAAATGTTTCGCATGAATCCAGGGAGTCGATTCTATAGGACTGGGACTATGCAGGGTGGGGGTGAGAGAAATCGTCTCTTTGTTCTTCCACCATCCTTTATGCTGTTGTTTCCATGGCAACGATAAGAAGAGATGGAGCGAAAGGGATTGTGGTGCAATTGGATCAGGCTGGGGATCATCGTAGGGGATTTCATGCAAATCTGCTGACTTTGTTGTGCCTGACATCTGATGCGGGATAGCCTGATGAGGCATTGGGATATTTCCCAACAGATTCACGCAGCAAGGGAGCCGCTCACGTGTCAGGCATCAGAAGGACACGTTACTGGCTCTGCACCAATCCTTCAATCCTTTTTGGGGTGAGCCTGACATGAGTCAGGATGTATACTGTCTCTAACTGACCTATCAGCAGTGAGCCTGAAATATGATTGACTCTGCACCAGGCCCACTGTCCTTAAAAATGTTGCTTGAAGTGAATGGTTCTGCACATTCCCTATTGGCCTTGCAGAGGTGAGGGTGAAATGCAGTTGACTTTCCACCAGGCTCCTGTCCCTTCAGAGGTTTGCTTAAGGTGACTGCCTCTACCCCAGCCCTATTGTTCTTGCAGAAATGAACCCGATAAGAGACATAGGGGGTGATTCTGATTCTGGCGGGCGGCGGAGGCCGCCCGCCAGAATTCCGCCCCCAAAATACCGCGCCGCGGTCAAAAGACCGCGGCGGGTATTTCAAGTTTTCCCCTGGGCTGGCGGGCGGCCGCCAAAAGGCCGCCCGCCAGCCCAGGGGAAAACGACCTTCCCACGAGGATGCCGGCTCGTAATCGAGCCGGCGGAGTGGGAAGGTGCGACGGGTGCATTTGCACCCGTCGCGTATTTCACTGTCTGCCAAGCAGACAGTGAAATACTTGTAGGGGCCCTCTTACGGGGGCCCCTGCAGTGCCCATGCCAGTGGCATGGGCACTGCAGGGGCCCCCAGGGGCCCCGCGACCCCCCCTACCGCCATCCGGTTCCCGGCGGGCGGACCGCCGGGAACTGGATGGCGGTAGGGGGGGTCGGAATCCCCTCGGCGGCGCAGCTAGCTGCGCCGCCTTGGAGGATTCAACAGGGCAGCGGTACACTGGCGGGAGCCCGCCAGTGTTGCCGGTCTGACCGCGGCTTTACCGCCGCGGTCAGAATGCCCTGCGGGGCACCGCCGGCCTGTCGGCGGTGCTCCCGCCGACCCTGGCCCCGGCGGTCTAAGACCGCCGGGGTCAGAATCACCCCCATACTGTATTCCAACTCTATTGACTTTTCAAAGATGAGACTCACGGGTAATTGGCTCTGCCCAAGGCCCAGTAGCCTTGAAAGGGTTTTCTTAAAAGGACTGCCTCAACCTCAACCCGACTAGCTTTTCCTCTGTAAGTCTGACAAGAGACAGGTCTAAACCTCCTCTGCCAACTTATTAGAACTGAATTTAAAATGTGGGAGTGACTCTGCTCCAAGCCCACTGTCTTTTCAGAGGTTTGTTTGAAGAGATTTGCCCTTCCCCAGCCCTGCTGCCTTAACAGAGGTGAACTTGACAGAACAAGCTCTACATGAGCCCCAATGACATTTTAGTGCCAAGCCTGGCGAGACATTTGATCCACAGAAGATCAAGCAAACTTTCAAAGGCTAGCATGACGAGACACATGCTCCACACTAGAACCGGCACCCTTTCAGAGGCAAGTATGATAAGAGGCGTGCTCCACACAAGCTCTACTGACCTATCAGATGTGAGCATGACAAAAGGTGTGGTCCACACTAGCTCTATCGACTTATCAGGTGTGAGCATGACAAAAAGTGTGGTCCACACTAGCTCTATCGACTTATCAGGTGTGAGCATGACGAAAGGTGTGGTCCACACTAGCTCTATCGGCCTGTCAGAAGGGGGCATGGCAAGAAGTGTGATCTACATCAGCTCTTCTGACCCGGCAGGAGTGAGCATGGCATGTGCTCCACACCAGCCCTATCGATCTGTCAGAGATGAGCATGACAAGATATATGCTCCACACTTGCTGTACTGACCTGTCAGAGGTGAGCAGGACAATAGGTATGCTCAACACCAGCTCTACTGACCTATGAGAAGTGAGCATAACAATAGGTGTGCTCCACACCAGCTCTACTGACCTATCAGATGTGAGCAACGCATTAGGTGTGCTCCACACCAGCTCTACTGACCTATCAGATATGAGCATGGTAAAAAGTGTGGTACACACTAGCTCTATCGACCTGTCAGAGATGAGCATGACAATAGGTGTGCCCCTCACCAGCTCTACTGACCTATCAGATGTGAGCATGACAATAGGTGTGCTCCACACCAGCTCTACTGACCTATCAGATGTGAGCAACGCACTGGGTGTGCTCCACACCAGCTCTACTGACATATAAGATGTGAGCATGGCAAAATGTGTGGTACACACTAGCTCTATCGACCTGTTAGAGATGAGCATGACAAGATGTGTGCCCCACACTTGCTGTACTGAGCTGTCAGAGGTGAGCAGGACAATAGGTGTGCTCGACACCAGCTCTACTGACCTATCAGATGTGAGCATGACAATAGGTGTGCTCCACACTAGCTCTACTGACCTATCAGATGTGAGCAACGCACTGGGTGTGCTCCACACCAGCTCTACTGACCTATAAGATGTGAGCATGGCAAAAAGTGTGGTACACACTAGCTCTATCGACCTGTCAGAGATGAGCATGACAAGATGTGTGCCCCACACTTGCTGTAGTGAGCTGTCAGAGGTGAGCAGGACAATAGGTGTTTTCGACACCAGCTCTACTGACCTATCAGATGTGAGCATGACAATAGGTGTGCTCCACACCAGCTCTACTGACCTATCAGATGTGAGCATGACAATAGGGGTGCTCTGCACCAGCCTTACCAACCTATAAGAGGTGAGCATGACAAGCAGTGTGCTCCACAACACCTACACTGATCTTTCAGAGGCGACCCTGAAATGTAGTGGATTCTACACTAGGATCCCCGTCAATTCACATGTGGTCATGACAGGAAGATATAGACACTTTCACTGGCCTTTCACTATTAATCGTAGAATATTCTGTCAGGTCACACCTTCTGAAACAATGTGGCCTTTTATTTTATATGTGCGTTTTTTATAATTCACCTCCTATCCATAAATCTTTTAAGAAGTATTGTATTTCAGTTTGAAAGTGATATAATTAAAAATCAAGTGTTTGGAATATAATTATTACCATAACATTGTAAGAAATCAAAACTATATTAGTTTTATCCAAAGCTGGGAAAAAATATTTTTGGTACTTGCGTTATAATGCAATCGGAAATTAGTTAATTAGATGTATCTTGATGAGCATGGCATTTATTTTCAACGTGAATTCATTAACATTTTTTGTAATTAACTTTTTTTTTTTTTCCAGTTTCTTTAGGTAAACACTGATTTTTTTAAATCAAAATAACCCAGATTCCTTGATCGAGTAAATCGATTTTTTAAACATTATATCTATTTCGTTTTCATAGCCAAAAGAACTTGGCATCATCAAATATGTAAAGAAACATGCAGTAAACCGTGACCATGTTAAATCACACTAAACAAGCTTCTCAAAGTGTTTTGCTTTCACTAGTAAAAACCAATGCACATAGCTCATGGATGCCGTCCCGTCGGGGTTCATTTTCAAACTGATAGGTTTACTATTTTCTCGTGAATAAAGTTTTGGAAATCCTTCCAGTACTTCACTGGGCAGGTCAAACAAGATCTGTCATATCAGATTATTTCAAACAAAACTGATTTGTATAGTGTGTATTAAGTAACGTCTCTACTGAGAATGCCCCATCCCAAAACTCAAGGATAAGTTTGAATTCCCTAAGTAATGCATTCACCAAAAGTCTGCCCCATAAATAATTCAAACAATGAATAATTCAACCTCTCTTTGCCAGCAGTAGCTGCCGTGGAACTTAAGACATCATACCGATCAGAAAATGGTATTTCTAAGTCAATGTTTGAGACAAAACCCTTTGGGACTGGAGCTGGGCATGGCATTCGTCCAGGAAGGGTGGTGCTCAGTTGCCGGTGGGCAAAGTCACACACGCAGCCCTGTACACTGCTTTCTACTAGAGCGTTCAGGATGCGTCGGGCATGACTCTAGCGTTGAGTTGGGTTGCAGTCAAGACTCCACTGACCCGGTAAACTTGCAGCAAATCATCCAGCTTGTACCATCAATGAGCACAAGCCATAGAGTCAATTCAACGGCTGCCACGGAAGTGGCGCGTTGTCGCGCCGCCTCTGAAAGAGACTCCATTCACTAATTTCATGTGACTAATCTGTGTCCTATTTGAGTTCATCTCAATTAACAGCACAATTAAAAGGCAGGGCGTGCACCCTCTTCCCTCTCCTGTCCTCCAGCTGGCTGGCAGGCGTGAACTGAGCTTCAACAGGGTGAACAGGGGGACCTATGTATTCTTCTACAGCACAACCTCAAAAACCTTAGAACAAGTAATCACCAAAGCAGGGCCTTCATACGAAATGCAACAGATTGTTGGCGAGCGGAAATATAAACAGGGGACACAGTGACACAGACAAATCTTCCAAGGACTAAAGGGATGGCACGTGCTGTCTGTAAGTGTTAGTGATACGCTTAGCTGAACCCTGGTACAATGGATACATATTTTGCTGCAAATGTCTTTCGCAGGCAGCATTTCTTAATACTTCCAAACATTTGAAGTGGATACTTCATTTATTATGTGGTTGCACTGGCAAGAGTGATCCACATTAATCAAGAACATTAAATTTACCTGCCTTTGTGTTAGAAATGGGGTTTCTGGTTGGTCAGGGTATGCCCCTAAGCCAGGCAGAACCCACGCACTCTAGTCAGGGCAAGGGAGTTACACGTCCAAGCCCCTGCTCGCCCCCTTGGTAGCTTGGCATGAGCAGTCAGGCCCAAGCCAGAGGCAATGTGTAAAGCGTTTGCATAACAGACACACATAAGTGACGCAATATACTCCACAAAGTAAACCCAACACTGAGCTACTTAAAAATAAACTGTACTGCACAACACATAATTAGACCAAACATTACATGTCAGTAATATTCTGCTACCTTAGCAGTTGTCAGAACGTTACACAGGTTACTAATACTCTACAAGAATAAGCAGTAGTCACATTAGATCACACATGTACTCAGGATTCTGCAACATAAGCAGTAGTCAGTAATCACAGTAAAGAGATAAATGCTCTTGTCATAAAAGTATAATAAATATCCATAAAAGGAACATTAGAGAAAATACGGCAAGTCATAAAATCATATTAGCCTGTTATGCCCACAAAAGGAACATTAGCAAACATGTATGTAACATCATAGAACTAATAAATGAAAAGAGTACACTGTTCCAAAAGAATAAATCTAGATAGGACGCCAAATATCGGTATTGTGATAGGAGTGCCCTCATGCGTCAATGAAGACGCTAAGCATCATCATTGGGCTTACTCCGCGTCAGACCGGCACTGCAGTATCTGACGGGTCACCACTCAAATGGTGGTGGCTCTAAACCGAAAGTGGTAACGCAGATCCATTGGTATCTGCAGTACGTGCTGACAAAAGACAAGGAGGAGAGTGAAAAGTGAGATAAAATTGGCTCTGTACATCCAAAATCTAAATGTAATAATTCAAAGAGGCTGTAAGGCCAAGATTAAAATCATTAGAGGAGTATCTGGAGGAAATAATGACCACCGTAACTCCTACATAAGGGGAAGGAAGAGAAATACTCTATCCTCACACTAAAGGGTCGACATGTTTCACGCTCATGCGCTTCATCAGGACCGGGATTCGTAACTTCTCCTACAAAAAGGGGGTGCAGTGTGTGCTGAAAAGTCACTTACTGTACGAAGACTAATCGTCAAGGTCAGACACCCAATAGGTCGCCCTAAAAAAAGAAGAAGAACATAAAAACATATATTGGTGCCTGGGCACAACAAAAATAACCGTGATTAAAGGAGGTAAACATCATACCTAGATAGCATCGTCAGGCACAAATAACGCAACATGGAGGGCTTACCATCCCAGGTGGAAATCAGGCATCTTAGGGACGCGTAGCCCTCAGACAAAAGGAGAATGCACTGTGTAGAAGCATAGTAGCAAAATGTCTTGTCAAAAACAATCATGTTACATATAAAGTTCAAAAACATAAACTCATGTTTGCTTCATAGTGTACATCTATAGTCTAGAATCTTATCAAGGTGGCTCCAGTGATATAGTAGATGCGAGGAGAAGATATAGGGAAAGGTGGATAATCCTACTGGTGTAGGTTAGAAGAGTCATGATTGTCAAACAAAGCAAGTAGAGTTCTTAAGGTAAGAATAACTGCCTACAAGTGTTTACATTCAATGTTTGTATTGTGAAAAAATGAACAATTATATGAGGCACAAAGAAGTAGTCACATGTGTCAATACATAAACCCAAAAGATAGCCGCTACTAATGTTGGAGCTCGTGCAATACTAGAAAACGAACATCAAACGCCGTGTTTATGGCACCGGTAAAGTGCGTAAATGCCGTGAATACGGCTCGCACCAAAACAAATAAAACAAGTATGTCTGTCAGTGGCCCCCGTGGCGATTAACCCGGTCAGTAAAAAGGCAGAAAGACAATCAGGAAGTAACTTAAATCCCAGGGTGGGGCCAGTACCCACACAAATGTAAAACACTGCAGATAATGAAAGGGCATTCAAAACAGTCAGCGGTTGTAGGAGCACAGTAAATGGAATCAAGATGCAACCAAAAGTACGGAAGTACAACTTACTTGATGTCTTCCTCTAGTCCAGCCGTTAAACCTACCCGGGGTCGCGTGCCTGGAAAGTGAGGCACAGTGCGCACAGGAGGTTATAAATAGAAGAAAAGGGCTGTGAGGCGGAACAGCAAGTGACCGGTTAAACACTGAAAAAGGACTATCCGGACAAGCTTACACACTATTAAAAAACCGTCGGCCATCTTAGAATGGTCCTCGAAGCAACTTCATACTTGATGTATCCATATGTCACAAGGGCAACTAGAGGCCAAATGAACTAGTGGCGACCATGGTGATGGAAAGGAACACCACAAGATTATGAGTATTTAATCTAGACTCTACAGAAATAGTCCAAAAAAAGGATGTATAGAGTCATACAGATTGAAGAGATTGAATGGACGCCAGTCTGAGAGCGAGGGATATCGACATATGTTAGGGTCAGAGGGTCCACCATGGAATCTCATCATTAAGGCCTTCGTTGGATGTCTTTAATTTATAAATCCAACGCTGTTCTAGCCTGGACAGATATTTAGGGTCATTGTCATTACGTGGAGGTACCTGTAAAACTGTCCACCACAAATCATCGGGGCCATGTTTTGATTCAAGGAAGTGCGAACAGAGTCTAGTCGTGATACGTGAACATCTGATATTGCTACGATGTTCGTTAACTCTATGTTTGACTGGTCTAGTTGTCATGCCCACATATTGTAAATTACAAGGGCATGTGATCAAATAAATACAGTGGTGAGTATTGCAATTTGTATGTTTGATCAAACGCCATACACCAACATACTTTAGATCTAATGAGTCTGTCCGTTTGGTCAGTGGGCAGACATTGCAGGAGCCACAAGGAAAATGCCCAGAAATAGGAGGTAGATTCCATAAGGTGGACTGTATACTAGAACTACCTTGTTTATGCGGCCGAGTATGTACAACTAGGTCTCTAATATTAGGAGATCTCTTGAATGAAAACAGAGGTCTGTCGATCTGCGTCCCACCACTTTGTAAAATGTTCCATCTTTTGTTAATGAGTTTTTTAACAGTATTGGACATAGGAGTATAAGTGGATACACAAGTCAGACGAGATTGTTCTGCCCGCATACTGGGTGCAAGGAGAGCTTCTCTATGGTTATGGCGGGCTCGCTTATAAGCTGGATTGATAATCTTAGTCGGATAATGGCGATGCCGTAATTTATCCTTCAGTTCACATGCTTGTGCTTCAAACATCTGGGCTGTGGAGCAATTCCGACGTAGCCTCAGAAATTGACCAAATGGAAGATTATCGCGTAGGGCCTTAGGATGGTGGCTGTCATACAAAAGTAAACTGTTCCGATCGGTACTTTTATGGTACGTGTCGGTGACTAATTTGCCGTTCACAATTTGTATCATTAGGTCTAGAAACGGGACTTGTGTGGTAGAAACGTGTGCTGTGAATCTCAAAAAAGGATCCAACGTATTAATCCAGTTGGTGAACAAGTTAATGATCTGTAAAGGACCTTGCCAGATAATAAGAATATCATCAATATAGCGACGCTATAATTTAATGTGGTCGAAAAAAGGATTTTCTGTTGGTAAGATGAACAGTTTCAAAACTGGTACATATAGAGACATGCCAAACTGGGAGCAAACGTGCTCCCCATCGAAGTACCTCGAATCTGGTGATACAATGTTTCTTCAAATTGAAAAAAGTTCTGTGTCATAGCCAGGGAAGCACAGTGCATAACAAAGTGCACAGGAGTAGGTGAAGTCCATGGGTGCTGGAAGAGAGCTGCCTCAACTACCTGTAAGGTGGCTGTTTGGGGAATGTTGGTATACAGAGACTCAACGTCTAAGGTAATCAGGGCCTCAACCAAGGTGGTGGAATTGATGGCCTCTATTAGATTCAGGACATCTTTAGTGTCTTTCAGATAAGTACTCAAATTCTTCACTAGAGGTTGAAGAAATGAGTCACAGAAGGTAGAAAGTGGTTCCAACAGTGACCCAATGCCGGACACGATGGGTCCAGGTGGCGGAAGAGTACCCTTATGTATTTTCGGGAGGCAATAGAAATATGGGGTACGTGGATGAGTGGTCACCAAAAATTCAGCTTCCCTAGGAGTAACCCAAGCATTTACCTTGGCCTCTTCAACCATGGCTTTGATCTGGGACAATAACATTTTGGTAGGGTCCCGAGTAAGGGGAGCGTAGTAGGTAGTGTCGCTCAAGAGACGAAGACACTCCTGCCTATAGTCCATTGCGTCCAAAATAACTATCGCTCCACCTTTATCAGCTGGTTTGATAATAATTGAGGGATCATTAGCCAAAGTCTTAAGTGCCTCACGTTCAAGAGCCGGTAGATTAATGAACGGGCGTGTGGAAGTAATCTGATCAAGATCGGTTAAGACAGCTTTCTCAAATGTTAAAACTTCGCAAGGAAGCAAGTTAGTTGGAGGCATAAATGAAGAAGGTTTTTTTAAACCTGTGTCATTAATGGGAGTAGGTTCAGGACAGTCTTTAAAGAAAAAGTGTAGGCGTACTTTCCTAAAGAATTGCGACAACTCACAGTTCAAGCGAAAGGAATCCTCTAAGGGTATCGGGACAAAACCCAGACCACGGTTGAGGACTCTTGATTCATGAACGGACAATTGTCTATGTGATAGATTCACCACTAGGTCTTTGGAGGAGCTGTCTTGTTCTGGCTCCGGGTGACCATCTGTGGTTCTTCGCGGCCCCAATGTACTCTCCTGCCTCTTCCTCTCCTTCTGCCTCTTCCTCTGCCCAGGCCGCAGACTAAAAAAGGCCCATATGGTGGCATGGGGAGAGGCTGAAAGAATGGATATGGGGGTTGCCAGAAGAGAGGTTGGTTGTGAGAATATTGGGGAAAGTTGTAAAATGATGGGGGCACGTTCTCATCCGGGCTCCATCCATCAGAGGAGGAGCTACTGCTATAATTACGTGTCTTCTTGTAAGAGGCAGTGGACTCATCTGATGACTGGGACTGAGTGTCAGTCTCAAAGTCCTCTTTAATATATGGATAGACCTTTTCCCGTTCGAACTTGCCAATATCTTTTTGTAGTTTGGAAATTTTTTGTTGTGTGAGGAACTCCTTGGTTTCATTGAGTTCCGCATTAATCTCGGAAAGGCGACTCTTAAATGCCACTAAAGTGACTGTTGTCTTGATTGTGCTCTCAATACAATTGATCTGTATTGTAATTGAATCGGCTAGACGCTTTGAAGTGTTGAAAATCAGTACTAGCCAATCACGGGTGCATTTCCATGCAATCTGTGCCCAGTCCTTCCTAAAGGCCAAATCCTGTAGGAAAATCCTGGGCATATTTGAGACCAATAACCCATTTGGGGCAATATTGGCTCTCAAGTATTCAGTCATGATTGTGCCATGTATGATGGTTTTTATCAATTCACGTTTCAGAGAGGATAGTTTGTCCCAATCCTCTTTCAGACTCCCTGACGGGGCTGAGCCGTCATTGGAAAGAATAGATGGAGTCTGCAAAATAGCTGAGACAACATTGTCGTCAAAGCTCAACTCCCTGGAAATTATTCATGGCCACAGAAAATACTACTAAAGAAATGCAATATGTCAGACAGCAAGACTGCTGTGCAATATCGTTAAACAATAAGAGGGACTGGGAGACTGATGATCCAGTGTACGTTCTCCCTGAACATAGACCAATAAATGAAAAGAGTACACTGTTCCAAAAGAATAAATCTAGATAGGACGTCAAATATCGGTATTGTGATAGGAGTGCCCTCATGTGTCAATGAAGACGCTAAGCATCATCATTGGGCTTACTCCGCGTCAGACCGGCACTGCAATATCTGACGGGTCACCACTCAAATGGTGGTGGCTCTAAACCGAAAGTGGTAACGCAGATCCATTGGTATCTGCAGTACGTGCTGACAAAAGACAAGGAGGAGAGTGAAAAGTGAGATAAAATTGGCTCTGTACATCCAAAATATAAATTTAATAATTCAAAGAGGCTGTAAGGCCAAGATTAAAATCATTAGAGGAGTATTTGGAGGAAATAATGACCACCGTAACTCCTACATAAGGGGAAGGAAGAGAAATACTCTATCCTCACACTAAAGGGTTGACATGTTTCGCACTCATGCGCTTCATCAGGACCGGGATTCGTAACTTCTCCTACAAAAAGGGGGTGCAGTGTGTGCTGAAAAGTCACTTACTGTACGTAGACTAATCGTCAAGGTCAGACACCCAATAGGTCGCCCTAAAAAAAGAAGAAGAACATAAAAACATATATTGGTGCCTGGGGACAACAAAAATAACCATGATTAAAGGAGGTAAACATCATACCTAGATAGCATCGTCAGGCACAAATAACACAACATGGAGGGCTTACCATCCCAGGTGGAAATCAGGCATCTTAGGGACGCGTAGCCCTCAGACAAAAGGAGAATGCACTGTGTAGAAGCATAGTAGCAAAATGTCTTGTCAAAAACAATCATGTTACATATAAAGTTCAAAAACATAAACTCATGTTTGCTTCATAGTGTACATCTATAGTCTTGATCTTATCAAGGTGGCTCCAGTGATATAGTAGATGCGAGGAGAAGATATAGGGAAAGGTGGATAATCCTACTGGTGTAGGTTAGAAGAGTCATGATTGTCAAACAAAGCAAGTAGAGTTCTTAAGGTAAGAATAACTGCCTACAAGTGTTTACATTCAATGTTTGTATTGTGAAAAAATTAACAATTATATGAGGCACAAAGAAGTAGTCACATGTTATGTGTCAATACATAAACCCAAAAGATAGCCGCTACTAAGGTTGGAGCTCGTGCAATACTAGAAAACGAACATCAAACGCTGTGTTTATGGCACCGATAAAGTGCGTAAATGCCGTGAATACGGCTCGCACCAAAACAAATAAAACAAGTATGTCTGTCAGTGGCCCCCGTGGCGATTAACCCGGTCAGTAAAAAGGCAGAAAGACAATCAGGAAGTAACTTAAATCCCAGGGTGGGGCCAGTACCCACACAAATGTAAAACACTGCAGATAATGAAATGGCATTCGAAACAGTCAGCGGTTGTAGGAGCACAGTAAATGGAATCAAGATGCAACCAAAAGTACGGAAGTACAACTTACTTGATGTCTTCCTCTAGTCCAGCCGTTAAACCTACCCGGGGTCGCGTGCCTGGAAAGTGAGGCACAGTGCGCACAGGAGGTTATAAATAGAAGAAAAGGGCTGTGAGCCGGAACAGCAAGTGACCGGTTAAACACTGAAAAAGGACTATCTGGACAAGCTTACACACTATAGAAAAACCGGCGGCCATCTTAGAATGGTCCTCGAAGCAGCTTCATACTTGATGTATCCATATGTCACACGGGCAACTAGAGGTCAAATGAACTAGTGGCGACCATGATGATGGAAAGGAACACCACAAGATTATGAGTATTTAATCTAGACTCTACAGAAATAGTCCAAAAAAAGGATGTATAGAGTCAAACAGATTGAAGAGATTGAATGGACGCCAGTCTGAGAGCGAGGGATATCGACATATGTTAGGGTCAGAGGGTCCACCACGGAATCTCATCATTAAGGCCTTCGTTGGATGTCTTTAATTTATAAATCCAACGCTGATCTAGCCTGGACAGATATTTAGGGTCATTGTCATTACGTGGAGGTACCTGTAAAACTGTCCACCACAAATCATCGGGGCCATGTTTTGCTTCAAGGAAGTGCGAACTGAGTCTAGTCGTGATACGTGAACATCTGATATTGCTACGATGTTCGTTAATTCTATGTTTGACTGGTCTAGTTGTCATGCCCACATATTGTAAATTACAAGGACATGTGATCAAATAAATACAGTGGTGAGTATTGCAATTTGTATGTTTGATCAAACGCCATACACCAACATACTTTAGATCTAATGAGTCTGTCCGTTTGGTCAGTGGGCAGACATTGCAGGAGCCACAAGGAAAATGCCCAGAAATAGGAGGTAGATTCCATAAGGTGGACTGTATACTAGAACTACCTTGTTTATGCGGCCGAGTATGTACAACTAGGTCTCTAATATTAGGAGATCTCTTGAATGAAAACAGAGGTCTGTCGATCTGCGTCCCACCACTTTGTAAAATGTTCCATCTTTTGTTAATGAGTTTTTTAACAGTATTGGACATAGGAGTATAAGTGGATACACAAGTCAGACGAGATTGTTCTGCCCGCATACTGGGTGCAAGGAGGGGTTCTCTATGGTTATGGCGGGCTCGCTTATAAGCTGGATTGATAATCTTAGTCGGATAATGGCGATGCCGTAATTTATCCTTCAGTTCACATGCTTGTGCTTCAAACATCTGGGCTGTGGAGCAATTCCGACGTAGCCTCAGAAATTGACCAAATGGAAGATTATCGCGTAGGGCCTTAGGATGGTGGCTGTCATACAAAAGTAAACTGTTCCGATCGGTACTTTTATGGTACGTGTCGGTGACTAATTTGCCATTCACAATTTGTATCATTAGGTCTAGAAACAGGACTTGTGTGGTAGAAACGTGTGCTGTGAATCTCAAAAAAGGATCCAACGTATAAATCCAGTTGGTGAACAAGTAAATGATCTGTAAAGGACCTTGCCAGATAATAAGAATATCATCAATATAGCGACGCCATAATTTAATGTGGTCGAAAAAAGGATTTTCTGTTGGTAAGATGAACAGTTTCTCAAACTGGTACATATAGAGACATGCCAAACTGGGAGCAAACGTGCTCCCCATCGAAGTACCTCGAATCTGGTGATACAATGTTTCTTCAAATTGAAAAAAGTTCTGTGTAATAGCCAGGGAAGCACAGTGCATAACAAAGTGCACAGGAGTAGGTGAAGTCCATGGGTGCTGGAAGAGGGCTGCCTCAACTACCTGTAAGGTGGCTGTTTGGGGAATGTTGGTATACAGAGACTCAACGTCTAAGGTAATCAGGGCCTCAACCAAGGTGGTGGAATTGATGGCCTCTATTAGATTCAGGACATCTTTAGTGTCTTTCAGATAAGTACTCGAATTCTTCACTAGAGGTTGAAGAAATGAGTCACAGAAGGTAGAAAGTGGTTCCAACAGTGACCCAATGCCGGACACAATGGGTCGTCCAGGTGGAGGAAGAGTACCCTTATGTATTTTCGGGAGGCAATAGAAATATGGGGTACGTGGATGAGTGGTCACCAAAAATTCAGCTTCCTTTGGAGTAACCCAAGCATTTACCTTGGCCTCTTCAACCATGGCTTTGATCTGGGACAATAACATTTTGGTAGGGTCCTGAGTAAGAGGAGCGTAGTAGGTAGTGTCGCTCAAGAGACGAAGACACTCCTGCCTATAGTCCATTGCGTCCAAAATAACTGTCGCTCCACCTTTATCAGCTGGTTTGATAATAATTGAGGGATCATTAGCCAAAGTCTTAAGTGCCTCACGTTCAAGAGCCGGTAGATTAATGAACGGGCGTTTGAAAGTCATCTGATCAAGATCGGTTAAGACAACTTTCTCAAATGTTAAAACTTCGCAAGGAAGCAAGTTAGTTGGAGGCATAAATGAAGAAGTTTTTTTTAAACCTGTGTCATTAATGGGAGTAGGTTCAGGATGGTCTTTAAAGATAAAGTGTAGGCGTACTTTCCTAAAGAATTGCGACAACTCACAGTTCAAGCAAAAGGAATCCTCTAGGGGTGTCAGGACAAAGCCCAGACCACGGTTGAGGACTCTTGATTCATGAAGGGACAATTGTCTATGTGATAGATTCACCACTAGGTCTTTGGAGGAGCTGTCTTGTTCTGGCTCCGGGTGACCATCTGTGGTTCTTCGCGGCCCCAATGTACTCTCCTGCCTCTTCCTCTCCTTCTGCCTCTTCCTCTGCCCGGGCCGCGGCCTAAAAAAGACCCATATGGTGGCATGGGGTGAGGCTGAAAGAATGGATAAGGGGGTTGCCAGAAGAGAGGTTGGTTGTGAGAATATTGGGGAAAGTTGTAAAATGATGGGGGCACGTTCTCATCCGTGCTCCATCCATCAGAGGAGGAGTTACTGCTATAATTACGTGTCTTCTTGTAAGAGGCAGTGGACTCACCATAGAACTAGGCAGGTTAACATAATGTCCATACTAGGTGCATAAGGATTAAGAAACTGTCTTATGATGTATGAGCATTTCAGTGCCACGGGGATCATAGAGGGCCCCCACAGCGCTACTGTGCACAAGACGGGGACCACGTGTTGATCCTGGGAGGGGGGCGATACGCACCCCTTCTTGTGGTGGGTGTCGGCCCCTCCTGGGGCCCACACCTAAACGGGTACCGACACGGTCTGTGCCCCCCCCATGGGTTGCAACTGACCCTCCTCCGGGGGGCACCAAAACAAAGGCTTGAGGTCGCAGGGGCATCAGCGCCCCTAAGGCAGTGGCTGGGGGAAAGGAACTCCCTTCCTGCCCTCGTGCCTTTCAATGCCGAAGGCAGCCGCCCTCGTCCTCGGCGTGGCTGCCGGAGGAAAGGGGGAGAGGCCAACACACCTCCCAGGTAGCTCTGCTCCTCCTGAAGTTGAGCGCAAGCCCTCTGGGGGATCCAACAATGCACGGCCACCCCGTGGCCTGAGGGAGTCATCAGCCAGCGCATCTCCCAAACGGGGCGAGATGCGCTTCCGCTTGATCCGGGCTGCGGAGGTGATCCTCGCAGAAGCAAGGGCCCTGGGTTCCCTGGGGGGACTCTTCCAACGTTCCTGTGCCCCAGGGGGGATTCAACACAGTGCGGTTCAGACGTGCTCGGCAATCTTCGAATGCCCAGGCTGCGTCGGTGACCTCTGCACAGCGACGCGCTCTTTGAAGAGCGGGGACCGGCAAATGATCCCCGGGCTGCGACGGTGAATCTCCAGCACAGTAATGCGCTTAGAAGCGCCGGGGGCGCGCTCTCCAGGTGCTTTATGAAAAGACGCAGCACTCCTCATGCTGTGGATGATTACAGGGGTCAGGGGCCACCGCACCCTGCCCCGGGAGACAGAAGAAGGGGGGAACCACAGGACTAGCAGGTCCCAACAACAGGCCAGCACAAGGGATGCAGTTGGTGGCAGTACCTCCTAGTGACCTAGCAGGTCACAGGTCAGCACAGAAACAGCAGTACAAGGTGGGTCCGGGTGAGTCCATTCAATAGCGTCCTGTGTCCTGAAGATGTCCAAAGAATGTCTAAATTGTGGGCAAAAATCCACTGTACTTATACTCAGTTTACAGTGTGTTTCACAAAGAGAGGGGAAATGAGGTTCCAACCAGTTACAACTGGTTCTAGGAGTTCCTCCTCTCTCCTCCAGCACACGCTTCAAACATCAGTTGGGGGTAAACAACCCTTTTGTGTGAGGCCAGGGCACAGGCTTTACAAATGCAGGTGTGCCCCACCCAGTGGCGTAGCGTGGGGGGTGCAGGGGGGGCCGGCCGCACCGGGCGCAACATCTGGGGGGGGGCGCGCTCGCACTTGCGAGTGCTAAAATCCACGGGTTAGGGGGCGCAAATACTTGCCTTGCCCCGGGTGCTGACAACCCACGCTACGCCACTGGCCCCACCTCTCCCTTCTCTCAGCCCAGGAAGACTATTCAGTATGCAGATGCACCTCTGTGACACCTCCACCCTCTCTGTGTACAGGCTGTCTGAAAAGTATGCAGAAAGGCCAACTGTCACTCTGCCCAGACGTGGATTGGAGTCAAGCTGCAAAACTCCAGACTCATAAGCACAGAGAAATTTTCACTTTTTAGAAGTTGCATTTCTATAATGATAATAAAAAATCCACCTACACCAGTAGGCAGCATTTCTCATTACCATTACAACCATACCAAACATGCCTACGCTACCCCTCATAAATCAGACCCCCTACACCTAAGGGAGGGTATTTCCAATGAAATCTTATGAGAAGGCAGCACTCACAGCAGTGAGACACCAAATAGGCTGTTTGTAACTACCAGGACAGGCTACTAGGCACATGTCCTGCCTTCTACATACATGGCACCCTGCCCATAGGGCTAGCTAGGGCCATATCTTAGGGGTGACCTACATGTAGTAAAAGGGGAGTTCTGGGCCTGGCAAGTATATTTAGATGCCAGGTCCCTGTGGCAGAAAACTGTGCACACAGGCCCTGCGCTAGCAGGCCTGAGACAGGTTTGAAAGGCTACTTCAGTGGGTGGCGCAAGCAGCGCTGTAGGCCCACTAGTAGCATTCAATTTACAGGCCCTGGGTATAGAGATACCACTGTACAAGGGACATACCGGTAAATTAAATATGCCAATTAGGTATAAGCCAATCATACCAAGTTTACAAGGGAGAGCACATCCACCTTAGCCCCAATTAGCAGTGGTAAAGTGCTCAGAGTCATAACTTCAATCAAAAAGGGCCATAAAAATAAGGAGGAAGAGGCAAAAAGTTTGGGGAATGACCCTGTAAAAAGGGCCAGGTCCAACACTTGGCTTTTGAAATATGTCTAACAATAAAAATATTTGACGAAAATTGCGATGACCATGTGTTAACTCTTAACTATTAAAGTTTGGAAAGTCTGGGTCATGCAAAGTCCCAAAAATGTGTTGGATAGAAATTCATATTTAAAGCAAGACATCTGGAAAGTGATGATGAAAGATATACATTAGGCTATTGATTGAGAAAGCAGAGGCGGCACAGGATGATGATAAGTGGTCCTAGCTTTCAATTCACCAATATTTCCTGTGCCACGACATGCGTAAAGCATGTGATGTAAGTGGGGCAATGATAGCAGTACAGTACTAATTCCAGTAGGAGTGTGGAAAATAGTGGGATTTCATGTCTGCAAATTCTGTGAAATTATGGGGAAAGTCCTCACAAACACGAGACATTTTCTAAGTTTTTTAATCAACAGAAGTGGTTAAAGGGACAGATTTTTCTTCTCACAAGGCACAGTGCTGTCTGCACAACCTTGTAGCTATGTTCTTTACAAGTCTTCAAACAGTGCTCAAAGTACCCATCCGATGAGCGACCATAATGATGCATCATTATTATTCATGAGAGTGACATTGAGTCTGTGCCTTATTGTGATTGGGTGTAAATACAGGGATGACGATTAGCAAGGGGCAGCAGACCTCGACCGCTCCATTCAATTTCACAACATTTCGGCATTGTAGCTCCAGTCCTTAAGGGGGACAGCAGTCAGAACTCCAAGATTAGTGGCTGTGTATAGGGCACAGGAACAGCACATCAGATGGCACTGAATCTCTGCCTGCTACCTTTAAACTGCCACCAGTCGCTTGCAGAGTAGATGCTGTCCATCATGAAGAGACGCAACTACCTCATTTCAGCTGGTAACAATTCAATTGTTATTCATTTCCTTACGAATGATGAAGAGAGGGAAAACTCTTCACCACCCCCTTTCAAATCCAGCACTTAGCGACTTGCAAAGTTATTTGATTTCGCAAAATTATATACAAACTGCAGTGCCATCCCAGTTTGCGATTTAGTTACCATGGATAATGCAGGCTTTGTACACGTAATCACATTTTGTACATCTTGGTACACAGTCTCCCCAAAAAAACACAAAATATCTGAAAAAAAACACGCAAATTGATCTGCTCGTTATTTTACTTATAGCTGAAATATTCTCTGGGGAGATTTTTGTACTTATTTTGCTCAGAAATCCCCACAAATTACCATTTTTGCAGGCAAATTTTCTCAATAAAATGGAGAATTAATCAGAGGAAATATTGAAAAATAGACCATAAAATTCAGAATTTTGGACAATTACACACGGAGAAAATCAACTCACACATCCCTAGTTTTTGCACTGAAACAAGGTACTGGGCAGAAGGATCCTAGTACATTTGTTTGATCTGAATGAGGTTGGATACAAAGATCCTATGCGTCATGAAGATGAATCCAGCTGTGTTTGCAATACTGCAACATTTGGGCAGGCCAGGTCTTCCAAGAGACCACTGTGGATCTTGCAGCACTTGTCACACAGGAATGATGTGGGACCAAGTACATTGTTACAACAAAGGATCCTGAACCACAGCATTCACCCAGAATGTTCAGATATGCTTGCACAGCAATGATCTCTTCACCACAGCAGGGAGATGGACACAAAGATTGAAGGGAACGGCGTGTTTCTAAAGCGATAGTTGATGGACCACCGCACATGGTTCAGCAAAACGCTCCATCTGACCCTTGTGGTTCCTGCACAAAAGGTGCTTGCAGGACACACATGATGAGGAAGCTGATGCCCCTTGCAGCACCATAAGGATGAACAACACAAATATTCATGACTTGACTAAAGCAGGGGTCCCCTCGGTCTCAGCAGGGGGTTGATTGTATTCATCCATCCTGTCCAAGTCTAGCAGTTCAGACATGGTTCTTTTACTGATGCAGGGCACAAGCCATATTGGGCAGCAAGGTTCTGGTACATTACCTCAAAAGTGTTCTTATGCAACACAGTTGTGCTGGAAGTTAGTTGAGATCCGCCCCGGGACACCCTACTAGAATGATTGCTCCTGCTCCCCATTGGGTGGTTGGCCACAATGATTCAGATGGTCTCTGTAATTAGTACATTGATGTGTGGTGAACCCTAGTTTGTTTTAATAGGGATACAGGAGTTAGCTTAGCCATTGGCTTGCAGACTCGTGCCCCCGTCACCCAGTGGCTTTTACCCTACCTAGCCTGCTCTGTTTTAGCGCATTCATTTAATTAATTATTTTAAGATGGCTGCCTTGTTTTGACTTAGGTCCATGTTTTGATTTTCCTTATCAGTGCCACCATGCTAAGGCGTCAAGATCAGGCGACAAATACAAACAAATTGAAGGTGTTCACATTAGGTACTTTCCCTCTTCACGCTTTCAAGGGAATTGTTTATACTAATTACCATCCCAAGCACACCTTGTTATCTGTTGTTTGGGAACAAACCTACATCAGGGGCCCAAGCAGATCTGTATATATACTCCTCACTTTATCAGATAGTGAGAGGGATTCCGATCAGATGCTAATTCTGCTATCGATGCGGCACGTCGCTTTGACACTGACCGAGTCTTCGTGTTCCTGCGGAGTCTGAGCTAGAGACCTCATTCCAAGGTAACAAGGGTTGGGGGCTCTTCTCATGGACATGGCATTGGCAGATTGAGGTTGAACATACATAGCTCCCTTCAGGGTTAGACGTTAGGACTACATGATGGGGTATTAGGACATATCGCACACTCCATGATATCTAGTGATATTGCAAGATGGTGGGGGTCTTTGTATTAATGACTCTTGTCTGTACCATTATGTTCCTTACACTCTTTATTATCCTAATCATTGCAGCCCATGCAACTTATCGCAGATTGCAGTTTTACTAAAATAAACCTTATTGAAACGTTACTGCATCTCCTTCATTGCCTGTGTGTGATTGAGACATGTTGTTAATGTGAGAAAGGGGTAATCTCTGTTTAACCACAACGCTCCCTGAGATGTCATGCTTTTGAGTCCATGCGTAAAGGCTGCCACAAATCACCTTTGACTGTTTTGGGTTTTTGGTGAGGTGCTGCTTGTGAGCCGGAAGGGTTGGGACGACAGTTGCGTTTTGTTGTAGGATTGGCATAGTCGCCTATAAACATAAGTACTGTCATCCTTAAACCAGCAGTCTTGCCTAGAGCAAGAGTCCAACTACGACAGATGCTTCCTTCAAAGAACTATACATTACTTTACTTGTGCTTAACACATGCCATTTTTGGAAACCTTTGCCTCTCAAAAAGCCAAGATACCTAAGAGTTTGAAGTCAAGAGGTGGCCTGAAGAGTTTGATTATAAACAGTGAATGGGGTGTCAGTATTTCACCATGATGAAGCACCTGTGTTCTTGACACAGCCCCATCATCTATGAGACTCTTCTACCCGGAAGTAGGCCCTTGCTAGACTGCGGCACAGGAGCTGCTTCAGTTGAGGCAAAGGGAGCTTCAGGCATTTACCAATAGTGTTGGCTGCCTGCATCTTCATGTTACCCCATCATTGTACCTTCACATGCTGAGTCCGATCACTGAACCATGGTTTGCAATGCTGTTCATACCACAGAGTTTCTGCAAGAATTGTGTTCCAAGGCATTATCTCCCAAAGTTATCACTGACCCCCTGTCCATTAGGCTTCCTGTGCTTCTCTTTGGATAATCTTTCACACATAGCCGAACCTCACTCACCCACTAAGCCATGTCTTAGGTTAGGGATCCAACCTCCCATGGATGTACCTTTGTTTGTAATAGGCTGCTCAAGAGTTAACACATTTCTAGGGGTCTTGGCTCCCTTCAGAGCTCTCATGGTCTCCTTTTTTAAAGGAAGTAATCTTTAAAAAAAGAGCATTCTCCCAGTCCTTCCCTGGGAGTACCTCCAAAATATATAATACTGGCCAGGCCTCGAAAAATCATAAACATTTTACCAGATACGCTTGACCCATAAACAGGTCTCAAATTGTGTGATCCTAGGCGAATATTTTATTTCACTGAGTCACCTTTCTCTTCATTATAACATATAAGAGCACCTTCAAGTATGTGAGTTGAGCATGTCAAGCGCATAAAAAATACTTTTGTTGGATTTTACAGCTTAAATTTTTGATTCATATATAATTACAAGCCTCGGGCCTGCTGTCCTTTCAAGGATCAGAACAAATGCCTTATGCTGATAGACCAATTAAATTGGAAAGTCCTCTTATTTCAGTGTCACTTCCACAAATGCTGAACACTGCCCCTACGTGTAAGATTTCACCTCTTACAGAGACAGTGTTGAGTCTGGAATTTTCATCCCTTTCGATGGAAAGGGTTCCCAGCCTCTGGGGCTGGGCTTACACAGGATGAAGAGGGCTTAAACGCTGAAGCTTCAGAAAATGGCAGACAAGGATCATCCATATTTTACTTTTTCTCCCCATCCAAAGTGCTCACACCATGCTGGTAATTAAAAGTATTTTTATCTTTAACAATATGTATTTATTTTACTCTTGTTTCTTATTTTATAGGTACTTGCATACTAAACATGCTGTTAGGATGTGCCGAAGATATAGTCTGAGGGCACATGCAATGATCTGAAACGGGCCCCTCTTCAGCCAGCATTGTATGTAGAGAAATCATTTTATCTATTTATTGCAATTCTGGTTTTATTGACATCTTCACCCTTACGCTTATTTGTAGAGGTTATTATTGTTTGTATATTTAATTAGTATTTGTATTATTGTTTGTGTACAACAAATTGCAACATTGTAGGAGTACACGCTCTGCTAGATGCCCATTTTAGGTATGACCTGGGCTTTATAAAATAAAACACATTCAGCCACTTACTCTCAGACTACAAACTTACATTGATTTAGGGTCACTGGGCCTGTCACCAATGCAGAAGGTAGGAAGAGGGACACTTATTATGAGTAAAGAAACAACAATGAGGATCGACTACAAAAGAAAATGCTTTTTCTGTAAGGTGACTACAGCTTTTAACGAGCTCTTGCATGAACGCTAGAATTGTAGCTCTTCAGGAAATATATCTTTGAACTTAAAGGCACAGAATCCTTCAGCAAACGCTTCAACGAATCATCAGTACTTTTACTTTATCAGTTTATCTGTGGGGACAACAAATTCCAGTGTTTTGTACATCCACAAATCTCTTCCATCTACAACTGCAACCTCATTGGGTCAATTGTGGTGAATTAGGACTCCAGCTCTAGAATGCACTAGGTTATTAAGTTAATGCACAAAGTTGGAACATGGTGTCCCTGATGTCCTTTATTTGGACCATCACCCTGTGAGAGGTTCACAATGCACAGAATACACTTCAAAGTTACAATGAACTCTGGTTAAAAGCCCCTGAAGCATAAATCTCAATGGTTTAGCCTCGAGACCGAATAATCTATTTTGCAACAGAGTGAGGCTATTCCATAACTTGACTTTGAAGAGTAACAGCCAGTGCTGTTTGAATAATAAGCACAATCAATCTCAAGTTTCTTAAGGAGGGGTGGGTGGAAATGTAAAATATATCCATTTTCCCCAAAACACACAGGTGCAATTATTAGCACCAAAACTGTACTATGACAGAATTTTTATTACAAACTTCAGGTGAGATATTAGATGTAAGTATTTCCCACCGTTTCTTATGGCATACAGTACACATTGGTAGTAAAGCCTTTGCTGCATTGTCACATATGCAGTTTGGGAATTTTTTGCAAGAAATTTTCTGCTGTTACCAATCTACAGAAAATCATGCCACAAGGCAAAAGGAAAATAAACATTTTACAAAATATGCAAAGCACAATAAGCGCCAAAACATTGTCCACAGTTGTAAGAGGGTTATCATGTGATAAAATGAGCCTAAGTCACATAAAGCAGGTGCTTAAGCGTTAACTTGAGACAGGTTTTTGGGACAGTTTTGAGCTGACTATTGTTGAGGTAGATGAAGAGCTGGTGCAGTGCTATTTTACTTCTTAGACAGCGGTAAGTGATTGCTTGTCACAGGAACTTTAAAGGCATGCGCTGCAATTGGCTGAAAAAGAAGCTGCATTTGTTCCCACATATAAACATTATGACATACACAATAGCGCATAAAGCAACAAAACCACACATGTAAAACATACAAGGCACAACACAGCGAAACAGTCAAAACAGGTCACATTTCAACAACCACTGCGCATACAAAATCAGATGACAATTATGCAGCACAACAAATCAGCAGCACATCAACTGAAAATCACCCTCACAACAAAATGCCACACATCAAATATGCACAGACAATCTTGTCGCATGTTGCCATCTTCAGAAACCTACTTTTATATGAAGGTGCTAAAAGTTAAGTACACTAAGCACTGCATTATGTTACCTCTACGGAAATGACACACCAATAGTCAAACTTGTTCTGGGATCTGGCCCATAGGCTGATAACATAGGGCCTGATTACGAGGCTGGCAGTCTTGAGACAGCCAGTCTTGTGGTGGCGGTCAGGACCGCCGTTGCTGTGGCGGTCCATCCACCACATTACAACCCTGGCAGTCAGACCACCAGAGTACTGCTATCTCCACCGAGACTGGTGATCCAGGTGGGTTGACGGTGGCGGAGGTCCGAAACAGCCAGGGCGGCATTGCATGTAGCGCTGCCCTGCTGATTATGACCTGGTTCTCTGACAGCCTTTTCATGGCGGTATCACTGCCATGAAAAGGCTGGAGGAGAACAGGTGCAGGTGGCCAAAGGGGGGACCATGCACTTGACATACGCAGTCAAGGGACCCCCAGCCCAGAACCCTCGCAATGATCACTCCCTGCAAGCAGTGAGCATTGCGAGGGTGCTGGTGCCCCCCGCAGAGGCAGCATTGCCGCCTGCTCGATTACGAGCCAGTGACAATGCTGCTGCCACTTTTCTGCTGGGCTGACGGGCAGAAACCTTGTTTTTTGTCCATCAGCCCAGCGGGAAAGTCATAATGGGCCCGACGGGGAGGTATAATTTAACATGAAAAGTCACATGTGGAAATTTTTGTGAATTAATTTGCGCTAACTTTGGGAGGTTTGTAAGAGATAAACTTTGCAGTTTCGGCTTTCCCTTAATCTTCTCTCTCTCTCTCTTTCTCTCTCTCTCTCTCTCTCTGCCCCCCTTCTCCCTCTCCCTTTCTCTTCCCCCCTCTCTCCTCCTTCACTATGCTTCTTCTCCTCCATCATGTATCCCACCCCCAAAAATAGATCTATGCCTTGTGCTTCAGTGCTCCAAGTATCAGGTGGTGTGCTAGAAAAGCAGGTTTGAGTACTTTCAGCCAGGCACCCAGGATGCTCCTGGGCTCCTCTCCCATCCTCCATCCCTGTTGCAAAGGTGTAATTGACGCCCTTCGGTGCCCTAGGGGAGCCAAACAGGAAATATCTTCAGACCCAGAAGTCCAGTGATAACAGCTTCAGCAAGGTCTGGGGCTTAAGGGAGATTGATCTTAACTAACAGGGTCAGAAAGGAAATTTTAAAATAGTGAGAACAGGTCGGGTGGAAGAAAGAGTGCACCAAAATACCTCCTCGTGCAAGTCTGCAAACATTCTTTTTTGAAGTTCATAGTGCTCTTGTCACACAGCCATTTGCGTCGAATTCTCATCACTGTGGTTCAGTGCTTAATTTGTGAAAGAGTGAATGTTGAGGTCAAACGTTTACTCAGATTCACACTGCCAGGGCTGTTCAATGTCAGTGCACTGATTACCAAGGCTGCATAGTCCTGATTCCACAACATGCCTCTTTCAGCCTCCAACAGACAATCCCTTCCTCTTTATCCCACTCTTCATCATCTTCATACCTGTTTTCTCCCTTTATCACTGGTTTTCTATCTTTCTCCTCTTCTTTCTTTCCTCTTTTTGTGTTTTTCTCCTCCTTGCTTTGAATCAAACTTTGCTTAGAAGAAATACGTGTCGATCCCCAAAAACGAGTGCCGGTGGGCCCCACCAGCTCAAATTAAACACTAATGTGCTTCTTGGAATGAGGGCCTTTGTGAAACCCATGGCGGTTCATTTTATCACACTGCACTTCAATTTCTTTTCCAATTAAATTGACATTTTAGAAACAGCAAAACACCTTGAATCAACCAAAATCTAAAAATATGTTTTTAATTAAATTGTTCCGGGATCAGAGCTTTCCTCGGTCTGGCTCTCTGGATGCTGTTGGGGTCTGGGCTGAAGCCTTGCAGGCCCCTTCATTGCTGCTGCTCATGCATTAGGAGATATCTACTTCTGAGATGTCCCTGCATGTGTAAAGAAAGGAATTCCCGATCAAGGGACAAAGGAGGACTTATTTTACTTTGGTTTTTTTTTCCTCTCATTTCTCCTGTGTACTTCTTTTATTTTTAAGTGATTTTCTTTGTCCTTGTTTTCTCCTCCATATGTCCTCTCTTCTACTATTCATTTTTCCTTCTTCTTCCTCTCTCTTGTTGGTTGCCTCTTCTGCTGTGTCTTGTCTTTTTCCTATCTAATATATTATCTTCCTATTTGTCTTCATTTTTGTTTATTCTCTCTTATGCACCTCCACTGTATAGCTTTTCATTCTTTATTTGCTTCTCCCTTAAATTGTCCTATTAATTATTTAAAACTAATTTTTCTTTTGTCGCTGTGTGCAATTCACTCGTTTCACTTTTCCATTTCATATCCTTGCCTCCATTTTTGTCTTTTCTTTTCTATGCTTGATTTTGATTCCTTTTATTCCTGCATTTCTCATGTTCAATTCAATTTTCTTTCCCCATCAATCATCACCATTACTTCCCTCTTCTCTCCCCATCTTTCTACATCCTTTGTTTGCACATATTTCATTTTCCACCTGTCTCTTTTTACTTTCTCTCTCTCGTTCTCTCTCCTCTCCCACCTCTTTTCTCTTTCTCCTACATTCTACTTATAATCCCAGGCAAATGTGTTTGCTGCAGTAGAGAAAAGTCGCTTGTGTATTTTTAGTGCTACGAGGTCACAGCCTATGACAGAAAGCACTGTGAGTATGCAATTCATTATTTTAAACTTGCATTTCACAGAATATAAGAATGACTGCTACAAAATGTGCACCATGTTTAAGATAAAATGGTTCTTTCAGTATAAGGTAGACTGCTACAAAATGTGCAAATTCTTTAGGATAAAATGGTTCTTCCAAAATATAGATTTTCATAATACCCATAGTGTATGGAGTGCATTTTTTTACATTACTGTCCCTTCAACACTCCCTGATGTAGTAAGCACAATAGAGATTACATTTGCAATTAAAAGCACTTCACAGCCCAGTTGTTAACTCTTTGCACTACTTCTCAAAAATAATAAATCTTTATCATCACAAAGCTTTGAGTGATTAGGTCAATGAAAGCCAGTGCAGGCTCCCATGCATCCTTTACATTTACAGATCAACTCATAGCTCACACTTGCATTTCTTTCAGGCAATCAGGCACCCTGGCAGGAAGGCTTCTTTAACTGTCTGCCCTGCTTCAGTTTCACTGCACAGGAGACTCACTGAATGACACTTCAGCCGAGGCACTTAAACTGTTGGAAATAACCGTCCCTGGATGGTTGTCTTTTTATAAAAAGTAGTGGAGCGGTGTTTCAGAAATCTTAAAAGTATGAGCACATCGTGCCCCTACGATCCCGCCCTCTTCGACCACTGATGGCAGCAATGATGTGAATAACATGGGAAGGAGTGAGGGTATCTAGGGAAAGTAAAGGCAATTCCAGCCCTCTTTGTCCCCCTTCCCGCTTAACTCTACTATGAGAGGGCGAGAAAAAGAGGGCATGTGACAGGTGCCAAAGAGGGGGACTTAGAAGACGAGTACATTTACGGTACTGATGGGGTGAGGAGGTAAATTTTAGAGGGGTAACTAAATAAAGAGTCTATGAATTGTACTAGAAATATTTTTTAAAGGCTAACGTTGGTAGCAGAAGCCACTGGAAGAAGTGGCAAAGAAATGCAACATCTTTGGGAGCGAGTAAAGCAGCACATACCATTAACCATTTGTGATGTGTGAATAAGGCCGCATTATTGAAACAGGTGCATGTCACAATTTTATCTGGGCAATCCACCTTTATAAAACTAAAGCCTAGCTTTACATCAAATGAACTATCCAATATCTTACCCCCGCCCGTACTGTCCAACCCTCAAACCCCATCCTGCAACTACTTCATTTACATTTTAATGCATGTCAACATTTTTCAACTTTAACTTTCCCCTACAGCCTATGACTGCATGCACCAACCTCTAAGCAGCCAAACTTCCTATTCTTAATCTTGAACTTCCTGCCTACCCTTCCTGTCCACATGGTTCACCAACTGATAACACCAAACAAACTTCTGTAAACCCATGCAAAACATTTGAGGCCACTGCCAAGCATCTGTCTCAAGCGACAACTGTACACAAACTCCCCCTGTTCACCTGTCTCAACAATGAGACCAAGCATGGGAAAATAAATTACCACAGAGACCAAATGATATTTTATGGGGATGGGTGAATGGGAACAATAGCCAAATACTCCCTGCCACTAGTCACCAGGTCACCTGTACCTAAAATGTGTCAGGGAGCCCAATTTCCACCGCTGTATATCCCTTGTCCAACTTTGGCTATAGCATACTACAACAAACGATGGCAGTCACTGGACTGCTGCACTCTTCCAAAAACCTTGGGGGGCAGCCCCCCCCATACCTTCATTCCACCACATTAGGACAGGCGTGAGAATAAGCAGCAGTTTTGGGGAATGGTGAGTTAGGTGTAGGTCTTGAGGGCAAAGGAGAGGAGAATAGAGAGGTTTAGGCCTTTGGAGCAGTTGTAAAGGAAGTGGCTTAGAGATGTTTGGTTAGGCGTGAGCAAGAGATGGGGAATGCAAGGAAAGGACGGTGAATACCGAAGAATGAAGGATGTAGGAGTTGTTTTGGTACTTTTACAACTTGGGAAGGTTTATGAGAAGGGTGTGTAAGGAATGTTAACTGTAATAAGTGAGGTTGGTTTAATGAAGTGAACTATAGATCTGTCCAAATAAAGTGGCCTTTTATGCTAACAGAAAGGCCTGTGGTTAATGTGCATATTGCCCAAGGGGCTGCCACTGAGTACTGCAGGTGGATTTAAAAGCAGGATAAACACTCACTGCACAGCCAAGATAAGCTAGAAGCATCAACTGTCCCAGCGACTTGGGGCAAAGCGTTCACTCAAACAAGATGCCTCAAATACAAGACTCTCCCTAGGAAGCATCTCATCTATTTTTTTATTTGAAAATTTGAGTTGTAATTCATACAATTCGGGTGAATTATTATTCACCTTATTTGACATACGATAGGGAGGGGGTCGTGGGAAATCTCATGTACACCACAGTCAAACTTGCCACCTCACATAGTGCCACCCTGTATCACACAGCAACATTTCCCTTCATATGGACACAGGAACCGATATCACACAGTGGCAAGGAAAAAGAGATGCAAACCATTGAATAGAGTGGCCTTCCAGCTCGTCTTCTGAGGACCTGAGCAGCTGATGTTCATTAAGAGGTGTGAAAACACCCCAGGATATTAGTGTCAGCTGCAGAAAGGTTTTGATTTTTTTTTAAGGAGCTAGGAGGCTGGAGTGTGTAGAAGTGCCTTTTAGATAGTTCTTGGTATAAGGCACTACCCTCTTCAAAGGTCTACCTTTTCCTCACACAGTGAACTATTTTATAAAGTTGGCAGATCTGCACTGTGAATGGATCGAAAATGGTGGGGAATGGTGTGGAAATGGGTGGATTGAACGGGTCCGCAGGAACAGCGCATGTGTAATGTATGGATAGATCATAGTAGTATAATGCAGAATGATGTTATCCTCGCCCTCCTACATGATGTAAGGGCCTCTAGAAATATAATTTAGGTTGACCATCTCACAGTTACACAAAGGCAATTAGTTGAGTGAGGGCACTCAAGGAGAATGGCTCTTCTTGAATCATTGGGATCGTAAGCGCCCCACCCTATAGGACATAAGAAGCACTTAGGGCATGTGCAGAAAGCCCCTGCTATACCACCAAATCTGTCTTTCTGTTTGTCTCTGAGTCTGCTTGTGGAATCATGGACATAAGTGACACTGCAGACATCTTGATGCTGGGTATCAGTGCTGCCTTTGCCACCGTATAACACAACATCTTAATCAACATCTTGATCAAGAGGCTTTGGAATTTTGGCATTGGTGACAATGGTCTACAATGGCTGACCTCATTCCTGCAGGGACGTACCTTCAAAGAATCTCAAAAACCCTTCAACTCGATGATGCATTCTATGCAGCAGGGAGTTTCTCAGAGCTCTTCACACAGCCCTACCATTTTCAATGTATATGTCCGCCCCCTGGCGGAGGTCATTGAGTAATATGGTTTTACCATTATTTCATATGCTGATGACATGCAAATTGTCATCACTCTATCGCAGAACAGCGACTCAGTGGACTCCTCCCTCCATCTTTGCCTGTCAGAGGTAGTGGCATGGATAGACTCAAACTGCTTAAAACTGATTGCCGGAAAGATGGAGGCATTGGTTCTAGGCAAGCGTCTCAACATCTGTTCAATGCTTGGGGGCCTGACAATCTCCGCCCTCAATGAAAAACTCTCCTTCAATGCACAGATTACTGGTCTCACAGGGACATGTTTTGGGATGCTGAGATCCTTGAGAAACATCCTATATCTCCTACCTGAATCCACCCAAAAAACAGTAGTCAAGGCCCGGGTGATATCCAGACTGGACTACTGCAATGTTCTCTATCTGGGTGTATCCCAGGCCCGTCTGAACATGCTTCAACTGGTCCAGAATGCTGCTGCTCAGGCCCTGCTCAAGCCACCCAAGCAGCATCTATCAGTTCCACACTGAGAAAGATGCACTGGCTGCCGGTGAGGCCAAGAGTCACCTTCAAAGCACTTTTTATTGCTATAAGGCTCTCTCCTCTTAAAGCTCTCATTATCTTCAGTCGACAGTGAAACCTTGTGTAAATCTAGGAACCTAACATCAGCCAAAGCTAAACGGACCGTCATTCCAAAAGTCAGGAGAGCCAGAATGTGAGTTGCTCTTTTGGCTTGTTCACGTCTAAAATCTGGAACTCTCTGCCCGTGGAAATTCAGCGAGCCCCCTTCAAAATCCTCTTCAGAAAAGAACTAAAAACCTGGCTTTTTAGGTCTGATTCAATCACTGCCCTTTTACAGGGAAACTTGTGTTTTAACTTTAGTCCGCTTTCTAGTGCAGGGTAACTTTGCAGGGCGTAGCCATGCGCTCTATAAATCACATTATTATTAGTATTATTATTATTACTATTATTATTGTTGTTGTTGTTGTAGTTATTATAAGTATTACTTTTAATATAGTGGCTATTCAGATATTTTGTTAATTCATTTGAAAGATCATAAGGTCTGATGGAGAGTCAGACACATCAAGCCACCTTTACCATGTTCTAGCGGGCCTTTTGGCAAATCAAGTTAAAGTCTTTCTTCATAAATAGTTCTTTCAACTGCTTAAATTGTTATTTCTGTGGCTAGAAATAATTACAAATGAGAAACTATAGCGTGTGCACCGCGGTCTTCTGCCTAGTGAACCCATGTTACAAATATGGTACTAAATATAAATGTTAAAATTATATTTACATAAACGTTTCACTAGGATTGGAATGTCCCCTGCATAGTATACAAGCATATTACCCTTCTTTTCTTACTACAGTACCTTACTACATGTGATCAGGGGCATATCTTCAGGGGGTGTTTGGGGTGTAATACCCACCCAATCTTATTGACCAAGCTACGCCCCTGCATGTGAATCTTCCATAGGGACTTTTTTTGATGGCCCTGGTGTCATGTTAATCTAGTGTGTGTGTGTGTGCTGAGGTCTAGGCCTGCCCCTGACAATGGAAGGATCTAGCCTATGACCCAGTGGGGGAGCACAAAGCATGCCCTTATATTCTACGCAGATTGAACACATAATGCTGTGGTGAATGCATACCATGTTTTGTGGTTAATATTGTGTGACCAGACCTTTTTTATGAGTATCACTGATAGAGTGGCCTATTGACCCCTTTTGTGTAAACTTTTGTTGAAATATTTAGGGCAGATCTTTGCAATGACATCAGAGGGGTGTGCATGCCGGTGCATTATGAGGACCGGTCCCGGTAGTGTATTTAGGTAGTTTCGAGTGACTGTATCAAAAAGCTAAAAGTGCAGTTATCTTTGCCTTGGTCCGCTTTATATCCTTCCCTGCTATCAAAGCGCTCGTGGAGTTAGAATAGTAAATACACATTTCATTACGGTCAATGGGGGGGGGGGGGTTGAAAGGGTGTGTGTTTGTGTGTGTGTGTGTGTGTGTGTGCGCCACTGCATCTCGCTGCTTTGAACCTGATCGCCAAGGGACGCCACAACTGTCCCTTGCTGCAATCAGCCCGATCAGCCGAAGAGACCACAAGAACAAGTCGCCCTGTGAGCCTAATTGACCTGTGAGGTTGAAAATGCACAGCATCACTATTTGTCCAATCAGCCTGCTAGGCTGTACCTGCACATTGCCACTGTAAACCCGCTCAACCTAGGAGGCCGCACCTGCACGTCACCTCCTCAAACCTGTCACTGGTGAGGCCAAACTCTGACAGGCGGAACCAAACAGCATACATCCACTTACGTCAACCTAAGGCTGCGGCTACCACGAGCTCGGACTGCACCTGTCCTTCTGCCCCACCTGTGTGGACTGGTGTGCAGGCACCACTAATGGAGCATACAAGCTGAGACATGATTGAAGGAAGATGACCAATTAGACTTGAGAATTCTATCTGAAGTAACGCAGGGGTAAGGCTGAGTGACCCAGTTGTACTTCTAAGCCCAGCGAGGGTCACTGTGATAATCTGCAACTCTAACTAATTTGTGGCTCTGCCACTATTTACTGGAGACTACAGCATCTCTATGTTGCTTGGATGAGGAGTGGACATTAGAGCAGGTGAGCAGCACCACCTGCAGAATACAAACACAGTTTTAACCATGTACTCGTGAGCATATTTTGACTGAGTTGTTTTTAGTTCTGTTGTGTCATGAAGGTACTCAGTTTAGCTAGGAGACAAGCACTGGGGTGGGCATTTAAGTTATTGTGTCTGTTAGCTGATTTTTTTATTTGTATTGATCTATCTCTGAGAAGCCTTGGACTGCTTTCCTTAGCTACCCTGTGCCCACTGTGGAAAGGACTGTACTTTCCTAGTTTGAATGATCATAATAGTATGGATCCCTAGAACACCAGCAGCCAACAACCTCACCCACTACTGCTAGGGCTCAGTAGCCGCCGTCTTCCCCGTGGCCTCCAGAATAGGATATGACATATGTGCCTTAATTACAAAAATAAAAGAATCCAGAGCATTGTGGTTTATCTGCTCCTGAATCCTGCTACAAGATTCGAGGTTTATGTGCGATAAAATGCGATTTACAGCCCCTTTTACCTTTTGGGCACATGAAAAGAGCCTTGTAGTAGGCTCTATAAAACTCTCTTGGATCATGATAGGAGGGAAAAGAAAAGGAAATTAGAGGTGTGCAAAGTTTTTATCAAGGGAGCAAAGTCCTGTCTGCATACTGATTATTGATCTAATGTACATCATGGAATTTCCCACTTTCCTTCATCTACACCGTAACATAGAGCAGCAAACTATCAATATTTTCTAGCAAGTGTTAGGTAGCAATGAAATGGATGTGCTATATTTTTGCATATTAACTTTAAAACTGATTTCCTTAAAACTTTGAAACTGGGTGGAATCTGTCAATCTTTATTTCTCTAAACAATTTAAAACGGGTGTAAAACTCCAGATTTTATCACATTAACTCACAAGCACAAAGTTTTATGAACTATGCATAGTGAAGATAATATTCACGAAAATTAAAGGAAGTTTACTGGAGAGTAACTCTGCAAAAAATTAGTGTAAACATTAGTGCAAAGACACTGTGTGTTAACAAAGAAAAGGTTACATTGAAAATTAAAAAAAGTTGAATTGATTTCAACTAGAAGGGATGTTGAGAGAGAAAACCGAGGTGCAACCTGATGGAGCACAAGTGATGCAGTGGTCAGGGGATTGTGAGCAGAGCCGAAGATAGATGAGGAGTGATTGCTGAGATGTATTTGTGACACACAGAAGGAGCTACACCAGTAGATGCCAAGGATGTGTGTGAAGAAGAAAGGAGTAGTCCGCTGTACTTAAGCGAGCAGACAGTCAACCAGAAAGAGAATAGAAGATGGATTAGTGAGTTGTGTCTGATCAGAAATTGAGGATTTAGGAGAGCAGCCTCTCTGGTGAAGGCCACACAAAATCCATGTGGAAAGGAAAAGTGAAGTTGAGATAAGAAGTAAGGCATGAAACGAGAAGACTTTCAGCATTTTGGAGGGGAGTAGAAGAAAGAAGACAGCTAATAGCTGGCGAGGTTGAAAGGACGAAGCAAGCATTGGCAAAGACAGTTGGTTGAGCATTGGCCACAAGACTTTGAACTTTGGCGGTTTTTTTTATTCTTTGTCGGATTTTTTTTTTAAATATATTGTTCTTGGGAGAGCTGCCAGGCCTTCACAAATACATATTTTAAAAAATGTCTGAAGAGAAAATTATTTTTTTGCCCTCAAAAAAGTACATAGTCATAGTTATCTAACTCACTGTGAAGTTAGCCTATATAATAATTTATAAATTAATAGGTTCCAGGACCCAATGTTTTGTCTAGAATGCCATTACAGCTTGCACTACTAAGCACGGCAGCCATTGCTGCCACAAGCCAGTCTATATGCTCCGTACTGAGCATCAAACTCCTATAAATTTTCCAGTTCCAAATGTCTAATTCCAAACTTCACAAAGCTGTAAGAATGTCCAGAACATGCTAGAATATATATATTTTACCAGTCGAGGCTCGCACTGATTAAAAGGGGCGGAGCAACGTGCACGGGGAGGAGGGAGAAGAATTAGATTAAATTAAAAATAATAATTAAAAAAAAAAAACACTTACCTACGCCCCAGTGCCTCCTCTTGTCTCGATGCACGCAGGCACAGGCTCCCAACCTGCCCTGCGCCAATCCTGACGCTGCTTAAAGCAGCGTCAGGATTGGCTGGGAGCGCCCAGGCACAGTATCTGGGCTGGAGAGAGCCCTGTGTGCATGTGTGTTTGGTCGGCCCTAGACAGCCGGCCAAACACACTTGAGCTCTGCCCCCTCTTTGTTCGTCAGCCCCGTGGTCCTGACCCTTTTCCCAAAAAACGATCATAAACATAGTTTATGATTGTTTTTTGGGACGAGGTTTGCAGCTGCGGCTGGTGGCAGGGGGCAACGCTCCTCCGCCCATAAGGAGGACCCGCCCCCATATTTTAATTGTGTATTTAATTGTTAAACTCATGTGCTCCGGTCAAAAATACACAGACAATGCCACCATGTGGTGGACTGTCATATTTAAGTGCAAGTGTTAACAATTAAGTGCTGGTACCGAGAACTGGCAAACTCTGGCACAAATTAAGCACTAGCTGTCCTTTGCTTCATACTGACTGCTGTACTGAATGGATGGATAGTGTGAATGTCACAACTAAAGACCAGTGGTCGTAGATGACTGCCTGAAAAAACGTATATTTAAGTATAAGTTTGATTTTAATAAAATCAAAGGCTTTTGGTTAACGCCAGAACTACCATTGGGTTCTCAAACAAAGGTAAGCTCTGCAGAAGGCTGAGAAACCCACAGGAATCGAAGGATGTTAAACAGAGAGCTCGGACATGGCCATTTCACTATTTCCCGGTGCGTTTTGGTGCAGTGCAATTTCATCTCAATGCACTGACATCCAATTCTGCTCAACTTGCATCGCCTAATGACCTTTTAGTAACACTTAATGTGTCACCATCAAGCACTGAGCTATGTTTTGTGATGTTGGCCCCGCTTCGGAACAAGGTCACACACACCAACAGAGGAAGAGATTTAGCAAGTCCCATGAAATCAATAGAAACGTAAGTATATGCAATTTCTGCCCCCTAGCTTCTGGCGACAGGAGGCTCACATGCAAAGACATTTAGGAGCTCATATGTCCCTAACAATGGAAACTGGGCAGTAGCAGCGGATTGAAAATCGACCTCGCACACATAACAACAAAAATATTTATTTACTTAATTGGGCATCAGTAGCAGGGAGGGGCCCAGATGAACAGAGGATTAAAAAGAAAAGAGATGAAACAAGCAGATCTCTGATGCGCCTTGTTCTCTTCGTAATCAGCTTGAGCTGTGGAGGGAAGAGGGGCTGTCAACTGAGATCTTGCAAAGCTGCCCTCAGTGTGTGAAGAGAGCACGTACGGGCACGAGTGTGAAAGCGGGGGTGGACCACAAAGGCGTGAGGATGGGAGGAGTGCGGAAGAGGCGGGATTAGAGTGATTGTAGATCAGCCCTTGGAATGGGGAGGAAGGGGCGGGGCTAGAATACTAGCAGTACAAGGACAGGAGGAGGGGACCCAAGGAGGTGGAAGGTCGGATTTAGAGTGATACAGCAGCTCGCGACAGGGAGGGGGTGGGTGAGTTAGAGTGGTACGCAGGCATAGGGAGAAGAGATAGAAAGGGGCGGGGTGAGAATGATAGAGAAGTAAACAGACATGGTGGAGAAGAGATAGGGGCGGGTTGAGAATGATAGAGCAGTAAACAGACATGGGGAGAAGAGACAGAATCAGAGTTTAATTTGTAAATGAAAACGTGCCGGTGCTCAAAGCTCTTCTCTGAAACACGCGGCTGCTCCAGAAAAATGTGCGAGTACGGAATACCGAAGTTGCGTAATCCCGAAGCCATCTTGGTCCTATTTAATCCTTTACAGCCATGCCCTGCCTCTTCAGCAAACATTTGCAGCTTTCTCCCTTTCTGACGCTTTCTAATTTTTCTCTTCCCCATAGATGTCTTTTGCTCGCAGTTAATGCTTGAGACAGTAAAATAAGTGCCGGCCCTCAAAAATAAATGCCGGTGACCGACACCGTAAACCACCGCCTCAAATTAAGCACTGGATAGAAAGGCGCTTGGTTAGAATGATAGAGCAGTAAACAGACATGAGGGAGGAGAGATAGAAAAGAGCGCGTTGAGAGTGACAGCTGCGGACAGAAATGAGAATGGAGACGAGGGGACAGTGAGATATGCGAGAGGTAAAGACCGGAGTGAGAGAAAGGGGGGTGAAATCACAGGAGAAGAAGAGAGACACGAGTTGGACATGGGAGCGGGGAATCAGCTGGCCGGACGGTCTAAGAGAAAATCACATACATGGTGTATAGTGAGCAGTGTTGGAGTCATAAGGAAGACTGGAGAGAGGGAAGAGAATGAGAGAAAGGCAGAGGAGGACTTACAGAAAGCTCGAGAGAAAAGAGGGCACGGGAAGGGAGAAGCGGAATGACGTTAGCTCGCGTTCATTTTTTGACGCACAACTCCTCCAGCTCAGTTGTGCGTCATTTTCCTTGAATATGGGCCTGAACTTACTGGTGTTCTCTGCAAACAGTGTGCCAGGAAGAGAAGGGTAGAGTGAGAACGAGTCGAAAAAATGGAAGGAAGGGTTTGTGAGACAGTCAGATCAGAGAGACTGGGCCTCGTAAGCAACTGCTTGACACTTCTTTAACTATGACTTCGGCGGGAGATAACATTTGTTAGAATCTAGTGGGGTGTCCGCGCATCGCAACCCTGGTGACTAACGTTGGGAAAGCGCATGGGTTTGGGGTGCAAAGCCATAATATCTCAAGAACGGTGAGTGGCGTCGGTGAGGCTTCTGCGTCTGTACTGAAGTACCTAAAGGTGTCAAGCATAGGCCTAGGACAGATTTTCGGGCTATCAGAAGATACATGTATATAAAATACAGTCAAGCTCATTTATAATATTAGTGATACTTCTACACTGGACAACTCTAAATAAACACACAATTGGCCCCATCCAACTATTTCTGGATACAGCAGGGGAAGGTTCTTGCATCTCGTTTCTAGCCCTCCACGCCAGCGAGAAAAGTTTCTTTATTTCTGGGAGCAACTTCTATCATATATTGGACTGCGCCAGGCTTCCCACTCTTGCTGGTAGAGGAGGGCGAGCTACTGAAGGCTTCACCCCAGCTCTAGTCACAAATCGGGCTCTGACGCAGCCCTTGACTGCTTCTGACTGCCGAACCAAATCCGTGGGGGGCAGCATCTCTATCGCCACCACTTCCCTCAATAAAAACTTGAAAAGGAAAAGCAACTCGGCGTTCTGTGACAGGCAGCTGGATGTTGATAACTCGTCCAGCCCTTATAAATTACCTGTACCTGGACACGTTGGAGGTCGGTGAATCTTTTAACCGAGTCGGGCTCTCCTCATCCTAGAATAGTCGGGTCACTCTGATCAATAATCAATAACTATTATAATTCGACAATCAATACCCAATTAATAGATCAAAATAACACATCAGAAATCAATAACAGTTGGTATTTAGGCGCACCATGACCTTTCAGTCATGAATAATCACACCAGTTTATTAAAAGTTAGTGATATTATTTCCCTATATTAACAAAGCTAACACGATGTATATAAGTCTCAAAACCAAATGATATATGTAGATGAAAGTTGCTAGCTGTCCATAGCGGCGGAAGAAACGCAAACTACGCAAAATCTGAATAATGATACACTCAGTTATGGCAATGCAAATCACTAATATGACTAACTGTATTTGACTAATTTCATACATTGGTCAGCATAACAAGATTTCAAATTAACATGGTGCATCGAATGAATACCTCAACTAACCTCTAATTAGCATTGGCATGTGGGACTTCATGCAAAACGAATTTAGTCAACACAAATTTGGAAAACTTCTAGCTTAGACACTATCAAAATAGCAGTTGGTACCTAAAAGGAAAGACACAATGCATAATACATTTATCCTTTCATATTTACCAAATACAAACAGCATTCAAGAAAAGACTTCGTCCCTCAGGTACCGGTTCGATCAGCATGGGGCAGGTTTCAAAGGGGCAAAATTAAGGGCAAGCTTCCTTGCAGCGGCAAGAAGAATGGGGCAAAGTTACTTCATGGGCAAGACGGGGCAAATCAAAGTTAAAGTCTCTAGGGTGAGAATTCTTAAAGTCTCTTTCTCTGGAATAGAGAAAAAGGGCATCAGGGTGTCGTCCAAAATGGAGCATGGCATCTGGCTTCAAATTGGCATCAAGGAAAAAATGGCTGACTTCTCTTTGTCCAGTGGGTTTAAGTAAGAAACATTCCAAATTCTGCAGGGTCTTCCATTGGAGGGTTCATAGGTTGGCTTCAAATTGTCCAATGAAAATTGTCCTTTACTAGCACTCATTTATGCATACACTGTCCTGGGAGCCTTGGAACACAAGTTGTAACATGGTTTGCCAATTATTTTACTATCTGTACCTTCATTGTCCGCACCTGCAGACTGACCTTGTATCAAAGGGGATGAAACCGGCCTAGTACGAAACCTTGGAGATAAGTGTATTAGTCATCTCTGCTGGAAAAATACAACTTCAAGCAAGAATATACGTTTCATTAGTTCAAGGAAAAAGCCACGCAGTTAGAATTTGAGACCAGGCAACTAGGCCAAAGCCTCTACTAAATTTAAGCTAAGCAAAACAGTTTCAAATAGGAAATCATGGCCTACATTTGCAATTATGGCGGATTACTACAATTTTCAATACTTCATGATTAATAAAGCTCGTTTACAATGATGGCGAACTACCCCAGGGCACAATTTCCCTCGTACATTATTTTCTTTACTAAAATCACACTACATTATATGCTTTTGATTACATGATATGTATGAATATATGTTGGACCCTCTTTTTCTGCGTCATCAATGTGAGTCTTTGGGCGAGCATCTTCCATTGAAAAAGCATCTTAAGTACAGAGATGTAGCCCTGTATCTACACACTGCAGCCTTCCGTGAGCTCGAGAGAATACTCGGTGGGGGTTCGGTGGCCTCTTTCTTGTTTTCATTTCTTTATTCATTTCATTGAGAGGCTGTCTCTTCTCTACATATAAAGTGCTTCCTAACACTTAGATTCAGATGCACGGTCACCTACTTCAGCTGTTTTCTGTGATTTTCAGCAAATAAATCCACTAGCCCTCCTATTCCTCATCTGAAACATTTGGTAGCATCTAAACTGTTTCGGCTCAGAAAGCACTTGACGGAATATATCCATGAATATAGTTTAATAAACTATAATGTCGCGCCAGACATAGAGATTGATGATATTGATCATTTACATAAGGCACATTAAGTGCTGAATTTATTTGTTCGAATTCTGGCGGTGGAGATTTGGAATTTCTCTTTATTTACTGTTCGTCCTTATTCAGCTCCAGATGAAACCAGGGCATTAAAATAATAAAGTGCACCAAAACATAATTGTTTAAAACCAAACCATGTTGAAATTCAAAGTGGTAACATAATTTTGAAAGTCATCAGCTGCATTTATGTGATAACTATTTTGATGGCCCTGCTTCTTCTTAGGCTGTAAGGACCAAGCCAGACCATTGGCTCAGCTTTGGCTGGACTCTACCTTACAATTTACTGGCTTTCCTTCTCCACTCCCTATCACACTGTTTGCAGAGAACAACAGTAAATTCAGGCCCATATTTAAGGAAAATGACGCACAACTGAGCTAGCGCAGTTGTGCGTCAGAAAAGTTAACGCAAGCTAACGCCATCCGTGTGCCAGATTTAAAAAAGACACACAATAGCGCTAAGGAATGGTTAGCATCATGGAAAATGACTTTATCCGGTGCTGGAAGGTGTTAGGAAGAATGGCACTGGTGGGCCAAAAATGACGTTAGATTGATTAGCAGCATAATATCTTCTGGTAGTCAGCCTAGCGTCATATTTGGTCGCACAAGCAGGCAAAAAAATGACACCTGTCTAAGTATGGACAGGAGACATTACCCAAACCACAATACCCACCACAGGGGACCAGTGTCCCCACGACAACCCCAACAGAACCAGTGCCAGCCAGGGGGCCCCAAGTAAGTGCCCGCCAATGGCACACAACAGGAAAGCACGTATACTTACCTGGGATGGGCTCCCTCCACTCGTAGTGTCCCGGTGGTGTGGGTGATGCTGAGGGTCGGGTGGGTCTCTATGTGCCCAAGATAGTGACACCATGGTGAACTCCATGGTGTTTCCCTTTGCAAATGTGCCTAACGTCCTTTTAATGCCTGGTCTGGCCAGGCGTTAAAATTTGACGCTAATCGGCCTTAGCTTCTTTTTTGTGGCTCCGCCTCCTAGGTGCGTGTCGTTTTAGCGTAGGGAGGTAATTGGAAGGGAACGCCTCACTTGCATATCATTGTCACAACGCAACACAAGGTGGTTGGCGATTCCAGAAAATGACGCTAACTCTGATATTTTGACGTAAGACGGGTCTAGCGTTGAAATATAAATACGGAGTTAAGTTAGCGCCACTTTCGTGTAAAAAAAAAATGACGTTAAGGTGGCACTAACTTTTCATAAATATGGGCCTCAATATTGAAAGCCCTGTTGATGGCCAACCGGGTAGCTGTCAGTTTGGTCCCATCATACATTGGATCACACCTTGAGGTGTGCTCTAGAGTTGGCAAAACTACTCTACCTGTGAGACCAGAACCCACCAGTTCCCCTACACAAAAAAGCATGCCAGGCAAACCGGGCACATGGATACATGGCAACCTGGGCACATAGCAGCCTGCGACATTGGCACATAGATAACTAGGCACAAGGAGGCCTGGACGCAACCTGGACACACGGCAATCTGGCCACATGGCAACTTGAACACCTAGCAGCATGGGCATACAGGCACAGGCATTGTGGGCATATAATACCCTGCCTCTCTGGAATCTGGCATGTGGGAAGCAGGGCAAAGGAGCACATTATAACCTGCACACATATGTAATATTTTTAGCACATGGCAAACTGGGTACATGGAAGCCTGGACACATGGAAACCTGGCCATATGGCAACCTGGGCACGTGGCAATTTGTGCACCTGAAAAGATAGACATATAGAAACCCTGACACATGGCAACCTGAGCAAAAGCCAGCCTGGAACATGGGCACGTGGCAATCCATAAACATAGCATGGTGGGGATACAGGAACATTCAACTTGGGGATATAGAATCCTGCAAAGATGGCAAACCAGGACACATAGCAACATGGGGCACGGGCACGTCATCCTCGACAGGTAGCAACGGGGGCATATGGGCACATGCATCACGAGGCTATAAAATCATGGCTACATGGTAACCTGAGCATGTGGGAAGCAGTGAAGTTCCGCACACGTAAACCTCCGCACGTACGTAATGACATGGGCACGTGGCATTCTGAGGTCAGAGCAAACTGCGTACATAGCAACCAGGCACCTGGCAAATTGGCAAATGGTAACCTCTGCTTGGATTTCGTGCCTTGTTGGGAATGGCATAAAATGTCTGTTCCCCCTTTTTTGGATTCGGAGAATGCCGCCCGTGGTCGTCTTAACCTTTAGTTTACTCCTTGAGTTCATTTCTATTAGGAGAGCTCAACTGGGCAAAAGACATACCCTGAACTTGTGAGGTTCCCGTACAACGGAGCAAATTCACTTTGCGCCAAAAATCAGAGACATTAAACAGTGCTGAGGACTTCTGACTGAAGAGGCTCATCCCACAGCCCCCACCCCGAAGCTGCCAGTATGGCCCCCCCAACCCCACCCCGCAGGGGCAGACTTTGCATACATGCATAACCATGAATGAATCACACGTGCCACATCACCGGAGAAGGGGGGCTGATCCAAGAAAGTGTGGGGGGAGGGGGTAAGGCACACAGAGTGCCCCTGAATGAGTGAAAATTTAGTCCAGGGGGTGACACGCCATTAAACAGCGGGGGAGGGAGACCCGTGCCCCCCTCAACCCGGGCAGCAGGTGTGCCTGGCTGACGCCCAGCTGAAGCCGATATTCATCATGTTCCACCGCCCCCTCCAGTGCCCATGAATTATTGCCCTCCCCCCTCCTTATTGCACATTTGTATTTCGTGTTGCGCATAATGTATGTTAATGAATTCCTCAGCGGGGGCATATGGCAAAGACATATATAGCCCTAAACCCGGCACAAAGAAATATATGCAGGGAAGCGGAGGAGGGGCGGTCGCAACCGGGACGTGGGGCGCAAAGATAGGGGCTATAGAAGGGGGCATCAAATCACAAGCGACCCTCGGGACAGAGGACCTGATGCAAATTAGATGGAAAAAACGAATTAAAGGAAAAATAAAAAGAGACAGCGAAAGAAACTGACAGCTAAGACCACAAAAGAAATGACCCCATATGTTCGAGTCTGCACGGTGGAGCAGAGCCGCAATGACGTCAGGACGGTTGGAAGGGGTTTGAAAGGAGCGCAGCGCCAAATGAATCGGAGCAGTTTAACATCATATATAAACATATGACTGACACATGCATGTACACACGACGTGTGCGTGTTATTTAAATATATATTTTTTTAGACTTGTATTGCAAGAAGGGCCAAGGAAGAAGACCGTGAAGGTTGAAACGCGTTGCCCTATGTTTCTGCTTTATGGAATTTTGGAATAAATGAAGGCCAAGACATTTTTGTAAGGAGTGCCAGACTTTGCTTTATATATATAATGCTTTTGGAGTGGTTTAAAATGGGTTCCTGTGCCCATTAACTGAGCACCAACCTCGATAGGCGAGCGCTGGAAGGAACACAGGATTACCTTTGGCTGATATATATATATACAGGGAGTGCAGAATTATTAGGCAAATGAGTATTTTGACCACATCATCCTCTTTATGCATGTTGTCTTACTCCAAGCTGTATAGGCTCGAAAGCCTACTACCAATTAAGCATATTAGGTGATGTGCATCTCTGTAATGAGAAGGGGTGTGGTCTACTGACATCAACACCCTATATCAGGTGTGCATAATTATTAGGCAACTTCCTTTCCTTTGGCAAAATGGGTCAAAAGAAGGACTTGACAGGCTCAGAAAAGTCAAAAATAGTGAGATATCTTGCAGAGGGATGCAGCACTCTTAAAATTGCAAAGTTTCTGAAGCGTGATCATCGAACAATCAAGCGTTTCATTCAAAATAGTCAACAGGGTCGCAAGAAGCGTGTGGAAAAACCAAGGCGCAAAATAACTGCCCATGAACTGAGAAAAGTCAAGCGTGCAGCTGCCACGATGCCACTTGCCACCAGTTTGGCCATATTTCAGAGCTGCAACATCACTGGAGTGCCCAAAAGCACAAGGTGTGCAATACTCAGAGACATGGCCAAGGTAAGAAAGGCTGAAAGACGACCACCACTGAACAAGACACACAAGCTGAAACGTCAAGACTGGACCAAGAAATATCTCAAGACTGATTTTTCTAAGGTTTTATGGACTGATGAAATGAGAGTGAGTCTTGATGGGCCAGATGGATGGGCCCGTGGCTGGATTGGTAAAGGGCAGAGAGCTCCAGTCCGACTCAGACGCCAACAAGGTGGAGGTGGAGTACTGGTTTGGGCTGGTATCATCAAAGATGAGCTTGTGGGGCCTTTTCGGGTTGAGGATGGAGTCAAGCTCAACTCCCAGTCCTACTGCCAGTTCCTGGAAGACACCTTCTTCAAGCAGTGGTACAGGAAGAAGTCTGCGTCCGTCAAGAAAAACATGATTTTCATGCAGGACAATGCTCCATCACACGCGTCCAAGTACTCCACAGCGTGGCTGGCAAGAAAGGGTATAAAAGAAGGAAATCTAATGACATGGCCTCCTTGTTCACCTGATTTGAACCCCATTGAGAACCTGTGGTCCATCATCAAATGTGAGATTTACAAGGAGGGAAAACAGTACACCTCTCTGAACAGTGTCTGGGAGGCTGTGGTTGCTGCTGCACGTAATGTTGATGGTGAACAGATCAAAACACTGACAGAATCCATGGATGGCAGGCTTTTGAGTGTCCTTGCAAAGAAAGGTGGCTATATTGGTCACTGATTTGTTTTTGTTTTGTTTTTGAATGTCAGAAATGTATATTTGTGAATGTTGAGATGTTATATTGGTTTCACTGGTAATAATAAATAATTGAAATGGGTATATATATTTTTTTGTTAAGTTGCCTAATAATTATGCACAGTGATAGTCACCTGCACACACAGATATCCCCCTAACATAGCTAAAACTAAAAACAAACTAAAAACTACTTCCAAAAATATTCAGCTTTGATATTAATGAGTTTTTTGGGTTCATTGAGAACATGGTTGTTGTTCAATAATAAAATTAATGCTCAAAAATACAACTTGCCTAATAATTCTGCACTCCCTGTATATATATATATATATATATATATATATATAAAGGCACATTTTTTTTTTTTTTGTCAAGGCAGTGTGTGTGTTTGTTTATAAATTCCCCAAAATTCTCACCGTCCACAAGACGTAAGGGCAGTCGGATGCGTGTAAATAATCAGGCCCATATTTATACTTTTTTAGCGCCTCATTTGCGTCGTTTTTTGACACAAAAGCGGCGTTAACTTACAAAATACAATTATATTGTGTACGTTTGCGCCGCTTTTGCGTCAAAAAATGACGCAAATGCGGCGCACAAAAGGTATAAATATGGGCCTACGTTTATTTAATGCTACAGCATTGCCAAGTATGACGTGTTTCAACAAGAAACCTGGCTTTTTAACAATACTCATGCAATTTTGCCCAGACTTTAAGTAATCCCATGCGATTTACAACAATTTAAAGACAGAAAACATCCTATGGAGTTAATGCAGTAAGTTCAAATTGAATGCGAGGGAGTGGAGCACATATATTTATCCATAAATCCAAGGTGTTCTTTAACGCATCAGTACATTCTTAACAAATAAAGAAATATAATTGAAAAATTAGTGAAAATTAACAATGAAAGTAAAAGAATGCATGAATAGCAAGCTATCAACCTGTGCAAAAGGGTCTAAGAGCAGCCACAACGATGTAAATAGCACCCAATGAGTGTGATCTACTTTCTCGCTAACCAGGTACATCCTTAATCTGACCAAGGAGGTAAAATTCTGAAAAATAATAATAAAAAATAATACAAATATAAATTAACCAAATGCGCATCTCAGCCCAGCTCTACATAACATGGGAAGTTTGAATACAATGGAGCTCATAAAAAGCGAAGTTGTGAAGACATTGTCTTGTCATATAAACAAACATACTGGTATATAAACATTCTAGTGTATGTGCTGCGACACATCAAGCCCAAGTGGGCTAAGGGGCCCAAAGTATGTAATGACACATAAACAATATAAAAATTAAATGAAACAAAAAACTCCATAACACAGGGTCACTCTAATTATATCTCATCCAAAGACATAGGTCACTCTACACTCTTTACGGCCCCTAAGGGCCTAACCCAGATATATAATTGCTCCTTCAGTTCCACGAAGTATCCTGTATGGTAGAAAAAAATCTAAAACAAACAGTGAGTTATAAAGCAGGCAAAACACCTATCACAAAACATATGTGCAGCAGGTGACAGAATCTCATACTCCCTCACCATCTCAAAATGTAAAAGTTAAAACAAGAGACAGCAGTAATCCCTCATTGCTGATAGACTTAAATAGCTAATAGGGGACATGCAACTCTTCATCGCAGTTCAGACCTCTCAGATCAATGCCGCCCAAGGCTAGTATATACTTAGACTCTAGTATCCTGAGTTTTTTCTCTCTATTCCCACCTCTTGCTTCCTTCGTGATTCCATAAGTTACACTATATTTTAATCCACTCTCATCACCTTTGTGCATCAAATGTAAATGCCTGGCCACAGAGTAGAAGGTATTAAGGCTTTTGTATTGTCTTCAAATGTTGGAGAATCAGTTTATGTACCTGTAGTATGGTAATGCCTACATAGATTTTTGGGCATGTACATTTGAAAATGTACACTATGTGGCCGCTCTTGCATGTGAAATGACCTCTTACCTTATGCATATTACTGTCTAATGTTCTATTGTCAGTTAGGGTTCCCCATTCTTCCAGGCTTTACATGTACTGCACTTAGAGAAGCCATTTTTAGGTTTGAGCCAAGTCTTCCGCTCAACCCTCACGTCACTTCTTACTAAGATGCTTCTCATATACCTGGCCGTCCTGAGGGTGACAAGTGATTTGGATCACTCCTTAGTAGGTGCCAGTGTTCTCTTAAGGGTGCCCTCATGGCTAGGTGTTTTATGTGATATGTAGTAATGAATCTGTTTTCATTCTTTTTAACTATATGTGTTTTCTGTCTGCCAAACAGAATATCCTCTCTTTTCAGTTTGGTCACCTTGTTACGTGCAATTTCCAAAGTATTTTTGCTGTAGTCTCCACGTTCAAACCCAGTGACCATGTCACTTTGTACCTTTCTAAACCCCTCACTTGTGTTTCAAATTATTTTTTTGCTCTGAGGAACTCCCCATAGAGGATTCTCTCCTTCAATGGGGCCGGAGGGAGCTTCTGGCATGCAGAGTACTGGTGCAAGCACTGGGTTTCAAAACAGGGATATTAGGGACACTTTTATTGTCTACCTGTAGCTTGATGTGAAGGAATTAAGCATCAGTCTCATTTATATAACTAGTAAATCTCAGTTTCAAATGATTATTGTTACTGTCACAAACATGTCAGCAGATCTAGCATCACCCCCCACAAATCACAAAAATATAATCAATGAACCTCACCCACATGATGATGTTTTCATTCCATTATACAGAGGGGGACTGCTGAGCACCTGCTCCCCCAACCAGCCCATGTGAAGGTTTGCATAGGCTGGGGCAAAGCAGGTGCCCCTCACAGTTCCTTGTTGTTGTTCGTAGATGTCATGATTATGGAAGAATATATTGTGTTTCAAACACTATTCAATCATGCTCACAAGCATTTTATTGTGTTTGTAAAACCGGACAGGTCTTGCTTTAAAGAAGTGTCCTATCACTCTGTGGTAAATTCTTGTAAATAGTGATGCAGCATCTAATGTCATGAGGATCATGCCCTCCTCCCTGTCTGTATCAAATATTCTTTTTTAGAATGTCAGGGTATCCTTGGTATAGGATGCAGGTTTTTTATGAAGGGTCGAAGAAAGTGGTCAATTAACCCCTGGGGTGTTCGCATCTTTCTGTATCTTGGTTATTAGGTAAAACACTGGGAGCCTAGGCTGGTCTGTTCTCAAATAGCTAACCTCCTCTCCACTTATGAGACCTCATGTTCTCCACCCCTCTAAGGTTTCTATAAACTGGGCTTCTGTCAATTTGAAATGTGTGTAGTCTACTCAGTGTTTACCTAATACCCAAGATACACAAAGATGCAAACAAACTACCAGGTAAACCCATACTAGTGGCCCAAAAATGTCTGTTTTACACTATGTCCTCCTATACTGACCACTTTCTAAGACTCCATACAAAAATGATAAGTTGGCGAGTGTGAGTGAAAATGATCATCCTATAGCAAGATTTCCAGGTGCTAGGAGGGCACCCGGCAAGATTTTCCTAATATGGGTGGGTACAACTGGGTGTGCTGGGAAAGATGTCACTCCAGTAGAAAATCTACTCAAATGGCAGTAAAACTAACTTGAGTAGCAGCACCCTCTGGGCCACTGTGTGGTGCAGTTCGTGCTGATTTCTAAGCGCTGAACAAGCCCCTGGTGGTAACATCAAGACAACATACCGATTTCCAACCACTTGCGGAACTCCAAGGAAACATGTGGAGTTTTTATGCAACTCTGTGGAATTCTGTGGAGTGAAACTCTGTGAGTTCCACCTAGCCCTACTCAAGACATCATCTCTCATAAGTTATGACTCCTGAATAACTTTTCTATGAAAGGCCTAAACAACAGACTCTATATGCACTGCACATGAAATCCCCCAAAATTCTACAAACATTGATGATTCAGTTTGTTTAGAATCTGAAATGTGTGAATCAGACAATCCATTCATCATCACAATTATAACAACTGTTGATTGCTGCATTATCTCTCTCTCTCCTCATTGCACTCACCAACAATCACATTGTGATTGCAAATTTCAACAATCACTGTGGGAACAGGAGGCTAATATCCCATCCTGCCTAATCTCACACTGTCTTGTTGAGAACAATCAGATCAAGCACTCTTGCAAACTACATTAGTAGAAGAATGTGCTTGGGATGTTATTATTGCTGGAAAGGTCTGCTCACTAGTTGACTATTCATTTCTAGTAGCCTGGTCAGACCTAGATCAAATCAATTCCCCTTTTCTGTTCTTCTTTCCACAAATACCACATCTTGTCAATCAAAGAGTGAGAAAACCTGGCCTGGGACCTGAGTAACTTAAATTATAAACTACATGTTCCTTGCTTCTCTCCTAACATCCCTTCCTTTCAAAGTAATCATTACGTTAATAATGCCACTGGTAGCCTGCTTCACTTGTGGTGAAAAAGGCCAAAACTGTGAGCTCTGTGTCTTGTTACACTAAGAAACTCAATGAGGAAGAAGTACTCTGAATGTTGGCATCTTCATGGAAGCAAAATGGGACTCAGAGCTACAAAAACACCTTTGAAGTCAAATTCTTATCCATTCATGATTCCAGAACTGTCCTGGTGGTTCCAGGCTCACAGTCACCAAGAGAGATGTTCCACAAACTGTTTGGAGTTTAGGGCATAAATGGTGACAGTGGGATCCCAGAATGCAGCTTTGGAGTAAATATGTCAAACATAGGCTTCTTATTCATATCCCAGGTGAAGAACATGACTTTCAGAATGATGGCATGGTCATTCCTTATAGCAGGCGCTTTCCAAGATGGTTGTCCTTGCATAAGATGATGTCTGAAGATCACAATTCATAATGAAGATGGTCTTTTTCCCGTGACATCAATTGCTGTTAGACTATGTAGAATGAGCAGTTCTAAGTAACGGGTGAATTGCAATGCATACGTCCCTTTATTATTACATTCTCCTTCCACTTTCTCAATTTTTCTACCTGATTGTTTGGACATTGCAGTTAGGTTTCTTTCTTGGCTTGGCCATGGTCTTCTCTCTTTTAGGTTCCTTCAGGAAGAGTACTATAACTTCCATTCTCATATGATTCTAATCTTCATTTTCAATCAAGATTAATTTAATAGCAAAGCAGGCATTTTCCGATTTATGTTCTTTAAACCCTATTTGAGTTCCTTTAAAAAAATAGACACCTGGAAACCAAAATCCACATATTTGTTGCTCTTTGAACTTTCAAAAGAGAACTTAATCACTTTCTCTGTGATCACCCATCAATTTTTTAGACATCTCACTCCTCCCTAAATGCTACAGCAGTCCTTGTGGTAATAATAAGTGCAGTAGTCTTTTACCCCAAACATATTCATAGGCTAATGTAACCTCATTCACTGCCTGTATTGTTGATTTAATTTACATGTGTTTTTGAGACATCCGTTTTGTTAACTGCCACAATCCAGTGGCGTACAAAAGGCCCGCAGCCCCTGAGGTGCGTGGGGCCCCTGCGCTCCAAGAGGCACCCTCAGCACAGTACCCTGGCCTGAGAGCGCCTGAATCAGTGAGGAGGGGGGCCCATCCGTGTACTTTTCAGGGGCCCCCGTTAAGTTCCGTTACGCTACTGCCACAAACTTATCTTTGTTTGCTCCTCTGTTGTTTTTTTCTTCACCAGTAACTCACCCTGATAGTCGAATGCTTTGTTTGAACTAAATAGAAAAATCCAGTTAGGCCTGGGTGAATTTTCCATTATGCCAGCGTAATCTCGCGTAATCTCACATAATTTCAACGATTTCACATTACACCTGCTGGGCAAAATTCCAGAAGTTATATATCCTGTCACAACTACACAAGGTTTGCAGCAAAATTTTAGCACAGGCTCACCCAAACAATGCTAACAACCAAACATGATAAGTTGTTGTTTGCAGCATATGTGTTTTTTCATGCTATGTTTTTAGCAGGAAATGCATCTTTGAGCCTAAAACGGACATAAGGATGCATTTTGCTACATGCTAAATGCCTATTTTGCATTTCAGGTAATGTTTGCAGAATTTGACATAATTATTCGCATAACACAGTATGCAGAAACTGCGCTCACTCTGTTTTGCACGCAGATCACTTTATTGAAGGTGTTCACAACAGAATCAGAGCACATGCAGAATATGTGAGTGGGGGCATATTTTCTGTATTCAGCAGTGAAGAGAGCATATCATGAAAGGTAAAATTATAAATTTACAGCTGGACTTTAATGGAATTAATACTTTTGGAATTTCATGAAATGATTCATTCATATAATTTTTTCCCAATTACAAATTGTCAAATGATCTCACTTTTGAGGAAAAATCTATTTCAAAACAGAGGTTACAGGTTTCTTTTAAGGAACATATTCCCATGCCAAAAATGAACAGTCTTCATGCTATTAGGGTCACACTTTCGGTGTCTCACAAATGTAGCAACAATTTGCTGAATTTGCCAATGTGCTGCCTTATGGAAGAAAAGGTGTTTCACACAGAGCATCTATGTAATTTCTTTGTTCATCTAAAGGACAGCACAGCATTTTTTGCACCTACACAAACTACCTTAAGGTGCTGCATTTAGTGAACAGTGAATTCAGCTGAAAGAAAGGCCCTCACTGAAGGCTTGTGGCAATACTTGTGTGTTTTTACTGCGTGATTCTGAGTTGCCTAGGTCAGACTGTAAAATAAGTGTAACTTACAGCCAGATGTACGACCTTTTAATTTTGCGAGTCCCTAATTGCGATTCATTGTAGTGAAGTAGCTTAGAATCAAAAAACACCAGAATTGTGCAAAATGTGATACTAATATGGCACTTGGCACAGCGTTAGGTAGTCACATGAACATTGATTTTTGATATAGACCTGAAAAACCTGACCCCTCATTTTAGGCGTGTGATGTCATAATACAAAATGGCTGCCGCAAGGGCCAGTAAACTATCATAAATGTAATATTAGTCTTCCAGCACATAATTGTAATGGATTTTTAGCCAAGGATTTAAAAAAATGATGCAATTTAATTGACTCATAGTACACTATGATAAGTATATATATATGTATATATATATAGTAGATATACAGGGTGTTCTACATGACTTGCTCACCTCCTTTAACTTACGAAAGGCTAAAGATAGACATTTCCAACAAAAATCATGGTTCATCAAAAAATGTCCGGTTTATGTTGTTAATATTTTAAGGGAACTTGGGCCACATATACAGGGTATACCAAAAGTCTATTAGAAAATGTTAAATGCCTCCCTCCATATTTTTGCTATACTTTTTGTTATAATATAAAAACAGATGTTGTAACATTTAAACATTAAAACATTTTTTATTGAAAAAGAATGAAGATACTAATGATATTGTTATTAAGGTTTATTGTTATTTTAGTCAACAGCCATCACAAACACTAAGACTAATACATGGAAGAGACAAATTGTTTACATTTACCAGCATGGGTACAAAACGTTTTACAACCACACTTAACAAGTTCCTTGCAGTATTTTGAAGCATCAGGCAAAAGTGACCACATAGGTTCATATCCAGAATATTCCCTCTGCTATCCCCACTAAGCTGGACCAGGTATATCAGGATACACATTCCACCTCTGGGACCACACATAACCTGCTTGGAAAATAGCTCTCTCACTGTGCTGTAAAAGAGCAGCCTCACTTGGTGGCACATTTTCTAGAGAACGATTACGTTTGGTCACCATCATTCTTCGACACTTGTTAACAGAATCAGTTTTAATGTTCTTATTGTATAATCTAATTACAAATTGTTGAAGCTGACTGAAACTGTAAATATCTGGTGGGCAATAAAAGAGCTCAAATAATGTTTCTGTGACAGCCTGAAAATGTTTCCACATTTCCAAACATGCTTTCCTGCCATGACCTGCAAATGCAGATACAGTGTTGCAACCTGTAAGTGCATGGAAATATAAAATACCATCACAAACACTTTTGCCAAGTTTGTTAGCATACTCATAGATAGGCAGTAGCTTTTGATGTTTCCCAAACCCAAAATCAATCCACAAATCTGAAAGATTTAAGCTGCTAAATGCATAAAGAGCATTAAATGCTACAGAGGTATCAACATTACGTGTATATATATATATATATATACCCATGTAGACTTTTAGCCACTTTTATTAGCATGTTTTACATGTAATAGTATTCTAGTATCAGCTTCTTCTTCATAACATGGTCTGAGTTCAAATACATTAAGATTTTTGGGAATATTCACCATGTGATCATCCTTTGTCAGTACTACAATTGTATCCTTTAGTATCTCAAGACTCAAAAAGTTAGAAGACAAGAATTGGAACAAATCATTTTTGTTATCTTCGTTTTGTAGAAAAGTCGCCTAGTTTTTTGTTGAACCTTTTACACAGTAGCGAGGAACAAAACCTCACCTAGTTCTAACTTCCTTTTTCAGAGAACTCTCTATGTCTCAGTCAAATACTATGGGGATAAAAGCCGCTTACCGCCGTGCAGATGACCACCAACACACCACCGCGGCTGTGGAATTCCGCCACGGTCATTATGACCCAAAGCCCGGAATCCGCCAAAATCTAGACACCCACACAAGTCTGCCACACCAAAGGTCAGTGATAAACTGGCGATAACAAAACCGACACTGTCACGCCAACAGGAATACGCCCACACTATCCTGACCCACGAATCAGCGCAGCGGTCTTTCAACCGCGGTAATCCATTGGCGGTACACACCGCTGCGCTCAAAATACACACACACTTACAAAATACTACCGCATTGGACAATTCAAAATACACACACCTGATACACATACACACACCACACCCACACATCCAATACAATATAAAACACGCACCCACATCATCCACAATCCCCTATGACCACAATTGTGACAAAAGGCCAGAGAGAGACACCACCATCTACAAACTCGCATCCACAAGCACTCAACACCATCACCCACATAACATCCACGGACCTCACACAACACACCTCTAAATATCACCCCACACATCACAACACACACCACCCCACACATCACCCACACCACCCCATGGCACCGCAAAGACACCCCAGGTTCTCTGAGGAGGAGCTCAGGATCATGGTGGAGGAAATCATCTGAGTAGAGCCACAGCTATTCGGATCACAGGTGCAGCACACCTCCATAGCTAGGAAGATGGAGCTATGGCTAAGAATTGTGGACAGGGTCAATGCAGTGGGACACCACCCAAGAACTAGGGATGACATCAGGAAGAGGTGGAACGACCTACGGGGGAAGGTGCGTTCCGTGGTCTCAAGACACCACATCGCAGTACAGAGGACTGGTGGCGGACCCCCACCTCCTCCCCGACAACTAACAACATGGGAGGAGCAGGTCTTGGCTATACTGCATCCTGAGGGCCTCACAGGAGTAGCTGGAGGAATGGACTCTGGTAAGACAAATCTTTACTACTTCATCCCCCACCCTACCTGCATGCCATCACATACCCCCACCCTCGGCCTCACCCCCATCACTCCAACTCCTCACAGATGTCCCAATATCACAAACCACACATCCCAAACCCAGGCCCTGCTTTCAACACCAAAGCATGGACACCCATCACCAAAGCATGGCCACTGCACATACCCATACACCCCCCTAAACCATTATAACACAAGGTCCTACACAGGAATGCAAGCACTGGGGTACAGGGTCAGCCACCCATTGCACACCATGGCACACACAGATGCAATAATCATGCTTTTACACCGTGCAGGACCCCTACCCAACGTCACCGGACAGGAGGGTCCAGATATGTCCACTCCACCCACAGAAGAGGCCCACAGTGATGACAGCAGCTCTGTCCAACTGGATCTAGATGACCAACCCGGCCCATCTAGGACCTCGGGACAGTCAGTTCCCCTCACACTGGCACAAGCTACTACAGACCTTCCCCCCTCTGGAAACACCAGCACAGCACCCACCCAGCGGGCCCATACCTCTGTCCCCAGGACACATCAAGCAGCAGTGTGTCCACCACTAGAGAGAACCCAGGCTAACCCACCACCCCAAAAACACCAGGGACCTTGGGGCAGTGGCAGTGGGCACATGGTTCAGGGGACAGAGGCACAGGAACACAGGGGAACTGGTAGGGCTGCTGTGCGACAGGGGGAGGACAGGCCCAGGGAACCCACTCTCCATGAGGCCCTCTCCAACATCATGGGAGCGTACCACCATTCCCAGGAGACAATGGCAAATGTACTGGCCAAGTTTCAGGAGACCCAGCGGCTGCAGGAGGAACAGTATTTGGGCTTCAGGGAGGAACTCAAATCCATCAATTCCACCCTGGGCACCATTGTAGGGGTGCTGAAGGAACTCGTGAACACCAGGAGGGACACTGTGGCACAACAAGGGGCCCCTGACACTAGCCTGGACGATGAGCTGCCCACCACCTCCGCCGGCGCTAGTGGACAGGAGGCACCGCCACAGGACCACCACACCAGCACCCCATCCCCAGCAGAGGGAGAACCACCCCGTAAACGGTCCCTGAGATCCAGGACAAAGACAGAGAATGATGCCAAGACCCCCGCTAAGAAATGAGACCACCCTGATTGTCATCCTTTTGTCCCACCTTGTCACCCTGTCCATTCTTAAACTGCCCCAGCTCCACTTCCTATGCCCCTTTGGACAATGCACCTGTGAGACGAATAGACTGGACTCTGCCATGGACATTCCTCCACCATCACCCCTCACCATTTTACAACCCCCTCCAATATTGAGCACTTAAATAAACACCATTAAAGCACAAAACAATCAGGAGTCTGTCTGTGATTTCGAAATAGTGTATTAGCAATTACAGTGGCAAAATGCTCATTCAAATATAATGTCAACATACCTATGTCACACAGCTATAGTCCATGAGGAAACAAAGCAGATGTCACACAGTGGGACCCACATCTGTGAAATCGTAAGGGAAAGTGACAACTCAGTGACCATACACTGGGTGAAAATGACAGACAGTAGAGAGGTAGTACATTTAAATCAGATGTAACAGGCATTGTTGTCTTCTTACCTGTGTCTCACTGGAAGTATTGCAGGATCACCGTGTTCCTGTTGTCGATGTCCTCTTCTTCTGCTTCCTCGTCTTCACTGTCCACAGGTTCCACAGCTGCCACAAGACCTCCATCCGGACCATCCTCCTGCAGAAAAGGCTTCTGTCGTCGCAAAGCCAAGTTGTGAAGCATACAGCAGGCCACGATGATCTGGCATACCTTCTTTGGTGAGTAGAATAGGGAACCACCTGTCATATGGAGGCACCGGAACCTGGCCTTCAGGAGGCCGAAGGTCCGCTCTATAATCCTCCTAGTCCACCCATGTGCCTCATTGTAGCGTTCCTCTGCCCTTGTCCTGGGATTCCTCACTGGGGTCAGTAGCCATGACAGGTTGGGGTAACCAGAGTCACCTGCAAATGGCGAGGGACAACTGTTAAACACACACGAACTCATAGGGACATCCACGGACGCAGACAACTATTCTCACTGTATTGGGTCCATGTGCTCACCTAATAGCCACACCCGGTGCCTCTGGAGTTGCCCCATCACATAAGGGATGCTGCTATTCCGCAGGATGTAAGCGTCATGCACTGAGCCAGGGAATTTGGCTTTAACATGGGAGATGTACTGGTCTGCCAAACACACCATCTGCACATTCATGGAATGGTAACTCTTCCGGTTTCTGTACACCTGTTCACTCCTGTGGGGGGTACCAAGGCCACATGTGTCCCATCAATGGCACCTATGATGTTGGGGATATGTCCCAGGGCATAGAAGTCACCTTTCACTGTAGGCAAATCCTCCACCTGAGGGAAAACGATGTAGTTCCGCATGTGTTTCAGCAGGGCAGACAACACTCTGGACAACACGTTGGAAAACATAGGCTGGGACATCCCTGATGCTTTGGCCACTGTAGTTTGAAAAGACCTACTTGCTAGGAAAGGGAGTACTGACAGCACCTGTACTTAAGGGGGGATTCCTGTGGGATGCCGGACAGCTGACATCAGGTCTGGCTCCAACTGGGCACACAGTTCCTGGATTGTGGCACGATCAAACCTGTAGGTGATGATCACATGTCGCTCCTCCATTGTCGACAGGTCCACCAGCGGTCTGTACACCGGAGGATGCTGCCATCTCCTCACATGCCCCAGCGGACGGTGCCTATGGAGAACAGCGAGCAGAGAGTCAACCAACTCTGAGCTACGTAAACACAGTTTACTCTGAAAATATTAGCAATTCGAAATTAGCCTGTATGAGTGTTTAGGCAAGGCCTACATATGTGTGACGCAGTCAAAAATAATGCCATGTGGGCCCATGAAATGGCGGCTGTCTGACCTGTAAAGTGGGACAAGGGGATATGAGGTAACTGCGCTGGTGCTGTACACCGTCGCGGGAGGCGGTCGAAGACCGCGGTGCAATCCTGCATTGGTTAACATTGGACCCTATGGGTCCCAGGAGCCAATGACGATGTACGCCGGCGGTGACGGTACGCACCGCCGTGGACGTGACCGCCATTTTCTCTCTGTTTAATCACTTGATACCTGATCTTCGACAGGAGAGGACCTACACTGCAAGTGCTGCTGTGACCTCAGTCTGGAAGAGACAATGGCTCGTGTGTCTGGGGAAAGGGCCCCTGCCTTCAGCACGGAGGAGTTGGAGAAAATCGTGGATGGGGTCCTCCCCCAGTACACGCTACTCTACGGTCCTCCAGACAAACAGGTAAGTACACTGTGAGCATGCTGTATGGGCAATGCCTGTTTGGAGTGGGGTGGATGAAAGATAGGGGGGTGAGAATGAGGCGTGCATGAAAAGACGGTGAATGCATGTGCGTCATGGCAAGGGTAGGGATGCGGGCCAATGACTGTGACGGTGCGGGCGGTAATATCTTCTTCTTTTCCCCTGTACAATTCCTGTAGGTCAGCGCCCACCAGAAGAAGGACATTTGGCGTGCCATCGCCAAGGGAGTCCGGACCCTGGGGGTCTACCACAGATAGAGCACCCACTGCTGGAAAAGATGGGAGGACATTCGCCGCTGGAGCAAGAAGACGGCGGAGGCCCAGCTGGGGATGGCCTCCCAACGTGGGAGGGGTGCCCGTCGCACCATGACCCCCCTGATGTTCAGGATCCTGGCGGTGGCGTACCCGGAGTTGGATGGGTGCTTGAGGACATTACAGCAGCAACAAGGGGGTGAGTACACTCTCATTCTGCTTATTTAGCGCGCATTGGAGGTGTCTGGGTGGGGGAGGTGGGCTGTGGGTTCCCCTAGGCCAGGGCGAGTTTAGTAGGCAAGGACCCTACTTAAGGCAGGCCCTGTGGCACCCCATCCCACCTCTGTAGAGTGCCAAGTACACCTAGTCAGGCTCCTGTGACATCATGTGTGCAGAAATCGGGCATAGCCTTGTAACCCATGTCCCTGGGATTGAATAGTGGACTCCAAGTGTGCGGCGTAGTGCAGGGGGCTTCTGTGTCTGTCATGTCCGCCAACGGTAGCGGTATTGCATGCACTCAACATGTCTTTCTTCTGTCTCCCCCCCCTTTTTGTGGTCTCCCTGTACTTGTGTGCATTAGCATCATCAGGCGGAGGAGCAGTGGCACCGGAGCAGGAGGGAGCTGCATCCCACATGACCCTGGAGAGCGAAACTATGGAGTCTGAATTCACCAGTGGGACGGAGGGTGAGGGGAGCGCCACGGCGGGGACAGGAGCTGACACCATCGATACGGACTCCTCCTCTGATGGGAGCTCCCTTGCGGTGGCGGACCCATCTGTGCCCCTCGCATCTACAGGTACAGCCGCCACCCCTACTACAAGCACCGCCCTCCCAGCAGCCCCTCAGCTTTTTCCCCGTGCCCGCTCACCCAGGAGGGTGGGCATCACCTTCGCCCCAGGCACCTCAGGCCCTGCCCCAGTCACCCCTGCTGCCCTCAGTGAGGAGGCCATTGACCTCCTCAGGTCCCTCACTGTTGGGCAGTCTACCATTTTGAATGCCATCCAGGGTGTAGAGAGGCAGTTGCAACAAACAAATGCATTCCTGGAGGGCATTCTCTCTGGTCAGGCAGCCCTTCAGGGAGCATTTCAGACTGTGGCCTCAGCACTGATGGCAGCCATTGTCCCTGTCTCTAGCCTCCCCTCTCCAACTTCCTCCTCCCAGACCCACACCCCTGTACCTCAGCCTATCCCAAGCACACCATCAGACCAGTATGCACACACCTCAACACACAAGGGAAGCTGAGGCTAACATAAGCACCACACATCCCACAGGCACTCACGCAAGCATCACACACATGCAGACACACCAACATCCACTGCCTCCACTGTGTCCCCCTCCTCCTCGCCTCCCTCCCCCCTCCCTGTCTCATCTCCACTCACACCTGCATGCACTACATCCTCAGCCACTACGTCCATCACCACCACACCCACCACCACACCCGCTCACGTGCAGTCACCACCCCCACTACCATTCACACGTCCCCTGTGTCCTCTCCCAGTGTGTCTGTGAGGCCACCTCCCAAGGTACACAAATGCAACCACACACGCACCCAACAGCCATCCACCTCACGACAGCCTCCAGCCCATGCACCTTCACCCAAAGACAGCAAACGTACACCTCATACAACCACTACCTCTTCCTCCACTCCCAAACCCCCTCCAGCTACCCGTCCCAGTGTTCCGAAGAAACTTTTCCTGGCCAACCTTGACCTCTTTCCCTCACCTCCCCCACCCCTTCAGTCTCCTAGGGCCCGACTCTCCAGGTCCCAACCTAGGACCTCATCCACAAATTCTGCAGGACCGGTGGTGCCAGTAGTCACCCGATTATGGAGTGCACCAGGCAGCAGGGCAGCCAGTGTGGCAAGGAGCCAGAGTACAGACAGTCCCCCACCTGTCAAGCATAAAAAGTTGGCCAGTGCCCGGCGGGAGAGGGGAAAGAAATCAGCCACCAAAGCCACTCCCAGGGGTACAGTTGGGAGTGTGGAGACAGCTGCGACACCATCCAAGCTGGGGAAGGGGCACATTAAAACCGGCAAGTCTGGGAAGATCAGGACGGCGGACAAGACCGCCAGCAGCAGCCCGCTGCCCAGGACAAGACCGCCAGCAGCCCCCGCTGCCCAAGACAAGACCGCCAGCAGCAGCCCCGCTGCCCAAGACAGGACCGCCAGCAGCAGCCCCGCTGCCCAGGACAAGACCTCCAGCAGCCCCGCTGCCCAAGACAGGACCACCAGCAGCAGCCCACTGCCCTGGACAAGACCGCCAGCACCACCCAGGACAGTGAGCGCCAATGATTACTACGCTACTGAGGCCGCCACGGGCAGGATGAAGCACTCTGGGCACCAAGCCCCCTCCAGAACCAGTGGAGAGTTACATCCACTACCTCTGTCCTTGGCAGGATGAAGCACTCTGGGCACCAAGCCCTCTCCAGAACCAGTGGAGAAGGACATCCACTACCTCTGTCCTCGGCAGGATGAAGCACTCTGGGCACCAAGCCCCCTCCGGAACCAGTGGAAAGTTACATCCACTAGCTCTGTCCTTGGCAGGATGAAGCACTCTGGGCACCAAGCCCCCTCCAGAACCAGTGGAGAATGTTATCCACTTGAGAGACTGTGGCTTTGCACTCCCCAGGATTGAACAGTGGGCAACCCACCCACTGTTATTGACTTGAGAGACTGTTGCTTTGTACTCCCCAGGATAAAGCAGTGGGCAACCCACCCACTGGAGAGACTTGTGAGACTGTGGCTTTGTACTCCCCATGATACATCAATGGACATGGAGCCCCCTCGTGGAGCTGGCATTGTGCACTCCTCCGGCTGAGGTGCCCCCCTTCCCTTCCCCCTGATGTGCCTGTTTTATTTCTGTCTGATGCCCCTGCAGTGTTCTCTCCGTCTTGTTCGGGTATTGAGTGTGGGCCTCGCCCATGCCTTTTGGGCCCAGTGGTCTAGGGACTATGATGGTGGAATCCACTGGACTTGTGTTCTTGGTGTATATAATTGTTCATAGTGTAAATGTGTATATATGTAAATATTTTTGATTACTGTATTTTAATATATTACCATCATTCGACTCATTTCCTTTTGTCCTTGCATTCTTCCAGGGGGGATTGGGGGTGTAACTGTGATGTATCAATATGTATTTGTGTGTATGGTGTTGTGGGTGAGGGTGGGGGTGTTGCGTGTTGCGTGTGTGTGTTACTCTCTTTTCCCTCCCCCATCCCCTGTGTCGTAGGTGCAGTACTCACCGTGGTCTTCGCCGCCGGCGTTCGTGCACCTGGTAGAGGAGCAGGAAGATAAAGGCTGGGAGTATCTGAAGTTCCGGTTCCATGGCATCCTGGTTCCTCGTGGGGTGTGTAGAGGTGAGCGTTTCCCTTTGAAGTCCTGTTTCCGCCGTGTTTTTGTTCGCGGTGAATCCGCCCCGGAAAAGGTTGCAGATTGGTGGCTTGTAATTCTGTGGTCGGTACATTGTCTTCCGCATTGTCTGTTGGCGGTTACCCCCTCGGTGTTTGTTTGTGCCGCTGTGGCGGTCAGAGTGTTAAAGTGGCTGTCTATGTTGGCGGTTTCTGCCACGGTCGTAATTCCATTGTTTTTACCGCCGGCCTGTTGGCGGTTTTACCGCCACTTTAACACCGACCGCCAGGGTTGTAATGACCACCTAATGGTCTACTCGTTTCGATTTGTAAAACATGTTCATTACATAAGGCTGGAATATATAGGTGCTGTATTTTTGAAAATTGTGGACATTGTCGGGTTGTAAAAAATGGATTATTGCCGATCCATCCATAATAACACAACTTGCAGTGTCTGGAATGTTATTTATGTTATCTACAGCACCATTAAGCTTTTCCAAGCAAGAGATGTCAGACTTTGTCCCTTTTCTTTGCAATACTCCCTCAGAAAGTGATGGGGATAATCAAGATGCTCATGGGCAAAATATTCCTTCAAATCCCCTTCTCTAACATGGCAAACAATATACAGCCTAGTGAAAAGTGAGCAGGCGCTTTTTAAGATGGACACTTTGTGGTTCACTAATTTTTGGACAACATTATGAAATAAACACAGCTTGTTTCTTGTAATAGGTTAAAAAATAGTTTTTTTTGTAGCACACCAGGCGTTCTTGAACAAACGCTGTACAGATACTGAATATATTTTCTCTGATAGTATTTTTGCTTATTAAAAGAATATCTCCATCTTTTGGTTCCGCTCTAAGTTATGGTATGAATGCAAGAATCTTTTCTTTTAATTGTGTTCTGTGTACATATTTGTCTGCATTTTCTTCACCTGATTGTCATACAACGAACTATGAGTGATTTGATGTTAGATAAAGTAATGATGGTGATAATTCAGAATTATTTTGAGATAGTTTACAAATCCATCAAATACCAGGCCCTAGATTAATGTCAATTTGTGTCTTCACTTTTTTCTTTGTTCTGTATTTGCCGAAGCCGGTTATAAAAACTAACAACACACTTTTAGTGGTTCTTCGCTTCAGTCGCAACCATATCACCAACACTTATCTTGGCCAGTACTTTTGAGTCAGTTAATGCAACTGCAGCATCTCAAACTCAATTACTCAATTCAAGTGTACACATATTTATAAGCTCTGTCCGACTCTTCGTCACAGAAGAAACATGTATCTTTCACTTTGCCAACTATAAGTGAAGCACGCGTACACCTTGAAGTACTCTCTTGAAAGCTGTCTTGAACTAGTTTAGGTTTTATTGATAACCTTGCAAGTTTGTATTTGACAAATTTGTTTCTACATGTTTTATGTAATATTCCACAGTTTTCATTTCACAGTTGTTCAACTACATCATGAGTTTTTTTTAACAATTTTGTTTTGATGATTGATGGAAGTCCTTTTATCTTGTCTAAAGCTAGCAGATTGTCAAGGAAACTTTTGAACCAATTCCTTTATCAGAACGGTAAAGACTAGCTGGACGCACTAAGACTACTGGTAAATCTTGTTGACACAATACACACAGATTCCAGTCAATCTCAGTTGCAACATTTTGTGTACTAGATATAAACTCTTAATTAATATTTATAAATTCACACATTCTTTTGGTAGACGTATGTACTCATTAACAGCGGATAATCTTTTCACAATTTCAGAAGCCAGCAACAAAAAAAAAAATGTTAGTTTACAAGGGCAGCACAACATACTTTTCTATTTACATCATAAGGTATTTACTTACTGGATCCATTAAAACTAAAATGCAGCATGTGTACCACTTTTGGCATTCCTGACCAGAGAAATGTATGAACTGACGTGATGGATGCCTAACATTAGATTTATAATTGCTATACAAATAATATAGCCGGCTATTTACTTTTTTTACTTTAACGGGCTAAGTAGCCATACTATTTTGGGGGTCTACGTCATCACTCATTTTTAGGGTTGAGCACGAGAGGGCTCTAGCCTGCTGTAATCTCTTTGTGGGCTTTTAAACACACCCACTGCATGCCCATCAGTTTCATTGGTTTGTGAGCTTGCCTTTTAAAAATTGCTTGATTTAATTTGTGAAAGGCATGCGTACGTCATTCCTTGTCCGGTGTTTAGCCCTCCTTGAGCGCACCGGCCAACTACTGAAAACATACAAGGCTCCATGTTTTCCGTATAGCTTCTGGACTACTTTTTCTTTTTATTTCCTTTGTAGTGTGATCTCGCTGGGCAGTAGTCTAGCGTTTTGCATGACATCGCCCTTGTTACATGGATAATTGCATAACTGCCGATATGTTTGACTGTGAGCGAACTTCTGTTTCCTTTTGCGTGCTCCTTCAAACTCATGGCGTGGTGCTTTAAATAGGCTCACTTATCTACAACTGAATTACTTTTCATTTTCAATTTATGTGCCAAGAAAAAAAGTCTGATTAGGACTTTACAGCGCTAATAGCTCTAAGTTGAGCAAATGGAAGACCCATTGCATTGCAAATGCTTGTTTACCTTATTATTAAGCCCTGTGCAAAGTTTCATGTTGGTATAACATTTTGCACAATTCTAATGCTAAGCTACCTCACTATTGAGGAACACTTCCATTTTTCAAGACATCTTGTAACAAGCGTATGAAAATATAAAATATATTCTCTTCAAAATTCAAAAAGTATATTTCATAAACATGCAGAACCGTTTCAGCTTAGTACATCACATTATATGAGTGCACAGAGAAATGCTTTTATTCTTAAATGATATTGTTTAAACATGAATTTAAGAAATATTCATGCTTCCTTCCACCCACACTGATAACCAGCGCAATAGTGAGCTAAGAGACAAGTCGCTTGGTATGTGCACTCTTTGGGTGGAATGGGTTGCTATTATACATGAACAACATTATAGTTTATTAAATCATACACAGGAGAAGGGTTTGTACAGTGCACATCCTGAAGTCATGTATTTCAAGGTCCTCTTATTTATGATAATGAAGAAAAAGTAGGTAAAATGATATAAAACAATTTTTTAGACTCTCACAATTTATTCAAATGGGGAAGCCAGGCTTGAGCCCATGTTTCTGGTTTTACATTACGTATTTCAGCCTCTAGATGTACATGCTTAACTTCTCCTATATACACCCACCTTATAGCTTTTAACCACCCTGCTGACATCAATAGAGTCTTCGATCACACCACAGACCAAAGTTGGAAAAATGTTTACGAGTACCATGCTCCAAGAGAAGGGACAAAGATTCAGGCAGCAGGACCTACTGACTTTGATATAAATGTCATGATCATTGAATCAGTCCTTTTATGTCTGAATTTGGGGTGAGTATGACTGATTTGCGTGTGTCAATCTGAGATATCAATGAACCAGCTAAGATCGACTGCAAGAGTGGCCGCTGCAGCCAGTGACAGTCACCCTTTACATGAGTTCAATTGGCCCATCTAACCCCCAGGCCTCAGTGTCACTGCAACTGCTGAGCTACTGATGACTACTCCCCCTGCAGCAAGAGTTATGCACAATAAACCATAACAGTGATTTGCAAACACTCCAATGAACCTCCTTATATACTTCAATCTCCCACTAACAGCGGAATCTCACTAGATTAACCTCTCCCTGATTTGCTATGATGAGTTTGCAAGTGGCCTAAAGGAATGTCAGAGCCTACACCATGATTAATAAAACATCAAACCTGCACACCTGCTATTTTCTTTAAATTTCACTCAAAAAAGCAATCTACCTAAAGTATAGATCAGCACAATCAGCACATCTTCAGTTCAAGGACAACAAACATAAATTGGACAGTTTGTGAGTATATGATTAAGTAATATTTTTTTACTACACTGCATGTTAAGACAACTGCTACTTGACACACCAGACAGCAATATCTTTAAACAAGTGCTTTGGATAGGATTTCAAAGCATGACTATCAGAAGAGGTTATGTTTAGTTCTTCAAGGGCACAAAGTAACGCTGTCATCTCCTTGTTGGTGGGTGAGTCACAACTCAAAGGACATACTGCAAGGCTTTCAAATGCCGAACATGCTTTGCTAGGTGCCGACATCTTAGGACACGTTGTGCTGACACCGTCATTTCGGTACTCACTCTAGCAGAGGGCACGTTGCATAGATTTGTGTTTCCTTGGCCCTGTGACTTTTGAAAGTACACCACCTCCTCCCCGCCGCACCATTTCAGGGGCGTGAAATAGGCCTTCGAAGCCCCCGCACTTTTGAAGCCTGTTAACGATGACTGCAGGAGAAAATACAGCAGCTGCTGACTGGTGGCAGCCTGCTGTCTGGGATGGGACCCAGCAAAGCCAAACACTGCTAACAAACTTGCAAAATACATCATTGATTGCTGCTCGAAGAGAAGGCCCCCAGCGGAAAGGCCGACACTACTAACGGCCAGATGTACAAAGCATTTTTCTGGCCCATCGGGCCCATAGACCCATTTGCAACTGAAAAAAAAACGCTTTTTCCAGTGTACAAAAGGCAAAATGCTTCTTGGTAACTTGTTACTGAATTGCATTTTGCTTGTTCAGGGCGTTGCTTCCTAATACCAATTCGCACTGTTATGTGTGAATGTTTTGAGACTGAAATGCGGTCACAAAACATTTACATTTTAGCGACTCCTTGAAGAAGGTTGTAACCCTTCCCCTTTGTGAATGTGGGTGAAAACATTTTTTAAGAGGAGGCAGTAGCCCCACGGATCTCTGCCCCCTATTATAAATGAAAAGAAAACTTACAGTTTCATTTTGAAAAGCATCCCATTTTCCATTAATGAAAATGGACCACATTTAAAAAAAAAATCTTTATTGAAAAAGCAATCACAGACATGGTGGTCTGCTGACCCCAGCGGCCACCATCCCTGTCATTCTTCTGATTCTCAATGAGTCACAAGCCAAGACGTATCTCATGAATATTTATGAGGTAGGTTTATTTGCAACTCGCACAATGTGTCAAAGATACATTGGTACATGGGTGTTAGCGATTTCCTAATTGCGAATCACAAAAATTGGCGATTTGGAAATCGCAAGCCAAACCTGTGTACATCTGGCCCTAAGTCTCTTGATGTCAGTGTGTGGAAGAAAAATACGGCAGAGCCCAGTGTAAGTGAGGGGAAAGACAGCACTGGGAAGGAGAAAGGAAGGGGAGAGGAAGTGAGCACTCAAGATGCACAGATGAGAGGGAGAGAGAGTGAAGTGCGAGAATTAAAGTGAGGTGATAAAGAAACAATTTACAGATAGAGGTGGAGATGAATGGTAGAGGTGAGAAAAAGGCAGAAGAGAGAGAGAAGTATAGTGTGAGTCAGACACAGGCGAAAGATTTCTGCCAGAGACTGAGTAGAGAGGTGATGAAGAAGCAGGCAGATAAGAAACGAACAGCATAGAGAGACGGAGAAGAGACAGGTGTCTGTGAGCGATAAACAGGTGAAAGATCGCTGAGAGAGATAGAGGGGGGCAGTGAAAGATGTAGTAAAGAGGTGGAGAGGAAAAAAAGGAAATATCTGAGAGATACAGAAGTGGGATTACGAGAGAGAAACAGAGAGGAAGTGAGATAGGGGTCGGTAAAGAGAAGCTGGGAGGAAAAAGGCAGGTAAAAGAAAGACACAACGAGGGGGCTGTGAGCGGGAGAAGGACTGGGAGGGGAAGAAAGACGAGTGAGATAGAATGGGTAATGAAGAGAGAGAGAAGTGAAAAAGGACTGCTGAGAAAACTAGAGAGAGTTTAGAAAGGTGTAAGGAGAAGACAGGTGGTTGAGAGAGATGAAGAGAGATGAAAGACAACCTAGAGAGAAACAAGGGCAGCAGGTGAGAGAGGTCATAAAGAGACAGACAAGAAAGCGATACCATGGAGAGACCATAAAGAGTCACAAAAGAAAGGAATTAGAAATAGACATACAGGTTAGAGAGAAAGGTGAAATAAGGGATAAGGCTGAAAGAAGTGAAAAGGGGGCATGAGAAAGAGCAGGACAGAAAAAAGAAAGAGGGGAGAAGTGATAGATATGATGAACAAAAGTCAAAGAGAGAGTGGGGCTAGTGAGGTAAATCAAGAGACCGATGAGAAAGAGCTGAGAGAGAGCTAGAGAGTGAGGGAAGACAGGAGAGAGCAGGTGATACAGAGACAGGTTAGGAAGAGAGCAGAGGGGTGGGGAGAGATAGTGAGACCATAAAGAGACAGATACGGTATAAGCAGACAGGCAAAGGGAGAGGTAAGAAAGAGGTAATAGAGACAATCATGTGAGAAAGATACTTGAGTAAGAGTGGGGGTGTGGTAGAGGTAATAAAGAGACAGGTGTGTAATAAATAAACAACTGAAAAAGAAAGGGAGAGTTGATGAGGAAGAGACAGATGAGAAAGAGTGAGAGGTGTTAGAGAGGGAAACAGATGACACAGAGACAAGTAATATGGAAGGAGTGAAAAACAGACAATTTAGTGGAGGAGGGATGAGAAAGAAAGAGGAGAGGAAGAGCGGGCAGAGAAGAGGGATGAGATAAGAGATGGAGGGAGGGTAAGGAGAACCATAGGACAGGGAAGGTGTGAAGGACAGTGCAAAGGGAGAGGGCCACATGAGGCAGGATGTTGGTAGGAGAAGAAAGAGCTGGGTAACATAGATACAGGGAGAGAAGAAGAGGCAGGGGTGTGTGACACAAGTGAGAAAAGTAAGGATGGTCTCTTACAGATGTAGATGAATTGTCTGGTGTCATTTCATGAAGCATGATTGTACTCTACTGATGTAGAGTGTGGGTCACTGTACAAAGGACAACATCACCAGTTAGAGCAGTGATCTTCTCCTTGTCTATATGTTTTCTTAAAATGACACGTCTTTGACCACTTTCAAGTTGCTAAGATAGCCGAAGGGAATACGCACCCTAGGAAACCACATAGATTGCTAAGAAGGCTCCACTGGAATGACTCATTGGAGCTGAAGATCTCAAATGCCTTCTGGTAACATCTTCTAAACACCTGTTAGGGCACAAATGACAATAAACTGCTCTATGGGCCAGGCATCTTGCCTTTAATTTTAAGCAGTACAACATAATGCGATTTATTCACTCTGTGAATGAATCACAGAGCTGTGTTCTGAACTACACACAACATGTAAATCTACCCCACCGCTAGCTTCACATGAAGGGCATTGCAATAATCCACACAAAATAAAATGATAACCCTCATAAATTCAGCCCTTTTATCAAGAATGTAAAAATATTTTGTCCTGAAAGTTTCCACCTTTAAAAATTACTTCTTCGGGCTTGCCACTGCGGATGGTTGTCAATCAGTAATAGAGTTGACAAGCCGTAGAGCTGCCTGGTATGGCAAAGAAATCAGAAGCCCGGAGTGATGTACTACTAGTTGAAATAGTGATCTGAAAAAAATCCCTGTTAATGCAGGTATCCATCTAACTAGAGCTAAATAGACCATGTGAGTGGAAAAGTAGCAGAGTGGCACTGAAATGGCAAAGAGGCAAAGAACTGGAGTAGAAAGTAAGAAAGGGCAATTTTAAACTGAAACACTATAGGTAATCTGGAAGAGTTAGAGAGCACACTCTGAGGGGTAGGACATGAAAGAGTGTGAAGCAGTGGTGAGCAGGGAAAGAATTGAAGATGCAGACATAAGCTGGAGAGCTTCTGTACTTCAGCAAAAAGATGCAGAGCACTGGTGGATGGAGCTAAGCTCCTTTTAAGTGTGTTTATAGTTGACCATGTTCAAGTGATCAGTGTTTTCTTAACGGTGTATGCTGTGTTCCATGTCCTCACAATAACACTAGTGCACTCACTGAATCCCTGCTCCCCTGTCCATATGCAGTTGGTCTAATCTTCTCTGGCTAGAAGAAGGCATTCAACATTCTCCTCCATTCATCATGTGCTTATACGGGTGCCTGCCGTGGGCCCCTGGGTGACAACAGCTGATTCTTTGCTTGGTTGCTCAGGAATAATCTTGGGTGACAACAAAATTCCAGGATTGAAAAAGGTTACCAGGAATGGACACAATCTCTGTCAGCCAGCAAGGATGTGGGAACACAGCCTGGCAACAACCTTACTCCAGAAGGACTCTTAGTTGGGTGTCATCTATTTACTCATGAAAGTCCAGTCCAGTTGAAAGTCCAGCCATGTGTCCATTGAAAAAACGAGGGAGGGATCAACTACAGAAGCTTGTGGCAGTCCAAACATTGAGCACCCTCACCATGGAATAATTTTCATAACTTATAAACTCCGTCTGAGAGATACAATTCTAGCCAAGCTTTGGCTGCACCTTGGATGCTTAGGCAACAATGTACCCTTTCCAGAGCAACAGAGCAATCTATTGTATCATTGGCCAAGGGTAGGTCCAATAACAAATACTACCTCTGTACCTTGCCCCAGCTAAAACCCTGATTAACATGTAATGAGTAAGTAAAACTGACAAACATACTGTTGGATCATTTCATCTTCCACTCCCTTCAACTCTTGGTCAATATTGGTAATTACAAACTTGGTATAAATGTGGCAAAGTCATCCATGGGAAGACGTTTTAAATCACAACAGCTGTTTTGAGCAATTGTGACACCACACTCTCTTGCCACAGTGGGGACTGATACCATAGCACGCTGCTGAGCAGGACCCCAACAGTGCCTCACTCACTGAGATGGAGAGAAAAAATAAGAATTCCTGACTACAGAGTATTCTTATTTTTTTCTGCATTATAATGATCTTGTGTTCAAAGGGAAGAGTCCCAGTTGTCCCTAAGCTTTGTGAAGGCAATGTCCTTGAGAGAGACCCTGTGCTTAATTTGTGTTGGTGGTTTCCGGTGCTGGGCACCGGCACTTATTTTTGAGGACCGGCACTTATTTTCCTGCCTCAAGCATTTACCGTGAGCAAAAGACAAATATGGGAAAGACGGAGGAAGCAAAAGATGGAAAAACGTCACAAAGGGCGAAATCAGAAAGCATAAACACAAAGAGTATGTGGTTCACTTATATTGTGGGGACGCTGGCAAAGGATTTCGCCTGGGGCTCCTCAAACTCACACTATGAGTTGCCGTGTTGGGTGCTGTGGGGGGTTATGTGGTGGTGGGGGAGTTTCCTTTATGGACTAGTTGGTCTCACACACTATATAGTGTCATGCTTCATCATATGACCACCTAACCCCACTGAGGTAGGGAAGTGCCACCTGGGCAGACTCAACCTCACTGTTAAAAGAACAGGAGGGAGTGCGTAAATTCAACTTGTCTGGAAAAATATGGGATCCAGCTATACTAGGGTAGAAGTAAAAACACCTAGTCAGTCACCTGTGTAAAGGTACATGTTTATTGGTGGTGTCTGCTGGTGTGATTGAGAGCAAGGATGGGACACCTCTGTGAGAACAAGGACTCACTGGGTCACCTATCTAAAAGTTACTAGCCAACATGTTTCTGCCCACTACAAAGAGCCAAGGAAGGTCTGGGGGCATTCTTCAGGGCCTAGGATCCCTCATAGTCATGCATTGCAACCAATAAACCACTCCGCTAATCATGAGTGCGGGTGAAGTAATATAAGAAATATATATGGGGCCTACCTGTCGGAAAATACCTTATGGAGGCCCTATACCTGAAGGCTACTGGCCCCAGGTCACAAGAAGAGAGAGTGTCCCCTTATAGTCACACAAACTCCAAAGGAGGCGCTAGCTTGGTACCTACTCCGTCCCCTCTCTAGACCGCTTGAGGCGGAAATCAGAAAGCTGCAAGAGATAGCTGAAGGGGCAGGGAGTGGCTGTGAATGGATTAAAGAGGCCAGAGATGGCTTTGGGATTACGCTGCCTCAGTATTCCGTGCTCGCACATTCAATTGCAGCAGCCGCGAGTTTCAGAGGAGAGCTTTGGGAACCGGCAAGTTTTTTTTACAAATTAAGCACTGGAGAGACCTGAAGGGTGAGTAAGCTAAAGAACCCCCTAACAGCTTCATGTGATGTTGCTCATTATGTTATTATAATAATACAGATTTTTTTACTTCTCCAGTTCCTTTTGGGGCTGCAGTTGATTCCTGCAACAAGCCTTGTCTTCTCCAATTTCGTCCTTCTTCCATCATCTTTCTGCTCTTCTACATGTCTGACTTGGATGACAAATGTACAAAATAAAACCAGGAATTAGACTTATACCTGTCAGGCCGGCTTGCGTACCACTGCCTTTAAAATTAAATAGGGTGTGCGGAAGGGATGCATTCTTACCCCACTGCTATTCACATTGCATATGAATCAACTGGGGCCCAACCTATGTGCAGTGGGCAAAGATATACCCCAAGTGGGATTGCAACGTATTCCTGCCCTCTTATATGCCTTTGATATGGTTATCCATGCAAGAACCGACTCCAACAACCTCTCGCTTCTGTTCTGGGTTTTATGAATAAATTAGACCGCAGTACTAACTATAGAAATTCCCACATCATGAATGCAGAACCAGGGTCAAATGAAACAAAGAAATATGTTTAAGATGAGATATCTTTGAGTTTTATTTGTCTGTAAGGGTCCATGAACACTACGTCTTGCTGCTAAGAGAAGCGTGATGGCCAGGACAGCATCAGCACTTTTTGAAAGTGCATCAGGATTGGATAACAAGTCAGTTATTTTAGTGACATATGAGAATATAGATGCCCCAGAACTGCAAGTTTTCATGAGTACATTTCGAGGCATCAGTTATCGTTACCCCAAATATGACGAGCTAGCTATAGGATATAGTTAGGGTCACGTAGCTATGCAGTGCTTAATTTGTGCTTGTTGTTTCCGGTGCAGCGCTTATTTTTGGGGGCCGGGACTTTTTTTTCTGCCTCAAGCATTTCCTGCAAACAAAAGACACATGGAAAAGGGAGAGGAAGAGAAAAACGAAAAAGCGTCACAATGGGGCAAAGCAGAAAGCTGCAAGAGAGAGCTGAAGGGGCACGGAGTGGCAGTAAATGGATTAAAGAGCCCCGAGATGGCTTCAGGATTACGCTGCCTCAGTATTCTGTGTTCGCACATTTAATTGCAGCAGCTGAGTGTTTAATAAGAGGACTTTGGGCACCGGCACGTTTTTATTTACAAATTAAGCACTGTAGCTATGACTCTTTTTAGGATGAGGAGACAATGCACTCTATCATGTTTTTTTGACATTATTTGGCCCAGCGTTATAAATGTACTTCCTCCATATTGAGAGGAAAGAATTGTATTCAGGACAAGCAGACACTAACCTTTTTACAAATGTTGCTGAATGAATTTGTGTGGTTGAACTGTGCTTGTTTTTTTATCGGGATCAGTTAAGGTAGGATCTACACCGGCTATTTAGTGATTTGACAATAAGGGGGTCATTCTGACCTTGGCGGTCCATGACCGCCATGGCGGAGTGCGGCGGAAGCACCGCCAACAGGCTGGCGGTGCTTCCTGGGCGATTCTGACCGTGGTGGTAAAGCCGCGGTCGGAAAAGGGGAGCCGGCGGTTTCCCGCTGGCCCAGGGAACCCGCCATGGCGGCGCTGCTTGCAGCACCGCCATGGGGATTCCGAGCGCCTTCCCGCCAGCCTTTTTCTGGCAGTGTCCACCGCCGGAACCAGGATGGCGGGAACGGCTGCCGTGGGGCCCCTGGGGCCCCTGCACTGCCCATGCCACTGGCATGGGCAGTGCAGGGGCCCCCTAACAGGTCCCCACAAAGATTTTCACTGTCTGCTGTGCAGACAGTGAAAATCGCGACGGGTGCCACTGCACCCGTCGCACCCCTTCAACTCTGCCGGCTCCATTCCGAGCCGGCTTCATTGTTGAAGGGGCTGTCCCGCTGGGCCGGCCGGCCAGCGGTCTTCTGGCGGTCGCCCGCCGGCCCAGCGGGAAAGCTGGAAAGCTGGAATGGCCGCCGCGGTCTTTTGACCGCGGATCGGTCTTTCGGTGGGAACCGCTTGGCGGGCGGCGACCGCCGCGGTCAGAATGACCGCCTAAGTGTGTTTACAGGCCTTGTTACACTATAATAGAATTTGTAATTGATTTCTGACTAACACATTTCTATTTACTTCTTGTGTAATTTTCAGAGGTCTGGAGTGTGCTTCCTGATTTGCAAATTTTACAGTGATTTTTGTTACTTGTGGATTTGGTCATTTTGTTTAGTCAACATGTTCATCTAGAGTGCTTTTTATCCATTTTCACATGATACTGTGTCTTTCATTATTATTTTATTACCAAATAAAGTATGTTGATTTGATTTGACTGGCCGCCACTGTCAGAGGCACTAACATCTTCAAATGTGTGTTCATGGCTTAATAAAACAACCTCAAAGCTTCTCTCTACCATGTTCATACCCCAAATCCTAAAACAAGGTATTGAACCTGTCAGCGCTTAGTTGCCTTTATTTTGGAGGTTAGTGCTTCATGAGGTTTCTGACTGATTGATTGTCATTCTTTTCTAAAGTTGTCTGCATCCTGGCTCTGCCATTTCCTCTCTTAAATAAAAGATCCTTTTGGATCTTGTGATTTCCTCTCTGCTAGCACAAGCATTGCATACAAAATAAGTGCAATAGTCATTTGTCTAAGATGCCTCTCTTTCTTGTAGCAGTGACAGGCATCCTCCCAGCTCACCCTAGTGTGTGCAATCTGCAACTCTAGTTTGGGGATAGTTCTGCTGTGTGGCTCTCTCTGTTGTGCAGCTCTGAGAGTACTTGTGAAGGTGGGTGGTGAGGGACATGGATTGCCTATTGGTGATGGTGGCCCCTTCGCCGCACCTTGCAGGGGGGGCCCTAAGGTTTTGTTACATCACTGCCCCATTTTATTCAAGGGTCTTGGTTGTCATCTTAGATATGTTTCCAGTACTGAATAAATTATCCAAAATCTAAAAGTGTTGTGGGTCCATTCAAATGCACTTGACATAACATAACATAACATTCCATACATGCATATACATAAAGGAAGACAACCTGATATGTGGGTGGATGGCAACCTTGACAAACCTCTGACTGTGTCATACAGAGGTAATTTTAAAATAAGGGTCACCTATGGCATATGGACAGCATAAATGCCACAATTCTGGTGTTGGCGTAATGGAGGCACAAAGGCATGTGGGATACCCATGAGAAAAAGAGAGCCCTAGCACAGTGGAGGTCATTTTTGACATATGAGCCACCTTCAGCACATTTTGAAAAAATGGGGTCAACGATTGGAAAGCATCCGGTTTCAATATCTTGGTAGACCCTGAAAGAAATCTAATATTTAACAAATGTACTTTAAGCCTATGCCATTTTAGAAATTGCATATGAAAATGAGCATTAAAATGCACTATTTGATCCATTTCTGATCAGAAAATTTCCATGGGAACGAAACCTCCTAAAAGAGATCTGGCTTACTTGCTTCAATTTAGGGCATGTAATATGCCCCAGAACTTTCAAAGATCAAGTCAGCACCTTAATATAGGTATTACCTGAAATAGACATTTTTGTGCGGTGTGTTGTTACATTAATCATGCTGTTAGTATGGAAATTCAACAGTGTCATTTATTGTGATGTAATCAAGGTTACGGTCATGTGACATGGTGTCTGGAATAAATAAAAACAAGGGTCAAAGGTCATATATTGCCATTTTCAGTAATGACATTAAGGTCAAAGGGTATATAATGTCACTCCTGCTACCCCTGTTATTTTGGTGAATCGACGTCCACAAGTCTAGTGTTGGGGATACCCTTTCTCTAAAACCTGAGCCCAGACACTTTATAATTTACATGATCAGTTTATCAAATATTTCAGATATTTGGAGCCATTCATGCACTTTCCTACACTAAGCACTAATTTTCCCATTTGTTTGCTACTGTATTTTGTCTTCCTGAAGTGCATGCTTTCTATTTAGTTCGTCCTTAAAATCTATTATTGTATTAGTGGTAACATTTCGAAAAAAAAAACTCGCAAAAAAAATATCCGACCCTGTTTAATGATGCAAATGACACCTCGTGGACAGCAAGACCCCCAGGGTGTGATGAAGCTCGCTAAAATGACTTTCTAAAAATACATCATTGCTGGTCATTCCAAACTGCTGGGATGAGCCAGGCGCAGGGGCCAACTCCATGCAGATCTGTAGTGCACAGCCCTTTGCGCACACATCTATACATTAGAGAATGGGTCAGGCAGCTGTAATCGTGCAGATTTCACGGACGTGCATCGATACATCTACACAGTGATTCACTTGGGCCACTGCGTTTCTTGGCATGCATACTCTTGCAAAAATTAGTTTCGCGCAATCAAACAAGATGTAATGAAAATTATGTGAAATTCAGTTTGTGGTACCTAGCATACAGAGAATGCATTTGAGACTACAACACACAAATCAGATGATGCCAACTGAGGTTTCTACACTACACCCTAACACATGTCTCTGTCAAGGTTTAGAGCATAAAACCCATGTGATGTACAATAAATTCTGTCTGAGACTACAACATCCAGCTCTTGTGGTGTGTACAAGCAGGGGCGTCGTCATCCCCCGCTTTAGCAGCTAAGGCGGGACATGGGGTTCTTGATGGGCCTCTTCTGTCTGCAACTTGGCAGACAAAGACTCACATCTAACGTGAAACGAAGGGAAGGGTGGGGGATTGGGTAAGTGAAGGGATGGATGTATGGAGTGTGAGTGAAAGGGTGGATGTATGGGTGAGTGAAAGGGTGGATGGGGAGATGGATGGATGAATGAGTCAAAGAATGGATGTAAAGATGGGTAAATGAAAGAACATTGGATAAGTGAAAGGGAGAATAGACAGATGGATGTATGGCCCTTGTGAAATGGTGGATGGATGAGCGAAAGGATGGATGGATGAGTAAAAGGGACGATGGTCAGATGGATGGATTGATGGATAGAGTGAATGGATGGATTGTGTGAAAGGGTGGATGAGTGAAAGGATGGATGTAAAGAAGAATGAGTGAAAGAGCCGATGGATGAGTTAAAGAATGGATGGATGGATGAATGAAAGGGAGGGTGAATGGATGAACGGATGACTGAAAGTAATGATGGATTAATAAGTGAAAAGATGGATGATTAAAAGGTAAATGATTGGCCGAGTGAAAGGATGGGTGGATTGAGTGAAAGGATGGGGGAATGAGTAAAAGAGTGGATGAGGTATGGAAGATTGAAAGGATGGGTGGCTGAGTGAAAGGGTGGATGGATGGATGAGTGAAAGGGTAGATGAGGGATAGAACAGTGAGAGTATGAATGGATAGATAGGTTTGATGGAAAGGTTTGGAGACAGACGGATAGGTTTCGATGTGGATGGGCAGGCAAACGGAATGATGAAGGGCTGATGGATGAAAGAATGAATGGATGACAGAATGTAATGGTGAAATAAGGGATAACATTGCATGGATGGAAGGATGAAAGGATAAACAGATAGATCTTTGGGTGGAAAAGAAAAGTGAGCTCTTCTGGGCAGGGCCATGATAACTTGCTGCGCTTGCTTGGTGCCATAAAAGCTTTGGGTCGAAGTGGGAGGTATTTTAATTTTCTGACTACTCCAGTGCTTAATTTGTGCTTGTTGGTTCCAGTGCGGGGCACCGCCACTTATTTTTGAGGGCATGGGCTTATTCTTCTCCGTTAAGCATTTGTTGCGAGCAAAAGACACATATGGGAAAGACGGAGGAAGAGAAATACGACAAAGCGTCACAAAGAGAGAAAGTAGAAAGCTGCAAGAGTGAGCTGAAGGGGCAGGGAGTGGCTTTAAATGGAGTGAAGAGGCCCAAGATGGCTTCAGGATTACGCTGCCTGAGTATTCCGTGTTCACACATTTAATTGTAGCAGCCGCGTGTTTGACGAGGGCTTTGGGCACCGGCACTTTTTTATTTACAAATTAAGCACAGGGCTACTCTCTTGTATACAAGGCCCCATCTGAGGCTATAACACCACATCCTCACAATGTACACTGGCCTCCGTCCAACATATGAAATTCAAGGGCCAGGATGTGCCAACTGGAGTATAGAAGTCATTCATGTTTAATGTAATGTGCAGTAGTTGCAAATAGACTCCTGATGAGCGGGTGGACATTTCAGCCTGGAGGAAGCAACTCTTTTTTTTTTCATTGACAAGCAATGCTCGGATTGGAGCTGGTATCTCAGGGCTCCTGCATCCTGTGCACCCCCAGAAAGCCAGTTTCCAAAGATGAGCAGTTTTTGGAATTAAATGGAGGGGCTACGTCACTCCTTTTGTATCCACTGTCTTATTAAATGATGCAGCGGGGAGCCAATCCGCCTGCTGAGTGGCAATGGCATTAACCTATGACCTTTCCGTAAATCACGTGACACAAAGGCGCCAGGTGACGGAGCAGCTCTCAGCTCTCTTCAGAGCCATCAATATCGCTTCTTTTGTGACCATTCGCGTCGCAGGGCCGCTTCTGGAGCACAGACAGCGACGGGTGGGGGTTTCCATCATGCAGCATATATATTTTATAAAAAGGATGGGCTTCAATGGGACGGGGGCATCTATCTGTCTGTGATCTGCAAGTGGCGGGTTTAATCTGTGGTGAGGACCAACCCAGACTTCCCTTCCTTAAAGGTCGATAAAAAAGTCCTATTGAGTTGGGAAATAATAACTACTTTTTATGAACGCAGAAAACGAAGGTTCATTCAGTTATTTGTGATATAAAAAGGGTTAGTACTGTGTTTTATTATTATTATTAATAATATTATTATTGTTGTATTATTATTATTGTTGTTGTTGTTCTTGTTGTCATCATAAAAATATTATCAGTATCCGGGGTAAGGGTCCTCTGTTGGTTTCCAAACTGATCTTTAAATACCACAATAAATGAAAAAATATATATGGTCAGTAATGTTACTCTATTCGTGTTTTGTAAATGTCTTTTTATTTTTACTTCTACAACTATAAACTTGTTTTTGTTATTATTATTGTTGTTGTCGTTATTATTATTATTTTTATTATTATTCATAATCATCATTACCGTCATCATCATAATCATAATAATGGAGTTCAGTGCAAGATGCTCGCCCCACTTTATCAAGATCAATGACAAAATGCATAAATGTATTGTTACTATCAAGAGTATTTCCATGTTAATATAGTTGGCATTGTTTTACATGTGTCTCATCATTACTGTGTTTGGCCTGTCTCTGGTAGGAACCCGGCCTCATTTCTGAGCTCTGCCCCGGGCTCTGCGCTGACCCCGCCTCCCGTGGAGCGGGACCCTGACCCTGTGTGTGATTTCTCTATGCGGTTTGAGATGGCGCGTCGTCCATGTTGTGGCCGCGGTGGGCTCCGACTGTCACCCGCGCTGACAGTATTCTGTGTATATCCCGCGGTATCCCGCTTTCAAACTACAGGGCCAGGATGTTGCTGACTGGCAACGCACCGTTTCATGGTCGCTCACAGCCAGGCATACTTGAATCACCTCCACGAGGAGAAAGATGCTCAGCGGCTCCCGCGTGACTGTGGGTAGCAATGAGGGGAAACCATCAGAAGAGCTATCAGAGGGGCGACACAATGGATGTAAGAAAGCCACCTGAATGGGCATCAATCAGTGGGATCATTATTGGCATCAACAAGGCATTGGTAAGGATGACATCTAGAGGCATCAACAAAGGGCATCCAAAAGTAGCACCATTAATGGCTTCAATAAACCAGCATCAGCGAGAGATGATAGCAACAAAATGCATCAAAAAGGGCACAGCAAATGCATGAACAAGGTAAGCAAGGGACATAGAAAAGGGGCATTGGAAAGTGTCAGCATAACGGATATGAACAAAAGACATCAGCAAAGGTGGCAGCAAAGAGATGAGCAAATGAGATAAAGCGAGGAACGTCAACACAGCATGGAAACAGAGCACCTGTCAAGTGTAACAATGGGCAACAACATGGTGCAAAAACAAGGCCTATCGATTAGGGGCAAGAAGAATGGGCATAAGCAAGGGACGAAATCAAGCGATAGCAACAGGGAGCATTATCAGCTTATGTCAGCAACAAAGGGCACTGAAAGTGCCACAATAAGCAAATTTATCAGAAGCATCAGCAGGGTCATGAATAAAATGGGAACAAGGGGCATCGTAACGTGCCACCACTAAGGACACTAACGTGGGATATCAAAACGTGGCATCAAAATCAAGCATTTATGGAGGCTGAAAACAGCAGACATCAGCAGGACCAGTGATCAATCTGAAATGGTGGTTGCCAAAGAGGGTCACGGGCACTCATTTGTGAGCACCGGCCAACTTTTCCTCATCAGACTTTTGGTCCCGAGCAAGAGAGAGAAAAACACGAAAGGAGGAAGAGAAAGGCAGAAAAACAGTAATAAAGGGAGAAACAAGGCATGAAAAACGAACTTTCAAGAGTGAGGTAAAGAGGCATGAAGGGTAGGGTGCTTTAAGAAAGAGGCAGGAGTGGATCAAGACTGCCCAAACTTTGTGTTCAGCTTTGGGTACTGGGAGTAATTTTACAAATTAAGCATAGAGTATGGGAAAAACAAGGGGTAAAAGTAAGGCCTATCAAGTAGTGATATGGCCAACAGGCTTGAGCATGGGAAAAAAGCGAGGGAAACAAGGAACATCAGCTTGCTGCATCAGCAAACGGCACTAATAGGTGCAACAACAGGTAGAGCTCACAAGAGCCATCAGTACTGTCTAGGACACAGGGCATCAATAAGGAGTCAAAGACAAGGTTCATCACTACGAGAATCAAAAGGAGACACCAGGAGGGGCATTGATGTGGGACAAGAAGGCACAACCACAGGAGTCAAAAACAAGTAACATCAGAGAGGGGCCAAAAAAACATGAAGAATGGGAGCAACCGTGCATCAGCAATCGAACCTTTGTGGGGTCCTTTTGCACAGATGGTGCGGACATTTCCAAATTTACTTCACTGAAGGTCTTTGTGAGCACGGCTTATATATGCTGGTGTAAGCGTTAACTCTGGCCATCTCTAGTTTTCTCAAAATTAAATCTATGTAAATCAAGCCCTGAGATATTGGCCATGGTTTTACGGGCGTCACATTACATAATTGCAAAGACCCTTACACACACCTAGTATTATGATGAATTTCTGTAACCGGACAAATTGATTCTGACTATCGCTAATGTCAGAGGTCACCACAGTCTTCATAAAAAAAAAAAATCAGATTCTAACTTAATTTAGTTAGATAGTTCAAGTAATTTCACAGGACAGAAAGTCTACATAGTCAAAAACCAAACATTTGCTGATCGCTGGATTAGACAAGCATTGGCAATGCCAGTAGGCCTGGCTTTAAAGAACTGTTTTATGATAATGTAAAACATACAAGTAAATAGCATGTGAATAGAGATATATTGTGTGGAAGCAAAACTTGTACAATAATATTGATGTAGGTTGAAAGGTCAGGTGACAGTGGCACTGTCAAGTCAGACCTAAAAACGCAAAACTCATGTAAACTAGTGACTGCCATCCTCCCATCTAGGCTGCTGCCAGGGAAAAACACCATAAATTGTATAGTTACCTTAAACACTTTAATACACCAGATTGAATGAGGCTCTCTGAACCCCAACGGTGCAGTTTAAACACAATACTATGGCATCCTCTACCGAAAATCAAGAGCAAACCAAAAAAAAAAAAAAAGAAAAAGGACACAAATAAGGGGAAAGCATTTTATATAAAGTGGGGTTGACCAGTGTCCAGGTAAAATATCTGAACCATAATTGCGCAATTTATAATTCATAAATCCCTTAGGAATTAATTCATGGATAAGCCGTTCTGAAACTGAGTCAAAAAACCATGCAATAACAAGATCTCCTTTTGGCATTGAAAATAACACAGATGCAAACCTTATGAGACACACGGGCTGATTCACGAAACTATGACTACATATTTGCAAGGTTAAATGCCCAGTTCTAGATTGATGCCTGCAGGTGGGGGGACTGATTAAAGAAAATGGATGGTAATGTGTAAAGCACGTGATGAGTGGACTGAGTCTCGCATTTCTCACATATATTGATTGGCCTTGGGTTAAGAGGGGGTGGCGTGAGGTTTTGAAGCCCCCTCCCCACTCCTCCCCACCCCCTCTCCCCCCACACACACACGCATCGCTGGGGCTGCAGGGGCCTGTGTTACCTCAATTATGAATAGTCAGTGGGCAATTTCAGCTCCATCTTTACATGCATAGCAAATCTGTGGCTGCATTGGCTCACGTGAGCCATGTGAGCATGGTGACGTGTCTGCTGACGTCAGTAGGCCTTTGCATCCACCTCCCCCCAATGAAGTACACAGACAGGCGCAGCCCCTGATAGGCTTGTACATGCGTTTCAGTTATTAACATTTCCTTTCCTCATGGTGAGAATGTGCCGCTCAAGAATTTTATTAACAGTGAAGTATGGGGTGTGCAATGCATGCTGGGAACGTTTCTGTCAGTGGCTGCTTTGCAATATCCCCTGAAGAAGCTCCGTGCGTACTCAGAGGTTCGGTATGGAATGGCCATTGGAGGGAACCTGTCGAGGAGGAGTGCGGCAAATCAAGGACAACTCATAGAAACCATGAGAGAGATTTGATTGTTCGAAAATATATCTTGGGCAATATTTTATTACAAGAATAACCGTACAATACATCGGAGCGTGAAATCCCTGTACAACGTCTGGGTATAATTTCCTTACTACATGCTACTTGTGTCGCCCACCTGCCTACAATATGCAAACGGCGTAACTGCTCAATTGTAACAATGTATTACAGCGATTTTTGACATCACAATGCCTGCACAACACTGGCCTGAAAAACAGGTCCTCCCCGCCACACATAGTGTAATGCCTTTGTTGAAACCGAGTGACAAGCTGTATGTGCACAAGTCTATTTTCGAACAGCCATCCTATTTTGTGCACAAGCGAGTTCTCTTTGTGAATTTGCACACACAAAATCATACTGAACTGCACTCGATCAGTAATAAATTATCGGTGACCTGGGCTTATAATTATACATGAAAACTGGTGTTGACTGCAAGTCACAAGTTTGTATCCAGGCAAAAATTAACTCAGCCATTCATTTTTGCAAGTTCGATCAATTGAGTATTGTTACCTTAGGCAGCAATAATACGTGTTACTTGCGGTGCATCGAAAGGCAGGGACCGTGGTAAGAAGCATAAATGGCAAACTGTTATTGTTGTTCAGGGATTTTATATGCTGGATCATTAAAGACATTTAGAGCAGTCTAATGACACAAAAAACATCTTCAGTCGTAAGCCCAAAATTGATCTTTAAAACAAACCAAAAAATACATTTCTAGACTATTGACTGTGCTTCCCCCATCAAAAATCACACCAACCTATCATTTCTCTATCACTATATCTCGCATTAAGCAAGTTACATGGGTGAAAACCATCACCAAGGCTCGAAGACCATCTGCTTAAAAAGTATGTGTCACCTAGCACCCAGCCCGGTTAAACTTCAAGACAACCACTCTGATCCATCCACCATCTTCAGCAAACATTATTCAATTTTTTCTCCAATATAATTTGTAGTAAAAGATGAGTAAAACTAGATCGCATGCAGATCTTGCTGATGTGCTCAACTCCTCAAAACTGCTTGTTCTTTAGATGATGTCTTACCCTTATTATTCTGTAGAGCTCTATCACCCCACCCACCATTGTCAATGTCCCCCTCATTCAAGGTATCTGCCCAGAAACTCTCAAGGCAGTCCTTATCTTCACATTTTTAAAGAAAATACTCTAGACTCTGATGACCTCAACAACTATTGGCCCATCCCTCACCTGCCTTTCATCAGCAAGATCACTGAAGAGGTATTCTATGTTCAACTACAAGATCACATCAATGCTAACCATCACCTGAAGAATAACCAATCTGGCTTCAGGTCATGCTGCACATACAGACCACTATGTTACACGTTGTACACAATGCCCTCCTGATCACAGATGAGGATGGCCCCGTCTTCTGTTTTACTGGACCTCTCAGGTGCCTTTCTCAAAATTGACTACCCTACCCTCATGCACCCTGGAGCCCTGAATGGTATCCGCTGCCAGCGTTCACCGCTGGTTCTCCTACCTTTCCAAATGACACCAGCTTTTTTTTACCTGGGCACTACTAGGTTACAACAGGTCCCTGTCATCTGCCCAGTCCCACAGGGATCCATACTATTACCTGTCATTGTCAGCCTCTACATTAAGCAACTTGGTGCTCACTGACAGAGAACAGCTTCAGGAATCACCAATATGCAAATAATTCACATGTCTATTTGAAATTCCCTGTGTTTCAGACATCTAATGCCTCTAACACTGTCTGCACAGCATCCAGACCTGGATGCCTATTGCCTTCTTAAAGTTACTCAACCAAAAGTGAATTCCTGTTATTTGCAAGGTACATTACATAAGAAACAGAACAAACCTAGACCTATGGCATGAAATTAAAGGGCTTCCACTCCCACCTTTCACTAAATGCCAGTCACTTTGATTCACCCTGGACAGCAACCTTACCCTCAAGGTACACAGCAAACATCAAAAGTGACTTGGTACCAGCTTTCTCTTCCAAAGAAAGTGAAACTGTTTCTTCCAGAAAGAGACTTCAGAACTGGTGCTCAAGTCCTCACAGTCTTACACCTGGTTAGTGGTAACGCCCTACTCCATGACTTTCCAGACTCCAAAATGGCATGCTTAATGGCATCCTGCATGCCACAGCACGTCTTATCCATGGCCTTGAAGAAATATGATCACATCACCCACACTGTGATGTATTTCCATTGGCACGTTGTGCCTACCTGCACTGTCTTCAAAACTACCTGCATCATTCACAAATCCATCATGACCACAGCATCCCTGCTTAGCTTGCTGACAAGCTCACCATATCTGGTGGTTCTTGGCGCATCCAGAGCCAGGACACCATCACCATGCATAATAATAAACATAAAAAAGAAAAAAACAAGCTCACATGGTGTTCCCATCTAGGCACCCAGGCTCTGGAATAACATTGTTTTATCCATCAGAACCTCCTCAATGCTCTTCTAATTTAAGAAAGAGTTGAAGAAGCATCTTTTTCAAGAACACTACGTCAGAATGCATAAGCTGTTCAAAGACCAGCTACCTCTCTTTTTGTTCATTAACTTTGTGATTGACTTTGACCCTGTACAGCCCGCCACTGCTTTTTGTAGGTTTGTGCTATAGAAATACGACTCTATTATGATATTGCTCTCAATTACAACTTGTCAACGATCCACAAATGTCTAGAAGGACACCTTCAACCATCTACCCTTCCTTCAGGCAAGTTTATCTCCATAGCTTCTTCCTCTGAGCATTGTACTAATGCTTGGCATGGTGAGCTCGAGAACTGACTACTACAAAGGACTATACTGGCCTCCCCGCTTAGAGAACGCTCAAACTTCAAAGAGTCCTACACCATACTCTTCACCTAGGCCCGAGGGCTACTGACCATATCTCTTCTGATGTTCCTGTTGTGATATAGCATAACTGACCAGCAAAACGATAGAGGTTAAACCCAAGGTCTTATATGTGAACCCCTTCAAGGGCCAACTCTATCGTCTGGGGATCTCTTCTTGCCGCTTTTACCGGCCTTGAGCCTAGAGGCAGCTGCACAAAACTGTCCATACTTTGGTGTAGATAATTCCATATTCCAGGTACTTCTCAAGTATTTGGTTCATTTATCCCCACAAAATGATTTTGTATTTTTTAAAATTAGGACTGTTTATGAAGACTCACCGCTCCTGAAAGTTTTTTGGTTCTCTCACCTGTGCATATTGTTACACTGTTCATTATTCTTTTACCTGATTTCTGTAACTCCACCCCACCAAAGTGGCATGAAGTAATCTCCAGTCTGTCCTTCCACGATATATAATACATTGTTAATAAATTAACAATGGATTATATTAAAATATTATATATAAAAAAAAAAAAAAATATATATATATATATATATAATTAAAAAACGAAACAACTAGACCGAATCTCCTACAAAGGAAGATTTCCTAACAGAGCTTTGCTTCGGACAGACCAGATGGAGTCAGTCCCATGTCTGGGTGTGATTTACACTTCTTCCACCTCCCTGTAGTTCAGTGCTTAAAATGGGAAAATAGAAGTGCAGGTACTCTGTATCGGAGTACCTGCTTGTTTCTGAGAAGTTCCTGTACTCTCCAATGAAAAGTATTACGTTTTCCTTGAGAAGTGCAGGTACCATCCCTCTCAAAATACAAAAAGTGCCGGTACTCAGTACCGGTCAGTACCGGCCCACTTAAAGCACTGCTGTCGTTGCAAAGCCTGGTAGCCTACTCTGTCAGGACTCCAAGGAGTTCCCCACCTACACTATCACAATATCTCAGCAGCAACCCATGACACGTAAATAAAACAGCTTTGGCGTTGCATGCACACACAACGCTCTTAAATATGCCTCATATAATGAACTGCCGCAGAGGGGGGCCAAATCCGTCCTCGCCCCATTTAGAATGGCAACCCCTCCGTGCTGTCAATTACCCGAGGCCAGCTGCAGCCGCTCCCTGTCAGGGTGTGATACCGCACGTCACGGGGAAGGTAACAAATTCACCAGGACAGCGCCGCCATCTGTCAACGTGCCAGGCTTGGGCCCAAACAAAGGCCCGGGCTTCGGCGGGGAGAGCAGGGCGCATGTGACCCCGTCTCACAGAGAGGCAGACGGACAGACAGACCAGGAGTGAACAAAGGAACACGCCTGCACGCCGACGCGCAATATGCCGAGATTATTACAGCTTTGGTGAGGGCAGGGGGCGGTGACCCCGCGGGGCAGCTAATACGGTTTCGATAGGTCAAGGGGCGCGAGGCGACTGTCACGTCCAGTGACCACAGAATGAAAACAATAGACAACGCCATGTGCAGTGCCTGATTAAATGCAAATGGTGTAAACCTACAGATGTCGATTTTCAGACCCATGTAGCAGGTTCTCTTTATAATTTTCTGGGTGATGACCGTAGTTGACCAATTACAAACGGTTTCTCCTGGAGCCACTTGAAGGCTAGGGTTTTTTTGGACATGGACTATGAATAAGTCCAGCGGGAAAAAAGCAAAGGCAATTCTACTGTTTAAATAAAATAAAACTACCAACATAAACAGACATAGACCGATAACAATTTCAAAGTTGGAAGGGAAATCAAGTGGATTTTTCTCCATATTTCAGAGGTCAGTCAACCCCCTTTGTTCCAAAAGCAGCATCACTCTCTCTTGATTAATAGTCAACTCTTTCCTATTGGGGTCTGGATTTGTTCAATAGTATTATTATCTAGTGTTGTAGCATATACCCCCAGACAGAGCAACAAACTGCTTTAAATTGCATCGGGTTCTTTTCCCCTTTTTGGGGTGCATGGTTGGTGGGGTGTCATAGATGGACCTACATGCGGGTCGTTGGGTAAGGTACCTGTGTTTTAAGGGTCTGCAGCAAGCGCAATACAGGAAACGTATCTGCACATAAGCCTGAAACGTGGCATGCAAGTCTTCTAGTATCCTAAAATTGTGGTCGTCATAGTGTGCATAGCATTTCACAATAATAACGTGTTATTTTATAGTGCGTCATGCCACAGATCTGCCATTTCTAAGCACTGTAAATAGCAGATTTTACTATTAACCACTCATGGTGTAAGTGTAGATAAGTAGTGTCCACCAGGGAGTATTTTAAGGATGCTCCCCTACAAGTGAAGGAAACCAATCCCCTGGAAGCGCTGCCGTTCTCCATGGCTGATATTTTTAACACCTTTGGGGTGAGACCTAATGGTAAATATTACTTATTACTTCGTATTACTTATTTCCAAGACATTTCACATCTTTCATCACGGAATTGTAGACAAGGATTGATCCACGAGGTTGAGGTATCAAGATGAGGTTTTAATATTTTTTAGTGGTATGAGGCTGAGCCAAATTGCGTACCACGAAAATGTGGGCTCGCTTTGAAACTTAAGGCCCTATAATACATCTTGGGGTTTTAAATTGTGTGAAGATACTCCAGCCTCCTTTGAATGTTTTGAGATTGCATTCGTCACTCACTCATGTCATATACATTTGCAGCAGGATTTTCACACTCCACCTGTTTCAAAGTTCACCAGCCGCAACAGTAGAAACTGTAGTGAGGGGTTCACTCGTGTCTCCATCAAAGTTTTTTCACTTGCTCATCCATCTTCTTTTTGCATTTGAGGAGCCCGGTGCCTCACCTGCATGTAGACCAGTGACAAGGAATGGTAATATTCAGCACAAAGAAGATTACTGGTACATAATCAAACCATTATCCTTTCCACAGTTGATTGAACTCATTCCATTTTGCAATATGTACAGAATCTGTACACAGACCCGGGTGGAAAAGCTTTGAATATAAGACCGAAGTTAGGGTCAGATTTACAAGACCCTTGTACCCCTTAGCGCCACATTTGAGGCAAAATTTTTGCAGGCGTTAAAATGAGGGTCACAAGCGGTCCAAGGAGAGGACGAAGTAGGCGCACGGCGAGCGTCCCCTTTGATGTATGTGTGACTATAAGGGGACACTCCCCCTCCTGGATACCAGAGGCTAGCTGCCTCTAAGAAAAGGGCCGCCTCAAGGTAATTCCTTGGGTAATGTAGATCATTCATTTTTCATTTTCTCACTCTTTGATTTCCCCATAGAGTATTTTCCTCCAACGTGAGACGTAGGGATCCTAGGCCCTGACGAATGCCCCGAGACCTTCATTGGCTCACTTTTGAGGGCAGAAACATGTTGGCTAGTAATTAGTTAGGTGACCCTGTGAGTCCTTGTCCTCACAGAGGTGTCCCAACCCCCCTTTTTAACTACACCAGTCAGACACCACCATTAAATTTGTTGCTCTTCACAGGTGTCTGCTTAGGTGTTTTTAGTTTTTCAGTAGATTAGCTGGATCCCGATCTATCCAGAAACAAGTTTATTTACGCACTCCCTCCTGTTCCTTTAACAGTGAGGTTGAGTCCGCCCAGGTGGCACT